>NC_135314.1:5864328-6464328 GCF_048772815.1 Callospermophilus lateralis | reverse complement strand
CATGCCAGTGGATGAGCAAGGGTGGCCATACAGACCTGCGGTTTCTGGGCCAAGTCCATCTGCAGAGATGAGCCTCTTCCCCTGGGCCATGGAAGCTGGTCATCGGCTCACTCCCGGAGGAGGGAGGAGGCCTATGTCTGCCCGGAGCTGCAGGAGAAGCCTTTGGAGCCAGCTGTTCGAGTTTGTAGTATTTGGGGAGCCAGTGGATCTGGGGACTTATCCACACTTACCTCTAGGGACTCACCCAGAGATTTCTTTGGACATTGATATCACAACTTTGATGTCTGCAATCATCGCTCAGTTCCCAGGATGCTGTTGTCTGACCAGTCCAAGGTCACAAAGCCACCTGGCCAGAAAGGACACAAATCCTATAACAAGGGCCCTCCACGAAGGCATCCTGCCTCCCGGAGCACCCGCTAGCAGCCCAGAGGACTCCGTGGCACAGAACCTGAAACCAGGAGCCGGAAAGCCTCTTCTAGGATTCGGATTTATTTTTCCCCTTTATTCCCCCCCACCCTCTTTTTTTTTTTTTTTGTTTGTTTTGTTCTGGAGAGCTTAAACAAAACTTTCCATTGTAGCTGGAAAGGAGGAAAAAGTACTAACTTCAACCTCATTTTTGGTACTCTATAAAAGCTAAATAAAAATAACAGTTAAAAAAACGAACAAGGTACCACCTAGAGGTGCAAGACTGCTGCAGGCCCAGGGCACGCTGAAGACCTGAGAAAAGCCCAGGCTCCGGCCTTACCTTAAAAAAAAAAAACAACAACCTGGGTAACAAAGAAAGTGCTACCACTCTGAGGGGAAGTCGGCTTGGACCCTCTCCCCTGCGCCAAGAGAAAGCAGAGGGCGCTCCTGCCATCCGCGCGCTGCGACTGCCCTGCAGCGGAAAAAGGACATTTTTGCCGTGAATTTATCATTTGATGCAGATGTTTGGCTGGGGTTTCCTGATCTTGTCAGCAAAGTTGATGTTAAAAAATTAGAACAAGAATCATGGTTTTATTTATGTTTTTTTATGAGGTGTAAATTTGCATAAATGAGAAATATTTTGACTACGGTTCCTCAAAGGTCTTGTCGTTTGGGGTGCACAGCCTACTCCTTCTCCTTTTCATAGATAATGTGACTATTTTTTTTAACCTGGGAGTGTGGGTCCTGTCTGCCTGCCCCCGCCACCTCTGTTTCTCGCAGGACCTGCCTGTTTGTTACACTGATGACCGATTTCCCATCTCTTATTTTCTTCTTTTGAAATGACCATCCAGAAACGCAGACTTTGACCGTGGCGTGACATTGCAGATGGCTAAACCCCTTTTGACCTCTAGACTTTTCAAAGTCTGCAAAGGATAAAAACAAGGAGGAATTTGCCAAGTTCATCAAGTCGAGAGCTTGGAGGACCTCGTGGCTGGCTTTGAATGCCGTCGGTCGCATTTTTTCTGATTGGAAATGGTTAAAAAGTAGCTAGGAAGTTCTGGAAAATCAAAAGGGGTTGTGATAACAAGTTAAGCATTAGCAAGGAAGTTTTTCTTGAACTTGGGTATGAGCGCATGGTCTGGGCCTCAGGAGTCATCTTACCCCTGTTTTCTGTTTTCCTTTTCGAGGTGGATGGATGCTGCCCGCCAAATCCATCTGAGCTGTTGGATATCCATCATGTTACAGGGAAGCCATTCCTTCTTCCAAAACAATTTTAATTTTTATGGAGTCTAAGTTAAAACAGAAGCATTTATTTTCTTATGGGTAAGGTTCCTGGAACACTCTATGAGGTGGATTTAGTCATTTTGACCAAGTAACACTTGACCAAACACTACTTTTAAGATAGAATTCTCTTTACAAAGTTTTTTAAAAAGAGAGAGATTTAAAAATACATTTATTTTGCTAGTGAATATCATACTCTGGTATTTGGTCTGTAAAACTCTGTTTTCCTGAGACTGAGATTCTTGCATTGACTTCTCCATAAGCAGCCTTCTAGTCAACCTAGGGTAGCAGCCATGGGTGTTCTGATTGCAATAAAAATTACACGTGTGTATTATTGTTGCTGTTGAAATTAATCAACGCTCTCCAATCTGGTGCATTTGTTTAAATCATTTGCAGATTCTCTGTGATTTACCAGGATTAATGAGTATGTAGATACCAGGAAAAAAAAAATGTCAGGATAGAGAACATCATGGAACATATTGTACCTTATTGTAAAATAAAAATAGCCTTGGACGGCCCGTGGAATGTGTTCTCGCAGCATAATCAGTTCTTTACTGTGGTTTCCTGCCAGCCGGGGAGCCCTGCGTCACAGAGAGTGGATGCCAAGGGTCTGGTTTGCACTTTGGTAAGACATGTTTTTCTTGCTGAGAGTTTTCAGGTTTGCAGTTTCCCCAAGTGCAAAGCATCCTGGTCACCTTCCCATGTGCTGTGTTGCTTTGTTCCAGAAGTCTCAGCAAAGGTTGGGGTTTCAGAGTTCAAAACACCAGTGGGCAGGGTGAGCCCACGTCCTTGGGATGTGGCCTGCCAGACACCTCAGTCTGCTGGTGAGTGCAGAGGTCTTGGGTGGCTCAGTAGAATATCCATGTTCTGTACATGAACTTGGCCTCCCAGCCCCAGCCCTCAGCTACCCAAGTCGTTACAATGATGTGCTGAAGCAACTCCTTGAAGAAATCTTGGCAAAATGTTCCATCAAAGAGATGGGGGATTTCTATCTGCGACATATGACACCACTTTCCAATACACACAGGTGTTCAGGGTCCGTGTGTGATAAACTGCTTTCTTCCATCCAAGCAAGATTACCTGCGGGAGGCCGGTGAGCACCTAGAGCTCATGGCACCTCCGGGCTTGGTCCCCTCTAGCTCACGCGTGTTCCTGGGCCACTGTTTCGTGCAGGTGAGGCTTGAATGGTGCACTTTACTCAGTGGCTCCTGGTTATTTACTGAAGAAGAAAATGTCATTAGGGAACCAGAAATGTGACCGTCACACTCTTCCCAAGTCAAGTGGAAGTTGATGCCAAATGCATACTGTTCTCGCTGTCACTTTGCTGCTGGCCTCTGCCACATTGATAATGGCCTGGGGTTGCTGTGAGCCAGGCTTTCACAAGGAGGAACCTGTGGAAACACCACACCCTGCCCCTCAGCACGTCCCTGTCTCCAACAATACTCTCTAAAGACAAACCAATAGACACGTGGGGGAAAGGAGTTTAGAAGGTAAGGCTTCACTCAACATGGGGACCACTGAAGATGCCACAAATGGCTTTATTTCAAGTTCTTTGGTTCTTCAAGCCCCACAAGATCTCTTGCTTCAAGCCCTTGCCCTGGGGCTCTGCCGACACCTTCCCAACACTGTCCCTAGTTGAGGCCTGTCCCACTGAGGCCCTTTCTGTTAATCTGCTTGGCCAATGCCCCCACCCCTACAGGTCCCTGGTGGCCTCATCAGGCACACCGTCCCACTTCCCGTCACCATCGTCCGTTCTGTGTCCCCCCACCCCCGTATTGCCCTTTCCAGACAAAGTATCTATTTAACACTTGCTTAGAAGATCCAGGTTAAGAGAAGGTGAATATTCAACTGGGCAATGGGTTCTTTGCCCACTGTCATCTCCATAACATATGGAAGGGTGCCTGGCCCACAGGGGATGTGCAATTAAAGTTGGACAGTTATTTATTTAAAAAAAAAATGGCTAAGCCAGATTGTGCCATGTACAGGAAGAAGCCAATGGTAGAATCTGATTGGCTCCTCTCTGCCTGCTGTGTACCCACTTCTGCCTCCTTCAGACTCCTACTCACTGAGGGTAGGGAGATTGCTTCAGATGGTACATTTTAGGTCTAGGGATGTAGCCCAGGGGTAAGTCACTTGCCTGGCATGCATGAGGCCTGGGGTTCAATCCCCAGCTAAAAAAAAAAAAAAGAAAAAGAAAAAGATTTCAAAGGTTTATAATCTTTGATCTGCTAGATCTGCCTTTTGAAAAAGCCAGAGAGTATATATTTTAGTATATATTTTCCTACTGTTCTTGCTGTCATTTTGCTGCTACAATCATACAACTCTGCCATCTTAGTAGGAAAGTAGCCTTCAATAATTCGCAAACAAATGGATGTGGTTGTGTTGCAATGAAACGTCACAAAAAAAGAAATAATAAGGAGTCCAGCTGCATTTGAGCAGGGGGCTATCATCTGAGGCCCTGTATTAGACTGTTATTGCCATAAAATGACCATTTCCTAAAAACAGACTGAGGTTTCATGTCTGTCCTTGGCCACTGTGACTTGGACAGAGGTTTGCTAAGGGACTGTTGGTCTCAGGTACTCATTTACTCATTTCATTTCAGATTAGATAAAGCCCTGCCCACTTAGCACAAGTACCCAGCACTTCCCCCCCTCTTTTTTCTTCATTTTAAAAGTAGCATCGCATCTTGGTGACCATCTTGTTTACATAAACTAAACCTGAGACGAAGTTCCCAGTGCCAAGCGGCGGCTCAGTGAGATCTTTGTGGTTAAACTGGTTTCTCACCCACCAGATTCTGGAAGAGGAGAAGCAGGGATGGCAGGAGAGGAGGTGTGTTTTGAGGAGGGATCAATATGTAATGGAAACCAGACTGTACCGCCCTCATCCACAGCAAGTAACCCTGTGTGGGAGTCAGGACCCAAGGGTGGACTTCAGGCCCTTAACTGCAGGGGGGCCGGGAAAGCCAGCATATTCCAGCCCCAGCTCAGAAACCCAAGCCCAGCAGGACCCGAGGATGCAGACATATGGCACGGGCCCTTCCTCATGTGTTACCAAACAAGTTTCTGCAAAGACACACCTTTCATTCCAGCCAAGCACCGCTTCTGTCTGACCTGGATGATCCCTAGAAGAACTGGCCGTAACCTCCCTGCCAGAGGGCAAGCTCAGAGAGTCCCTTTAGCTTCCACTGCTCCATCTACACAGACCTGAGTCCTTGCAGTAGAAAAAGATCACTATCCCTGGTTCCAACCACTTCCCGCACGTCCCATAGTTCAAAGCGGCCCAGGTAAGGAGAGGAAGGGAACCATCTCCCGCTGACCCCTGGAAAACTGTCTCAGCCCAGGCCCTGGGGGCAGTAGCATTAGTGGCTAATGAGACAGGGTGGTTAGCTCTGTTGTGACTTTTGAGGTATTTACTTTGTAGAACTAATGGCTGCCAGTAGGTACTCTGGACCAAGAACAATCTTTTTTTCCTCTTATTAAGAGGTAATCTGAGTAACTAGATTGTGGGTTGTGTTCAGACCAGAGGACCAGCTCAGGGAGTCAGACACATCCCGAGGACCACAGGGGCATGGCTGGTCTCAGATGCTCTTTACAGAGTCGGTGACTCATCCAGATCTGCAGGACGAGGTCCAGCCAGGACACCAGCAGGTTTCTATAAGCACCGTCACCACAGTGGCCAAAAACAAGGCAAGGAGAAGAGCTCAGCAGGAGGCGAGAGCCACTGGGACTGGACTCTGACCCCAAGCACCTCAGCCTGGTCTGCTTCCAGCGTCCACTCTGGGGAGTTGCCTCCTGGTTCCCAACCTGCCTTCATTCCAATCATCCCAGGATCTTAAAAACAGGATCCATGTTGGGGCCTTACTCGGGCAACTAAGAGTCTCTCCCGTGATTTCAACATGCAGTCGGGGCTGGGAAGCCGTGCTCTGCAGATAACATCATGATGTTAAAAACACTCCTGGAAAGAAGTAAGGAAGGTCACCAGCTGCCCAACACCCTGTCTCTTCACTCAGGAGCATCCCCCATAGAGCTCTGTGAAACCAGGTTATTAGATCGTCTTATAAATGATTCCATTTGTAGATGGTGAGGAAGAAAGAAAAAGATGAAAGATGTTTTACAACTGCAGGTCAAAAAGGACACTGCCCAGGGCCTGCGGCCACGGATGGCCACTTAGTTCTCCCCATAGTGTAGGCAGTTCTAGCAGTGCACTGATCCTGAGATGACCACTAAACCGAGCGCACAGGTGACCGTGACGTAGTGAAGAGAGAACAGGATTTGATTCTCTGCCCTTCCATCAGGATTTGACCTTGGGAAAGTGACTTAATTGAAGACGTGGTTTAATCTTCTATGAACTGAGAAGAATAACACTGAGGTCACAGACTCTGCTTTGTTACAGTTATATATTAGAAAACATGAAAAATTTAATAATTAAGCCAATTGGTAGGCATAAAGCACTTCATTCAGATTCATGACCCATAGTGAACCTTCAACAGATGGCAGCTGTCGCTATCAGGACCATAGGCAGCTGTGTTTTTGGACAGGAGTCTTGTTTGTTGTATGGGATAATGACTCAAGAAGAAAAATCAAGCTTGCTAATCCAGTCTGGATTTTTCTGGAAGCTGTAAGCTCACTAGTGTTTTTTGGGCACATTGCCAAATGCAACAAGATCCAGAAGATTTGGTTACTGTGGACCCATGACAAGATGAACTTCTGCAGAAAGCAGGCCAAAAATTTTGGGAGCATCCTACCTTCTGGGATTTCCCGTGGGTTCTTGGCAGTCCACGTAAGGAATATGGGCATTGCTGTCTTCTCTAACATCTTCTTGAAACCCAGGAAACCAGCTACAGAGGCGTGGCTGGAACACTTTTAAAATCAGTGTTGTTAAGCACAGAGATAACATGTGACTGCCTCCAATGCTTGATTTTAATTTAAAGATAAAAATATATTTAAAAACCTCCAATTTCAACAGACCGTTTGGGAAGTAAATTATGTTTTATTGAAGTTGTCCTATGTTATCACAATACTTGCTAGCGGGTACGTGCGTGTGTTTGTGCGTGTGCGTGTGTGTGTGTGTGTGTGTGTACATAACAGACATGTATTATCTGTTTGTGAGAAGAGTAATACCAGTCTGTCTCAGATCGAACATCTGAGTTTTGCTCTTCACAACAGAATCAGCGCGTGTTTGAGGGCCCCGTGTGAACTTAGCCCTTCTGACAGGAAACTTTTAATATTGAAGTTATGCTCAGCTACAATTTTAAGAGGGAGGCAAAGCCAGAGAATGCACTAGGAAGTGATGGATGGAAGGGTGAGGGGTGGTCAGACAGATGAAGCGGAACACTGGAGTCAAAGACGTCTCTGTCATTCTGCATGCCTGTGTTCTTCAGGGCCACCTGTAGAGGTAGCCAGAGGAAGAAAGATTGGGGTGACTGCTGACGCCTTCATTTCATGCCGAGTCAGAAAGTACCTGTTCCCTGTGAACACGTGCATGGTCCAGAGTGTGCCACTCAGGAGAGGAGCTTCCAGCCGACTCCACTCTCTGAGTCTGAGGAGGAAACCCAACACCCGCAAACACCAGAGAGTGCCTGGCTGACGCAGGCTGTCTCTTAACTCACATTCTGACCCAGTGAAAGGTCAAGCGTCAGGCTTCCAGACGCAGGCTCTGTTGGCCCTGCAGAGTGCATTCCTATCATACGAGTGGAAGTTCTCACCCTCCACTCCCTGCTGGTGACCACACACGGCATCAGCAGGACAGCGAGCAGCACCCACACGCCTCCCCTTATCTCTCATCTCCACACTCCCGTGCTCGGCACCCCGGCTGCACCTGGCATTGGCTGGCCGTCCACAGGCAGCGCTCCATCATCGGGTGAGGAGCAGAAGGGCTGTCCAAGCAGCGCCAAACATTATTTAAGTTTCTCTAATCAAGATAGGAGATAGACTCTCCCACTTGATTGCCGGGAATACACACATCCAATTACAGTAAGTTATTATTAAGTAACTTATCACCACAATGAAAGGCACTTCAGAAAAACTGGCATAATAAAACTCAATTTCCTAGTGACAAGCTGATGAAATTCTATTTATTCAAGTAATCTAAACTGTTTGACCCCTCAAGGAATTTGAAAAGAAAGAGTCAGAAAACCATGCATGGGACCTGCACAGCTGTCCCTGGGAGCAGCAGTGGCTCTTGCAAGGGATGCAAATCCTTGAAGGTGTCTCAAGGCAGCTCGGGGTCTCTGCACGTGAACCAGACAGTTGAAAACCCAGCAGGTGCTGACGGGGCTTGAGTGCACACCTTCTTGGTCCCATAATTCAAACACAGAGGAAGAAAGGAGCCCCCGGGTACTTGCATAAGGTCATTTCTGGATGTGAGTTTGGGTCACAGCGAGCAACCTCCCTTGCTGGCTGAGCACACGTTTGGCAAGAAGGACTTGCGTGTGACCACCTTCACCGTGGAGTCCCACTGCAGGGCACCCAGAGTTCCCCTGCCCCCTGTCCCAGCTGCACAGGAAGCCTGGGAGGTGAACTCGTTTCCTTTAGTTCACTAGTGCAAAAACCATCACAAGAAGCCAAGGGTCTCGCTGCAGGTCTGAAGTTGCAGCTCCAGAACTGGAACCCAAGGCTCTCTGAGTCTAAATGTGCGTTCCTCCTTCCCTGGCCCACCAAACTCCTCTCCTTGCCGGAAAGAAAGGGTAGATGAGTCAGTGGCCTGAAGCAAGTATTATGTTTCAGGTCCAGTTTCTCTCTTGCTCTCTATACCGTAAAATAAGAGTGGACTCGTAAGATTAGATATACCGTAAAGCAATTTGAAAAAGAAAACGATGTTTCCCCAGGAGATTGCAAGGAGTCTGCATTGATAATCCAAGCACCCTTGTTGGAGTGCATGTCCGACAGGGTGACTAATAAGCCACAGCACCGCACTCCGAATCACTGGCGCCTACTAAGTGCACAGAGATTTCGGAAGGGAAGTGAGGTGAGGCAAGTGTTCAGTGATTACCATAAGTTCCCCAAGAAAGTACGTGGGGGAAGAGCAAGTCAGCACTCAGTTCCTGCTGGGCTGAACCCGACGGCAAACCAAAGCCAGTGGAACGGAATGAGTGACAGAGACAGAAAGTATTCTCCAGCACGTGATCCAGAATAAGCACATGAGGGTAAAATAGCCCAGGAATGTTTCTTAATGAGCGGGTCAAGGATTCCAGTCCCTCCATGTCCAGTCTGTGAGGGCATGTCCCAAGCCAAGGACCCAAGGGCTGGGTGACTTTGTTCTGTATGGATCCTCCAGGGGCTGCCAAGGGCTCTGAATGTCATGAGCGTGATGCGGGACAAGAGGTCCAGGGGCAGCGTCCCCTTCTGTTCCGTCTGGTCATCTGTTACACTGCTGAGGCTCCTCCAGGCAAAGCCCCATTGATGAGCACCCAGCCTGCCAAGGAAGATGGGGTCCCAGCTGAGACCAGGAGTCGGCGACACCCCCATTCTACTCTCACACTTCTCCAGTGCGAAGTGCTGTTGAATTTACAACAACTCGGCTGAGGTCTTTCCATTGACATCATCCAGCCAATTTGCATTGCTCACTTTTTCCACAATAACTAGAATATCTGGCAAAAGGTACCATTTTGCATTGGGAAGGCTTCCAAAGTGAGAACCTAGTTGTTTACTCAGTTCCCTTGCTAATAGGAAGCACCTAAGATGTATCCTGAGACTTCTCTGAGCTCTCCTGCATTTATGCCTGGTAGAAGTAAGGATAATGACACCGAATCAGCCTTCTAGTGACCTTCCTGGGTGGCCATCAGAGGTGGAGACTACAGGGATTCATGGGGAAGCATTCAGGGTGTTACGCGCCACGAAGTGGCTGCCTAGTGATATCACTAAATGACCAAAAGGGGGGAAACAACAAGTGTGCCACTGGGCTCTGCCAGAGGCCATATTCTGAGCCAGGGACAGCGGGAATTGAAATGTCATGGCAGGAACTGTCAGAAGGTGAGGGTTCCTTGACAGAATGATGAATCTAGGTGATGAAGGACAGTACCTTCACCCAGCAGCTAGAATCAAGCACAAGTCCCTTCCAGTAATACCGCTAATCTTAAAGGACAGATTCCCAGTACAACATGTGGTTGATCACCAACCAAGGACCCGTCACTAAAATACAAAGGGAAGTTGTCGACTCATTCACTATTTTCATCTCCCCAATTGAGCTTTGAATATGTCTATCATATTCTATCTTCAATACTGCAAAAGGGGCTTCTATTGTATCGGGTTCAGACTCAACCCACCGCGTGTCACATGTGCTTGGCCATCGGGTGCAGAGAGGACGCGTGCCCACAGACACCTCCTTTCTGGCCTGGCAGGTTACCCAGGAGCTGATGCAGAATCGCACAATGAGACAGAGACAGGAAAAGTGGGTAACACCAGCCAGCCGGCTACACACTGCCAGGCGGATGGCAGGTTAGGACTTCAAAGGAAGGTGGAGGCGCTCTGTTTACAGGGGCTGGACGGGCTACCTCCACGCAGGCCTCGTCTTCTCATCACCAGCTCACGTGTCGACAGTGAAAACCGCCATCACCCGCAGGCCTTTCTTGGATGGGAATCGCCACTCAACAGTTCCCTTAGTAAAGCACGTGTGAAGTGAACCAGGAACAAATCGTGTGTACCTAACACAAGGTGTCGGCTTGCCCTAACAACAGCTAGCGCAGTAAAGTCCTGTTGGAATCAGGCCTGAGGAAACCTGATCGTCACTGACACAGAGTCCGGGACCAAAGCCACATTGCCAGGAGGGACCGAGAACCACCAACCAATTCCCGAAGAGGCGTGACGAAAGTGGGGACAGAAGAAATAGAGAAGATTGGTGGAGACCAGAGGAAGCAAAGGAAATGGGACTGCGCTCTAAAGCCCCATGTTAAAGGTCCTCAGACCTCACTCCCAAAGCCGTTTCTCCCCAGGCCTGTCACTCACAAACTTCTGCCCAATCAGTAAACCTTCGAGTTACCGTAAGCTCACCCTCTTGTGAAAATTACCTTGTGCACTTCTAATCAGCCCAGGTAATGAGTTGATCAAGCAAAGAGAGATGTGACAGCTATGCTCTGGGGTACTCACCAATGTCCTCTACTGATCGGATAATGGAGGCCACGCCAGCCTGGGAGGAAGGAGACCAGACCCTGTGAACTGTCTTTGATCACCAGGCTGACGTCCTCCCCACCCACCTACCTGCCTACGCTCACCCCTCACCACGTTTCCTTTAAAAGAAGAGCCCAGACCCCAAAACTCTCTCACTCTCAAGTGGGCTGCAAATCTCACCCAAAGGATATTCCTTGCTTTCCCAAACAAATTTCCTTGCCTCTGACTGACATATCCTTAATTTCATCTCTGCAATGTTTGTCAAGAACCCCTTTCCCCTGAGTCGAGGTTTCCCTCTCTGGGAACTCCTTGGACCTCCCCTGGAGACAGGAGGCTGACCTTTGTACAGAGAGTCTGCATTTTGTGGGTCTAACTTTTATTATTATTATTTATTTACTAAGGGAACAGCTGAGTGACAATTCCCATCCAAGAAAGGCCTACGGTGATGATGGCTTTTCACTGTCGACACGTGAGCTTTGCCCAATCAAAGTTTCTCCATTTTTCCCATACCTGCCCACTCTCCATTTTGGATCAGCATCCACTTATCAGAGAGAACATTTGATCTTTGGTTTTGGCATTGGCTAACTTCACTTAGCTTGATATTCTCCAACTCCATCCATTTACCTGCAAATGCCATGATTTTATTCTCTTTTAATGCTGAGTAATATTCCACTGTGTATATATATACCACAGTCTCTTTATCCATCCATCTATTGAAGGTCATCTAGGTTGCTATGAATATTGATGTGGCTGCGTTACTATGCTGTGCTTATTTTAAGTCCTTTGGGTATAGACCGAGGAGTGGGATGGCTGGGTCAAATGGTGGTTCTATTCCAAGTCTTCTAAGTAATCTCCACACTGCTTTCCAGATTGGTTGCACCAATTTGTAGTCCCACCAGCAATGTGTGAGTGTGCCTTTCCCCCCACATCCTTTCCAATACTTATTGTTATCTGTATTCTTGATAACTGCCTTTCTGACTGGCGTGAGATGAAATCTTAGAGTAGTTTTGATTTGCATTTCACTAATGCTTCGACTTCCTTCACAAGACTCCTAAAGCATAAGAAACAAAATCAAGAATTAATAAATGGGATGGTCTCAAACTAAAAGGCTTCTTCTCAGCAAAAGAAACAACCAATGAGGCCAAGAGAGAGCCTACATTTTGGGAGCAAAATTTTGCCACCCATGTGTCAAATAGATAGATAGAGCACTAATCTCCAGGATATATAAAGAACTCAAAAACCTTAGCACCAAAAAACAAACAACCCAATCAATAAATGGGCCAAGGAACTGAACAGATACTTCTCAGAAGATGATATATAACCAATCAACAAATATATGAAAAAAATGTGCAACATCTCTAGAATTAGAGAAATACAAATCAAAACTACTCATCTCATGCCAGGCAGCCATCAAGGATACAGACAACAATACGTGTTGTAGGTCTAACTTTTTCAACATGCATTTCTCATTGACAATGTTGGGTTTCACAGATGCCCAAGAGAATGTCCATTTAGTGCTACCAAAGATATCAGGCCATATTAACACTTTTGTTTTCAAATTATTTTTTATCATTTAACAGCTGACTACAGAGGAGCTGAGGAGGCCCGGAGGGATAGGATGACCAGCCATAGCCATCCGCCTGGGCTGAGGAATTTCCAATTCCTTCAGTGAAGGAATAACTTGAGGTAACATTTCTATTAAGTAACTTTTGCATTTTTTCATAATTTTTGAGCTATCTGGTTAAAGGATGCACAAGCCCTAAAACAGCCTCCCCATTTTCCCCTAGCAGGAATTCTCTGGGTTGAGATTGGTGGCAGGAAAAAGGGGAAGCCTCAGGTGGAGGTTGGACGTGTGCTCAGTCTCTCCCGAAGGACCTAGGAACAATGAGAGACAAGGGATTCTGCAACCAAATTCATTCTTCTCGTGATTCTTGCTATCTGGGCTCTCTATGCTAGGCCTTCCCAGAGGTCAGGTCGCTTGGCGTTTAAACCTTGACTTAATTATCTTATCTTCTCGAGTCCCTTTTCCTGGAATGTCTACAGTCCTTCTTTGATTCCACCTATAGAAACTTTGTAGGTTAGAGTCAATTGTTCCTGCCTCTGGAAGTCTACCAACAGCTGTGGGGGGAATTGCCCTTCCTGTGGGCTTCTAGAATACTTCAGTGGACTAGCACTGACATACCAGAGTGTGGTTAGCTATGTGTCTATCTTTCTGCTCAACAGTAATTTGCATAGTGTGGGGACTATGGGGCCTTCTTAATTCAGCAAGGAGAAGGCACCAAATTTAGTTACTGATCAAACTAAATTAACACAATATCAGTAACAAAGGGTTAGTGATAAGAAAACCCTGCCAAGATCCCCTGGCCCTTTGAGTAACTGATCACGTGCCCAGTAAACCACATGCATCTTAAATTCCCAATTTTCGTCCTGAGATTCCTGATTTTATTTGGGCTGGGAGACTGGAGCACCTGTGGAAGGGAAGCGCCCAGCATTCCCAGGGTGAACTCTGGTTGCTGATTTGCCTGCATTCCCAAGAGGGCCTTTTACTGCATCTGGGGGCCACTTCCAGTGGCCTGCTGCCCCTGCCCCGGGGTATGGGAGTCACTGCCCTGGCAGGTGCAGAAAGATGCCAGCTCCTAGGGCCCCCTTCTTCCCTGAGCCAAAGACTGACTTGGCAGGATGGTGAAAGCCCAACCCCCTTACCTAGATGCTGATTTCACCTCAGAACTTCCCCTGGGATCGGGCAGAGATGGACTTGGCCTTGGTTACCACGGTGCCCTGGCTTTCTTCCTCCCGTGACTTGCTCCTCGGTGCCCCTTTGGGTTACCCCAGGAGGACTTCTTTAACAAATCGCCCATGTATCTTGTCCCAAGTTTTGTTTCTAGAGAACCTACCTAGGACAAGAGTGCAGTTTCATGGCTTCCTAAGGCAGGCTTCTTGCCACGAAGGACAAGAGCAAGCAGGTCCTCGCTTCTGGCCCATAGTCTTGCAAGGGTTAAAATGGTCACAGTTGACTTTGCACAGCTGGCTGTATCTCCAGGTGCCATTTTGCCCACCTCTGGGTAGGGACAGTGGGAGCACACCAGAGGCAACTGGCCATGTTGGGCTCTACCTGTGGGGTCTCTGAGCCCATGTAGTTCTGGGAGGTTCTGAGTCGTAACAACTGGCATAGCTCTCCAGAAATAGCTTTCTATCTAACCCGACTTAAGCAGAATCTATTCAAAGGTAAAAATGTATTTTTTTTCCTCTCATCACACTTCAAGGTTTTTTTATGTCTCAACTCAAGCCAAGATGGGAATTGGAAGTGCGACAGCATTTTTTTTTTCCCTTTTGGAAATTATTCTTGGGAAATGGGGCTCTTGAAGATGCTGGTGCTTATAAACTTTTCTACCCAGTACTCAGCTGTCTTCTCAGAGATCCATATAGAAGTGCAGGTTTTAGATGTATGATGTGTGCAGAGCTGAGACGTACAAGTCTTGCTTTCCATTAACTGGAGGAAGAAAGAAAGAGGGGTGGGAAGAAAGAGAAAAGGTAAAGAAAAGGAGGGAGGGAGAAAAAGAGAGAGGAATGGGGGAGAGAAGGTGGAAAACAAGATGATTTGGTGATTAATTATGTTTGGTTTCATTTTAGGCTGAAAGATCAGTAACATAATCCATCTTCAATTGCAAAATGATTAGCTGTTTCATGTGATCTTATTCAGTAAATCCCAGGCCCTAGCCCTTATAACCATGTTAAGAAACAGATTTTACTCCCTGGATGGGATGGATGTTGGGGGACAAGATATCATTGTCAGGGCTGAAAGTTTTCTTATTTACCTCAGCCTCAAAAATTTCCAGAAATCGACAGATCATTCCATTATTAAAACACACAGAACAAATTCTGTCACCTAAAACAGATGTCTCAGAGAGGGTCATTCTAGAATTTTCTTACTCACCTATCAAGCCCTCCAGTTATGCCTTTCTAATGCTTCACCTTCTTTGGTGAATTTGGTCAGATGGGCAACCCTGAGACCTAATGGTTGGTATGTCACCAAACGAAAACAGGCAAGCCCCACCAAAATGAACAATATTGTCCTCACATTTAATTTTTCATGATATTCATGCTACTTAGGCATCATATTCTTCTTGTATCATCTTCAAGGCTGTGTCATGAATGAATAGCAGGTCTTCTGTGCATGATCCTGCAGAGCACAAACTCGCTAGAGTGCTAAGCTATGATCATATTACTTGATGCTGAAAGGCATGTACACATGCATATGTATGCCCACAATAGTCTAATTTGAGAAAAATGTAGAATAATATAAAGAGCATGGACTAAAAGTCAGGAGAGCTGTTTTGAGCCTGAAGTCATAGCTCTGTAGCTCTGTGACTTTGGTCAAATCACTCACCCTCTCTGTCTTTAATTTCCTTGCCCTTAAAAGATGACAAATCATGCTTATATTTTGGTCTGAGGTCAAAGTAATAATGTCTTTTTTTAAAGTCTTATATGGTGAGAGAGAATATTCAATGCTAATTTGCTAATTGAAGCTGAGTCTGGATATAGTCATCAAATAAAAGAAGGTAAGAATTAAAGTTTGATTATAGTAAATCAAATCCTCCATTTACAATCTTTCATCATTCCACTTGGCAAATGTGTGTGTGTGTGTGTGTGTGTGTGTGTGTGTGTGTGTCTGTGAGCGCGAGTATGTGTGCGCATGTGTGCTTTCTTTCTTTTGAGGGTCCATGCCATGTCAGGTATCCCTGGACGCTTGAACTGTGATGAGGATGAGGTTGGTAACCAGGACAGGTGTGGTCAAGCTCCAAAATGGAACGCAGACAGTCAATGACAGCGTTTGAGGGGCTGCTAAGAGCCACACAAAATAGGAAGGCGTGCTGAGATGCAGGACTGGTTTGGGGCCCCCTCAGATGCGGACCTCCTGGGCAGGTGCCATGTGGGTGAAGACCTCATGAGTGATAAGGAGTTGGGCCGTGAATGACAAGCAGCGAGAGGACATTTGGGCAGAGTTGTCTGGACAGGGGACATGTGAGTGTGTCACTGCCTCCTCTGTGACAGACAGCCTTTGCTCCTCCTGACATAACCTTTGCACCAGCCACCTCTTAGGATTTACTGGGATCATCGAACATTCTGCTGCAGGAAGACCAGGAAAGCCTGCGCTCCGTGGACTGCCCGACCTGGTGGCTGCATGAAGACCCCTGGTGTGGGAAGGACCTGTAGCTGGGCCATCGAAAGACACTCACTGCCTGGTTTACAGGGGACCCCAGAAGATCCCTCTTTAGGCATCTGCACCAAGGATGTCACCACTTCTCACCAAAAGGCTGGACCCTAGGTAAGTCCTGCATGAATCCCCAGCCCCATCCCCACGATCCGGAAGAACCCAGATTTTCCTATTTATCTGTCCAACTATTAGGGAATAAATAGGCAACAGAAAAATCAGAAAACGATGTTGCCCTCGGTGACATTCGGCTTAGGCTTCCTGGCCCAGGTTTGGTTCCTGCGGGTGTGCCCTGCCTGCCCAGGGAGGTGGGGAGTTCCGTGGATACTCATTTGAGGAGAGGAGAGGGGAAAGACGGGAGAACAGAACTTGAGGTAAGGGAGAGCTTGCTGGGAAAGGTAATCTGGTTATTTATCTGTAGTTTACTTAGGTAAAGGGACCTTAAAAATGGCTTTGATAAGAGTGGCCAAGGTTTCTTCAGAGGTTAACTGGCATTCTTTAAAAAGGGCATCTGCCCTGTTTGGCACAGGTGTCTGGAGAGCCGGGACTGGGTACCCTTGGAATCCCGTGCTGGGCTGTAGGTTTCCTTAAGACCTGCAGACACTGCTGACATCATGGACTCCATTCTCAGATTCCTTCTCTCTCTCTCTCTCTCTCTCTCTCTCTCTCTCTCTCTCTCTCTCTCTCTCCCTTGCTCCCTCCTTCTCTGTCCCTCCCTCCTCCACTGCCCAATCTCTCCCAATCTCTTTCTCTCTTCAGTTCCTTCAGGTAATTCCTCCTCAAACTTGTACCAACTTGTTTTTGACTGACAGAGCAGCGAGAGAGCCCTCTTCCTTTGGAGAAACCCTCAGCACCCACCTTCCCCAGGGCAACCTGCGTCCACTGAGCCTTCCCTTGGCTGCCACAATTCCACGTCTGTCCAGGAGCCTGCGCCCTCCGTCTCTGCAGGTAAGAGGCACACGCTTGTGCCCACGCTGGGGCGTGCAGCGTTTTAGAGGTATTTTTGAAAAACTTTCCTTCTAAAGGCAATGAGAAAGTTGAGATTCTTTTGAAACTTAACTTAAATCATTCAAGACGTCCAAGCTTATCTGGGGGAAGTTAACAAGTGTTGTTTGCTTGTGGAAAACGGGTTTTTCCCTTAATGATGGGGCAAAGGAAAAAGAGCACTTTATTCTTGCCTGTGAAACAGTATCCAGATGTTGTCTTGCTTGCCGCGGGTGTAAGGGGTCTAGATCACGGGAGAGGAGTGACTTTGACTTCTCTCTGCAAGTGTTTTTCTATCACAGCGTCTGTCGGAGCCTGGTTTTCAGCGATTCTATAGCTCTTTGGCTAATTCTCTAGCAGTCATTTTCCTTTGTCGGTGAAGAAATCAGTTTAGGTTGCCGTAAGGCGAAACCTCATGGGAATATTTTAAAATCTGTTACCTATCCTTATGAGAAAAGAGGTTGCGTAAGTCTTCTGTGGTAGGTATAAGGAATGTAAACAGTGCTGACTTTGGAAACACTGTGAACTTCGTCCACGACCCATTGATAATGCTTTTTATAATCTGTGTATGATTTCAAGCGAGTTTGGACTATTCTGAGCTAAGAAATGTTACCCTGGGTGAAATTTCCCCATGGCTCCTGTAAAGCCTACTTTGTCCCCTCTCTACTTCCGCATTTCGTTGCCTGAAGGAAATCAGAATTTGTTGTTCCGCAGACGTTCCTTGACCTCACAATTGATTTCAGTTACAGGTTAGGAAACTTACAAGAAATGCAATACTTCAACTTCAGGGAACAAAAGACCAAAAATTTCTACTGAAATGTTCAGGTTAACTTCTTTTCATCTAAACATATCTTAATTTCCCCCACTTGACCTGTCAGAAGGATTTTGAAAGACTTAGGAGTGACTCTCCACGTTCCTTTCCTGCAACCCCGAAATCCCCCACTCTCCACACTCTCACACAGTGGTTGTCCTTCCAGACTCTTCCCTGTTTTGTCCCTCGTGAATGTTTAAACAACTAGGTCACAGTCAGTCACAGCCTTAGGTGATAAAGCCTCTGCCATTTAAAATTGTCCTAAAACTGAAAGAAAATGTCACATGAAACGATCACGCACTTTTCAATGTCATCCTCTTGTGAGAACCAGGTAGATATTGGGGAGACTCACCTCAGAGCTCCAGAGCTTGCTCTTGCCACACCTTCCTGGGGGGTACCTTTCAGCACTTTTCCTCATCCCTGGCTGTCTGTCACAGGATGGACGGCCATGCAGGGGGCGAGCCAGGGGTCAGCGGTGCTCTTCACAGGAGGCTGACCAGCGAAGGGTTGACCTGGCTGCTGGGTCCGGCCTCAGAATGCTCGCCAGGTCTGGAGCAGCCTTTTCTTCTCTGGATTCAATAGACGCCGAAGTGGTTGGGGAGCTTTAGAGAACAGTGTTGGTGGCATTTTTTATTCTGGTTGCTTAAGGAAACGCGTTTCTGAAAAGCCCTCCTTCCTTCTGCCCACTCCTTCCTCCCACCCAGAGTTGTGGTCATTTTTACACAAAGTGCTATTTCCCCAGTTTCCTCTCCTCACACTTATAACCAGTGCAGACAGCCTGTGTTTTGGGGGGAAGAGAGAATGGGACCCCAGGCTTCACGTGCCAGCAGTCCCGAGCCAACAAAAGCAGGTCTCTTGGCTCCTTCCCCCAGGGCTGAGCATGCCCCGCTTTGTGCTGCACTGCGCTGCGGAAATCCTGAACGGCTGCCTCTTCTTTCTTGGTGTGTGTGTGTGTGTGTATGTGTGTGTGTGTAATTATACACCTGAATGAGAGCAACACGCTGGATATAAGAAAGTCCGCACATGTGTGCTTTTAGCACCAAAGAGAGAGGCGAACTTTTCTTATTTAGTAAGCAAATGTCCAGCCCTTCACAGATCCCTTCCTGCCCAGTCCCTCCCATCTGTTCGAGGCATGGCACAGCCCCCTGACATTTTTGCACATGTTGCTTTGGAGTCCAGGGTTAAGTCCAGGGTGTATTTGTATGTGCATCAGTATCTCAGAACCAAAAAGCAGTCCACAGAGTGGGCAAGGCACAGCTGAATGGCCTGCCCCTGGCAACACTGGTTGCAGGGCACACCCTCCCGAGCTGCTTCCTTGTCTTTAATGTACAAGTAAGGACCTCCCGTCCTCCCCTGCAGCAGTTTGAGCTTTTCACACCAGAGTAAATCCGGTATCTTCAAATGTGTTGTTTTAATTCTTCTTTCAAGTAAAAATAGCTCCACTCCAAAAATAGGAAGCTATTGCAAGGATTAATGTTAGCTTTTATGTTTGTAAAAAAGCTGGTTGATTATTAATGGGCATAGGCAAGAGGCAAACCAGACAAGGGTACTGTCTCTGCTCTCATGAGCTCTGCTCCCCAGGAGCCACCAGGGTGGGTCTTGCTCTGTCCTCTCAAGGACACAGTGCCCTGGAAAGGAGCAGGTGTGACCCAACACACCTGGCTCTTTGTTACCACTCAGGTAACTTCCTGGTTCCTGTTCTACACACAGGTTAAGGAGCTGTGTGACCAACAGCCCTTCAGAGGCAAGTCCTAGAAGTGCCAAAGCTTCCCTAAAGTAAGGAGCAAAGAGACCCTGCTCCCCATCTTGAAAGGTGGGATTGATGGCAGAGAGAGAGAGAAAGAGAGAAACAACAATAATAATTAATCATTTTGAAATAAAGGCTCTGAGAAAGAAGTTTTATTTACTAAGTGCCACTTTCTTAGATGAAAGGGGAAAAAACAAGAACACAGACATTCCTGATAGAAGACAAATGACAAGTGACAGATGTAACCTCCACCAAATGCTCTCTGGATCCGTTCAGACCATGGTGGGCCCACTCATGATCCAACCGGGATCCACCTGGTGCAATGTGCCACATTCCCAGGGACTCGGTGGAAAACATCGATGCTCTTCCTGTAAAGAGAAGACCGGGCTCCGTGAGCGAGTCGGTCCAGCTGTCCTTGTGACGGACACTGTTCTTTCAAAGCCAATGGCCCCAGAGACCCCCTTTGACTGGAGAAGTTTACCCAGGCCTAATTCCAGAACACAACCTGGGTTTCTAGACCTAAAGTCCTATCTAAAGCAGGAAATTCCAGATATTTCAGCCACAATCTGAAGATGGATCAGAGCAGCCTGGTCATGCTCACATCACACACAAGAAGAAAGCAAGCTTTCTATCTAGGTACAAAAGCAAGCTTTCTATCATGCCAGCCTACCCCCCACCCCATGCTTGTCCAGTAGGTACAGTTAGTGAAGAGCTGTCTGTGTCCCCTCGGGCCTGAGGAGACCGTGGGAGCAATTAGCAGCACAGGGAGCGGTGACTTTGTTGGTCCTTCCCCATGACCCTGCGGCTCCAACTTGGAGCAGTCCAGACCTGATTAAGATAAGCAGGTCCTGGGCTGGTGGAAGACAATAGCAGCACGGCCTGTCCACAGTGTCACCCAGAGGCCGGAGTTCAGGGTAATGACGGCCTGAGCCTGCCACGTTTCTGGGACTGCAGGCCACACTAACCACTGAGGCACCAGGGCTGATGGTGAGGACCAGCACCAGGTCTCGGGGTGCTGAGGGGCCATCCACATCCTGTTCCACTCAGAGCTGGCCTGGTGTTCGGCTGATGGTTGTGAAATTCCTGTGCATTTTCTCTAGTGCTTCTACAAGAGGCTGATTGAGATTTGGTAGCGCTTAAAAATTACACAGCTTTTTCTTCAAGGAAAATGAGTGCAAAATTGTGGATGGCAACTTGGGACAAGGCTCTGGAGAAGGGAGAGTTCCATCAGCTTCATGATCAAGCCACTCTGTATCTCACAAAACAAGGCCCCAAACGTGGTTCTTGAATGAAGGAATGAATCAATTTATGCAAGCTGCTGGTTACTCAGTAACTCTGAGAAATGAAATGCCAAAATGCCAAGTAATTGTACTTACCTGTATCTAATGTAATCAGTGGTATATGAGAACTCAGTTCGCATGGTGTCTGGGATACTGCACGTTGCCATGAAGGGTAGATTCCTATCCTCCATGCAACCTTAGGTCCTATCTCAGCCCCAGGGAAAGATGCGACGGGAGCTCTTTTCCTAGAGCAGAGTGTGTGGGCATTGAAGTTAATGGTCCATGCTTCTCACTTGGAAAGCCCCTGACTTAAAACCCCAAGAAGGGTTTCCTAGTCATGAGCTGAGCACCAGAATGATATTAGAGAATCACAATATTCTTCTTGAATGGACTTGGAGCATGTGCCCCAGCGTAAGATCCGTGTGTCTGGCAAGGTGCCCCCCTTCCTCCCTTTTGGTTTTTATTAATGCTGTTTCCAATTTCCGACGGCAGTTAACAGTGTCATTTCTTACTTCGAACGCTTGCTAAACCTGTGCCCCCCAGGCCAAATAATGTTCTCACTCCACGATGTTTATGCTTTCAACTATGTGCAGATTGATCTCTTGCTCTGGCCTTTTCTTCTATGCCAAAGAATACACAGGTCCCCAAATCTTGCTTTCTTAATTTACTAAGTTACCATTTGTATCTATTCCTACATTTCAAGAAAGACTAGAGAAGTTTATACCTTACTTCGAATGTTCAGGAAACTTGGCAGCCTGCAGGCTTTGCTTCCAACCCAAACCTGGGTACCTGCTGGGAGAGAAGATATACGAACCCTGAAACACCTGGCTGCTTGTGTCTGTGAATACTGAGGAATGAGAACCGCACCCAGATTCCTTTATATTTCCAGAAGTCCATGGAAAGAATTTTTAAACAAGCAGTTAGCTACATCACACACCAACATAAATATGCAGTGATGAAGTCGCTGTGGGTGTGCCTTTAGCGAGAGCATCAGTCATGAAACAGACTGCACAGGAGTGGAGACTGTTCCAATACCAAGAGCTTCTCAATACTTTATTTTTGCTTTATTTTGAGTACTTTGTTTATTAAATGTCAAATCTATAATTTCAACCAAAGGTCCATATTAAAGACAAAATGGAAAAAAAAATAAAAGGCCCTCTAAATATGGTTTAAACCATTTAACATGTTAAAAACATTTCACACCATCCCTAATGGAAGAGTCGGATAGGGCCTGGCATGAGTCGGTCCTTACCAACCAACCGTAGTGACACAGTCAACAAACACTTCAGGGCATAGTTCCTGGCCCCTGCAGACTGAGGACTGTTTCCAAGAGCTGGAGGAGACCTCTCTAGTACTTCCTGTCTCAGGCCCTGAGGGCAGGAGTGATTCCCCTAGCCAGGAGGCAAGAGGGCAGGCTGTGAAACACAGTCAGGCTTGACAGCAGAGCATCCCTGTCTACCTGGGAGGTCCTGCTGTAAGCAGGGAGTGTGCGGAGGCTGCGGTAACACTAGCCCTGCAAGAACTGAGAAGATCTTGGCTCAGGCAGGATTAGGGGCTTCTTAGCTTGCACCCTGGAAACATCACACTGAACATTAACACATTGAAAACCCCAAGAAGTCCCAGGGCGGAGGCATGCATTGACTTCCATCCCGAGCTGCACAACCACTTACAGGCTGTGGCCCACCTCTTCCTATGCCTGACTCTGCCGGGGATACATGGTCAACTGTGATTGGTGTAGGATGGATGGCAGGTGTCATGTGACCTGAGAAAGAGCACTGTGATGTTCCGGCTCCGCTTGGCTATAATTTGTCCCTTTGGGGCCTAGCTGACCCTGTAGTTGACCAGTCAGCTTTGGGGACTTCAAAGTGGCTACTTACAGTCAGTCCCAGAGAATAATTTTGTACTTTGATTGTTTGTCTCATTGTCTCTTTATATCCACCCTACCCCCCAAAGAATGTAAGTGAATTTACAAAGGTACACACTCACACATACACACTCCCACAAAACAACGTGAATTAAAAGTGGATAGTAAAAAAATAAGAGTAATCTCACCGAGATCATCTGATTAAGTCATAAATTATGTAATTACTATCTGTTTTTATAAATCACAGTCAATATAAGCAGTTCCACAATAACAGAATCTTGTTTGTGACTCTTTGTAGAATTTAAGCAAGTCTGTTCTCTGTGAATCTTTCTATGCAATGTGTTTTTATGTGACTGTGTGTGTGTGACTGTCCACACCAAGGCTGTAAACTTTTCCCATCGTCTTGGACTCTTCAGCATGAGGGAATCGCCCCTGTCCTCATCTGAGCATGGGCTGGGAGCCTTCTGAGAACTTCTGTCCCATTCCTGGGTGTAGGTGGCTCATTCCACTTGTCCTGAGTTCACAGTGGCTGTTTCCTTGCCTCCTTCCCCTGCGGGGCTGCAGACCTTGACAATGGAGATTTTAACAGATTCTTTCTCTGTGCTCCCCGTGCTTAGTCATGGAATCCTCAGGCAATATTTATCGAGTCCACATGCATTGACATGAAAGGCAAAAGTTTTGCTGTAATTACATCTTCCCTTGAACCAAAAACCCACATCTATCTCATCCTGCAAACACACACATAGACTTTTTTACTGTAGAGTTTTTCAAAACGCACATATTTTAAAACTGGTAACTAGTTAGATGGGCTGCTAGAATTGTGTAATGGGGTCAGTAAGGAGATATCTTTTATAAGTGAGAAGAAACAGGCCACTGTGTGCCCATGACATTGTAATTGTGTAGAACTGATGAAAGGAAAATGGGAAACATGCAGAGTATTTGGAAAGAAGAAAATGAGGAGACTTGAAATAAAACAGAATCGAGTAATGCAGAGCTAGCAGGGTTCATCCTGGAAATGTGGGCTGGAATTCCAGTTTGATCCTGGAGAAGAAAACCAGGGAAAGACAGGAAAGGAGGTGTTTACCAACCTTGGGGTGCAAGGGGTGATTTGGTCCATGGTACAGCAAACCCAATAGACGAAAATTAGCAGTATTTTGTTCTCCTTCAAAGGCTAGGCTTAGATGTAGTCTGTGTTAGCATACCATGCGAATAAAGTATTTGATTTCTAATGTGTTTCAAATTTTAAGTTGAAAAGAATTTTCTAGATTTTCCCATTTTAAAGATGAAATATTATAGGACTAAAAGTTGTGAGAGCCACTTTCTGTGATTACAAGTATATGCATTTCATTCCAAATGGGAGCAGGGTATGCCAGTGCATAGCATTTCAGATTCTAAACCTGCATGAGGATATGCATATTTAAAAATGAATTTTATAATTATGGATCTTAACTTTCTTGTCCAATATCCTGGGAATGTTTCTTGAACAACATTTCTGTGCAGCACTTTGCTTAGTTTTCAATATCTGAAGAGATGGTTCAATGCAGGGTTATGGACTAAAAGCAGAAATACATGTCAAATGAGTTTGTAAACCAACTCCCTTTAAAATCTTGACTGCGTAGGCTCTAACCTTCAGTCGTTCCACCTAGCTGAGGGCTTGCTCTGTAGGTGGTTGGGTGGTCTTACATCTATTCAGAAGATGTAAGTGGACTTAGTCCTTGTTCTCAGGAAAACTCCAGGTGCTGTTGGGAAGAAGTGTGGACAGGAACAGAGGCAAAGAAATAGAAAAAAGAAATACCCTCCGCCCAAGAGAGAGCGTTGCCCAGCAGAACATGATGAGAGTCGCATGAAGGATCTTATCTGAGGGCTGGGGAAAGTCAAGGAGGGAGAGGCAGGACCCCTTCGGTAGGCTGGGAAAGGCATGGGGGTGTTTGAGATGAGCCTTGAGGAATAAAGAGGATTTCTAGGGAGGACAGGGAGAACCCACTCCAGAGGCCAGGAGAAGGACATGAGCCGCTGAGGGCCAGCAGGAAATTGCAGGGAGGCTGCCATGCCCCAGGGGTGGAGTTTGCTGTGGGGAAGGAACAGGAGAGTGAAGATGGCAGTCATCAGGACACCAAGGGCAGGTGCCGTGAGCACCTGCAGAAGGCCAGACAGCTCTCGGCACTTCCCCGCACCACGCAGTAGCTTCACCTCAACCTCCCTGGAATGAGGCCAGCAGGCTGCAGAGGTTAAGTAGCTTGCTCATGGTTACAGGCTTCAGAAGAGGTAAGGTGGCCTTGGAAGCAAGGTCATTGGTCTGTGGAGGCCACATCCTTGGTGCTGTGCTCGGAGAGGTGGGACTCAAGGGTAGAAGTGTGGACAGGAACAGAGGCTGGTTTGGCAGGCACTGAGGAGTCACCGAAGGTTTTGATTTTTGAGTTTCTGACTACATGTAAATATTGGTATGGTGGTGACACCAAGTGACAGTAGGAAGGGTACTTTGAGAGTCTGAGTAAAAGGAATGAAGAGCTGGAACGCGGCGATGGCGGTAGACGGTCAAGGGGAGATGCGTCCCTGATGTGTTGGCAGGTGGGGTCTGTGAGCATGCTGCGGATGGGGTGCGGGAGTGAAGGAGTTTAAAGACAGAGCTGTGGACAACGGCGATGTCAGTTAGGAACCAAAACTCAGGACTAATTTAGGAAAGCAGTAGGAACTCGGTGCTGGACCATTCCGTTCTGAGCAGTTTTCTAGGAAGTGCCTGGGGGACGTCCGAAGCACCGCTGTATCTCTGAAGAGATATGGTAGGTGAGTCACCATTAAAGTGGTGGGTCTAGGAATCCCCAGGAAGGTAAGATAGAGGATGTCAAGAAAGGACGAAAGAGAAACCCAAGGGGAGGAGACCAGGGCGCACATGATTAGGAAGGGTGAGAAGGAGGGACATCCACCAAGTAAAAGAGAATCAACTCTGAGAGAAGAGCTGACAGACCCAAGAGTCTGACAGCTCAGCCGTGAGTAGCAGTGGGGATTTCTGGAGAAGACGTGATCCACAGTCTGGCCCTTGGCTCATGCTGGGAGGTGCCGAGAAGGATGGAGGCGGACACGACTGGGCGTCCCGGGGGAGGCTGTAGGTCTGAGGACACCGAGGACAGAGGGTGAGGAGGGCTTGGTAGTCCCTGAAACTCACATCCTGGGTACGGGGGAGAGGCTGTGGCTGGTGAGCAAAGGCAGGTCCTCCAGGGCTGGAGGCTGAGGGCTCCTAAGCCTGTTGGTGGCACGTTTCTCATCCTCTTGTCCTAAGTGTGTGGCTAAGCCATTCCCCTTCCTCCTTCAAGTCAATGAGCAATTTCAGAGATCAGCATCCATCCTGGCTTAAGGCGTAGAGCTCGTCTTAGTATGTTCCTGTAGTCACATCAGGATGGGATGATGCGATCCTCACTGGAGACACAAAGGAAGGTTCCAGCAACTCACGGTAACCGGGGAAGTACCTAGCTTTTGCCAGCTATGTGTCTCAGTTTTCTGAGACACTGAATAAACCGTGAGAATAAACGACAAGCCCATTCTTGAATGTGTTTCCAATAAAAAAAAAAAAAAAAGGGAAAGATAATGTGGTGTCCAAATTTGCTAATTACTGCCCTGATTAAAGCAAGACTTTTCAAGTTTATTCTTTCATAAGATCAGCAACCTTTTGAACACAGACAGGATCTGACAAAGATAGTACTGAGAGCAGAGGAGGAAGCGATGCCAGTTCCCTTTGGAACCAGACGCTGCTGCTGGCTGTGGCCGACAGACAGCTTCAGGTTTGTGTTGCTGCGGTCGTCCTCTGGTCTCCAGGGCTGCGCTGTGATTGTGCAAGACCTCAGCAAAACATGAAGAGATACGTTACAGCAATTTTGAAAAGTATGTAGGTGGATTAAAAAAAAAAAAAAAAAAGGCAGCTTAAATTTTCTTAGCCAAAGTCAAATAAGTAACACATTTTGGAAACATCTAGGTAAGAGAATACCAATATCTGATAAGAGTCTGTGGAACCCTACAGAAACAGAGATGGGAGGAGAAGGAGGGGCCGCCCCTGACAGGTAAGGAAGTGTGACAGACACAGGGTCATTCTGATCCCAGAGGCAGCCTGACCTGGTGAAGACAGACTTCGGTCCTTCGGTGAAGTCCAGGTGTGCAAACACCAAACCCCAGAGTCCTCAGGGAAAGTCCGCATGGCTCTGAGCCCCAGTGTCCTAGTGTGCCACTGAGTGCACGATAAGTGGTCAATGGGGGCGCCTGCTCTCTCCCCTCTCTGCCGACTCCCCATCCTCCCCCCCCCCCCGCCCCCCAACAGGCTGAACACAGGCTTTTCCTTAGGGCATTGGGGAAGAAAAGGTGAGACCGAGAGACCACCACTTTCCGGCTGGGTAACCTGAGCACATTGCCTAACTTCTTCATTTCTTATCTGTAAAATTCAGGAGAATTCCAACCACAGGGATGATAGGAGAATTATATGAGATTTATTTGTTTATGTTTATTTTTTGGTGAAAGTATTGAGAAAAACCACTTCCATGTTGTATAGCAAATATTGTCAAAATGACTAAAAGCAATTCGTACTTTCCCTGCTAAGGGCCCTATTCCCTTATGATATAGTTCTGGTTTTTTTTTGGTTTTTGATATTTTATTTTTTTTAAAGAAACATTACTTTATAAAGAAAATCTGAATTCCAGAGTCTAGGTTGCCACCCTTAAGAAGTCTCCAAGCTCCTTTTCTTTTTTAACCTGTAAAAGGAGTTATAAGCCCTGGTCCCTCCAACCAATACACAAAGTTGAGATGGAAAAGAACTAGCTTCCTGGGTCTACTCTACCAACACCGTCCTGCTCAGCGAATCAGAAATCGCTCTTTTAATTATTTTTTGAGGTTCTTCTTACTTTTCTGTGAGAAAATATA
This sequence comes from Callospermophilus lateralis, assembly GCF_048772815.1. Taxonomy (NCBI): domain Eukaryota; kingdom Metazoa; phylum Chordata; class Mammalia; order Rodentia; family Sciuridae; genus Callospermophilus; species Callospermophilus lateralis. The sequence continues at coordinate 6,436,738 of NC_135314.1, read as the reverse complement.
TAGAAGCATTAGAAAGGTAACTTTCTTCTAAGTTTTATTTGGAGCCGAGAGTGACAAAGAGAGAATCTGAACTTGGCACGAAAGCCAGCCCAGCTCCGGAATTCGGGTGGGTCTAGGAAAAAGCCCAGACTTCAGTGGAAAACCTATATGGGCGTGCGGGAAACCCCTGTAAACTATAAATTAACTGCATACGGCTCCAGCTGGTATGGAGGAAACCACAAAGCTCTCTGAGATCAGAGAAGAGGGGACAGAACAAGTTTTGGTCTGAGAGTCTCCCCAGTGACCCTGCGAGCCGGGGTGTCTGCAGTTAGTGACAGACTCAGCTGCATCTACTGAACCCGGTCATCCGAAGCGCCCGCCTCCCAGAGCTCTCTGTGTGACCTGCTGCCTCTCAGCAGGTTCCACATTGCCAGATCTCCAGTTCACCCTCCCTTCCGGCCCACTCCTTCCTGAGGCCCCTGCTCAGTGTTCGGGATTCGTCCCCCACCTCATTGCAATCCCCTGCCTGACAGCAGCTCTTGCCTGGTCCTGTTGGACTCTCTTTATCCATCCTTCAAGCCCATCGAGGCTCAGCTTTCCAAACCAGTGGAGCCTGATCAATTCTCCACTTCCTGAATTTTCCTTCTCCAGCCTGAACAAACCCTAGAATGTGCTGCTAAGTTCTGGTCATACACCGGGGCCCCATCTGAGTATTTGTGTGGTACAGGCATCCCCGACTTCCCAGGTAGGTGATAAAGCCCTTGGTGGGCTAAGGGCCCGATGGGTTTGGCTGAACTAGAACTAACTATCCTGTCTGAGTCCTGCTTTGCCCCAGAATCAAAGGTGCTGAGCTGTTTGCAGTCCCTGTTTAATGCAAGGCTGGGAGGGCAAGGGGTGACATTTCTCTTCATCCAAATGAGAAAACTGAGAGACAGGAAAGCAAGATCACTTGTCCAAAGTCACAAGCCCCATTTCCTCCAGAATGCACCCTACCTCCTCTTTGGAAAGCCATGGAAGTGGGCTTTCAGACCCTAAGCCACTTCCATGCACAAGGTGGCAGCCAAAAGATTTGAACCCAAGTCTGTCTGGTTCCACCTTGTACCTTATATCACATTACTTCCCTGTCACCAAAGTGCCAACACGGAGTTCAGCATGAATCCCAGGAAATGGATTTGTGATCATGCTGTTTTGTCAAAACCATGGGGACAGGACAAAAATCTGCCGATTTGACCAGAGCATTGTGTTTATGGCAGGACCAAGAATAAAACCATGCACCTCATTCTTTGCCTTATGGGGACAGGGTATAGAAGACTTACAAGAACACTGAGATTTCAGGGAGTGTGTGTGTATGTTATCGCCTGGGCCTGCTGTAACCCCATTGCCATAGCAGGCACCATAACAATTTCCTATGCAGCAGGTATGTTGATACCAGGATCCTTCGATCACCAGAAGCCTTTCTGAGAGATGACCCTGCTCTGACTGTGGAACCAAGTCCATCCCTGTGTGAAAAACACCAGAATCAGCCAAGTCTCAGCTGAGCGGACCTTTCCAGATCAACTCTGTGGCAAAGCCAGGCTGGGCATCTTCCAGGGAACAGTGTTGGGCCTCTTTAGATAAGCTCAAATTTGGAGTCCAGCTAATCTCTGTGCTTTCCTTTAACCTTCACTACATAGAAAATTAAAACTTAAAGGGGTTTCTGAGAAGTTAATCAAACTCTCCCGTTACGGATGGGGAAACCGAGGCAGAGAGGAGCCACAGGACTTGCCCAAGGGTTTGCAGCACATACAGAGCTCACTCTCCAGGCATTGCCTGGGCACCTCACCAGGCCTAACCCAATCCCTGGAGGAGTCTGAAAGGGGAAAAGTGAACCCAAGCTCAGGAGGAAGTAAAATCACTGAACTGGCTTGTCGTCTGGAAACAGATGAGGGGAACGAGTGGAAAGAAATAGAAAGTCCATTAAACATTCGCAGACTTTAAAAGGACCTATAAATATATACAGTTATCATGTGTCCATTTTAAAAAGTAAAAATATTTCAAAAATGAAAATTTAAAAAGGTGTATGATTCCCACTTTCCGCGAACCATTGGAACATGCCCCTGGCTCTTTCCCTGGACTCCCCCATGGCCACGGCAGCGCTGAGATGCAAGTCCTGGGGCGGCAAGTCCTGGGGGCTGAACTGAATGGTCCCGTGGCACTTTTCTAATGGGGAAGCAGTGATTCTGGGTGCAGGGCTGCCCATGTCGCGTCATCTCAGGCCACCACACTGGGTCATCATCACTCCATGCAGGTCATCCAGGTCCCACGCCGAAGGTCACCATGGAAACAGACTGTGCCAGGAAAAAGCACCTGGAAGGTTGCAGGTGGAACTCACATGGGTGAAGGCACACGAGAGCCACGTGACATCACAGGACCCACCAGCCTGCTCCCGTTTGTTGATAGCCACCACAGGAGCTGCTTTCAAAGCAAAGTGGAGAAAACCCCTGACCCCAATGAAGTCCACTGCAGAAAACATGGGGCCATGACAATTTTTAAGCACTGAAGTGTGAGCCTTCACCAGATCATTCTTCCAAGGTTCTAGGACCCTTTAGAGAGAATTCAGGAGAGAGAAAACTCCTAGTGTCCCCTGGCACCTCTGGAAGATAAAAATCCTGTGTGCTGCCTCCCAGGCCTCTGTGAGTGTCGGTTTTTGTTGTCAGATAGCTGGAGATGTATCAGAGAGAAAGATAGCTGTCTTTCACCCACACAGAAGCCCTGTGCCACAAGCCCTGGCCACCTAGGCTCAGCCCTTGTAAGTGAATGGAGGATGTTCAATAGTGGACTGATGTTCTTGTCATTGTGCACGTGCCCGGCTCCTACCTCCTGGATGGAGGGCAGGCTCCACCAACTCACCCCGCATCCCAGGAGCCCATGGCCTCAGGTTTGGGTGGCACACGGGCCTCCTGCTTAGAGCTCAAGTATCTGGGATCTGCATCTGAACTTGGGACCCAGCACCTGGACTCAGATAAGGGCCCAGGGAGTACGCGTCCAGCTGATCAGAGCAAAAGAAGATGCAAGTGAAAGGTGATTTCAAAAGGAAGGGGGAAATCCCCCAGAACCTCAAAGGGAACGTCTGAAAGTCCAAAGGGAATTTCTGTAAGGTCCAACCAGGGTGACTCATTTTAACCTCAGGTATGATTTTCCCTGCTATCTACTTTTCCATTCCCAATAGTGTATATCTTACTGATTCCCACTTTTGAAACTTCCAGTGCTCAAAACATTGAGCACTGCCTTCTGTGATTGCAAATGCTTCTTCCACAAAGCAGCTGATTCATACTGGTGCCCTCACTGTAAAGATGGAAGCCTTGACTCCTCTGCATAAATAAAGGCTTTGGGTATAAAACTAAAATGTAGTCAGTTTGCTTATAAAAATTGCATTTCAACAAAATTCACAAATAAATGACTTGCAGTTGAGTTTTGAGCCTTTAAAGAACTTAATTTCAATGAGATGCATAACAAATGCAGCTGTTTGGAAAAGCATGCACACTTAGGTTTGTTTCTTCCAAAATTATAATGTTATTCAAAAGTCGCATTGCATAAGAAAAGTGATAGGATTTTCACAAGATATTTAAACCTCTAGCTTAAATATCTTGTAGTTGACAATTTACCTTAGATTTTCAGGATCTAATCAAGGTCTGGTTTACTCTTATTCATGATTTTTGAAGGGATAAAAGATGTCCTATATTTATTGCTCGATTAGCTCAGCTCTGGGAACTGAGTCACATTTACATAGCTCTACCTAGCATCCCTAGGTGTTCTCATCTGGTATTTTCGAGTTTGCCCTTTTATTTTTGCAGTACTGGGGCTTAAACCCAGGGCTTGGCATGTTCTAGGTAAGTGCTCTACCACTGAGTTCCATCCCCAGCCCTCATCTTAATTTTTAAGAAGTTCCTTCTCTCCCAATATTCACAAAGCAGTTTTCCAAGGTGACAAACATTGGGACCTGATCATCTACTAATTTCCTAGATGGGTTCTTCCAATGTCTCGTCAGTGACCCACCAATCCCCCCCCTGCACTTGAGACCTCACCCACCAGGGTTTAGGTGTGTGTTTTCACAGGACAATTTCTTTTCGAGCCAGGATAGTCCCTAAAACCCAGGGATTTGTGTGAAATAGCCCTAGCCGAGCTTCCGGAGCCCAACAACAGCATCTTTGAACATCTGTAGTTAAACAAGTGACTTTTGGAATTTTACATGTGCTCTAACCTTCACCATGGGCCGCGCTGGAAGAGAACTCTGAGGTCATTTCACCCAAACCTCTCATTTGACAGATGAGGAAAATGGGACTAATTGATAGTTAACGATACTAAATTACAGTTCTTCTCAAACTAGATAGCAGACTGAGTAGTCTTCTTAATGTGCTCGATTACTGTATAGATTCCACAAGCCGTTGAGTGGGCCGTGACCTTGAGCGTTTACACTCTGTGGTTCTCCAATGTCTGTGTTTCTGGTTGGTGTTTGCAGTCCTACGCTCCAGTAACCTTTCACCTTGGAGGCCTTGCCAGTCCCCAACTAGGTGTCTCTCCAGGAACATCCCCATCCCCAGGTGTCCCCGGGGTCATGTCCCCTTTCTTGAAACCTTACTTTCTTGGTTGTCTGTCTGTTGGTTGTCAGAGACAGCCTCACCATGTACCCTCACTACCCTCTGCGTCTCTTCCCAGTCTTCCTCTCCATTCAGGCGGAGTTCTCTTCACATCTAATAGACGTGTGGGTTTTGCCCAATGGCCATCTACTGAGCTCATGGACTGCCCCACCACGTTCAGCAGCCTCCAAATGATCTCTCCGCCGAGAGCATTCCCTCTCAATCTGTCTGAGCCTAGAGTCTTGACCTGAAGTCCCCAATATAGCCTCCTGCTCACTTTTCTTGAGGTACCCCAGTGGTCCTCAACCACGGATACACATGAGAAGAGAGTTAGGAGCTTTTCAAAAAACTAGTTAGATACAGGCCCCTACTCCCATTCCCCCTTCCAGGAGATTCTGGCTTGATTGGCTCATGTCAGGCACAAGGAATGAGTGTCGTTCGAATCTCCAAGGGTGGTTCTTGGTGATTTGATGAGCCTTGGTGGACTTGATAATCAAATAAAAGGAAGAATGCTTCAAACATACTCTACCACCCCATGCTTTTGTCTGGGCAATTTCTCTTGCTGGACTCCTTTCTCGCCCATTTATTCTTCCCACGGAAGCTCATGAAGACTTCTTTGATTCCTCCAGGGGGAAGGAATTGGTCTTTCTCCTGGAAGCACTGAGCATATTTCCATAATTTCCTTCATTCATGAACTCCAGGTGGACTCTGTCAGGCATGGATAGTAGGAGAGAATCAGATACGCTTTCTTTTTTAAAGGAGCTTACCGCCTTATAGAATAGGAGAAACACACCCCGGTGAACATCCAGTTTTATGACAGAAGTAGAGAAGCACCCACAGGTCCAGAGAATATGGTGGAGGCATAAAGAAGTCTGGGTGTAAAAGTGTACATGTGTGTCATTGCATAGATCACAGGGTATGCATTCGGGGGTTTGGAACATGCCTTACTCATAATGATGTATTTCAAGACCACATTCTGGTTAAGTGTTTGCAGAGTACAGTGAGTGGGTGAGCGGCCGCGTGTCAGGGATTAGGGCTCACTGAGGAGTTACAGAAGCCTTCAGGAAGTGGCGGCCTTGTTCCTTGGGAGCAATTCCCACTGGAGTTCAAAGACTCATCATAAGATTCAGTGCTAAATGTTACAATGACAATTTCCAGTTTCCCTCAGCCATCTGTCCCATGGTTTATTTTAAGTGATAATGAGAATAGCATATTAGATCCAGGTCCTGTTTCTTGTGACTGAGGGATGATAATGGTCTATTCAAGATAACAACTCAGAACCTTTGACTTTGGTAAATGAAAGGTACCGGTGAAGAGTGATGGTTTCATGACTAACTGGAAGAATTGAATGGGGATCAGGAGAAAAACCTGCCTACCCAACAGATCCGCGAGCCGTCCCTCCCTCCCGCTGGACCTTGCTGTGAATTTCAAGTCAAACCCTGAGTGTCTGAAAGATGTTACTAATAAAGCTGCTCAAATGGTCATCAAATGAGTGCAGACAAAGAGGGCCTTGCCGTAATTTCCATGATGGTTTTGTGTGTGTGTGCTTGGGGAGAGTGTGAATTAGATTCACGATGAGCTGATGGGCATCTGAAAAGCAAGTGCACTTCTCCATGGAAAGCTCTCCTCCTTCGGGTAAGGATAGCAGTGCTGAAGCACACCTTAAGACGTGAGCCATTCCGGAGAGGAAATCCTTCTCTTCACATGCTCTCGGGGTCTCAGTGAGTCACAGCAGAAGGGTTAGATCAGCTTCCAAGAGTATCTGAGTCAGAAGAGGCACAAAGACATCCTTCTTAACCCAGAGGGCTCCAACCCTGTGAAAACTCATTTCCCATGGAAACAGAGCAACGTGCAAGCATAAATCACCGCACAAAGCAACTCAGAGAAGCGCACACGCCACAACAAAGGCGTAGAAGCCTTTCTCATATTTTGGGCCATGTCTTTGACATCCACTCATTCTTTAATTTATGGATTAACTATTAATCCACTTATGGATTCGTTCACTGACTCACTTGTAGTCAAGAGTCATGAAAAACTTTTATTGAAGATAAATCTGATTTCCTAATATTGAAGTCAATTCCATTCTAATTATTTTCTGTTTAACCAAAAATTTCATGCTCTCTACAACATGAATAAGAGACTTAATCGTATGATGTTTTCAAACAAGGGCTAAAAACTCTGACGTTAGATATCAGAATTTTAAAGATCAAGGCAGAACCAAAATGAATTAACAAATGGATGAATGAAAGCCCTGGATATGAGAAAACCTACGGAATACATTTCCCAGGGAAAATAATATTACTTATTATTTATACATAGAGGAAGGCTTCTCTAAATAGGACTGTTCAAATAAGTTTAAAGCAAAAATGAATAACAATTGTTAATTAAGATAAAGTATAAAGGGATAATTTTTTAAATCTAGAAATACACATATGATTAGCCATAGTTTAAAGTTTCTCTTAGAGGGACACCTGATATTTTTATGCAATTTTATGTTTTAGTCATTTCTTTTATCATGTGACCAAAAGATCTGACCAGAACACTGTAGAAAACAAAATTTATTTGGGGCTCATGGTTTCCGAGGTCTAAGTCCATAGGTGGCAACTCCATTGCTCTGGGATCAGGGTGAGCAGCACACCATGGGAGGGGGACATGGTGGGGGACAGCAGCTCAGAACATGGCAACAGGAAGCGGAGAAGGCTCTGCCCACTGAAGACCAGCTATGACTCAAAACTTTTTTTCCACATTTTTTGTTGATACATTTTAGTTGTTCATAATGATGAGGCTTGTTTTACATATTTGCACACAAAATGACAATTCAATTAGACAACGCATCCTCCCAGCACTTCCCCTCCCGCCCTTGGTCTCTTCCTTCTGTGATCTCCCGTTGGTTGTGGTGAGATCCACTCCCTCCTTCTTTTCCTTTTTCCTCTCTAGCCTCTGCTTATGAGAGAAAACATATGACCTTCTGAGTGTGACTTATTTTACTCGACAGAAGGTTCTTTTAGTTCCAACTATTTTCCTGCAAGTAACATAATTGTATTCTTCTTTAGGACGGAATAAAGAATACACTGTGCATTTTTTTCACATTTTCTTTATCCACTCATCCTTTGATGGGTGCTTATGCTGGTTTCAGAGTTGGGCTGCTGTGAATTGTGCTACTATAAACATGGGCATGCATGTATTGCTGTAGTGTGCTGACTTAAATTCTTTAGGATAAATATTGAGGGGTGGTATAGCTGGGTCCTGTGGGGTTCCATGCCTCGTCTTTTAAGAAAACTCCATACTGATTTCTATAGGGATTGTTCTAATCTATCTATCTATCTATCTATCTATCTATGTTTGTTGGCCATTTACATTTCTTCTTTTGAGAAGCGTCTATTTAATTAATTTGCCTATTTATTAAGTGGGTCATTTAATTTTTTGGTGTAAAGTCTTTGGGTTCTTTATGTATTCTAGATGTTAATTCTCAGCAAAGATTTTCTCCCATTCTGTGAGCTCTCTGTTCATATTCTTGATTGTTTTAAATTTGATGCAATTCCATTTATTAACTCCTGGCATTTTTTCCTGAGCTTTGGGGAAAGCTTTATTGGGAAAGCCATGCCTGTGTCTATGTGCTGGAATGTTGGCCCTCCATTTTCTTCTAGGAATTGCATAGTTTATGGTCTAATTCCTAGGTCTTTGATCCATTTTGAATTAACTTTTGTGCAAAGGCGAGAAATGGGGTCATTCTTCTACATATAGATAACCAGTTTCCCCAGCACCATTTTTTAAAGAGGCTACATTTTCTCCAGTCATCAAGGATCAGACGACTGACTGTATCTGGGTGGTTTTTCCCTCTGTCTTCTGTTTGTACCATTGGTCTATGTGTCTGTTGTTATACCAATATCACACAGTTTAACTGAAAACATTTTCAAAGAACCTATCATATGTCAAGGACTGTGCCACTGAAGGTTCAGAGATGGGCATGACTCAATCCCTTCCCACAAGAGACTTGCCATTTAGAAGCAGAATAGAGATAAGAAGCTTTGGCACATCATGGCACTCTGGTAAGGCCACTGATGTCACAGTCTGTAGTGGTAAAGAAGAGGAGGGACTCTTCAATGACCCTGCAGTGAAAAGGTCAGCCAGGGCAGACAACTCGGGGCAGCTGGAGGACCCAATACTGGATGGACTTTCCTCCAGGAGAGACGAGGTGAGGACAATAGGTGGAAAGGGTTGAGCCAGCCCTGGGCATGTAGGGACATGAAAGCAGCTCATCGTCATTGAAGTGTGGACAGTGGAGAGGAGAACATCCAGAGATCTGGCCAAAATGATAGCCAGGGGCTAGAGCATGGAAGAACTGGGTTATGAGGTCAACAGTTCAAAAATGAGGGTCAGCTGGGCTTGGCCCAGGGGTGGAACACATAGGTGCTGTGGCTTGGTCCACTGACAGGACACGTTCTTGGTTTTGAACAATGGTGTTTGCACTTGGAGAGATTGCTTCCAGAAGGACGACAGAGTGCAGAGGTGAGGAGGCCAGGAGAGCAAGAGCCAGGGCTGAGGTGGCTTGGGAGTGGAGCCACAAGGACCTGCACCAGGGTGGCCACCGGGGGGGGAATGAGCAGAGGTGGGAACGAGAATCGTCCAGGAGAGCCAACAGAAGACGGAGTGGTGGTTGATGGTGAGGAAGGGGAGGGAGGCAGACGCCCTGGCTTGGGTGACTGTGGACGCCCGTCTGGAGTGAACAGAGGAACAGGAGCAGGCTCATGGCTAGCGCTGGCACCATCACCCCTGAAGACTGACGACTCCACGCTAGGCACTGCATCTCCCACCAGCAAGGAGTGGTGTGCCTGAGGGACCGAATCCGACAACTTTCCCTCCACTCACTGCAGCCACCGTGGAGAGCATCGCTTTTGAGATCCAGGACTGCTCTTCCAGGACTGACGGTCCCACGTTCCTTTGGCCTCCACTCATTCCCCACGCACACATCCAACGCACGCTCGAGCCCTGCATCCCAGGGAAAGGTGCTGGCGGCCAGGGACCAGGAGCTGCCTTTCTCCTTGGAAAGACCGAGCTCTAACTATGGTCCTGCTACTGACCAGTCGCATGATCTTAGGCAAACCTTGACTTCCCCAGGCCTCCAGTTACTAATTTCCACCCGAGTTTTACCTGCGTTATTCTGAAGTTCGGAGTTATGAGCGCGTGAACTGCTGACACAGCGTTGGTCAGGGGCACACTCTCAACTAAAGACAGTGTCAGTTGGAGAATTACTATAATCAGACACGAGTCAAACAGCTCGAGCACACAGGGGAGAGTGTTCCGGAGCCCGAAGAACTGGGGTGCAGGGAGGGAACGCACTGAACCCAGGAGAAGGGCAGTGTCTCAGAAGGTTGCGGAGAGCAGGGTGTGGCAGTCCCTGCAGGGTGGCACATCCACAGGCACAGGTTCTGGATGGGGTTCTGACTGTAGAACAGGGGAACCTCGAGCTGGGCAGGAGAGTCTTTGGGCAGAGCACTGGGGCTGCACTGTGCAGAGCACCTGGGAGGACACACTGCATGGGACAGGGACCTCCCGTGTGAGCCTGCAGGGGCACTGAAGAGAGGAGCCCCCAGATTCTGCATATGAAGACTCCACCAGAGGACCAAAACGATTGGTTAAAGCTTCCAGAAAATTCCAAAAGACAAAACTTGCATTTAATACTTGCCAAGCACTATAGCAAATGAAGTGGTATGTAGACACAGCTGTTGCTACAGCCTCTGGCATTTCTGGGCTTGCATCTCTGCCCAGCATGACTGAGCACGGTTCTGCTCGCATGGCGTTGGCGCACCAGGTGGTCAGGCCCAAGGTGGTGGTGTCTGCGCTGAACCTGCGTGGACTTTTTCCTTGTCGTTTATTCTCTAAACACTATCAAATAGTAGCTCTTTCCAGTATAAGTCATCTGGAGAGGATTTAAAATGCACAGGTGCATGCAGGCAGGTGGTACCCCATTTTCCTTAAGAGATGTAAGCCCCTGCATTCCTGGGGGAGCAATCCTTGCAGGTGCAGAGGACGATCATATGTGGGTCTAGTCAATGTGTTAAGGTGAGTGGCAAGGGGGTGGCGGCTCTCAGGGATTTTGAGGGACACTGGGGATATTGAGTATCTTTTCTCGGGGCTCACATCCTGGGAGATGGGTAATGAAGTGAGGCTGGTTTCATGTGGGCACCTCTGAGCACTGGAGGAGCCACAGTCATCTGGACGGCTGGATGGCAGTGACAAGGCAGACCTGCTTTGGACACACAGGTCTGGGGCTGGGAATGCCATGAAAGGACCCACAGCAGAGAAGAGTCCTGCGAGTGGAACTGAGAGGGAGACGGAGAGCTCCAGGGAGCTGGGAGACGGCTACAGCAAGGGTCTGCACTGTGCAGAGAGTCGAGTGGATGACCAATGGACTGTGTCCAGCGGCTGAGCCCCTAGTGACCAGCTCAGTGGCACGGTGGACAGATGACTTGGTCCCTTGGCTGAAGAGCTGCCACCAGACTCTGTGGGAATGGAGGCGAGGTCACTTGCTTCCTCTCCACAGCTCTCTCCAGCCCTTGTCCAGCCCACAGCTGGCTCCATGGTGAAGGTCACTCCTCAGACAAGCAGTGGGCGCCCTCATGACCCCAGGACCAGCATTTTGGCTTTCTCAGTCTGTGGGTTGAACTACCAATGACCACGAGCAAGTGGATGCGGAACACAGAACAAACACGAGGACATGGCCAAGGTCAGGGCCAGGGTCCCATTCCCAGTGCCACCCTCAAATGTCAGATCCTTTGGCTGAAAGTGGGACCGAAGACAGATCCGAGGAAGAATCCTGGGAATTGGCACCTGGGTTTCCTTCAGGAACTCACTGCAAGAGATGGGTGCCCTGGCCTTCCATCCTCCTCGGGTCTTCAACCAGTCCCAACGTGTTCGTTCTCCTAGATGTCACAGCAGCTACAGGCCTGAGTCCATGGACTGGGGACACGTCTCAGGGGAAGCACCTGGGTAACTCAGCCAGTGTCCCTGTGCATGAATACAGGCTCCACAGCACCAAGACGCAGGCACTCGTCTGTGGTCTCCCTTGCACCATGAAGCTGGCTCAAAATGAAGCCAGGAATACGGTTCAAATTAGGTCAAAGCAGCCTTTTGACCGTTGTGATGGGACTCACAAGCACAGATTGTGGGGTAAAGCCTGTGAATGAAGAGATTAATTCTATCCAGTCAGTGGTGTGTGTGTGTGGGCGGGGGGAGTGATGTTTCTTCTCTTCTTTTGGATGAAGAGCATCTGTAACCTACTCACTTCCGGCTCCTCAGGGTGAGGGTGTGTGGAGGCAGCTGTTAGTCAGAATGGAAGACGCCCGGCTTGGCACTTGACATGAGCCCCACAGGATCTTTATGACCAGGAGTGGTCAAGACCTTGGTTTTCAGCTATGCTTCCCCAGAAGAAAGTGTCCAGAGAGAAACCAAACCCTGGCGGAGAGTCGCTGACTATGGGACCATTTTGTAATGCTGGATGGAGATTTATAAACAGTGCTTTGGGATGTTTGTTTGTTTGTTTGTTTGTTTAATAAAGTCAGCTCGTGGCCTTGAACTTTATCCTAGAGGTGAACCATCTGTCCAGAAAGCTCTCCAGGGGACCCGTCGTCTGCAAAGCCACAGGAGAGCTTTGATGCCCTCTGCCATCTATTTATGATGTGAATCACCTTCTTAGAGCGGTGCCAGGCATCGTCATCCAGGGGAAGTGAGAACACAGTCACCCTAATTTTTCGGGGTACTATACACCATGTGCTCCCGACAAGGAACCCTGGCTACAGGAGGCTGATCACTGCTCAGAGTACCAGCTTTGGCCATCCAGCCTCGGCACCACCCAAGGGCTCACAGAGAGGCAGATTCTCAGACCTTAGCCCAGAACTTCTGAATAATACTTTGCATTTTAAATAATCCCCAAGGAATTGTACAGATGTTAAAGTTTAATAAGCATTTGTCCAAAGCAGTAGATTCAACGATTGATAATCATCCATCCCCCCAAAGGCGGGAAGAATACTTTGGGACATAAATGCACAATATATGAAATTTTGTCCTATACTAATATATTATGCATATTTTTAAGTATGCAAAAGTATATACATTGGAAAGGACCAAGTAGAAGCTAAATTTGAATGATTCCATTATTTAATTGCTATACCTGTTCCCATTACTGTTGGAGACCCTTGTGCTAAGGAGGACAAATAGAGAAGAGAAGGGGACCTCAGATGGCTGAGATCTGGAGATGGTCAGCATGCTTAGGACCTCATGGAACATGAAACGCACAGAAAAAGTAATTCCTTGGGCTAAACTGAATATGTCTATGCACATGATTTTAATTATCTCTGTCAACTTGACAGATGTGCCACTAATTTTCAAGGTAGGATATTAAAGAATATTCTTTGTCCTGTGAATCGGAGTAAGAAGTCTAAGTTTTTATTTCTAGGTTGATCATTCAAATCAGTGAAGTACCCCACCCACGCCCCACCCCCAATCTGCCTATCTGTGAGTGGGTCTTCTCTCTGATCTAAAATACCATTGATGATATCTTCAAACGGGCTACATTGGCTACGTACATGGAGGGTTCTGAGTTCACCTGAACAGCATCTCTGTTTCTCCTTCAAGCATTGATTCTCTACCGTATGCCAGGCCTTGTGCTTAGCATTAGAGATTAAAAGATAAATTAAACACCTATACCTCCAGACCCGTCTTTTATGGGGAAAGACATGTTCTGAAACAGATCATTACAGCTCTTAAGAGTTGTCACAGGTCTGGACACCCTGCCAAAGGCAGAAGAGAGAAACAGGATAAATTCCATCTGAAACAGAGGTGACATTTCACTGCGGCCTTGAGGGATGAATAGGAGTTTGCCAAAGGACACAGGACAAAAGGAATCTGGAGTGGAGGGACCTGCCCAAACAAAGGTATTGGGCAGGAATCCGCTTCGTCAGCAGTCCTCTTGGACGGATTGCAAACTCGTCAGTCGATGGCATTAAGCCTTTAGTTAACAGCAAACGATAGTCCTCATTACTTACTGAAAACTCAGTTCTCAGATTGGTACAATCAAAACATCTCCGAGAGTTACTGATTTCATAGACTTGGCCACGACAGTGTGTGGAAAGTTTTTCAGGAGAACACTGTGAGTACTTCTCATTTACAGTAAAATCTGGAATGCTTGAACATGATTGTGCTAGGGAAATTGAATTTTCAGATTAACTGCATAAAAATGGAAAATCTGGTTGGAAACCCTTTCTAATTGTGTTTTCCTTTAAAGAGATAACTTCTGCTAGCATTTTAGAGGCACTGCATTATAACATTACCTCGACAGAGAGAGAGAGAGAGAGAGAGAGAAAAAGAGGATTACACGGTACATCCAACTCTATGTTTTTTTTTAAAACACATTTTCCATTTCGCTTTGATTTTTAAGGACTACTTAATATTTCAGTTTATAAATATTTTATACATTGAAAACCATGCTGCATTATTGGTGATCTGGGTGACCCCCCAGGCTTCCTGGGGCTCAGACGGGGGTTGCTTCTTACCTGTTCTACAGTCGGGGGAAAAGTTGTGCAGGATCATAGTTCCAGTTTTGCTTGTAGACTGAAGTGCGACATATGTCCCTCCTGTCCCTAGTGAAAGTCAGGTCCATCAGTGCAGATGCTAGTTCTCAGCCCTGGGTAGTGTTTCCCAGGCACTCCCAGTGCCTGCACTTGGACCCAGGGTCTCACCCCAGGTGGGATCCTCCGGCATCAGGGTTACCTGTGGAGTGTAAGAATGAGCTCCACGCTGCTACAACATCCAAGCATTCAAACAACCTGGGTGTCCAGTAACATGTGCCCGGTGTAAAAAGTCCAGTATCCTCTGCCCAATAAAGCACTGCCCCATCCTGACCTGCACCCCATCCTGCACCACCCATGCCAGGAAACCAGGTGTCCTCTGAGATCCCGTCTCCCTCACCATCTTGTGCCAACAGCACCTGTTAGAGAGGCCTGTTGGGTCTTCCTGGGACCTTGCACGGAGCTCTGCGCTTTTCTCAAGTTGCGGGCACTGTCCCCGTCCACGTTTCAGTAATGTGAGCTTGGATTACTGACCGTGCCCACTGAACAGACTCTCAGCAGCTACACCTTTCTCCATCTTGTCAGAAGGATCGCTTTAACAAGCAAGTCCAGTCCTGCCTCTTCCTGGAATAAATGCAAAGACATTCCCCATTCCCCTAAGACAAAGGCGACAGTCCTCAGGAAACCCTGCGTGATGTAATTCTGTGCCTTGGTCCTGCCTGGCCCCTCTGTCCTCTCCCCTACCTGACACCCTCCCTACTTCCTGGAAGGCACCAAGCTCCAAGCCACCTTGGGCTTTGCAGATGCCGTGTATCCTGAAGCTCACCCTCACCTGGCTTGCCTCTTCCCCTGCCCAAGGGCTTCTGCCACCTAATGCCACTCCTCAGGGAAGCCTTCCCAGACCCCAGACCAGAATATGTCGTATGCCCCATGTTCCATTCTGCCTCCCCAGTTCTTCCCATAAATAGCTTTAAGCGTATCTTGTGGAACGATTTGCTTAAAGCCTCTCCTCCCTGTCCTGTTCTAAATACACCAGGGTGAGGACCAAGGGGATCCTATTCACTGCTGGATCCCAGCACCCCACACTGACCTTAGCACATGCTAGGTGCCCAATAAACTCTCAGCACAAAAAAGAATACATGTTGAAGGGTTGCATTGTCTTTTCAGCTTTTGGATGTTTTTCAAGTTGTGTCTTTATAAATGTTGAGGATGAAGGTTTAGGGGAGGAAGGTTCTTATGGATTTATACAAACTTCACATAATCAGAACATAACCCTCTGCTGTTCCTCTGCAGTAAATGTGATTTCTTTTGAGTAAGTCATATTTTGTGTTTTATTGATTGTACACATATAAGAACAACAGCTAACTCCTGTGTAACAACTGGTATAAGCAGACAGATTCGTGTCCCTTTTTAGTCTAACCTGTCACAACCCTGTGAGGTGCCGGAATTGCTGCTATCTCCATGCTACAGATGAAGATACCGAGTGTCAAAGTCTCAGTTGTCCCAAGTCGCACAGCTAGTGTCAACAGGAGCAGGCTTGGGTGTCCTTAACCTTTACACTGTCCTGCGTCTGAAGAAATGCTGGGTGTTTTCTAAGTACAGAGGTGGTAATGTTCAACCTGGCCTCTGCAGGAGAGGGATTTAATCAAGAAGCAGGAGAGCGGAGAACCTCAGGCTGGGTTCCAGGCGTGGAGCCCTGAGGGCATTGAGGTGTTTGGAAAGTGGCAGGGGCGCATCCAGGTTCTGTCCTGGAAGGAACAAGCTCCAGAGGGAGTGAGAGCCAGGACCTAAGAGTCCTTTAGCTCTGGGACAGTGTTGGGGATCTGCCCTGTCAGCAGCAGAAGCCCCCGGAGGACTTGTGAGGGGACCGTTGTCTGAATTCGTGCTCTGCAGGTGAGCACGCTGTTTCCCGGTAAGAGAGCGATGGACCATGGTAATGACCAGCTGCATGTGACTGAGCCAGGATTAACTATGACATCCAGCTCCGTGATTCTGAGACGTGCCACGCCAGGTATGAAGACCCAGGATTATGTCTGTAATTATTGGGTGTTTTCTGCCTTCCTCTTTTGTTTCCGGGTCAGGGTGCCACTACTTCTAGAGTAGAGGATGTTGGAACAACTCCCCACGGGTGTTGTTCTGCCCGTATGGACACTGAAGATGTTCCTTGCTAACCTTGGTATGTGCAGCCCTGTCCTGTTGCAAGGGTGTTGACTTGATTCTAATTGTTAAGTATCCAGGCTGTTTTTATAAAGAAACCGTATCTGAGTTGGCTGGCTGCGTCTCCGGGGAAAGTCAATCAAGAAAGGTTCAGTAGGTCGGCCCAACTTCTGAGACATAATCGGAATCATTGCATTTAAAATACACAGACAGGTTTAAACCCAGTCCAGAGAGCCTGGGGGTGGGGGGAACACAGGAGGAACTGTGGCCTTAGGAGAGAGGGAAAGGGAGTAGTGTGTTTCTGATAACCTCTCACTAAAATCTATGTGCTTTTTGCTCTGAAGGTGTGCAAAATACCATCACTGTATTGCTGCAACTGTGACCTTGTCTTAGTGGCAGGCACAGATATCTCAGTATCACATTATATTTTGGGGGAGATCTTGAATCTGCTCACCACAATTCAAAGAAATAGTTTTTGTTTGGTGATTGGAAAAGAAGAACAATTGGGGGCTTTTTTCCCATATTGTAATAAGGGCATTTTGATATTGGTGGTGTCCTCTGGAACTAGTGAACCTATTTAAATACCTCATTCTCAGAAGACACTCATTTGTCTCACAAATACAGCAAAAAGGGACCATAATACAAAAATGGTTAAGGATCCTGAGTTGAAATCGTTACAAGTGAGGCTTATTAGCCTGGTGAGACCTCCAGGGACCACACAGGAAAAGCTGCCCCACCCCCCAGCACACAACGGAGGGATTTGGCGTCAGAGTTCCCAGTACTGTTCTTCCCAGAATGCCCTCTGTATACTAAAACCTTGTCTTTAAGCTGTTTTTGGTTTTCTGAGCTTCTCTAGAACATATATTTGTTCTCCCCTAGGGTTGACAGGCATTTAGCAAAAAACTAAAAAACATATCTATGTATACATATATATGTGTATATATATATGACTAGTGTGCTATCTGTATTTCTACATTTAGTACATATACAAGTATATAGAAAGTTCACATATCTGCATTTCAGATAAACAATCAATAATTTTTAGTATAAGCACATATCAAATATTGCCCAGGGCATACTTATACTAAAAGTTTTTTGCCGTCCATCTGAAATTCAAATTTAACTGGGCATTTTGTATTATAACTAGAAACCCAAACACCACCAAAACTGGTCCAACATCCTCCAGCTAATTAAGTACAGATGACAAGAATGTCTTTTCTTACACTGTTTACTGCCGGAGTTTAATTCACTGGCAAAGGTCTACCACTTTGATTGAATGTGAAGGCATTTTGAAACTTAAACAGGTCTTATTATCACTTAGAGACCAGAAGCATCTGTGTTTTCAACTGTGGGGCAAGAAAACAACTCACAAATATTATCAGTCCTTGAAATAAATTGACCACAAAGCAAGAATTTGGGTATTAACTGCGTTCTCCTGGGATCCTGTGAGATCCAGTTTCTGTATCAGAGAAATGTGGTCAAAGCTTAGACTACCGACAGTGAGACTGGATTGTGAAATGTCTTGACACTCGTCTCGTTGTTAAGTAGCTTAGTTCCAAATCAAGCAAAAGTCAGAATTTCCTTTGTCTGGGGTAAGATTCCCCATGGGATAGCGTGAAAATCAACAAGGAGAATTCCTCCCCGGTATGCGGGTGAATCACACCAGAGTCCACTAGTCGTCCAGTTAACCATAAAGACCAGCAACTCCGAATTCATTTTCAACAAAAGAAAAAAATAGCACAAAACCAGAAAAACAAGCCTGGCTGCCTGAAATCAGTATCTATATTTATAATGTGCTTTCTGTGTCTCCCTGTCTTCATCACTGTCAAAAATATTGTAAATTGGAGGCAAAGAAAGATGCGGGTGAGCGGTGGAAGGTGCTAGACTTAGTCTTCACAGGAGGGAGATGCGGTTGGGGGAAGCTCGTTTTGAGGAACTGCAAGCCACGTATGAAGTTGGTAAAAGGGTCGCGTTCCAGACCCTGCAAGTCCCCGTGCCAGAGGAAGACAGAGAGAACCGGCCGCACTCCTCGGCTTCCTGCGGGTTCTCTTGTCTTTCCATGCTCCAGCTGTGCCCAGGTTGAAGTTTTATTAAATAAAATAAAGTGAAGAATCTATCTATGCAAGGACCGTCCTCCGATGCTGTCCTCTGACTTATTCCCCGTTACAGTCAAACAAGCCCCAACGCTCCGTACTTCCTCTTCCTCTGCCAACAACTGTGTTCCTTTGCCATCTTCTCTGGGTCTGAATCAGTCCAGACGAGAACAGCAAGTGAGGTTCCGTGAGCAGTCGGAGAAATCTGTTCCCTGCAGAGAACCTGGGGAGCTGCGCCTGAGGGAAGCTAAGACGACACCACTGGTCTTGGCTCCCCCCAGACATAAATCTTCCTGTTTTACCAGTCACCTCACAACAATGCATGGCCAAGCCGTGAAGCTGTGCTGTGATTAAAGGGGGGAGTATGCTTATTACCCAAGCTCTTCACATGTTGGAGCAAGAGGAATCAGGGCTGGTGAACCGAAGGAAATTTCCATCCGCTCTTACCTAGTGCACATTCTTATTCTATAGGAAAGTTAGCTGTTATTAAGTAATCATGTTCAGCTGAAGTTGGTCACTCATAACAACAGACAGATGTATAATGTTTTATTTGGGTTAGCCAGCTCTCTTGCAAATAAAGAGCCTGAAATTAAACTGTCTTTACAAAAATATTCAGCAAATGATACCTCTGGCTTATTCCAGTGCTTGGATTCTTTGCCATGGAAAATGGAAAATGAGTCTCCCGTTGAACCTGGTATCTGTTTAAACTTGTCTTTGCTGAGTAGAAAAAGGTTGATGTTCTCTGGAATGAAAAAAAATATATATTTAAAAAGAATCTGCATTTGAGGAGTGAAGGGTATAAGTATGCAAACCACATTTGGGGATGGAAAATGATTTTTTTTAGTACTTATGGAATTTGAAACAATAATAATGGAATGGAAACATAGGAAAAAGGCTGAATATCTGACCACAGAGGCCAATTGGATCATTAGATGTTCACATGCAAGGAGGAATGTGGGATTTGTCTTTAAAACAACAATCGATGCTTTTCCAATGAATAATGGGATGAAAGAAAGCTCTCTGACTTACTTACCAAGCCACCACTGCAAACTCTCACCACACGGCCCTTTGGGAAATGGAGTTCTTTTAAAGACACAGGTTCTTGGGGAGCAACCCCAGAAATTCTGGTTTAGGAGCTCAGGTGCAGGACCTGAGAATCTACATTTTTAACAATTTCTCCCCAACGAGGCTGATGCTGCGGTTGGAGGTGGTAAAGGAGGAGGGCTCTCCAATGCTCCCCGGTCTTCAGTATCTGGTGAGAGGGACAGCTCACCTCAGAGTGGTTCAGGACAACAGGGAGAGATCTGTCCGTGGAAAGGACTCAGAATCACAAAGCTTGTTTGCAGCCCCGGCCCTGTTACTGTCTCGGCAACCTTGAACAAGTAACCACCCTTCTGGATCTTCTTTTTCTTTGGATATAACAGTAGTGTTGAGACCAGTTCGGTATTCCCCAAAGTGTCTCCTAATGTCAGATCAAGGTCATGAAGCCTCTCTGTGTAGTTTCATGGGTTTCTTAACTATAGGACTTCTCAGAGCCCATAACGGACAAATGTGAAATCTGAATCTCCAAAGGGTAGAGACAATGGGGTTTGGGGGTTCCATAGGCAAAGCTTTCCAAACTCATTTGACCACAGATTCCTTTAATTGCATTCTTCCTACCCCACACACTGGAGGGAGAGGACCCCCAGGGCTTCTTGCCCTGGAATCCAGGCTCTGGGTCCTCCAGGTTTCTCGGCCAGCATGGTGCGAAAGCTGCTACAGGGTGGTGCCTGTCCTCCAAGGAAGACACCTGGAGAAAGGTTCCACTAATGGCTCCTTTTGCCAAAAATCCTCCCCATTTTTTTTTTCAGGACAGTACCTGAACTTCTAGTGCCTGGAAGGGCCTCTTGGATAACTCAGGCTCCCACCCGAGTGGGAGTTCCATACTCCTGGGTTTAATACCACCGCCTTTCTTCCCCGCCACACCATAGACACATTCCCATGTCCTTGCTCATTTTCTCTGGGTTCTCTGTGACTCCAAAACCAGGGAATCATGTGGACCACCATTCTCAAAAGTTGGTTTCGGGCAGACAGCAGCCGTGTCACCTGAGAACTTAGACCTGTAGCTCCTCGGGCTCCACCCTGGCACTGCTGAGCCAGGGACTGTGTGCTGAGGCCCAGCCGTACCTGCCTATCAAGTCCTCTTGGTGATTCTGGTGCTCTCGAAGTTCCAGAATCCGAGGCAGGGTCAACAGACTCAAACAGGCCTTGGGCGTATCAGTGTCCTTATCTGAAATATGGAACAGCACTTACTTTAGAGTCCATGTGAAATCTAAAATTTCGTGTCTCAGGACGGCCTGGCATAGGCTAGGCAATGAATTAATTATAGCTATTTACTCCACCCTGGATGCAAAGTCATGGTGCGCGTGGGCAGATTTCATGCCTCATCTCACTGGACCATGAGACGAGGGGCCCTCTATGAGCTGGTTGTGATGGGTGCAGATAGGAGCACACTTATGGAGGCAGACAGAGCTGGTTTGCTAAGTCCTCCAGGTACTGACCTTCTGTGCATGTGCAAATTAATCTTTCTAAGCTTGGTTTCCTCATTCAGAAAATGGAAAAGAGTATTTCCTCATACGTAAAATGAGAGACTAGATTTTTTAAAATGTACTTCGTTGCTTTGAAAAGTGTCTTTTCTGATTGACCTTTGCCAATCAAAAGCTGACAATTATATAAAAATGGTGGCCCCCCAGCACAGTGTGTTTATGAGAAGACTGCCATAAGGCCCTCAGGGGCTTCCTGCTCCACACAAGATGAGAATGGCAGGATGGGGTGCCTTTATAATGCTCCCTGAAAGGTTATCTTGTCATGATGGATTTAAATACTGACTTAGAATTAATGTCACAAGAAGAATCACCACTCTGTCTGTGTTGTCCCCAGGGATCAGGCAAACATTTCTTCCAGTGAGAATTCTGATAAATTTGGATTCTATCTCCTCCAGTGTCTCATTGTAGACCACCATTTGAAGTTTGCATTAGGGGTATTTCAGGAAGTCATGTCTTTCCTTGAAATGCAGTACCTTTTAGGTCAGGAATGCAATCCAAGCTACAAAAGCATGGAATCAAGGGTACCTCTGTGGACAGGTTTGCACTAGGTTTTGCCTCTGTAACAAACAACCCCAAGGTCTCTGCAGCTTACAGCAGCAAGACCCTTTCCTACCTATTTGCAAATCAGCTGTGGCCCTGGGTATTTCATCCTAAGACAGCCCATCTTGAGACCTACCCGAGAGCAATGGCAGACTCCAGTGAGGAGACCAGTGTCTCTGCCCAGGTACGGGTTGAGTCATGGCCACTCCCTCACACGCCTTTGGCCAGGGCAAGCCTCGTGGCGACCCCTGACACAGGAAGTAGAAACACACTCCCCTGTAGGAGCAGGCCCAGGAAGGCTTGAGCAGAGGGGCAGCAACAACCTGGAGCAACATACGGCCTCCCACAATAGCCCTAGACTGCTGCAGCTACCCCGTAAGGCTCTGCCTTCACGTCCTAAGGCACAGGTCGTTGAGCTGGAGCTGACAAATGTGCAGGTATCTCTGGTCACCCTTCCCCTCCCGTCCTGTGATTCTCATGGAGAAGAAGGAGCAGTTCCACAGTTTCCAGAAAGCTGACATTCTTTCCCACAGTCCTCAGTGGCCTGTGGGGAAAAGTGAGTTTGCAGAAGGTAAATGAAAGTTCCCCAAGAGATAAAAACCAAAGGATTGCCCACTGGAATCTGCTGAGTTGCCTTCGGGTATCTTGTTCTTTCTAAAGACCACCTGGGCAAAGCCATTCGTGCACTTCTCTCTTCATCATTGATGAAGTCAAAGCCGTGGATTCAGAAGTGTCACACCAGCCCCTGAAGAGACCCGTGGACAGCTTTAGAGAGCAGGGAAGGAACTGGCACATGGCCAAAGTCAAAGGTCCCTAGGCATGTGTCTCTGTGGCCAGTCACAGGAGCCCAAGGAGAAGAGTTAAGCCTCACTGGTTTTATTTTCAATTACTTTGAAAACTTCTGAGCTCAGTGAACCCCATGTAGATTCTTGTCAAGCATTTTATTCTACTTAATATTTAAACCTGTGTATACTTAAAGTGAAATGTAATCCAAGTATTTTGGGTTTGTAAACAGAGAGAGAGATCATCAAAAAAAAATTGATGTGTCAGAAATACTTGACACGTAAAGAAAACCTTTTAAGCAAACGAGAAGCCATGTTTTGTCAGAGCGTAGAAGTCAGATCTTCCACATGCTGTTTTAGTCTAGAAGAACAAAGCTACAGTTGGATTCCAGTGTCATTCCTCCAAGCCACACCCCCTCCTTTGCAAGAGGTCGCCGCAGACCTGGGTGAGAAACTCCAGTTTGAGGAGTCAGTGCCCCTATATTGTTTCCATAGGTGAAAAAATATACATATGTATAATACATAATTATATCTACGATACATTTATACATATGCATTACATATATACACTATATATATAGTGTGTGTGTGTATGTATGTGTGTGTATATGTAGGTATGCATATATATACATACATACACACACACATATATATATACACACATACATACATACACACACACACACACACATATATACATACACACACACACACAATTCTGCTGCTTGTGTCCACCAGGAAACACAGAATGAAGGTTTCCCAGGGGAGGCAGAAATTGACATCTTCCAAAATTTGAATGGGGCTCATGAGGAAGGGGAAAATCATTCTTAAACTGACTTTTTTTTCCCTAAAAACTCATCCATTTGACACGTGTCAGATCTAATTCTTGAGACTTAGAAAAAAACGGTATTGTATAAACAGGGGATGGCTACCAGAAGGGATGGGTTGAAGTCTGTTGTGGAAATTAGAGATCTCTCTGCAGTTAATTTGTGTTATAATATATATTTAACATAAAATAAAAGTGTCATCATAGTTATATTTTCCCTAGCATAATATTTGCATAATGTTTACATATGGATATAAATAACATGTTACAGTTTTGATCAGATTCTCCATATATCCCGGCTTTAAAAAAATTCATACCTAGCCTTGGGCCCCTGGAGAGATGCTCTTCATTTGTGAGGAGAACAGAGCTGGGTGTTCCTGAAGACAGTCTGCAGGTGTTCCTGGGGTCTGCAAGCACTAGTGCTATTTCAGGATGCTGAGGCGCAGGGAGGGACGAGGGTTTTCCCACATGATGTGGGCATAGCCCCACATCAGTGTGGTGGCTCCCAGAGTGTGTGTAGGAGCAGCAGCCACCTCGCTGGGAACTTGCTAGACATCCGGGTCCTCAGGCTCCACCTCGACCTGCTAAATGAGGACCTCAGCCCTCGGTCATTCTGAGGCAGGGGCACCTTAAGGCTTCTGTCAGGGCGGTGAAGGGTCTGGGCTCAGGAGCCCCACATGGAGGTGTGTGACTGCCATGTGCCCAAGGCTGGGACCTGGATGAGTCACCTCCCCTCTCTGGGCCTGGGTGTCCCCCTCTGGGGGACGATGGTGCTCACCTGGCAGGGCTGCTGTGAGGGTTGGCACAGCTAAGGAAAGTGTCCGCTGGAAGGTGGCAGCCTCTGGTCTATTTGTGGTGATGATTCTTGCTATTGATTTGACCTCATTACTATTACCACTCCTCTAAGTCTCTCTCAGTTATTTTGATTACTGCTGTTTTGTTTATTAGCATCCTTCCCACTTGTTCTGATGCTCTTCCTGCTAGCTATTGGCCTCTGATTTCCTCTGTCTGGTTAGTAGCTCCAGGGCCTCTCGCGGGTGTTCTTTCTGACAGAATACTGTCCTCCAGCTTGCCGTGACTGGTTTCTATGACCCTCCACTCTGACCAGAGCCTCTCTTTTTGATAGAATTTCCCTGAAAATACCATGGGGACTCCTGTTCTGTCTCCCCATCTCATTTTTCTGCCCCAACTGAAAAGTGTAGCTCTTCCAACATTCTTTGTACAACTAAGTTTTTTGTTTTTGTTTTTTTTTTTCAATTTGCCTACTGTTCAGTTCCATTTTTAAAATGTGTTTCTTTTTTCCCCTTAATCTCCAGAAAACAAATGCTGTGCAAAATCAGGGCTAAATGAAATCACACCAAGTGTCTTTTATTGCTTTGAAGTAAGAAAGGACACTATTGTCCCCCCCATTCAGAAGTTCCAGGGACTTCACTTCAATAATGATATTGCCAATCTGGGAACTGAAACCCCAGCCCAGAGATCGAAACAACCTAACAAATGCCAGAGAAAGGAATATTATGTCTAGAAACTCAAGAAAACTGCTTGTGGTTTGTACTAGAATGTTGTTGATCTGGAGGACTAAGAGTGGCGGGAATTAGAAGAGAATATTCTTTGGTCATTCTTCCCATCATGAAGTTTTGGAAAACTGTTATTGTCTCTCAACATCTTAGAAGTTAAGCAGGTGGAACCCAGAATCACTGAGGGAGAAAAGTCCAAGGCAGTAAGATGACAGCATGTGAAATAAGGTGTGTCCACAAACAAGTAAAATGTCCTGATAAAAGGACAAATACTATTAATTTTAAGAGCATGCATCAATACCGATGACAAGTACTGATACAAGTCACGGACGCAGAGGAGACTCTGGGTGGGAACAGAGTTTGCCCAGCATGCTGTGACCACACTGGGATCAGCCTGGAGGAAGCCACACTGGCTGGTGATTGGGGACAGTTTGACTATAAAACGGTAATTACTGGAAGTAAATGGTAGATCAGAAATAAGCATGAGCTGTGTGCGTGTGTGAGACAGGTGAAAGTTGTGGGCGTAGACGGACAGACGGCAGACAACAGATGACAGGTAGGAAGGTCCCTGAGACACAGGTGGAAGACGGTGGTCTGAGAGACTACAGATGATGGTGGAACACGATGGACATGAATATCCAAAGTCCAGGTGTGAAGACCCGAGTTGGTGTGACTCTACTTTGTAAACAACCAGAGATACGAAAAACTGTGCTCTCTCTGTGTGATGAGAATTGTAATGCATTCCAGGGTCATATATAAATAAGAAAATCAATAAAAGTTAAAAAAGAAAGATCAAAGATGAATGATAAAAAGATAAAAAGATGATAGCTAGATGGATGAAAGATGACAGATAACAGATTGGTGATTGGTATGTAATAAAAATAGAAATAGGTAGGTAAGTAGAAACATGATAGATAGACAGACGATAGATACATAGTAGAGGAATAAGTAGGCTGCAAAAGAGCCTCTTGGATTTAGAGCAGGTTATCTGAAGCGTGGGGAGGATTTTGTACTGACAAGAAGGCTGGCTTAGCGCCAAAGCCTCTGGACCTCCTTCCTCCCGCCTGCACCCAGCTGCCAGGCCGCGATCTCCTCCTCCGTGCGGTGTGTGTCGGAGGGGATGGCTGTGACAGTGCTCTCCACTGGACGCTCTATGACTCAACGGTCGCGATGCGTTTCCACAGGCGGTAAACTATTCTGGACTCTTCCTTCCCGGCTCACTGTTGACTTCCTCTGCACTTCCCCTTCCTGCCTCCCTGAGCGCAGGTCAGCGCCCGGGGGCCTCCATGGTGGGTTAACCCTGTCCGCCCAGCGTGTTTGGCAGCGAGCTCTCTCCGGGCGCTGGGGATTCTGCAGGAGGGCTGTGGGGGTGGCTTCGGTTTCATTCTTCAAACTTTCCTTGAGCCTTTACCCTAGTCTGGGCACCGTGCCAGATGACCAGGGAGCGGAAGGTAAATGCCAGGGCTGTGGCCCTCGGGAACCGTCGGGGGCCAGCTTGGCTGGGTGCTCTGAGCAACCACCTGTGAACACCACGTGTCACTCTTTCTTTCAGGCAGTAGCAGAGTCCCATGGTAGCCAGGTGGGTGAAGGGGACCGAGGACGTGTCACCTGCCCCGAAGAAGACTCCCTGTGACCTGCCAAGTGAGTGACCAGCTAGCAAACGGTCTGAGGGCAGAGGGCACTCAGGGGAGGGAGAGGGACAGTGGTGGTGGCGGGTCCCCCAACCGATGTCCACCAGCTGCTCTGTCTTCCACAGAGAGATTGGGACCCGGTCCCCGCACAGGCCACAGGTCTTGTTCTGTGATTTATGTCCATCGACCCCCAGAGGAGGCACTGGGGAGGTCACCCACCCAGTGCCAGGTGTGCTGGCCCACAGCCCCAGGGCTCCCAGCAGAGGAACAGGAAGCCGTCCCAAGCCTGGCCCGCTGCCCCTGCGGAGGAGAGGTTGGGGCAGAGCCCCAGGGCCCTACCTTCCTAGGAACAAGGCCAGGTTTCCCAGAAGCTGGCAGCAGGCTGAGCTGGGAGCGTCACTTGTGGCCACAGGACACGGGTGTACACTCACACTTGAGAACTTAAGCCTCTGTTTTTACTTCACTGGGTTGAGGCAGCCCCTTTACAGCCGCTTCCTTCTTTCTCGGTTGAAGTGCGTGCGTGCAGTTACTTGGTGTGAGCTGTGCTGGCCTTTGGCAGAGCTCATGTTGCGAGCTGGCCTCTGCATCTGGGCGCCTGGGCAGGGTGCACCCTCTGCACAGCTCCGCTGGCCTGGCTTCCCCTCCTTACACCAGCAAGTGGGTCCCGGCACAGGAGAGGGAAGGCCTGTGCTCACCACCCACCTCCTGGGCTTCCCTGCTACCTGGATCCCAAGACGGGTGGGACAGGCGCCAACCCGTAAAAGGAATTCTGGGTAACTGACAGCCCCTCTCTGCGGGGGAACTGACAAGGGGCTTTCCAAGAAAAGAAAGTCGCTTCAAGGGGACATTTAGTAAATGATGTACCCTTAATAAATGACAGGAAATCGAAATGCCCAGCTGGCCCACTGCAGCCTGAGCAGGTGTGGGCTCAGGTGGACACCTGTCCATTTCCTTGAAGGGTTTTCCTGGAGGATTACTTCTGAAACTTTTATTGGGACCATGCCCCTCTAACAGAAAAGGTCACGGCATGAATCAGGAACCACTCTACATCAGTTCCTTTTTAAAGAGGAAACTCTTTTCTAATTCTTAAAATACTGGTGAGGTGGGAAAAAACCCTGGCGACCAGGTGAAGTTATCCTGTAGTCACATGTTAACCTTTTCAAGGAATGTCAAGGTGACTCACCTCCGTCCCGGGGAGGTACTAAAGGAGTCAGTGCCCCGGCCAGCTTGCTCCCAGCTGTTAGCACAGAGCAGGCGTCCCTGGGGCCAGCTGTGAGAGCCAGTGCAGCTTCCAGGTAGGTGTTTCTGATCCCATGTTAGATGCCCACACTTACCTACTTTTTCAAGTGCTCTTTTAAATAAATTTCTCTTTTTGGTTCTACTGCAGAATTTGCTGTAACTATATTTTTGATTGTTTGAATTTTTTCCAGTGTCATCAAGAACTAAAAGAGGTCATAGATTCAAACTTTTCATTGAGTCAGGGAGGAAAATTGTAACAAAAAATATGGGGCATATGGTAGGTGAGAAATCTGTTTTGCTTAGCGTGATATTCTCCAGCTCCATCCATTCTTTGGCAAATGCCAGTGAATAATTTTATTCTTCTTTAAGGCTGAGTAATATTCCATTGTGTACATATACCATATGTTCTTTATCCATTCATCTCGGTTGGTTCCATAGTTTGGCTATTGTAAACTGGGCTGCTATAAACATTGATGCGGCTGCGTCACTGTAGTATGCTGATTTTAAGTTCTTTGGGGTATAAACCAAGGAGTGGGATAGCTGGGTCAAATGGTGGTTCCATTCTAAGTTTTCTGAGGAATCTCCATACCACTCTCTATAATGGCTGCACAGCAGTGTATGAGTGTGCTTTTCCCCCTATATCATTGCCAACATTTCTTGTTGCTTGTCTTCCTAATTTCCATTCTGACTAGGGTGAGATAAATCTTAAGTCAGTCCACCCCCTAAAAAAGACGAAGGCCAAATCTTTTCTCTGATATGCAGATTCTGTCTCACAATAAGGTTGGGGTGGTAGGGTTAGGGAAGAATAGAGGTAGTTTGGATTAGGCAGAGTGAAGGGAGGGGAGGAGGTATGGGTGTAGGAAGGAGAGTAGAAGGAATCAGACATTACACCCTATGTACATGTATGATTACATGACCAGTGTGATTCTACATCATGTACAACCAAAAGAATGAGAAATTATACTCTGTTTATGTATGATGTGTCAAAATGCATTCTAATGTCATGCATAACTAATTAGAACAAGCACAAAAAGGTTTTAAAATTTTTATTGATATTGTTTGAGTTGTAAAAACTTGTACCAATATTCTCCATTACTCTATCAAAAACTCTCTATGGTGGCAGCTTTTAGCTGCTTGGAAAATATCTGATTTTCTAGAATAGAAATCATGATAGCTGATGGTAATGTTGGTAGTGTTCCCTGAGATGTGTGCAGAACAGTGTGTGATCGCAGCTCTCCATCTCATTTAATCCTCACAGACACCCCTGAAGAGCGGGATTGATTCCCATTTTAAAGATGAAAGAGCTGAGGTCCAGAGAGTTTAAATATCTTGTGGGTCACACAGCTGATAAACTGCAGAGTCCGCGTTTTACCCACCTTTGCTGTTCTCGAAGCCTAGGTTCCCTGCTCTGCCCTCCTGGCAACCTCCAGTCCACACCCACTGGTCTCCCTTCACAAGTCTCCCCTTCCATAGGTCCGAAATTCAGTCCACAGGTCTGCATCCACAGATTCAACTAACCACAGAACATGGTGGTTTAAAAAAAAAAAAATCAGGACTGTATTGAACACGTACAGACTTTCTTCTTGTCCTTACTCTCTAAACAGAACATCACCACTATTTGTTTGCATAGCATTCATGTTATATTCAGTGTTATAAGTAATCGAGAGATGATTTGAACTCTTGGGGAGAGTAGGCATAGGTTAAGTGCAAACGCTGTGTCATTTTATATCAGGGACTTGAGCATCCATGGGGCATCCATGGGGCATCCTGGGACCTATCCCGGGGTTCCCAGGGATGACTGCCCCTTCACAGTTATTTCATGTGATTACTTTATGGCTAATCCTGGAAGTTCCATGACACTTCACTGTGACATCTTCCTTTGTCATTTCCTTAGGTGGTCTCAAGAGCTTGACAATGGACGCCATTCACATCGGCATGTCCGGTGCCCCCCTGGTGAAGCACACTGCCGGGGCTGGACTCAAGGCCAGCAGACCCCGGGTCATGTCCAAGAGCGGACACAGCAACGTGAGGATCGACAAGGTGGACGGCATCTACCTGCTGTACCTGCAGGACCTGTGGACCACTGTCATCGACATGAAGTGGAGGTACAAGCTCACCCTGTTTGCTGCCACTTTTGTGATGACCTGGTTCCTTTTCGGAGTGATCTACTACGCCATCGCGTTCATTCACGGGGACTTAGAGTCCAGGGAGTCCGTCTCCAACCACACCCCCTGCATCATGAAGGTGGACTCCCTCACGGGGGCCTTTCTCTTTTCCCTGGAGTCCCAGACCACCATCGGCTACGGAGTCCGCTCCATCACAGAGGAGTGCCCGCATGCCATTTTCCTGTTGGTGGCTCAACTGGTCATTACGACCTTGATTGAAATCTTCATCACGGGCACCTTCCTGGCCAAAATCGCAAGACCCAAAAAGCGGGCCGAGACCATCAAGTTCAGCCACTGCGCGGTCATCACCAAGCAGAACGGGAAGCTGTGCTTGGTGATCCAGGTGGCCAACATGAGGAAGAGCCTGCTCATCCAGTGCCAGCTCTCGGGCAAGCTCCTCCAGACCCACGTCACCAAGGAGGGGGAGCGGATCCTCCTCAACCAAGCCACCGTCAAATTCCACGTGGACTCCTCTTCCGAGAGCCCCTTCCTCATTTTGCCCATGACATTCTACCACGTGCTGGATGAGAACAGCCCCCTGAGGGACCTGACACCCCAAAACCTAAAGGAGAAGGAGTTCGAGCTGGTGGTGCTCCTCAACGCCACCGTGGAGTCCACCAGCGCCGTCTGCCAGAGCCGAACGTCTTACATCCCGGAGGAGATCCACTGGGGTTTCGAGTTTGTGCCTGTGGTTTCTCTCTCCAAAAATGGAAAGTACGTGGCTGACTTCAGTCAGTTCGAGCAGATCCGGAAGAGCCCAGACTGCACCTTCTACTGTGCGGACGCCGAGAAGCAGAAGCTGGAGGAGAAGTACAGGCAGGAGGATCAGAGGGACCGCGAGCTCAGGAGCCTTTTGTTACAGCAGAGCAACGTCTGACCCAGGGTGGCGCCTGGGCTCCCCTCCAGAGCCGTCCCCACATCCGGGCTCCCTTCAAACACGTGTTTGCTGTGAAAAGGAAAACGTGGGACACACGCCGCACACAGCGTGGACATGCTCAAGCCGCGGGTCCCTTTCATCTGGAGGCTAAACAAGCGCTTCCACCTGGACAGGGTTCTTTTGAAGTGCTTCCCTGGAAGTGACCTCTAAGAATCCAAGTTTTCTGAGATGGGGATGCACTTCAAAGAACGGGGTGTGGCGCAATAGCTAAGTGACAGACATTGAGCAATGCTGATATTGAAAGGCAATGCTTTTCTCCACAGGAATGTCAGCTAGAATATGAGGTATTTATTTAATCCAAGTATCAAAGGCATTACTGTTGAGGGTTAAAATGTGGGTCAGTATTCACTTGTATTATTGCTCTAAAATATCTCCTTTTTGTTCAAGCAGAGAAAAATGTTATATATAATGATGGCTATCTGGTAATGCTTCAAGAGGGACTGTGCTCACAAAATACAGCCATTCCATTTTTACCATTCTTCAGCAGACTGAACTGATCAAAGCAGGAATTAACAATTGCAAAAACATGTCCATGTCCCTATGTTGTTATTCCCACTAAATATTTTGATGGGATGTCTGAAGCCCCTTTCTATTAAAAAAAAAAAAAAAACAAAAAAAACGTGGTTGAACAGCTGACAGCATCATCTAGGGACTTATGAACAGCACCAACCAACAGGTCCCAGGGTACCAGCTGACCCTGCAGGACTAGTGTCTGTGTCTTCACAATTC
The DNA here is from genome assembly GCF_048772815.1 of Callospermophilus lateralis. Classification (NCBI taxonomy): domain Eukaryota; kingdom Metazoa; phylum Chordata; class Mammalia; order Rodentia; family Sciuridae; genus Callospermophilus; species Callospermophilus lateralis. The sequence goes on along the minus strand of NC_135314.1, from coordinate 6,405,376 downwards.
CCCCTGGTGATGTGTGCACAGATGAAAGTCGGAGGTCTCTGCCGTGGCCAGGGTTTCCAAAGTCCCTCTCTGAATATCTGTGGAGAACTAACTCTGTGGGTCCCGTGCCTGGCCTCCAGACCCGTCCTCTAGTTAGCTCTTACAGCTGACCAACGTTTCTTTCAGGCACTTCACCGCTTGCCTATTGAAATACCTTGCCCACAAAGGAACTGCAGAGAATCATCCACTGATGTCCACAGAGAGCTCTTGAGACTCACGGTTGTCTCCTCAGGCTCAGAACACAGCTGGATGGTCATGGTCACCACAGAGAAAATGTGAGTCTTATGGCATTACACAATGTTCGCTCAGGGGTTGTAGCTTATGCGCTTGGGTGGGCTGTGAGGGAGAAGAGGAGATGAAGGCAAGCAATTCATAAGCAAGAGGACCTCTTGAGCCGGACTCGGTGGTGCACGCCTATAATCCAAGCAGTTTGGGAGACTGAGGCAGGAGGATCGAAAGCTCAAAGCCAGCCTCAACAACTTAGTGAGGCCCTAAGCAACTCAGTGAGACCCTGTCTCTAAATAAAATACAAAGAATGGCCGGGGATGTGGCTCAGTGATTAAGTTCTCCCTAGTTGTTCAAACCCTGGTACCCCCCCCCCAAAAAAAAACCTCTCGTTGCAGGAACAAAATTTGATAATCTCATAACATGTAAAAAAAAAAAAAAAAACAAACCCTCAGTGTTTAAATACATCTCATACAGCTCAGTGTTACAGAGGTAACATTTTGCCTCTGGCAAAATTTAGGAGCCCAGTGCCCTGCATTTCTTTGGGGAAGAGAGTAAATGGTCCAGGATTGATTAAATGTGCAAAAAGTGAATGCTCATTTTATTCAAACCAAGACAGATTTGCATATTCATTCAAGCAGAACACAACTAAGAATTCAAGAACAGTGCATACACCCACGTGAGCCCCCACGCACGTGCACACATGTGCACACACGTAAGCCTAGCTGGCTCTTCAGGCATGCTCATGGAGTCACCCACAAAAGACATTTGCCATTGAGACCCCGTTCTCCACCATCACGCTCACGTGTGCTTCATCCTGTGAGAGTATGAACGTTGGGACTCACAGAACCTGGGGACAGCAAGCTAGCCTCAAATGGTCCGTGAAGTGGTGACCTGCATGGCAGCACATGTCCTCATGGCTTCAAAGACATTTGCAAATGTCTTTGCTAAAACGCAAACGTGTAAATAATGTCTCCAGCCTGGGACCGAACTAACCTATTGCAAGTGTGAGAGTAACACATGCAAAGTTGGTAAAGATTCGAAGAAAAATCTCAATCCAAATGAGAGGAGGACTTTGTCTTTAATTATTCAGGAGGTTTTTTTTCCCCCTCTTTCTTTTTCTGTTAATAATTTCGTGGCAGTGTGCTTTAGACCTCCATTCTTTTAAAAAATAGTACATGTTACTGTAGTTAGAGATTAGCCCTTTTAGATATCGTATTCATTTACCTTTATTGTATATGGTGGTATAATCAACAGGGAAATAATGCCAAAGGCACGTTTACAGATTTTTTTGTTGCACTATTAAATTCTTTTTGCAGTATTTACATCAACACTAATCTGAATGTGATCAAAATTAGGATGCTAGCTTATCTCTATTGTATGTGGTACATATACATAAGCATAGGATTCAGAGAACTTTTGTGTGTTCACTTAGCATATGCTATTAGCCAGATTTGGAAGACTTGATAACCTAATCTTTTGCACTACATACAAAACTACATGTGGTCTCTTAAAAGCCAACACACGTGTAAGTCAACAAATCACAATACGATACTCACTAAGTAGTTCTAAAGTTGTGTCTGGCTTGAAACCTGTTGTTTTCCTGACACACCTGAGTATTATTACTTCATACTGTTAATATGCTAACAAGGAGTTCAGGTAGCCGTTTGTTTGATAACACCCTGGACAGTCCACGGATTGAAACAGATTCCTGCTAAATATCCAGCTGAGGAGTCACAGCTGCTGGGTTAGATTTGACCCAACCAACCCCCGGCATTGTGAAACATGTCCAACTCATTAGGCCTTGTTGGTGAGCCCATTTGAAAACGTTGTGCTCCATCTGGGAACCTGCAAAGTCAACAGCAGTAGTATCCACGAGACCCAAGTCTTCTTCCAGGAACAAAACAGACCGTACTAACATGGCACCTTCAGCCAGCGGCCCCAGAGAGCCCAGCCAGAGTCAGTTACGGATCTCCCCAGTGAGCCACTGCCGGGCTTGGGCAGGCACACCCGGGTCCCTGTTTCACTCATGGGGAAATGATAACACAGTTAGAGTTTCCAGAAACCTTAGATAACTAGCTAATGGGGAAACATGACCATTAATTAGTGGAACAAATATCTAGATAAATTTAAAGACTTCTTTTGTTTGATTTTTATTTGAATTAAATTCCTAATTTCAACAGACTGTGGTTTTAATATTGTTGAAATGTGAAATAACATACATTTTAAAGTGGCCCTTCTACTCTAAGATGATTCTCCCTTGCTTGGATCCTCAGTGCACCTGGAACGTCTGGAGATGAGAGAAAAAGGAGGAAAGAAAGAGAAGAGAAAGGCTTTGGGGTGGTTGCTCAGTGCGGGATCAAGCTGGGCTTGGTTCTGTGTGATGTTACGGGGTTTGACCGTGACCCGTGAGACCAGTCGTGGCTTTGGGTCTTGCTAGACTTTCCTTTGCCTGTTAAAGTGTTGAAATGACTGTTTTAAATGGAAGTGACTCTGTTGGAACTTGCCATGATGTGATTTTTTTTAATGAAAGTTGCCAGCATTTCGAGTCTCTGTTTCCTGGGACTGGGCAGGGTCCACTTGGAATCCAGCATGCCGTTTCCTGACCCTGGATAGGTCTAAGGTGCACTTGGCTTTCCTCCTCCCGGAGAACTGGCACTTCAGGGTCGAGCGCTTAGCATTTCACTTCTCAGTGACTAACTTCACGCCCTTTACCTTTGTCTTCCATCAGAGGGACTCGAAGCCAGTCTGGACCTGGGAGTGCTTGTTTGCTCCCAGAGTGAACATGACTTCTGAGCAGCCCTAGGGTCTCCAGAGTTGGAATCCACAGTGCAGTGATGTGATTAAAATGTAATGGGATTTGGAAAATAAAAGGGCTCCTTGATTTCTTGGGGCATTATTATTTGTTAATATCTCTATTTTTATTGTTGTTTATTCTTTAAGGGAATCTGAAACAGAATCTTTGTCTTCAAAGTAAGGACAGGAGTGAAAAAAAGTGTAAGAAACTAAGCGTCAATCACCTAGATTGGGGAAACAACTCTGTGTGTGGGGTGGGGAATCAGTTACTCCATCTCACATTCCAATAAACCACCACATTCTTCTGGCGTCCAGAAGAAGCAATTCCCAGGCTCCCCAGCACCAATGGGTCATGGTCAACTCTTTTCCAAAGGTTTGCCCCTAGATTCTTAATGGAAAAGAAAATGTAGGGCAAAAATAAAGTCGCAGTCATTGCAGGCCATCTTTGTGCTGTGGCTCAGGTCCCAGCCTATCTCCCTCCTACGGGACCTGTGCATGTTGGCTTCCTTCACGTTCTCTATCCATTCTACCCAGTCAGATACTTTGATGGGTCAAGAAAAAATTCCAAATGAGTGATTGTGGACATTTAGATACTCAAAAAATGTTGGCAGGAATTTCCATTTTTCAATTGGTATATGGGTAGTTTGTAAAAATAGAAGACCAAGAGAAAACAGTTGGTTAGATTTAATAGTTAATTCCTAATGTGATTATAAAAATAAGCTGCGAAGTCAGGGGACATAATTGGCACTGAGTGTCAAAGCCAAGGACGCTGTAAATGCAGGTAAAAGCCATCTCCTAAGGACGCTGTATATGCAGGTAAAAGCCATCTCCTACCAGAGAATGTAACACCAGAGTCAGGAATTCCAGGCACCAGACATGAAGGACATGTCCTACGTTTAGTGATTTCTGTTCTCTGTCTTGTATGGACTTCCTTGAAACACCCTAAATGTTCAGTGGCCAACTTTTTAATTCTTGGCAAAGCGGCCTAGGCAATTCAGAAAACCCTCGCATTTGACTGAAAGTCCTGTGTATTCATTTGTCCAACCTGACAAACCTGTGGAGAGTGACCACATAATTCTAGGCATGGTCATTTCTAAGGCAGAAACACATTCATGTCCTTTTTCTGGAAGGTCATGGTCACTCCTAAAACTCCTGGCAGAGGAAGGGGACACTCTGGGAACACCCCCACACACACACCAGCTGGCTCCAATAGCAGAAGTGAGCGGCAGCCCACCTGGACGTCCTGCATGTGACTCCTGCATCTGCCTCCCCAGGGGGGCCTTCCCTGGGCCCCACCCTGGAGACAGGCACTCAGTTGCCCTCCCACACCCAGGAGCACAGACTCTCGGGCCCTACTTGAGGCACCAGGCCAAGGGTTTCAGATTCCTCATCAGCACTAGGAGGGCGAAATCATGGAAGACTCCACCCAGAAATCCATCCCCCAGTTTCCCTCGCTTCAAACCACCACACAATCTGCCCTCAACTACAATTTTATTTTGGTTTGAGGCTGAATCTTTTCTAGTACCTATGCCTTCCCACCCTCTTAGGTTATCTAATTCCACTCCTCAAAAACACTGAAGTAGATAAAAAGTGAACCCACTTTTAGATTTCAAGGGAGTGGCCACAACAGGTTAAGGAGTACCCATTCCCCTGAGAAAAAAGTCAGAAGCTGTTGACTCTGAGCTAGGAAACGCGTGACCTCTTAGCTTACGATTCCAAGTATTGTTGTTATTCCAAATTGGAGAAAAGCAAAGCGCTTCGGAGAAGGCCATCGGAGGAAACTCCAAGGAAAGTCGCTTTCCTTCTGGGTGGTTCCACTGCGTTCTTTCATCTTCCATGAAACCTGAGAGTGAGGATGTTTTACCAAACCCGATCCTTACAGGAAGCATGACTGTGTCAGGGACTTTCTACAAAAAACAAACCTGCCGATCACAAAAGGAAGCCGTGTCTGTGTGCTGACGGGCGTCTCGCAGCAGCCAGCAGAGGAAGGCGGGGGACAGCCACCTGGGATCAAAGTTTGAGGAATTATTTCTGTAGGGTGTCATGGGAGCCTTTGGTAACCAGAATCTCCATTCCATGAACACCAACGCTAAGATCCTGCTTAGTGAAGTTCACGGAAACGCGATGGGGGTGGGGATCCCTAGGACACACAGATTTGATTAGTAAACAACCCCACCACCCGTAGCTCCTGACGGCGACTGACCAGTATCTTGCCCAAGCCTTGGTCTCTTGCTACAGAGAGCGCATCTTACCTCTGACCTCTGCCCACACGAGGGTCCCTGCTTTGCTCTGGTTCTCAGCCACTGGAGGCTTGGATCAGCCTCAGCAGCACAGGGACTTGAGTTTCTCCAGGCTGAGCTGCAGCCTGGCATGCGCTGGAATTCCAGCCCTCACCCTGCCCTGGAGACCACCAGGCCCAACCACAGTGTGACTGCGCCCTTCAACTGTCCTGCGTCACTCTATGAATTCACATTCTGCTGAATTCACCTGGATCTCCCCCCACTTAGTGATGGGGTCTCCGTAACCCGTGAGGCAATGGCACATACAATAAAGTCGATTCTGTGGTCGGGCATTTCTTTTCATTCCTGGCGATCGATCATGGTAGTGCTAAGCTGATGGGAACGGATCTGAGTGTCCTCAGGCGGCGTGGGGATGAACTCACCCGAAATAACCTTTTCAAGGATGGAAATCACAGCAAGGCGAGGACAGCCAGGCCCCAAAAATGATTCAAGTGGTATTCCACCTCAGCAGCTGAAGGGAAGCACCCACTTCCTTGCTAACCACAGAGCAGAGAGCAGCAGCCCCCGTCCTCCCTGCCCTTCAGTCAGTGATCCCACATCGGGTCGCTGTGGCAACAGCCTTTCAGCACCAGATCCCTCATCAAAGTCCCTCACATTTCATTACCCTTTTTCCTGGATGGATTAAGAGAGAAACTATTTAATGATATCAATCTTAAAGGCATAGAGCTGGGTGTGGCTGTAAATGACACACCTATTTAAAACCCACAAGGCAGAGATATGCATCTAAAACAGCCTGCATTCACCTAGTCATTTCCTGGGGAAACATTGTGTTGTTGTATGTGTACGCACTCATACAACAAGGTGGTTGCCCCAGCTCCAAACACTCTTCAAGCATCCCTGTTGGAACTGTTTCCCTTGGAGCCTTAGCTCATTCATTGTGACATTCTCAGCAGTAGCAAGGCTTTGCTCTCTGGGTGAGCATGGGACTGTTGGAAATAAACCAGCTAGTGCAGAGAGTAGAAAGTCAAATCTGAGGATACTACTTGGACAAAAAAAAAGATCCAAAACAATGTTTTCCAGAGAGTGCACAGTAACCCACTTGGAACAGAGTAGTGATGATAGACAGTGGGACACATTTATGAATTTTAATTGCATGGAATTTTTTAAACACATTGTTTTCTGTCCTGTTAGCTCAGGCATTACTTGCCCTTTTGGGGTGACCTTGGCAGAGAACTCAGCTGTCTACATCCCAGACGTGAGATGGCACTGCCTTCAGCACAGCGTGTTGTGGGCAGGGACCCAGGAGTCTTAACCCTGAGTGCTGTCAGCATCCAGGAAGCTGTAATTTCCCTTCCCAGAAACCCAGGATTTCGTGCACCTGCCTCTGAAGATCTCAGATGAACAAGTTCAGTGGTTTAATGTTTCATGCACAAGTTCACGTTCTTTTCAGAAACTCTTTCCTTCTACAACACATGCTTTTCTAAATCAGCCTATTCCTGACTCGAATGTAGAGCCTGTGTTCTAATTCTCAGCAGGTCACCTATCAGGTGTGTCCTCACCAGTCCCAAGAGCTGCCTTCTCTGCCTTTCTTGGTTAGTCTCTACCGAGTCACCAAAAACTTTTACTCTTCTTTTTCCATTTAAAAAAAAAAAAAGTTAACATTTTGTTCCCAAAATCTATTTATTTTCCACTTACTGTTTTGAAAAATTAAATTGACAACTAATAATGGCATGCATGTGCAGGATGCAAGGTGGTGTTTTGACACAGGTGCACTATGAGATGATTCCAGTAAATTAGCCAACATAACCATCAACTCACCAACATGTTTTCTGTAGCAGGAAAATTCAAAGTCTATTCTTGGCAATTTTACTTGCTCAGGGTAGTATGTGGCTCTGTAACCCTGTATCCCGTGCCCAGGATTGATGTAAAGATCTGCCATGAATTTGCTACAAACAACAGACTCGCAGCCTTGCCCCTGCCCAGAACAACTTGTGCTACTCATCCCAGGCCCTGGGATGAGTCTGGCTGAGAGCTCTTTGCTACAGCATGCTGCATGTATCCTGTTGCTGTGCACCTCTTCAACCCCTCCATGTCACACGCACACCCATCTCACCACATCTGGTCCACCTTGGACATGCAGAAGGCAGAGGATAAGTTGATAAGGCTCTGAGTGCTTAAAAGACCTTCAGACATTCAATAGTCCACTTGGTCCCCGATGCAGGACGTAGGACAAGTTGAATTATCTACATATCACTGAGATTTAGGGACTCCTGGTGACCCACCAAGCCCATGGCAGTAATCTAGTTCTCCCCCTCTGGTGCAGTGTTCTGTCCCCTAGTTAACAATGTGGGAATCTCAGGGTAGAGCAGATTTCCTGTGAGGTGGTTCAGATTGGGGCTGGTGTGGCAGCAGAATGCAGCACCAGGGAAAGCAGGAGGCTGGGGCAGATGGTACCTGAAGGTCAGGGGCTCTGTCATAGGGCTGAGGACATGGAATAAGGATCTAGAAGGTAGAAAGTCATGAAACGATCAGTCAGAAAAGGGTGGAGGAGTCTGAATACCATTGATCAAGATAGAAACAGAATTCTCACCCCTGATGTTCGTCTAAGGAGACACACAAAGAGTTGGCTACAGACTGGACACAGGGTGACCAGAGCTAAGGATTCCCAGAAGAAGGCCATGAGATCAAGCATATCTGCCTATATGTTTTGGTTCAAAAGTCCCCACATTGCATGATATGAAGAAGCTGGGCATGACTGGGATCCTCCCTGGCCAGACCATGAGAGTAAAGCTCAGAGAAGTGAAGGAGCTTGTCCAAAGTTACACGCCTAGCAAGAAGTAAAATGCAGAAGTGGCCAACACAAAAGCCTGTCTTCTGCTTTCCTGCCTTCCAGATGGACCGTGGCAGGGTACAACCAAAAAACCCTGGGGGATTTGGTGGCTGGTTGCTCTTGAAGGAAAACAACATTTACTCAGTACTCAAGAGTTTTTATCAAGCAAAACAAAACCATGGTTGAGTTGCTATGTCACCACAAACCTGACCTGTGGGTGCTGGATTAGCACTAAAGGTCAGCAATGCAAATAATAAGGGATTTTGCTAGAGGATTGCCAGCTGCAGACGGAGCCGGGAAGCTTCCGACTCATTGTTCGGCTGAGCTCTGAAAACCTGATTTGTGAGGGTTTATACTGGTCTTCTCAGGGAGTCTGTAGGATAGGTGTCAGTTTAAGGTCTTGGCTGATGGGCCGAGAGACAAAGAGGGCTTTGTAGGGATAAGTAAGCCCTGCAGAATCAGCAGAGCTCCTTGGAACCTGATACTGGGATTGTGGGCCTAATGGAGGCCACAGTGGCCCAGTGCATCCAGGGCTAGAACAGGAATTATCAGGATGCAGACAGCAAGCTAGAAACAGAACAAGAGAGCAAGGTCAAAAAGAGGTTCTGACCAACGGGTCTTGGCATTAGAGAAGACCTGTCTACGAATCTCTTCATTTCACATTGTGAGCAATGCGTTAGCTTTCCATCACAACAAAATACCTAAGATGACTGACTTATGAAGAGAAAAGTTATTTTGGCTCTCAGTTTTGGAAATACCAGTCCGTGGAGGTCGACCCTGTTACTTTCAGCCTGTGGTGAGGCAGCAGATCTTGGTGGCAGCAGGACCACCAGCTCATCAGCAGGAAAGTAAAGAGAAAGAAGAAAGAGACCCGTGACCCCTTTCAAAAACACACTCCCAATGACCTAAAGTCCTCCCACTAAGCCCCACCTCCTAAAGGTGCCAGCAACAGCACCACGGTGAGGACCAAGCTTTTTTTGAATACAGGGGTCTTTGGGGGAACTTCAAGAGCCAAATTATAGCAAGAACATAGGTCAATGGAGTGGCAAATAGGACAGGAATGGAGTTGAGTCCACAATCATGGAAAGGGATCAAGGGAGGGAAGTTCAGAAGCAGACACGGAGATCCAGGACCTCCAAATCAGGGACAGCACTCGATCCTGGAAGGGGTCAGTAAGGAAAGGAAAGGTGTTCTATTTGTGAGCTGCAAATGAGGCTTGAACTCATGAGCCAAGGGACTGCCCGGATGGGAACCAACTGGATAAAGCCCTGGGCCTTCTTCATTGGAAAGAAGGATTTGGGAAGAGCTCGATTGGAATAAGGCAGACTTGGTGAGGAGCCAGTGGCCCACGGCATCTTCGGGTCCCCTCAATAGTGATGGGGACGTGATTCTGTGGTGGTGCAGCACTTGCCTCACATGAATGAGGCCCTGGTTCCCCAGTCCCATCACACACACACACACACACACACACGCACACGCACACGCACACACACACACACGCACACGCACAATTTTTATTTTAACTTTTGTGTCTAGCATGTTCCCTCAGCAGGAACCGGTGCCACACAGCAGAGCACATTTCAGTGTTTCCCAGGGTAAAACCTGGTGGCTTCTCGACCACCATGCTGCGTACATTCTTTCCCTCTGGCTTCAAACCGGGTGCCTCAGAACAGAAATTCATTGGGCTACGTTTCTAGAGATGGGACGTCTGAAGTCAAGATGTCAGCACAACCAAGCTCCCTCTGAAACCTGAAGCAGGCAGGAGCCTTCCGGGACTCTCCCAGCTCTTGGTGACCCTAGAAGTTTCTTGGTTTGTGGGAGCGTAGTTCTAACCTCTGCCTCCGTCTTCACCAGGTATCTCCCTGTTTGTCTTCATGTCATCTTTCCTCTGCGGGTCCACCTTGGGGTCTAAATGTCTCCTTTCCAAGTAACACCACTCATGCTGGATTAGGGCCCACCCTACTGACCTCATTTGAACTTTCTCCCCTGTGTAAAGACCATGATTTGAAATAAGGTCATATTCTGAGGTACCGGCGACTAGGACTTCTACCCTGTCCACTTTGACACCATCTTGCCTACACTCACGCTCCCTCCTAAGCAGAGTCAAGGAAGCCAATCGGCAGAGCCTTCTCCTTGGAAGAGAAGAAACTTCCTCTCGTCACCGTAGCTGCCTTGACCTGCCGAGAAGCGGAGGATCTCCCTGCTGGCGTTCTCCCATGATGGTTCATCGTGGCTTCAGGGAACCGCCAAGGGACACACTTAGACCTTCCTGCTGGGCTGTTTCCAGTTCTCAGAGACTATGGGACTCCATAGTTTGGGTGTTTGAATGTCCCCAAAGGCCCCTGTGTTGAGGGCTTGGTCCCCAGTCCCTGGTGCTATTGAAAGGCGGTGAAATGTTCACTAGGTGGGGCCTAGTGAGAGGAAGCTGGGTCACTCATGGTGTGTCCTGAAGGGTCTGCTGGGACTCTGGCCCCTTCCTGTCTCTGCTGCCGTGAGGTAAACAGACCTCCTCTGCCTCACACCCCTGCCATGAGGTGATTGCCACCACAGGCCAAAGCAAGAGGGGCAAGGGACCACGGACTGAAACCTCTGAAGCCATGGACCAAGATGAGCCCCTTCTGCTTTTAAATTGATTATCTCAGGTATTTTGTCACAGTGACAGGAAACTGACTAACAAAGGGGCCTAATGGGCCTAGTCAGTGGCAGAGAACGAAGAGCTTTCTTTCTTGGAAATTGTCTCAATTGTTCCATACCCAGGAGGACTCCTCAAACCTGTGTTTCAAATAGGCAGAGGCTAGTTGCTCTCTCTACAAGTGAAAAATATACTGGGCTCCCAACTGCTGGCACAAAGAGCTTGCTGATTTCCCAGAAGTTTTAAGGAGCTTCTGAATGTACTTCGTAGCTTTGTTCTGCCTTTTCTGACTTTTTGTTGTTGTTCCTTACTCTAAGGGTCAGGAAGGCCCATTCTCCACAGCCAGACTCAGGTGAGCTTCATCCAGGGGGTGCCGCCTGCACCGTGAGCTGAGGCCTAAGAGCGGGTCCTCCCAGTGGCACCTTGGTACTCAGCCCAGCTGCACCACATCGTTATGAAAACAATGCTCCTGTATATGTGTCCCTTCCAAACCTCCTCCCCAGGAGGCCTGGGGATGCTTGTGTCTTCTGCTCCCGGGCTGACAGCTTCCAATCCAGCACTCATCCTCGTCCCTATTCCCCACAAGGTTGCTCTTAAGTCAGGGTCTCCTCTCCTCCCTAAGCTCCCTCCATAGCTCAGGCCGCTGCCATCTCTCCTCTTTTGTTTTGTTGCTTTAAGTTTATGAACAGACACCTGGGCAACTCCACATGCATTCATCGCATCAACCAGGGCAAGGTGAGTGAGGCAACGAGACATTCCCCTTGGTGTAAAAGTTGAAAGATGCTAAAGAACTCAGGCATCAAGACAACATTTTGATACAATGCTTTTAATATACAAAATTATCTCTAAAATAAACATTTTAAAATCAACGATAGATACAGTATCAAAGTTTTAAGCAAAGATATGATCCATGAGTTCCTTAAAAACATTTACAGTGAATTTCAGGTGTTTATTTAAGAGAGGAAGAAAGTTCTAAAATCCATGACCCTAGCTCCAACCTTAAGGATTAGAAAAAGAAAAATGAAAGAAACCCAAAATAGAAGGAAGGTAATATCAAAAGCAACAGAAATCAATGAAATAACAAAAAAAAAAAAAAAAAGACCCCAAAGAGTACCTATTCTGGTGAGAGGCTTACTCTCCCACAGAGAGAAAAAATGTTGCAAAGATCATAAAATTAACTACTCCAGGACTGAAGCTAAGGAACCAAAATGAGCAAACTCTGGAAGAGAACTCCTGCTCCTGGGAAGGAGCTAGCATGGGAAAAACACCTTTTTTTTTTTTCAGCCCTGCCCTAAGGATGGTTTAAAAATTCCAACAAAATGTTCACTATTTTTCTGGCTCATGAAAACAGATAAAGTGCCCACAGTAACCTGGAATCCCCAATTCTGTGCATAAATTCTGGACAAGTCAGTGGGAGATCCTGAACCTTGCACATGGAGGATGGAGGCAGCGTGCAAAAACCCCATCAGAACAGAATACTGCATGAGCACTCCTGAGAGCAGGCTGAAGCTCAACTCTGAGCTTCGCTGTAGCCAAGCTTGCTAAAAGAAGAATGCGCATATACTGTGTGGGAAGAAAACAGAACTGAGAATCTCTATATGTCTTTGGGGATGTTTGGGATAAGATCCCAGATTAAATGGTATGACGACCAGGAAGATGTAACCTACTCTTACTAGGAAAGCCAATCAAAAGAGACTAACCCTGGGATGACCCTGAGGCTGAAATTATTACAAAAGCTATAAAACATCTATTAAAACTATGTTAAACAATGTAAAGGAAATATAACAACAATGAATTGAAAGAGAAGAAATGTCACCAGAGAGATCACACATATAAAAAAAGAACCAAAGTGAAATTCTAAAACTGCAAAATAAAATATCTGAAATAAAAACAGTGCCAAGTGGATAGAATAGAAGATGGAGGTGAAAGAATAAAGGTAGTTGAACTTGTATATAAACAGAATTATCTAAACTGGGAGCTGGGGTTGTAGCTCAGTGGTAGAGCACCATGCATGAGCATCACATAAAATAAATAAAGATATTGTGTCCAACTATAATTAAAAAATAAATATTAGAAAAAGAATTATCTAAACTGAAAAAGAAAGAGGAAAAAAGACTAAAATAAAACAAAATTAGTGCGGGCAATGCCAGCATCTCATTGGGAGGTTCTTCTTCCTGCCAAGGAGGGTGTAAGCCACCTGAGAACTTAAAAGTCTAAAATAATTAGTGAAGAACAAAACACAAAGAGTTGGAAATATTTTTACAAAAGCAGAGTCCCTAATACATCTAGTTCACACAAGAGCTTGAACTAGACAAAGGAAATATGGCTCCGGTGGTTTGTTTATGGGGGTACATCAAAGGCAGGGAGGGATAGGGTTTTATGGGCGGAGTCTTGCTCCATGATGTCTTGCAGTCAGCAGGTTGATTGACATCCTGGCAGGTCTCATCCATCTAAGGTGCTGTGTGGGGTATGGCACAGCAGGATAGAAATTCACAATGTCCTTGGGCAATTGATCAGAGAAAGTGTCCACTGGTCACTCCCAGACACCGGATGTTCCTATCCAGTAGGCTTCAATGCATGGTGACCCACACGCAACCCATGGATGGCTCGAGACAAAAATAAAAAGTTTGCCATACACAAGGACCTGTGAGATATTGACAAACATCTACTATACAGGCAAGCAGTCCCAGGAAATGAAAAGGAAGTGGTGCCAAGAAATATGGAAAAATAATGCTGGTGCTGACCCTAATGTGGTGAAAGAAGACCATTTTACATATTTCAGGAGATGTACATATTCCAGGAGCTCAAACTATGCAGGAAACTATGCTTAGAAACATCTGTGTCAAATATCTATGAACCAAATGTAAAAAGAAAACCTTGAAGGGAGTCACAGAAAAATGACATATTGCATACAGGAGAATAGTGATGCTAATGACCACAGACTTCTGATCAGAAACCATGGAGTCAGAAAACAGTGGAATAGTATCCCAAGGTGCTCAAAGGAAAAAAACCAACTGTCAATCTGGAATTATACTTCTAGCAAAATACCCATCAAGAATGAAGACATATTTCAAATAGTGGAAGAGAGAATTGCCTTGACCTGTCCCACCGAAAAGAAAAAAAAGGCTGTAAAAGGAAGATTTGTAGGCTTAAGAAATAATATTGGAATCAAATTCAAATAATATTAAACTCAATCCTTAGGAAGAAATAAGTATCACAAGTAGCATCGGAAATGGTAAATATCTGAAGAAAAAATGAGATTCTCGTAATTTCTTTTAAATACACATGACTATATCATTCTAAAAGTGTCTTAAGGGATTTTTAACATGCCACACATTTAGTAATCACATAAAGAATGATGGGTAGTAAATGAACCTAAATGCTTACAAGATTTTTACACTGAAAAATAGAGTAACATGAACTCTAACTAGATTGAAAAGTTAAGTATGAGCATTAAATCCTTGAAGCAACCACCAGAACTGGTGGCTGAATCTGAAAGTTCACATGGTATAAGATAATTACACAAAATCAATTGTACTTTTAAAGATTAGCAGCACAAATTTAGAAAATAAAATTTAAAATTGACATTTACAATAGTTTTGAAAAATAAAATATTTAGGAATATACTTAACAAAATATGTGTGTGTGTGTGTGCAACTTATAACTGAAAAGCCACAAAACATTGCAGAAATTATAGAGCACCAGAAGATAGGGAAATAGAGACCATTCTCATAGCTTGGAAGCCCCAATATGGTTCAAGAGTCAGTTTCCCCCATTTATCAGATTTATTACAATCCCAATCAAAATTCCAGCAGGGCTTTGAGGGAAAATTGTCAAGTAGATTCTAAAATTGATACAGCAATTCAAATGACTCAGAATAGTCAAAGATTCTCTTTAAGAAACAAGAAATAACATTCAAGGATTTATACTGATGGTGTCAATGCTTATTGCAAGACTACACTGATGGTGTGGCAAGTGAAAAAGAAGAGACATTCTATAAGTGGAACAGGAGGGAATCCAGAGGTAACCTACAAGGTCAACGGGTTTTGGGGAAAGCCAACAAGCAATTCAACAGACAAAGGAGAGCCCTTTCAGCAAATCTACTTAGATCACCAGAGCCCCGTATGGGAGGCGGGGGAGCAGCGGGGAGCCTACCCATATGTATATGACAGACATAGAAAACTTCTAGAAGAAAACAGACAAGAAAAGAATTTGACTTTGAGGTGGGCTAAGATTTCTTAGGACACAAGCAGCATAGAAGAAAAAAGGAAAATGATCATTGAATTGTATCAAGCTTAAACAACTGGCTAAAAGGAACCTTAAAAAACAAAAAGATGAATCACAAAATATGATAAAGAACTTGAATCTATAAGGCAGAAAATAAAGAAGCCCTGAAACTCAGTAAGAGGACAAAAAATAAACAATGAAAATATGGGCAGAAGAGGTGAACAGACTCTTTACAAGAGTCATGCCCATAAACCATTAATGGAAATATAAAACAGCACAACCACTGTTCAAAACTTCCTTCAAAAGTGAAACATATACCTCCTCGAAGTCCACCATTCCATTCCGAATGAAAATATCTGTCCGCCTGAGGCTTGTACTTCATTGTTCATGGAAGCTTTATTAATAATGACTCAAAGAATCCCAAATGTTCATCAACAGGTGACTAGAGAAGCAAATGAGGTCCACCCAGCCGGTGGACTACTATAGAAACACATGACCTTGAAGACAAGCCTGCAGACGAATGTCACATGCGATTCTAAAACATGCAAAGTGCTTTACAGCCACAGGAAGCTGGTGCTCACAGCCTCAGGAGAGGAAGAAGCCCACCGCACAGGCATGATCAGGATCGCTCAGGGTGTTGAAGCCTTCCTGATTCTTGTTCCCAGGGTGGTTCCTGGGTCTCTGCATGTCCCCCAAACGTCAACTTGGACAATTTTGACAGATGAAGTTATTTGATCTTGGTCCTTTCACTATAAATTGGATTTTTAAATTAATATGCATGCTAATCACTACTGAGCTAGTGAAGATGGTAATCCTGATTTATTGGGTCAGGACGGTCCTGAGATTCTGCATCTGTTGGAATCTCCCAAGACATGCCGAAGCCGCTGGTCCGAACCCCACCCTCTGAGGAGCCGACACCAAGTTGTTCAGGCTGCAGGAGACAGAGCAGGAGGACCCTATGGCCCCTCCCCTCATGTGTGTTTACCATCATCTCTCTCGTTCTAGGCCTGCATCTTGTACCAGAATCTCTCCCATTCTGTGTTGCTAATCTGCGAGGTTGCTAATAACAATAACATCTGGCATTCATTAAGACACGGTGAGTGAGTGTCGGTTCTCAGCTGTGCATGAGCTCGTTCATTCAACCCCCAGTACAAAGGCAGGTTATCCCGTGGTAACAAATGTCACAGGCAAGGCAGGGAGAGCTGACGGGTCGTACCCACAGTCACCACGACTGATAACCAGGAGAGGTGGATTCCATCCCAGCATCCCCTCTCTTACCGCTATGTTCTGTGACATCTCCCCAACGTGTGGCAGACCTACTGACCCTTGTCCAAGAATCTGCCTACCAGCTCCAGGGAGGGTTTCATTGGTTCAACAGCAAGTTCTGCTCAAGGGTTGCCACATGAGCTCTCCCCAGCCCCAGCAGAGCCTGCTCTCTAAGTTGTTCACCAGGAGCGCTGACTGTGTCTTTGCACCTTCTTCTGTTCACTGTGGAGTGGCAGGAACCTGTGCCTTTCCCTGGGATCTCCATCTCCCCATATCAGAGGCCACACAACAAGAGTGACATGCTATGAACGCCTGGATTTGGATATGCAGCGTCACTCTCGGGCTATCGGGGAGATGGAGCCCTGTTCATATCCCTACAGTTTGAGGAATTTCATTTAAAATGAAAGCTTGCTGGCCGTGGGTGAGACGTAAAGCAGGATGGATGTGGAGTTCCTTCCAGTTTAGGCCAGCCAAACACATCTACCCACTCAGTCTCTGCGGAGAGTTGATTATCTGTCCTGAGAAGAGGCTTGATTCCTGAGGATAAGACATCAAGCTCCAGGGCCCAGGGGTGATCCTCTAGCAGCCCTGAAGGCTAGCCATTGACAGCAAACCTTGCACAAAATCGGGGGTGGAGAAGAAAAGTAGCCCCAGGGGATCTGGGTGCTGCATTAACAACATCCTTGATGGTACAGGAGCCTCTCAGGGAGGAATTTCCTAACAGGGAAGGTGACTGATCACAAAACAGAATAGCCCTGAGGCTGAGCCTCAGCTGGAGGAACAAGAGCTCTAAACCGGAATCTGTCCTGAGGCAGGGGACTGGACCCCTGGAGCCGCCAGAGCCCTCACATAGCTGTGCGTCTACCTCAGCGAGTTCCAGAGTTGCTGGGGCTTTGTGGATTCCATGTGGAAGACAGAGAAGCTGGTCCAGGAGGACGCTGGCCAAGCCCACTTCCCAGCTGAGAACAACATGGCTTAAAACCAGCCTGTGCGGCTTCCTGGACGTCCGCGGCTTTTACCGAATAGCATTTTGGTGAGCTGAGTGTAAATGAATGAAAAACAGATGGATTTAATTTCCCTTGAAATTAGGGATGGGTGAGCCCAGCCACAGTGTGGAATTGCTGAATGTCTCAAACTCTTTTTTTCAAGTGCTTTTGGTTCAGAAAAACCAAACCCAGGGTTTTGCAAGGCATCTTTGCTTCCCCTCATTTGGATGAGACTTGGTGTATTTTAATGGGAATCTGATCTGCATATTTCAACTCCTGTACACATCACTTATCAAAATGCTTGATACGATTTCCAAGAAGTTGGAGAAATATTTTATCTTTTTTTTTTTTTTTTTTTTTTTGCGAGGAGGGAAGAGTGAGGAAGGCTGGAAAATGTGTATGCCAGGAAATGCGGGTTCAAGGGGAAGTTCACACCTTTTGGGGAAAGCTATATATCCCAGAATTACACACACACGTTAGGTATAGAGTGACCATGTGCTCAACAAATGGACTCAAAAATCTCTTGGAACACGAGGGAGAGGTGGGTAAATTCATGAAGGACAGGCCCTGGGAGAGGCGAGAGGCTGTGCTGAAGAGCTCCCGGCTACCTCTGATCATCAGGCAAAGGATCCAGGATCCACGAGTGGCTCACCCACCAGCATGGGACTCCGCCATCTCCACGCCTCTCTTCTCTCTCTAAGAGGCATGAGGAAGGAGTTGCCTGTGGAATGCGTAGGAGGGGTGGGCGGCCAGAGGGCTGGTGGGGGAGTCTCTGCAGGAAGAGGGCGGGAGTGGAAAGACGGTGCCAGCTCAATGCTTCAGAGCATGGCCTGAACCACACACTGGTCTGTGAGTCCTGAAGGCTGTGTTCACTGAAAGCTCAGATTTAGGTTCCAGGAGACCAAGTAAGACACAGGACAGAGAGGCAGGGGTCCCACCACTCACAGGATGCTGTCTGTCGGTGTTGAGCTAGCAGCTAGCAGCTGAGCAGCTGAGACAGGACATGCAGGCTTCTGTCCATCTGGGCTGTCAACACAGAGATGGACACCACCCACTGGAGAAAGGGAAAAAAAGGCCAACTCCTCAGGGTGTCTGGTTCAGTATATCTCAAGTCCCTGAGGCACATCTCCTGGGAAGTCCCAGAAAAAATGATTTCTACAGGTGCAATAACAGTTATGGGTAAAACCCAGAGATTCAGCTTCATTATTGCTAACATAGCCTCTATTTCAATCTTTAGGCTGATGGAGGAAGAGCAAACACAGACTGTATCTCTTTAAAGCCTTGCATTTTCTGGCTTTGAAATTAGAAAACCCAAATAGGACTTTGTGTCACTTCATGACAATAGCAATTCTCAAATATTCCCCAAACTCTCCTCCAATTCCAGCAGCCTCCTTGCTAGCTCAGTAGGGGGTATGTGGTTAGTTCTGGCCAGTGGAGTTTCAGCATGAATGACAAGTGTCCCTTTCTGACCAAGACAGTCAATTTTTCCATTCCTTCCTTCCCTTCAGGGCCCTTGGACTCTATTCTGTCCAGATGACTCGGCCACACTGGGTTGCTCATGTAGAAGAATTAGACCTCTGAGTCTGGGGGAAGACAGGCTTGTTTGTTATAGTAGATAGTATTTACCACCCTGACTAACACCGCCTGTAAACTCTGAGCTGCTGACTTA
Source organism: Callospermophilus lateralis (assembly GCF_048772815.1). Lineage (NCBI taxonomy): Eukaryota > Metazoa > Chordata > Mammalia > Rodentia > Sciuridae > Callospermophilus > Callospermophilus lateralis. The sequence continues at coordinate 6,386,466 of NC_135314.1, read as the reverse complement.
TCATAATGACAACATGTCATCATGAAACCTTGATGGTAATGAAACTGGTGACTTTAAGCTAGCCTCTTAAATCTACCACCTAGCCATACTGGTGGCAGGCTTGCACCCTAGGGAAATAGCTGCATGAGTACCCATGAAAGTATAATGTTGGAATTCAGCCCAATGCTGGTGTGACCACTGTGGGATCTGCACAGCAGCACCAGGGCCAAGATAAGGCTCAGTCCCCGCTATACCTCCTGGGGCTGTTGGCATTTTAGCAGCCAATATTCAGCAGCCCCTGGAGACAGCTGGAGACTGTGGTCAAGTTGGACACATAACATTTCCAGGCCCTGTTGGCCACGGTGGGAATGGACATCTCTTCAGACTCTCCAGAGGCATACAGCAGCTTCAGGTTCCAGGGCCACATCAGTAGAACAGTGAGTCACTCTGAGCTGCCAGCACCAGGTTGTAGGGTCCTCCAGCCTCAAGGGGGCATCACTGAGTTTGAGTCCTTCCACCAGAAATAGAAAAAGAGGGGGCAGAATACCACTAGAGGAGCGTGAACTTCTGTCTCATCTTGGCACCGGCCACCCTGGTTGCTGAACTTGGAGGCACCAAACTGGTGAAGTGTGACATCCTGGTTTGAGTCACAAGTTTTACTTTAACTTCAGAAGGACTTTTAGATGGACCATGAGCCCCGGGAGAGCTTTTACGTAGCAAGCAGCCAAGGAGGTTACAGCCTCCGCCCCACCCAGGGTAAGGAACATCTGACCGTCAACGCCACAGCCTGCATTGGTTTTTCTGTGTCATCAGTGCAATGCAGAAACTGGTTTACCAAGTGATGCTCACCTGAGTCTGCAGTTACTATAGAAACCGTTCCTCCTGATTAGCCCGGACAGGGAGGCGCGGGGAGATTCTAGACTTCGATACTGACCTGCTGTGACTCATCAGCTCATTCAACCACTTGAATCTTCCTTTCCTTCTCTCATGAATCTTGATGCACAGATATTCCAAGAATCTGTGCTTTATTTTCCATGTAGGCCTCAAACACGTAGCTATCATTTAGTCCGCAGTTGTACGTTAATGTGTCTTAGCGTTAGCCAAAAAGGGAAAGAAAATCCCAGAGAAGCTCTTTAGAAAGGTGCCTAAGACAAACACAATGAGTTAAACCAACTTCATTGAAAGAAAACTGAACTGTTGTCCTTTCTCCCCAAATAATCACAATGACGTTGTTACGGTTCGCTTACGAGGTGTTGGGGGTCCCCAACAAGTCACGTGTGAGCTGATGCAAGAGAGTTTAGAGGGGAGAGAATGGGGTGATGAGAGCCTCTAAGTAGTCAGCTCACTAGTCCCCTGAGAGGGACTCACTGGGTGGTCACGGAAGGAGTTAGGTTGTGGCTGCAGGAGGTGGGCCATTGGGGGCGTGCCTTTGGGGTATGTATTTGGTCTTGAGTGAGCCAGCTCCCTCTTTCCTTCCTGGAGGCACATCCTGAGCTGCTTTCCTCCATCACACCCTTCAGCCATGATGTTCTGCCTCCCCTCGGGCCCAAGGAATAGAGTGAGCTGTCAACAGACTGAGACCTCTGAAGTCTGAGACCCAGATAAACTTTCCCTCCTCCCTAACTGTTCTTGTCAGGTCTTCAGGCCACAGCGGTGAAGAAGGTGCCGAGAATAAAAGGCAATTGCTGAAACTGGTCGGGCTCTAACCGGGTACATGACAGTGTCTAAGGACTGCACAGCCCTCTGGCCGGGGGTGAGATTCGACCCTGAGTTAAGAGGTTGGCCGGACCCATCACACCTGACACTGAGCAGATGAGACTGACACCAGCTGATTAGTCACACATACTCTCAGTCTGGGGAGGGAGGATGTGGCCTGTCATGCAGGGTCACAGAGGGTTGCCCTCAGAGCTAGTGTGAACAGCAGAGGTGAGGGAGGCTGGCCTCACAGGGAAGAGAGGCTGCCAGACCCCTGGTTCCCCAGGAGGATGCGCCTGGCCGTGTGAATACTTCTGCAGCTGGTGAGCCATCGAAGCCACCACTCAGGGACAACAGGAGCAGTGCTAGAGATATTTATTAGTAAGAGGGAATCAGAATGGACAGGGGAGCTTGTGGCTAGGCTGGCAGGGGCCTTCCTGATTTTAAGAGATGTGAGGGGGCACCTGACACTGAGCCTTCATTACAGGCTCACCCCACACACGTTGCTCCTGGCAGTGTCGTTACACCACTTCCCACGGGGTGGAGTTGAGGTTCACACGGCTCAAGCACATGGCCCTGTGTAGTCCAGCTGGTGAAGGGCTGAGCCGGTATTCACACCCAGGCTGGTTAATCTTGGAGTCAAACCCATTAACCCTCACCTTTTTATTTGGAGAAGTCTCACTAAATTGCCTAGGGCCTTGCTAAGTTGCTGAGGCTGGCTTTGAACTGGAGCTCCTCCTGCCTCAGCCTCCAGAGTCGCTGGGATGTGTCTCACTGGGAGGAGCCATAAGCCATCTCTTAGAGGCAGGTTAACAGTCCTTCCTAGACAGACATGAGGAAAACCAAATGCTAAGGAGAGCAGAAGGCATGCTACCCCACTAGCCAGGAACTCAGCCTCGGCAGTCCTTGACTCTGACCACCACTTTACCTGAGTCCCACGCAACCTTCCCCAAAGCAGACAGTTAATGGAGCAGTACCACCGACCTCTGGCTCCAGTGGCCTAGCTCACATTTTAATCAGTGGCCCCTAAAATTCCCACAATCCCAGTGGCTTCAGATCCACCTCTGGTTACACAGTCCAAGCAGATCAACCAACACCCAGATCCCCCAAGACCCCAGGCCTGGGGTCAGTTGATGAGTCGTCTTTGCACATGCGTGCTGGGCATTCCAAGCAGACTTGACTTTCTAGAGGAAACTTCTTTGCACTAAAAGAGGCCATGGCTCTCATCCAGTCCGCCCCGCTGTTTCACAGTTAAAGACACTAAAGTTAAGTGCCAGCCATGGTTACAAAGCTGGGAAGGGAGAACCTGTTTCAGGTTTTGTGCCCAGGTGAAATCTGTAGGGGAGACTATGGGAGGGACTTTCTCCCCGAGAGAAAGGAGGGGGTGGGGAAATTGCACCCCCACTGGCCTGGCCCCCCTTGCCCTGGCTCCCACCTTCCAGGAATCCAGCCTGCTTCCTAGGCACCTGTGTGGCACAGAATTCACCTGTGCAGCTAGCTAGCTCCCCTTCCTCAATCCTCTGCCCTCCTCAAACTTCTGATCCTGGTCATCAGAAATGACCATGTGATCAGGCAGATTTCATGATCACTTCCCACACACTGGACACTCCAAGAGACCCACGCACACCCCCTGAACGAGTTCTCATGGTGGCTCTCGTTGCTGCTGGTACACCTGGCCTCCACTTCACGGAGGCCGTAGGGAGGCCTCGCACAGCTCATATGGAAAGTAGCCCGAGAATGCAGAGCCAGAAGGCAGTGCAGCCAAGGGATGGCCTCTTTCCACCTCTAGAGAAAGGGCTCAAGGAGGCACCAGCCCACACCTGATTCTGTAGCAGCCTCACCTTCTCACTGACACGGTGAAAGTGGGCATCCTGGTTCTGACTGTGAGGTTGTGCTGCGAGATCCACGTGAGGGCACCCGGGGACCGGAGACGCTCTTGGCAGGCAACACCTGGTGGTACGGTTTCCGACACTGGAAACCACCTCTGCAGCTCTCCTGCAGTCTCTGCTAGGGGCCGCCTGACAATCCAGGAGGACCTCTCTGGAGATTCTTCACCTGATTACTCCTGCAAGGACCTTTTGTCGTTGTTGTTCAGATAAAGTCATATCCACAGGAACTGAAATGAGGAAATTAGGGACCAGACACATCCTTTGGGGGAATGCCACTCAACTGGCTTCCTAGCCTCTTCTCCGCCATGGGCAGATGTCACAGGCAATGACCGTCCCTAGAACATGGGTTTGCCAATGTTTGTTGCAAGAATTCCCCCTCCAAACTAGAGAAAATGGGGACGAAAAATGCAGACCTATGTGGCAACCTCATGTGGACACCCTCACGAACAAGCTCCAGGTCCCAGCTTGGGGGACATCAAGAAAGCTCAGGATCAGATCACGGATGCACTGAGTGAGTCCAGAAGGGCGAATGAGGATGAGCCAGAGTATAAAATAAAGCTGTCACCTCTTTGTGCTCCCAAATTGCCAAGGCCCAGGGGTGACTCTTAGCTCGCACACTTGCACGCTCCGGAGGCAGAGGTACGTCTGGACAGGCTAGGCCTGGATTCCTGGTGGGTGGCCTCACCTACCCCACTGTCCCGGCCCCGAGCCCACATTCCTACCTCACGTTCCCTCCCCTTGCTCTTTCAAACAATGCGGAGAGAACCACCCAACACCACCGAACCCTCCCTGTGTGAAGTCCCCGGGCTGGGGACTCCACCTCCTCACCCTATTGTGACACAGGCCTTCTCCAGCGAGGGCCTGTCTTTGAAAGCTACATGTGTTCACCTCTTGCATGAACACATGTCCATATTCCTTCTCCTGTCCCCCTTTAAAAATGGGAATTGCATTTTTGGGGCCCATTATTCCTGGTAGGGTACAGTGTGTGTCAGGTTTTCATCACTGTGACCAAAATACCTGCCAAGAAGGTAGAGGAGGAAAAGTTCATTCTGGTTCTCAGTTTTAGAGGTTCAGTCCATGGTGGGCCAGCTCCATTGCCCTGGGTCCAAGATAAGGCAGAACATCATGGTGGAAGGGCCTGGTGGAGGAGCGCTCTCTGTTCAAGACGGTCAGGAATCAGAGAGGAAGGGGCCACAGGGAAGGAGCACTCTCCCAGGGTCTGCCCTTGGTGACCCACCTCCTCCAACCACGTGCCACCGGACTGCAGTTACCACCTGGTCAGTCCATTCAAACTAGGATGGGCTGATTAGGTCACAGTTCTATAGTCATTTCCCCTCTGAATAGTCCCACGTTAACAGGAGCTCTGGCCCCCCTCCATCTGAACCGTAGCACAGTGGAATGAAGGCAGAGGGTTGCCTGGCTTTAGTCTCTGCGAGCCTGTGCCCTGGGGTATGTTAGAGTAGGGAAAAGAGAAGGGCTTGGGGGCAGCAACGAAGAGGCCAGGACTGAAAAACACAAGGGGCAGCATTCTCCCAGGATGGGGGGTTTTCTCTGGGACAGAGGCATTCCCTTGGTCTGTGGAGAGGAGAAAAGGGATGCGTCAGCAAGACTCCTAGGAAGGGCAGCTCCCTGTCCCCTTGAGAGCCTCAGAAAGGGACTCACTGGGGCTCAGAAGCACTGAGAACCTCAGCCCCCAATGTCCTGGTGGCCCACTGTTGGGTTGTAATAGATAGACTGTGACGAGGACCGAAGGGCCAGCCACCCCTCCCCTGCCCAGCAGGTCTCCCACCTCCATGGGACCCTGAAACCCCAATCCCAGTGAGGGCAGGGAGAGTCCACTAGTCTGCCTTGATAAGTTAGTCTGGGACAGGAAAGATGTGAGTTTTGTTGCCCCTGCTCTTAGAAGGGGCAAGAGAAGAAAAGATAAAAAGATGTCAGTTCTTTAAAACAATCCACTGGGGTCGAGCAGCAAGATTTGTGCTCAAAGCATAGAGTGGACCAGGTTCCAGACCCTGCCATCCTGGGGGGGTCACCCACTTCTCAGTGTTGGCCTTTCCTGCCCCCGGGGCTCCACCAGTGCCACTCTCTGCGTACTTGGGGAATGCCAGATCCACCAGCAGGGACCTCAAACAGCAGGGACCCCCCTCATTCCTTCAATTACGACAACCACCCAGAAGTGCATGGCCTCCTGAAGCTGCATGGACAGTGCTGGCTTACGGATGAACTGCTGGGGATGGGGTGCCTCCTGCAGGGTGCGGAGGACCCTAAGTGACCACCATGATGTGGTGGTGTGTCCAGAGCAGTTGTGATTTGCCCTTTGCCCTCAGCTGAAGTACATACATGACATGGGAAAAGGGAACCCAAGCAATGCCTCACAGGAGCACTTTATGATCCCCTGGGGCCCATTGGGCCTGAGGACTCCCATTCTTTCCCTGTTTCTGGTAGGCAATTCTGCACGTGGTGAAGATCGGTGCTAGAATTGATATATTTGGACCTGTACTGTGACATTCTGAATACGGAACAGCCAAAGCAGTCTAGGTGAGTGGCCTTTGTTCTTATAAATGTCAGCTGGGTGCTTTGTGGGACATAAAATATGCAGATAAAACTTCCAGGAGATCCTCCTAGTACCAGTGTTTATTAAGACAGTCGAGACCCGTCTCCCCAACACTCAGCACATTTATTCTTGGTGTCAATACCATGATCTTATCGCATCTCAGAGGATATTGTGCATTCCTCCTGCGTGTTATCAAGAAATAAGCTTTTATAAACTTATGATGAAAACATTTAGGTAACAAAAACACATAGTGGCAGATAGATTTTTCATAATTCTCTGAAGCCATATGTGAACAAGGAGGTCTAAAGATCAAGGAGAAAACCAACACCCCTCATACCTACCCGTGTTTTCGAGAGATCATAGATAAGGGAACAGAGGGAGGCCAACAGGAGGCCAAATGTACACGGCTGTCCCTCCACATGGGGGACAGAAGAAGCAGTGTCCTCGACCCCACAGGGTGGCTGCATGAACTGGATACTCTGAGCAGATGCCCACTTCTAGCAACTTCAGAAGATGTTCAGGATGGACAAATGGCTTGTCCTCTTGGAGGGAGGGCATGGGACACAGTGTGTCAACTCCACAGGTCCCCCTCCGGGCTAAGGTGCCCTCGAAGCACCGAGGCTGCCGTGTCCTTGGCTTCCTGACAGGTGCCCGGCTTCCTTTTCCCCAGAGGGTCCCAGAAACCTCAGCTCCTGCCGGTTCCGCCTTTGCTTTTCTTCCGGGTCCATGTTTCCCACAGAGGCTGACTCCCCGCCACAAGTCTCCATTCTTCTTCCCAGGGATCCTCCTTGGTTTCACTGTAGAGGCGGGGTTTCCCTTGCCCAATCCCGGCACATCTGACTCATAGCCAACACCTTGCCCAGGCCACCAGTCCACCCTGCTAGCTGACCAACTGTCCTGTTTTGCCTCTGAAGAGAAGCACATCATCTGATTATTAGAACTTCAGCCAGAGGACACGAGGGTGCAGGGTCTAGACCAAGGGCCAAAGGTACCAAGCCCCAGGCAAGGACAGTGATGTGAAGTCCCTACTGTCTCAGACACCCTGAGGGGAGCCTGGGGTGCCCAGAAGCAACCAAGAGCTCTCATTCCGTGGACACAGCAACTCAAGGGTGTCAGCCCTGGAGAAGGAGGCTTATCCAGACATTTCCAATATTGGGGTCTTTGCCTGTGTCAGCTGCACAAGCAGCCAAATCTCGTGCTCAGGTGTTCTTCTGTCCTCCACCAAAAGGTTTGAAGCCTGGCAGGCTCCAGGGGGATGCTCACCATGTCCGTGACAGCCACGTCGTCCACTAATTACTATCCAGGGCCACATTTCAGCTTGGGAGGGTGTAGCAGTCCTTCCTATGTGGTATTCCATCCTTTGGGCTTGGAGCCCTGCTGGATCTAACACTGCTAGACAGATTTTAATGGGATGTGACTTTCATTTTGACTTGAAAAAAATTTACTGAGCTTTTGACTCCACCAAACACAGATACCCGTTGATTGGCATCCCTTCTGTTCCAACGTAGAGCTTTCGAAGGTCTGCTTGCAGGGCCTCACTGCTGCCTGAGCAGACGAGGAAGGCTGCCCTCCTCCATCTCCCTGTGGTCCTTCCCGCTGTGTGTGCTTCTGATCTCAGACCCTTTTCTACTCAGAACCCAGCAGACCCGTGGCTGGAGAATTCCACATTCTGGTAGGTGAACCGCTTCCACCAGATCATCAAAGGACAGAGGTGTCCTCATCCCTAACTCTCTCCCTAACCACACTTTCAGATGGGCCAGCCTTGGAATCTTCAAAAGCAGTCGGTCTCCCCAAGAGCAAACCTCAGCTCCTTGTTACCAGGTTGTTTCCTGCAAAGAAACAACCCAGCTCCGTCTCTCACCTGCTCTTCCAACATGGTTGCATCTCCTCTGTGATCTTCCTTCCCCAGCTGGAGTCTACATTTCCAAGTCGGATCCAACCCAGAAGCTCCTGACCTCACAGGGAGGCAGCAATCCTTCCACAAACATCTTGCTAAAGGCCATCACCACATACAAGCATGGTTTTGGATTGGACATTCTAGGAGGTACCTGTGTGCTTACTTGTTAAGGTCTGTAAACAAGTCAGATTGGCACCTGTTATTTTGCCAGAGAAATGTTAGAGTCTGTAAACAAGTCTGGATGGCGCCTGGCAAAATGCCAGAGGGAGTGGTTTGTGAAGTAACAAAAGGGAGCCATTAAGTGTGGAGATTCCTTATTGGTTGACTGCTGTATCTATTTTATGCTAATTAGATAAGCTGTGTAAAATGTATAAATACCGCTCAGATCCTCCAATAGATGGCTCCTATTCCTGCTGTATCAACATACACAAGTTGTTCATCACCCCCCTGGTTATTCTGCTGCAGCCGGACTGCGGCAGATGGTGGCCCGTTACGGGGAGCCCCGGGACACTCGGGGGTAAGTGACGAAAAAAGCTGCCCGTCCATAGATAGGACGGGAGCAATCTGCTCGTCCCTAGGAAGATAGGGCGAGAGGAAAAATGGCCATTTTGAGAAAATGGAGAAGATTGATGCAGTATATGTCTTGTTTTGTCTTGAAATGTTGTATTGTCTTTGTGATGAAAATATGGAAGGGGTGAGAAGTAAATTGATAAGGGAAAAAGGCACCCCAGTGGAACCAAGAATAGTTAGGGCATGTGTTGATAAAAGCCCAGAAACTCTAGTCAGAAAGAAAAAGAAAGTTCAAAAGAAGGAGGATTATCAAGAAAAAAGTTGCAGCAAAAGGCTATTACTGAATACTTTTCGATACCGGAGGGTGCGTGAATCGACAAGGCGGCTGCCACCTGCCCAAGCCGATCATGGCGCAGCAAGAATTTTCCAAGCTGCAATTGCGGGCTCTTCCCCGCCCCCCTGCCCGGGGGAGCAGATCGCCACTGTGAGCCCAAATCTAGACCTGACCTGGAGGCACAGTCTCGCAGTCTTTTTCTCCCTGTGCCCGGAAGCAGTTTGAGTCTGGGACTCTCCCCGGGGCCATCTGGGGCTGCCCGGGATGCTACAACTGGCAGAAGACGCGTCCAGAGAAATGTTAGAGTCTGTAAACAAGTCTGGATGACGCCTGGCAAAATGCCAGAGGGAGTGGTTTGTGAAGTAACAAAAGCGAGCCATTAAGTGTGGAGATTCCTTATTGGTTGACTGCTGTATCTATTTTATGCTAATTAGATAAGCTGTGTAAAATGTATAAATACCGCTCAGATCCTCCAATAGACGGCTTCCAGTCCTGCTGCATCAACGTACACAAGTCATTCGTCACCCCCCGGATATTTTGCCCAGCCAGCCGGGCTGCGGCACTTACTGTACCACCTGTCAGAGCCTTGTCACCAACGTGCTTACAGTCGCAACTCAAGCATTCTAGCTGGCGCTTCCTGACCTCACAGGTACCCCCGGGGCCTTACATACAGAGGAGGAAGGCAGGCCTTGCAGGAATGGCAGGCACGTGGGGATCCCGCATGGTTGGCCTCTTTAGTTGCCTGGTCTCTGTCACTTGGCTATGTAACTGTCTTCTCATTCAGTTTTCCCCACTTTATAATAACCACATGGCCCCTTGCTGAACTTCAAGGAAGTCAAACACAACAGGGTCAACCACAGTGGACTTGGTGACAAATGCCCCTTCCCGTCCATGAAAATGGCCCCCAGCGAGTGTCAGCTCTGGGGCCAGGCTGTTTCTGCTGACTTGGCCTCCACTCGCTCTCCCCAGAACACTTCCTCTGTTATCAAGTCGAGCAGAGCCAGGGAAAAGTAAGCGAATCAAGTGTTTACGGGGTTGTTGAGTGTTGATTAAATGTTGGCCTTTGTGTGGTTTTAAGCGAAGCCACACGCCACACCCCAGCCAGCCCCAGGCCCCAGGGAAAGCCGAGGAGCAGGTGATGCTCTTGAGCAAACCCAGTCCCAGGTTCTAAGCCCTGTGTTTGTTTGCTTGACTCAGGAGGGACAGTGTCTGTGCCGCCGTCCGGGGGTGGCTCTGGTTGAGTGGTGTCTACTGGTGCCAGTCCCACAGCACAGTCCCAGTGCCAAGAGAGATCAGGAGCCCACTGAGACAGGAAGGAAAAGGAAGGGACAGAAAAAGAGCAGCCCTGAGTCAAGGAAGCTGCCTGCTGCCCAGCTGACCTGAGCTCCTCTCCACTTGCGGAAAACTCAAGGTTCACAGACGTGCCTGCAGACTGCAGCGCCGGGGAGCAGAGACTCGGTGAGTTAAAATCACAGCCAACTCAGAGCTTCACTCCACTAAAACTAGAGCCCATTTTTCCGGAGAGGCAACACGAGAAAATGAATAATGATAATGATGTTGATGATGCTGCGCTACGTCAACAAGCACAGCGGAGCCCTCTGCCCATTTCCGCCGCTTCTTTCCTTTCTGCCTCCTTTGGGCTTCTTTGGAGCAATGTGGCCCAAACTGGACTCCTGCCCTCTGGCTCCAGGAGGAAAGCAAATGGTCTCAGTTTCGCAGCATGAGTGACCCAGCTGCACCACGCAGGGCTCCAGGGCGTGCACAGTGAAGCCATCACCCTGAAGGGGTGAAACCTGGAAGAGCAGCAGGCCTGAGGGCTGGGGACCCACACTCCCCTCCCGCTGCACTGTGAGTCGGAACCCAGGCCTGGAGCATGGCCTCTCTGGGTCCCCTTGAGCTCAGAAGCAGGTGCCATCTGCTGTGCCTGCCTCTGAACAAGACACCAAGCACATGGAGAGGCCGGCAGAGAACAAAGTGCAGAACAGAAGCAAGCTGTGGGGGGAGATGGAGGCCCCACGGCCGCTGGATCTGCTTTGAGGACACAGGTTCCATGAGCATTGATTGTGCAGAAATATTACTTACAGCAGTAGAAACCAGGGGAGTGGAAAACAAACGCTCTGATGGAGAAACGGCATGTTCCTTGTGCCATGCTCTTTCCTTGATTTTAATTACTTAGACCCACAATCACCCTAGGGTCAGGGGTCACAGCCATGAATCACACATACTCAGACACACAGACACCCCTGCAGCATCCGGTCCCGTAATAAACACTCAGAAAATTCTTTCCATTGATTAAATTAGCAGATGAAGGAGGAGAAAAGGCAGAACCAGAGACCAGCACGGTGGGCCTGACTCCTGCCCAGCTTCCCACTCGGTGGAGGGCAGGGGGACCCAGCTCCTAGGAGGGCGTCCAACTCTTCAGGGCAGCCTTAGTTGCAGAGAGATGCCCAATTAGGGCAACCCAGGGCCAGCGGCAGACGGAGGAGGGCGTGTGAAGGTCCAGCTTCTGGCCATGTTGGCCTAGCCAACCCTGCCAGGCCCCGTTAGCTCCCGAGTGCCCGCAGGGACGGCTGAGGCTGTCAGCTCTGGGTGTGGGCTCAGATCTCCTCTGCCACTCAAGGTCCCCTTCACCTTCCCTCCCCTGGGCCAGCTGAGCTCAAGGACTCTGATAAACATCCTTCTCTAAACTCCTTCTCAGAGTCTGCTCCTGGGGAATCCAACAGGAAGTGGAGCAGATGGAAGTCCCCCATGACCAAGGGCAGGATGGGGAGGGGAGGGCCAGACTTTCTTTCTCTGCTGCCAACACTGCCTTTCCCTGTCTGAACGTCTGCTGCGGCCCAGCAGCGGGGCACAGGACAAGGACATGGGGGACCATATTCCTGGGCCTCCTGCTCACCTTGTCACCACAGCCATGTGTGGCCTTGAACACATCCATGTCTCAGGGCCTACGTTTGCCAGTGAGCAAGTGGGGCAAATGATGGTTCCACGGAGAGTGGAGCATCGTGAGGGTCTGTCAAGGTCTTGGGGGTGAACGTACCAGGGGATTGTACAACTCCAAGGCTAGTTCATGGTTTGCATGTGAGGTGTCCCCCAAAACTCCTGTGTTAATGCAGGAATGTTCTGAAGTGAAAGGACTGGACTGTGAGAGTGGAACCAACCAGCCCGTCCTAGTCTGAATGCACTGAGTGGGTGGTAACTGCAGACAGTGGGGCATGGCTGGAGGAGGTGGGCACTGGGGTGTGCCCTGGGAGGGTGCATCCTCCCTGAGGACCCTTCCCCTTTCTCTCTCTGAGCTCCTCCACCATGCTTCCACCACGGTGCTCGGCCTCATGGACTATGGAGACAACCCACTATGACTAAACCCCACTAACTATGAGCCAGAATCCACTTCCCTTCCTCTAAGTTGTTCACATCAGGGATTTAGGTCATAGTGCTGCAAAGCTGACTGACATTGCTAGGGACCATTTTTCTCCCCTCCAGCCAAACCTTGAGAACAGATGGGCAGCAGCTCTACCCGGCTGCTCACTGCCCAGGCTGACTGAGGCACAGCAGGGACGTCGGCTGCTCCAGGCAGAGGATGGGGTGGTGTCTCTGGGAGCCCTCACCACAGAGGTACTGAACACCTGCTGAAGGCTAAGCACCAGGCCAGGCCCCTTCTCCTGAGAGTAAACAGTTCCCCAGAGGAGAACCTCCCACAGGGCAAGGAGAGGCCAAGTAAGGGGAGGCCCAGGAAGCCTTCCTGAAGAGGTGGCCCTTGGACTGATTTAAATGAGGAGAAATGGATCCAAAGAGAAGGGAGGGGAGAGATTCCTAGATGAGAAAAATGCAAGACCCAAGCAGTCCTGGCGGGAGCGGGCAGTGAGCAGAAGGCCTCGAAGAACCCCAGGGTGAAGCCCAGAGAAGCTGGGGAGTAGGGTGTGGGACGAGCCAGCAGAGATGGCCAGGGCCTGCACAGGGCACTTCCTGGCAGGTCAGCTAAAGACTGATACCTGCATCTTCAACAAAGACAATTTGTTACATTATCATTTTTATATTAAGGGAAGCTGCGGAAAGGACTTCAACAGACCAGTCAGACCATCATGCTGCCCGCAGGGGGAGATGGGAGGAAGGCCAGAATGGGCAGTATTGATGACAGTTTCCATTGATCTATTGTGTGCCTGGCCCAATTCAGAGTGTTTCATGAAGTATAAGCACCGAATAAAGCAGGTACTATGGTGGTGGCTATTCAAAAGTCAAAGAAACACAAAACAAGCAAACAAGATTCTGGCCAAGCTGTCGGGATGCAGAGCCACACCCTGGACAACTCACAGTGCTGTGCTCCGGGTAGACCAGATGGACAGCTTTCTCCCTGATCCAAGTTTGGGGACGGCAATGCACCTGAAAAGAGTGGATGTGTCTTGAAGTTTGTAAGATGTTAAAAGGCAGAATTCAGTTATAGATTGGTCTTAGGGGTGTGGGGAGAGAGGTCTCACTAAAGCTGCTCTGTGAGAACAGAGGTGTAGGCAATGAAAAGAGTTTCATTTGAAGAGAGTCCCAGAACCATAGAGACATTTTCTTTTCTAATGTGCACAGTGGGTGGACAGTGCCCTTTGTGCCCAATCCTCCTCTTTCCTCAAAGTTGGTTCCCAGAAGAACATGGCAGCATTTCAGTGATTCCTGAGCTGGGGAGTGCGGGCGGCAGTGAGAGACGGGGACACTCACTGAGACACAGGCACTGGAAGAGAATCGAGGTTGTGTGTGTCAGGACTGGGGCAGGGGGCAGTGACCACTCCACCTGAGTCCACTGAGGCCTCCACACCACGGAGGGGCCTGAGTGACATATTTAGAAGGGTCAAGTTCTTGTAAGGGAACATAGTTTAATCCCACCTCATGATTCTGGCTCTTTCTGCTTCACTATGACCCCCTAGCATGCTGCTGTGTGTTGTGATCCAGTCAGTGTGCACCCAGGGAACGGAGTTCTTCCTTGAAGACTCTTTCTGGAGGTAAGAGGGTCCTCACCCATCTCCAGCCCAGGAAATCAGCATGAAAGCACCAGGTGATGACAAAGCACTGTCCCACAGTGAGGGGACAGTGGAGGGGGGGGCGGCGAAAAGCAGAGATCTGCTGGTCAGACCCCAGGCCCAGCATGTGAGTTGTGAGATTGTGTCCTTGCCCAACCTGCTGGTCTTCCTAAATCTCAGTTTTCTTCTGAGAAGGCACATGAGATAACACAGACAAGACACTGCCCATGGCCTGATGTGCCTTGGCCACACAGTGGTGACAGCGTTTGTCTCCAGTGGGGTCTTGGTCCACGATTGCTCTCCGGGCCCTGGAACGACAGGGGTGCCCCTGGTCACCTCTCAGCCTTGCTCTGCAGATACTGGGGCCTCTCTTGCAAGATGAGTGGTCATGAACCACGAGGACAGTACTGAATGCCTTCCAAGGCAGGGTCCTAGGCAGGATCGCTCAACCCCCTAAGATTCTGGCCTGGGTTTAGCTATGACGACGTCTGCTGCGAGCTTCCCGCAGGTAAAGGCAGCCCGGTCTCTGGAGTTTGCTCAGTGAGAAGAGGAGTTTAAGAGACCAGGAAAGAATTTCTTCCAAAGAGATCTTAGGAACCCAGAGGCAGTGTCGTTCCAGGATGGATGGAGCAACGCCCTCTGGCTGGGTCCCTGAAGTTGGCTCCCCAGGGGCAAATGGCAACCCTCCAGGCATCCCGAGGAGCTTCTCCTGGGAAAGACCTGGGGCGCACCTGTTGAGGAGTGCTCTTCACTAAGGCCTCCGGAAGTCCAGTCTTTCTCAGAAGGTAGTGGTCCATGTCATGGCTCCTTAGGGACGATGACAAAACAGGAGATTGCGTCACCCCTGGTGTTGCTATCTGGAAGATAGGAAGGGAGGGTGGGGATGTCCCCAAGGTCTTGATTCCACCCTCTGATGAACTGCAGGAAGCAGGAATTCTTGGATCCACCAAGCCTCAGTTTACAAAGCCTTAGGGAGTGCCCATGTCTGGTTTGGACACAGGACTCCAGGGGAAAGGAGACCTTACAAACAGGCCACCCCACTTCTCTGAGGCCCCGGGCACCAGCAGCCCACAGGAATCAGCTCGGTGTCTTTGCTAAGCTGCCTCAAGTTTCAGGCACCAGGCAGAAACAAGTTTCTCAGTAACTGTCACCACTGCGCCTAAGAAAAAACTCAACTCACGTGTGATCAGTTGTCAAATATAATCGTTTCCTTAACAGAAAAGAGAGGGGCAAAAGCGTACACATGCTTTGTGTGTATGAGGGGAAAGAGAAGACAAAACAAACCAGGAGGCCCGCACCTGACCCCCGGCTACCCTTTGTCGGAACCGGACGGTCATGTCTACAAACCCGCAAGTCGGGGCTCTGCAGGCACGCCTGCGTCCCTGTTTCCTGGAATCTGCTAAAAGAAATGGCAGGCCAGCCAAGATATCTGACTGAGGTTTTTTAAGAAAACATATTCTCGGTGTGGGTTGTTTTTTGAGGGCAGGGCCAGAGAGATGTGGTTTAAGGGAGAAAATTGTTCATGGACAGTTATGGAAATAATGACTCTCCTGATTGTTCCTCATGTCTCTGGCTGTGGTAGCAGGAAGCAGAGGGGAACTGGCTTGCCAATCACCTGGCGGACGGGCCCTAAGGACCGGGCTGAGGAAACAGTGTTCCGCAGCGGTCCTCGGGATCCCTCAGCCTGAGCGCCCATGACTCCACCAAGTGGAAGGTGGGAGGGTCTGTCTTCACCCCGAAATAAAAAGAGAAAGAGAATCCACACTCCTGGAGAAGGATGCCTCCCGGTCTCTGAGGTCCACCTGCAGTGAACCTCAACAGACTTATCTCCAGGCTCTTTTCAAAAACTCTGCCTGTGACATGCCAGCCAATGCCTATGCTATTGGACTTGACCTTGAAGATGGTTTGGAGACTTACAGTTCCTCCAGTAAAGGCATGAACAATCCTAGGCACACCCCAATAGCTGTGCCTGTCAGACCAACAGACAAACAGCTCTGTGACCATCAAACAGCTCTGTCGTGTGTCTCTGTGGTCCCCTCTTATGGTTCTTATTGTTCTATTTAGGGAACAATAAATTGAGGGCCTATTATATTCGTTTTTATATTTTGGATTCAAGACTCAAAGATTCCATCTAAATACCTTTGCCAGTCAGAGGAAGAGCCTAAATTCCTAGAGTTTGTGAAGGTCAGTGGTCAAGAGGGGACATCAAGCAGTCATTCCTTCATTTTCTCAGCCCGTCAACATGTACTGCAAACCTGCGAAGCGCTCGGCACTGGGCTGGGCCCTGGATGTGAGATGAGCACCCCCCAGCCCTGCATGCAAGAGCTTCCCAGCTCTGTAGTGGCATTCACGGTGCTGAGGAAGTCACCAGAGAGGAAGAATATTTGCACTGGTCCTAGCATGGGAAAGACTCTGCAGGGATAAACAGAGGGCTAAGGAGCTCTGGACAGATGCTTTCCCTAGTGTGACCACACTGAGGGAGCTGGGCATGACAGGTGGCTACGAGGCTGCTGGGCGAGAGAGGAAGAGTGGGCCGAATCAGTGGCCAGCAAATCAAAGGTTCTTCAGAAGGAATTCCCTTGAATTCTTTGTAACCGTGGTAATAGCAGACAAGCAAATAACACGTGTGCATGCGTGGAGCATGGCAAAAACATAAGCCATCTGATGAGGAGGGCTGATCTGCTGTCAGTGTGGAGAAGCGTTAGAGATGCATGAGGAAGAGGGAGAAGAGACAGGAGATGGGCTGAGCCAAGTCCAGGGGAAAGGGGGCAGGAAAGAAGGAGGTGGCTATGAGGAGGTGGAGTCCTGGACCCCGGGGACCAAGTGGCTTCCCTGAGCTAGCTCAGCTCCTGGAGTGAGGGGGAGGGGCCAGGTAAACTCAGAGCCTTGTGCAGCAGCACCTCCCATGAGCACCCGAGACCGCGGAGGACAGAGAGCTCACTCCTCTGAGTGGAAGAAGTCTTTAGAGCTGGACAGACCTTGGAGGTGGTGGTTCTCCAACTCCAGGGTGGGCCAGAGTCACCTGCTCAGCACAGGTTGCACCCCTCAAAATTCAGATGATGTTCAAAGTTGCCTCTGTGGCTGCCCAAGACTGCAAACCCCAATCTCTCTGCTGGAGTGGCAGGGCACTCTCTCAGGCTGGAGGAATCCGAAGCTCAGAGGAGGTGGCTGGGGTTAGCCCCACAGGCCACGTGCCAGCCACCCCCCTCCCCCACTGCTGGTTGGAATATGGTTCAAGTGTGTCCCCAAGGATGCAGGTGTTGGGAGCTTCATTCTTAGAATGGTGCCTTTGGGAGATGTGTGGGACCTCTAAAAGGTGGGGTCCAGGTGGAGGAACTTAGGCCACTGAGGGCCCTGCTTGTGGCTGTGACTGAGGTAGACCTTGTGGGAACTGTTAGGCTTCTTAAGAGGAGTGTTATAAAAGAGCAAGCCCTGTCCTTCCCAAGTCTGTTTTGGTTTTCTGTCTCCCTATGTGATCTCTCCCTCTTGCACATGCTCCTACCATGATGCCATCAGCTATCTTGTGATGTAGCCAAGAGGGTTCTCACTAGAGCTGGTGCTATGCAGCTTGGACTTTCAACCTCCAAAATTATGGATTAAATAAACTTCTTTTCTTTATGACATACCCAGTCTCAGGCATTGTGTTATAGCAATGGAAAACAGACTAATATACTTATTGTTTAGTAAGGGAATGCCCCCAAATGTGGCCCCCAAGTGTCCATTTCTCCCTTTTCACTTGCTTTAAGTCCTCCTGTCTTGATGAGAAATGGTGGAGCTCAAAGGATCTCCAAGAGATATGACACAAAGCTGCAGGCTTCCGAGAAGCAGGTCTGAGGTGGTTCAGAGTCTAGCTGTGCTGGTGAGAGCCAGGCGCACTGCAGTATGCAATCAGTCATCAATTCCCCTGGAGACGCTCATGAGAGCCACCGACAGGCTCCGGCAACACAGGGAACTCTGTTCTTCCCGCATGCCTGGCTGTCTAGGCTGCCCCAGGTCAAGGGTCTGGGGGCTGGTTGGAAATGCAGAACTCAGGACCGCCCAGGCCCAGGCCCCAGAGTCTGTATGTTAACAAGATCCTGAAGTGCCTTACTTGTGCACCCATTAAAATGTGACCAGCTGTGGCCTCGCAGTCTCGCTGGCTGTGACCAGTGCTTCCCACCCTACACCAGGGTGAAGAGAGAGGGAAGGAAAAGAGGAAAGAAAGGGGGAGGGAGGGAGAGAAGAGGCTGGAGGGGATGAGGACACTGGGGGTCAGGGGCTGGCCTCCCCGGGCCCAGAACACACCTCGTCTTCTTGTCCCTTTTTTCATGTCTAACTCTGTCGTGGATTTAAGGGCCCTGAAGCAGCCTGTCTGTTGGCCATGCACTCCGCAGAGGACGGCCCCGTTGGCAGCCACCAGAGGGACAGGGGGTCACCGGAGTCCTCCCCCGGCCTCGGCGTGCACCTGAGGAGACCCTCGGGCAGCTGGGCGCCCCCTCAGGACAACCGCCAACACCCAGGAAGCAGCCCGCCCTGGGCTCAGGCCTGGAGCACGCAGGCGGCCCCTGGCGCCCTCCGCTGGGCCAGCGTCGGGGACAGGCGGGCGGCAGGAGGGGCAGCCAGGGTCCCTCCCAGCCCCGGCGGGAGGTGGCTGGGTGTCGCGCAAGCTCGCTGTCCCCAGAGCCTCGATTCTTGGCCCTGCCTTGAGGATTAAGAAGTGACCGCCAGCTGCGGGCGGGGTCGCGGCCCAGAGGGTGGGGCAGGGCGGTGCCCACGCAGGTGTCGCCGGGAGTGGGTCCTCCTCCGGCCTCTAGGGCCCAAGGTGGAAGCGCCCTCCCCGCGGCGGGGGCTGCAGACGCGGGTTTCGTGGCTGAAGCTGGAGTCGGAAGACCTCCGAGCCGCGGGGCTGCGGGCCGCAGGTTTAGGGGACACCGGCGCCGCCTCTTGGAGGAGAGCGGTATCGACCCACCTGCCGGAGCCGCCTGCACCGTCCGAGGGTTAGCGGGCCCTCTGCCGCCCGGACCAGAACCAGCGGGTTACGATCCGGATTATTTCTTTTGTATATGTACATACATATATATGTAAAAATACACACACACACACACACACACACACACACACACACACACATATATATATTATTTTTGTTTTAATTAGTTACACATGACAGTACAATGACCTTGACATATCGTACATTTGAATCAGATGGGATATAATTTCTCACTTTTCTGAGTTACAGATTGCAGAATCATATTGGTCATGCAGTCACATATATACACACAGTAATAATAATGTCTATTTCATTCTACTTTTTTTTTTTTTTTTTTTTTTGAGGATGACCAAATCCAGGGCCTCTGGCATGCTGGGCAAGCGCTGTACCGCTAAGCTACATCCAAGCCTGTATCATCATTTCTTTTTAAGAGTCTTGCCTATCTTCCTTCCTCTCTCCCCCTCCAAACCATCCCTTCCCCCTGCTTTCACCTCTTTGCCAGTCTCTCCAAGCGTCAGTCCTAGTTTCTGAATGTATGACTCAGCCCACCCTCCAAAGAAGGAGTTTCGAAGGCATCTCCCTTCTAAGGCAGGGCACAGCTTGCTCGAATCCCAGGAGCCTTGGGGACAAGAGAGAGACTCCAAGGAACAGTAAGGAACCCTCTGCCTCCTCTCATGTCCGTGTGGGCAGGCAGATAGAAATGTGCCAGAGGAGGGGAGGGGACGGCGAGGGTTCTGAGCTGAAGGTGGTCATAGAAGGTTGAAGTGGGAAATGTGTCCTTTAAGCTGGGCCCTAAAATGTGGGCCTTTGAAGGACTGTGATGGGGGGGTAGCCTAAGAGGTCCTCAAAGAGTCTCAGCACAGCACCTTGATTGCCCCAAATTGGGACATCTATTTGTCCCCGGGGTAGGGCCCAGGAGCTGGAGCTGCCAGTGCTGTTCCTGTCTTGGGCTCCAGGTAGGCAGGAAGGACACAGACACTGGCTGACAGCCAGGAGCCCTGGTGCCAGGCTGCTTCTGCCCGGACACTGGGCCCTGAGAGACTTGGAGACCAGGAGCTGGGCCATTCTGAAGGCCCTTAGCTCTTGCTCTGGATGGAGGAAGCAGTCTCCAATCCGCAGCAGGGGGGCCTCGAGACCTATTCTTTCCCATCTTGCTCTCACGTCCCAAGAGCTTTAAGAGGACTTCTGTACCCAGCCACCACTTAAAATGCCATGGTCAATCTGTCCTCACTCTACAAAGGAAAGGCCCATTCTAAATTGCATGATATCCAACTCGTGGGAAGCAGGAATATCACAAGGTGCTTTTGAAAAATCCAGGAGATCTATATCTCTATCTATCTATCTCTATCTCTCTCTCTCTCTCTCTCTCTCTCTATATATATATATATATATATATATATATATTTTTTTTTTTTTTTTTTTTTTTTTTTTTGGCCAGGGATCAAAACTAAGTGTACTTAAGCATTGAGCCACATCTCCAGCCCAAAAATCCCAGGATATATTTTGATCGAGGTCATCACAATCAATTTATATTTAATCCTCTGACCAATGAACAAGGCGTAAGGACTGAGGCCCCCTCCACCCCAGCCTCTAGCAAGGCCTCAATTTAAACGCCCATAAAAAGAGGCAAATAAAGACAACTAAGTCTTCAAGGAGTTCCATGAGATGCTGCTACAACTGGCCTATAAATTGTTCTAGAATGATAAAGAGAAACCTGGAAAATAAAATGATAGCAGCAGGCAAATGAGTTAGGAATGGGTTGGGTTCCCCCATCTGCAATGCCCGGTGCGTGAAGCTCCAGCGCCACCTAGTGGAGCCACCGTGTTCCTCCCAGCATTTGTGAGCCCTCAGGCAGGGCACCTACCTACAAGACTCTCTAGTCAGAATTCCTCCCAAGTCCTGGGCCCTCTAGGCTTGGTGACCACAGGGGCTCTTAGAAATATTACTACCATAGGCTGTCTTCCAGGAAGAAGGGGAGCAGCTCCAAGCTTCTTCCTACCAACAGCAACTGAAAGGAGTTTCAAAGGAATCAGAGCTGAGGTTGCAGACCAGCCCACACCACGCACGCTCACGGCCGGGTGCGGCTTGGGGGTAGGATGCTTGCCTAGCACAAGGGTCTGGGTTCCATCCCTAGCACCACAAAAAGGAAAAAATACACACAAACAGGAACACATACACACACACACACACACACACACACACATACACACCCCTAGACACACAGGCTCATGTAAAGACACACTCAGGGACATTCATGTGAGTGTGTGCCTGCAGGCTGCGCCCCAAGACCTGGCTCCATCCTGCCAAGCACAGAGTGCAGGGGAGACATTAAACCTCAGGATCCCTCAAGGCCAAAGCCGCCTTATCAAGGTCCTGCCCCTGGCTTTAAAAAATGTCCCCTCCCCTGCCAGCCTCAGATAAGGCTGCCCTGTGGGCAGTCCCAGGACAGCCAACAATAGAACCACCCAGGACTCTTCCGGTGAGAGTTGGCTGAGAGTTGGCTGGCTCACACTCCCGCCTCCGCCTGCTGGGCTTATCAGGGACAGAAGGTCCTGGGGGGCGGCTCCCCTCCTCTGCTCCTATCAGGGGGCCGCTGGCCCCCCAGGCTTGTGAAGGCCTTCCTGGTGGGGGCTGGGGAGTCATGGGACGAGGGAAAGAGAGGCCAGGACCTTCTGCACTTAGCCAGGGACAAGCCTCACCCTGGGAACAATCTCCTAGAAGTCAGTAGGAAGCCAAGGGTAAAGAGAAGCCTTAGAAAAGCCAAAGCAAACAAACAGCAAAGGTAAAGCCCAGCTGTCTGCAGGTCCTGCACCTACCGAGAAGCTCCTAGTGAGAGGAAACCAGCCCCTCTCAGACCTGGGTGCGAATCTCTCATTTCTGAGCTCTGTGACCTTGGGCAGGCTCCTTAACCTCCCTGAGCCAGAGCTTCCTGGTCTACAAAGAAGATTCTGACAGTGTGTGATGGACCCAGCCCCCTCAAAAAGTAATGTGGGCCTTAATTAATTAGCCCTTGGATGAAGATGGGGCAGGAGAGCCACCTCACACCACAGCTGAACTGGCCTTTAAAAAGACCCTGTGTCCACTCCTCCCACTGAAACCCCTCACTTGAAGGCCCAGTCCCTCATCTCACCTCTCCCTGCAGAGCTCCTCCAAGGTGTGGTGTTCCTCTACGCACTCACTGTCCCTCTCACACCTGTGGTTCTCAGCCCGGCACCCACCACATGCCGGCACCCACCACATGCACTCAAGATGCTTTTAGAAAGGTCCAGCTGAGACTTAGGAGACAGCTAGGTCTGATGTAGGTCTTAGGAGCTCCCAGGTGGCATTACAGGCATTTAGACATAAACCAATCTTCTAAACACTTTTTTAAATATTCTTTTTACATGTAAATGGCAGGCCACTCATGCCTTCTGCTGGTTTTCTCTGTCTCTCCATGGTTACTCACTGCTGTATTATTTGTATAACAAATTGGAACCAACCCAAAAGTCTATCAATAGGAAAAAGCCAAATAAAACATCACTCATCCAAGCAGTGAATACAATCCAGCTCTGCACTGGGCCCTCTTAGATGGGAATCGCCTGACGCTGGGCAGCATTGCATGCTAAGACTATTCTGGCTCAGCCCGTGTCCAGCCGGCCCTCAACTGCCCAGTGCAGTCTCTCTGTGCCTTATTTTGAGGTTGTGGTTCACAGTCAGTTTTCTGTTACTAACATCACAATACCACAGACTTGTACTTGAAAAAGAAAAAAGGTTTATTTGGGCTCCCCGTTCTGGTCCAAGGTCAAGGGTCTGCATCTGGTGATGAACTTCTTGCTGGTAGAGTTCCAAGACGCACAGGGCATCACATGGCAAGAGACCTAACCAAATTGGCTTCTAGAGCAGACCCACCCCTCAGACAACCCATACAGGGATTGCTCCCTGAATCAGGACAGAGCACAAACCACCTCTTAAAGCCCCACGGGGCCCACCTCCTTCAGCAGGTATTGAAACTGCAGAAGTTCTAGTGCCGGGTCCCTGGGCCAGCCCCCGTTTCTGGCTCATCTCAGAGCCTCCCCGCCTGCTCTCCCTATGGCCAGGGCCCTCCCGAACTTCCCTGGCTGAGCCCCACACACCACTTCCGGCTGTTCCCGGCCCCTCTGTTCCTGCCCCAGGGCTCCAGGGCAGCCAGGGCTTCCTCCCATCTCCTCCAACGCCCAGGCAGTGGATTGGGACAGTGACTCCAGGGGACAAGGGGAGGCTGGCAACCAGGCTGGGGGAAGAGCTGACGTCTGGAGAATCCAAAATCACCTGGGCCTGGGAGGGCGGAGACCAGGTAGGGGTGAGCTGCAGGCCTGCTCCTGCACCCTGCTGTGAACAAGCCCAGTCCCCACCCTGGAGAAGGATCCTTCTGGGGAGGACCCACAGATGAGTGAAGGTGGGACAGGGTGATGTTGAGACAGTGGATCAGGATGTGTGGCCAGGTGCCGCCTGGGCTGCCGCGTCCAGCAGGGTGGGCCTGGGAGTGAGAATATTTGAGCAGGGCCCTGAAGGAAGTGAGGGGGGCCTCGAAACACCCAGGCAGGAAGAACAGCAAGGACCAAGGTCCTGTGACGGAAGGGCGTTGAGGACCAGCTGGCGCTCTACACACCTGAGGTAAGAGAGCTGAGAAAGAGCAGGCGAGTCCTCAGGTGGGCAGATTCTGCAGGCTGTTGTTGGCCATGACGAGGATCTGGGCTTTTGCTCTACGTGTCCCAGGCCCTGTGGAGGACTTGGGCAGGGGAGTGGCATAGTGGGCGGAGGCTTTGAAAGGCTAGTCTAGCTGCTGTAGCAGAGGAGAGAGGAGAGAGGAGAAATAGAAAAGTTAGGAGAGATGGGACCTTGTGGGATGGTCCCTGACAGCCACTGAATTTTGCATCCTTTGCCTTGTATGCTTCGCCAGGGACAATATACACCCCACAGACACACACACACACACACACACACACACACACTACTGACCATGCTCTTCACCAAGTGACTTGCTTGGGCTCCAGGGTCACGCACAGAGGCTACATCTGAGCTGAAGTTTTCAGGCCACTGCCTGGTTGCCTCTTGCTCTTTCCCCCTCTTCCACAAGAGACTCCTGTAACAAGAGACCCTCCTTCCACTCAGGTCCTAGAATTCAAAAATACGTGAGCAGAATTTCAGCATTTGAACAGGGCCACTGATTCGGAGCACAGGTGAGAATTATATGCTGTTGTCATGACCTCGAGATTTGGAGGATGTTTGTTAATGCAGCAAAACTGACGCCAGGACTAGGGCAGACTGCGGGGGTATTGGTGGAGGTGCTGAGAACTGAGCTGATTCTGCACATTGTCTGAAATGTGGAGCCAGCAGATTTGATTTTGATAATGGCAGGTGTTTGATTTTATTTGGAGACAGATGTCCAAGTAGACCAGAGCCCACAGAGGACGTCAACCCTAGGTGCCACGTGGGGTCACCTACTCACTTTCACAGCCGACAGACAGACAGTGTGTGAGACTGTACAGGATTAACCTGGGAGAGAGGCCGCAGAGTGAGAGGAGCCCTGAAGACGGGCCCAGGCCCTCAGGATGTAGGGGATGGAGGTCTGAGATGGTCCTTGAAGGACGAGCAGTGAGCAGGCCGTGTGTGGCAGGGCCTGTCAGGGAGACGGAACAGACCAGGAGGTGAGGGAACAGGGCAGCCCCAGGTGGGCCGTGGAAAGTCTCCCAGCCCCCCTGGGCTCAGGCCCAGCATGGTGGCCACCTGATCGAACCTGTCCTTCCATCAGGCAGACCCTCAGCCGGGCTTGGAAGCAACTCTCTGAAGTCACTCTTTGTGACACGTTCCCATGAACTCCAAGACGCGCGCCCCACCCTGACAAGCAGCTGTCCCTGCTCTGGCTCAATCCCTTAGTCACCTGTGCCCACTTCTTTCCCAATCACAGCTCCGTGTGGCCTGGCTTTGCCCCCGTTGCCATCTCTGGGAAGCTGTTCTTGTCACCAGAGGTTTGTACCCTGTAAGTGAAAGGCGTGGAATTTGTCCATGAAATTTCTGTCTTTCCCTCCCCTCAGGTTCAAGATCATCCCCTAATGTTCTGGCCACAACGTCCATCAGCAAATCTGCCTCGTGGCAGTGGACTCTGCTTCCGCTCAGCACTCCAAGAAAGTGAATCGCCTGCAGACCTGTGAGCGCTGGGGTCAGGCTGCAGCCCGCTCCTCCCCTGCAGGTCACTGGCTGCCAGACCATCAGAGCAATTCCTCTGAAACAGGAAGGCAGTCCTCCCCTGCTCCCCTCCCACATCCCTGCCTGGGACTTCCCTGCGGCCGCCTTCAGCTTCGCTGGGCTTCTAGTCCCTCCGCCCTTCCATCCCCACCAGTGTAGAGCACCCTCAAGAAACACCAGGGAAACGCACCTGGTTGTCTTGGAGTTCTTTGGTGTGAAAGGAACTTCATAAGCTCTTGTATCTCTTTTCGATCCTGGACAGTTTTTATGGGATGGAAGGGAGAGGAACAGGAAAGGGACTGGGTGGGGGATTGGGGAAAGGAGATCAGAGAGGCTCCTGGAGGCTGGGCAAGAGAATCAAAGCCACAAGACCCAGGGGCAGGAACTCGACATAAAGTCGTAGAGGTCTTGAGAAAATGGCCTGGCGGCCTTCCAGTTCAAGTCCCCAGACAGGCACAGGGATATGGCATAGTCACGGCAGAGCTGGCCGTGTCCATCAGAGAAAGCCAGAAGTCTTCTTCGGAGGAGGCACAGAATTGGACCTGCCTGTGGCCGTGTAAAGGGCAGGCATTGCTTTTTCCCCAACCCGCTCACACCTCCCCACGTTCCTGCCACCCCGTGGACCCCAACCACATCTACATGTGAACCATTCACCCAGTGGCGCCCAGATACCATGGAGCGGTCCCAGCAGCTCGTGGGTTCTGAAGTCACAGTGCGGGTCCTTCGCCTCATAGAAGGTGCCATGAACTGCCGCTTGACGGGAAGTTTTGTTGACTTGGTTCCCGCTGCTGTGACCACTTACCTCCCGGCTATCTTTAGCCTTTGGACAGAAGCAAGATTGCAAATACTTGGGACTTTCCTAACTGGGGTTCCTTGCATGAAACACATGTTTTGGAGCTTCTGATGTGGATAAGCCATGAACATTAAGGTTAGTGTCATCCGGTCTTAATTTCTCAGCTTCACTAGAAAAATGGAGAACCTTAATCGATTCACTTACAGAGAATATTTGGGTTTATCTCAACTCATCGCTCATTATCTACAAATGATGTTAGTTTAACATAAAGTAGTTGTGGGTCCAGATCAACCAAGTTAAGAGATTTGTTTAGGGTGCCGCTCAGTTAAGTATAAACAGCTCTTCCTAGGTCTGTACTGGAGTCACCATTAAAAGGTTTGACACCAGGAAACCCATCGTTAGAGCTGTTGCTGTTGAAAGCTCAGGCTGGTGGGAAACCTTGCATGAAAACAATAGGCCTCAAACTGAAACATTCACAAATGCAAAAATGTTTTCTATGCAATTTAGAGGACATCTGGCCCCTTTAAGGATCTCTTTCCCTATTAATTAAAATACCCAAATAATCTGAATTTTCTTGGTACCTGAGGACTGCCATGACATTGGCAAGAAGCAGGCCCACAGCAAACTACTCCATGGGAGAATGCAGTCTCCTCAGAAGAGACTTCCTCCAGACCAGGTAACCATTCTTTGCTTGTGGTCATGATTTCCTCCTTCCCCTGGGCACCACCGGTCCTCCCTAACCACCCAGGGTCAGAGTGCGGCTGAACCAAATGGTGACTCTGGGAACTCAGCTTGACCAAGTCATGTGCTGCCTGTCTTTGGTCACAGTCCTGGGCTCAGGGATGACATGTGCCTGGAGCCAGGCAGTGAGGTTTCATTCCAGGACTCCCCTTGGGACCACTGGGAAGGAAACGTGTTTTCCCTGCTGGAGTGGCCGAGATGCCAATGATGGACACCAGCGATTCCTGACAGGGGCAGGGTTTGCCCCCTAGGACATCTGGGAGTGTCTGAAGACATTTGGGCATCATGTCTAGGAGGATGCCACGGGCGTGAGTCAGGTTTGCAGGAATACAGATGAACAGCCGAGGAATGCTTAGGACCCCGACTCCAAACACAGAACCAGTCAGCCTAAAATCTCTCAGTAATGCTGAGGGTGAGACCCAGCCCACGAGCTGAGTTTCAGCAACCATCTTGGTGCTGAACTGAGTCCGCCTAAAAGCCTGAGAGGAAATAGCTGAGAGAGGGGGACAGAGCAGGTCATAAAGGCACCCCTGAGGCCCAGGGAGCACCATGAGAACAGAAGCCTCAATGGGAAACACCCTGGGCTCGAGGACTGAAAGGAAGAGTGAGTAGAGAGCTGTGCCCTGGAGATGGAGGGCGGGCAGGATGCACCGGGCAGAGCCTTGCAATCTGAGGAGTTTACTCTGACTGAAGCTTCCGGAATCCAAAAGTCCCTGGCAGCTCCCTTGGGGGAAGGAACTGGAAATGAACAACATAACATCCTCAATTTGTATCCAGTTCATACCATGTTGTGTGAAAAATACGTATGTGCAAGGTATTTGCTCTCCTCAAAGGAAGCGGCTACAGCCATGGTCATGGGGTCTTACAGCATCTTTACCAAGCTCCAAGTTCAGGCCCTGCTAGGGTGGCTATTTAGGAACCTGTGCAGGAAAGAGCGTTTCTGATCTCCAAAGACACAGCCTGCAGGACTCTGCAGTCCGATGGCATATCATCTCTGGCTGGGAACACACAGCACACACCTGTTGCAAAGTACCTCCAGCATTTGTTCCCATGTTTCTCCTAGTCTCTGGAAGAACCTTTATGGTCACCATCAAATCCCTGAGTCCTGGGGGGACTCATTCTGTGCAGATGGGGCCCTGCAGAGAGGTGCTCAACTGGAGGCCAGTGGAGGCTGAGGTGGGGCCTGGGCTCCCTACACCAACCCTTGCCTGACTCAAGGCTGTGTCACCCACAGAGTGGCACCTTGCTGTGAACCATTGGCCCAGAACATTTGTCTGCCCAGAGCAGGTGCCTTTCCCAATCTGCACAAGGGGGCCCCGTGGGCTGGTGGTAGCCCTGCTGGCAGAAGCCGAGAGCCCCAGTCTCTTCCCACAGGGACAGAGCCATGATGGCATTCTTCAGGCTCCTATTGGCAGACACTGGCTATGACCTGGTTGGTTAGGAGAGAGTATATCTGTCACGTGGCAGCTGATAGGGACTTCCCTAAGAGACACCTGTCATTTGTCTCTCTTCTAAGACCTTTGCTTGTCAGTTGCTTGGCCAAGGACATGTTCCACGCCACACACAGGTCCTGCTGGGAAGCACTGCCTGGAGAAAACTCCAGGTCAGGATCAGAAGTGGGCACGCGGGTCTCCTCCTGGCTCTGTGGTTATGTGCCGTGTGCAGGCTGCTACCCAGGTCTGGCAATCCACGGCAAGAGAAGGACCCTGCTCTGAAAGGGCTGGAAACTTGCCTCTCCTGGGAAGACCTTGGGTGGGGGTCCAATGGCAGTCAACTGTGACAAAACTTGTCTTCAGCACAACCCAGGACCTCAGCCTCATCTTGGGGAGAACCCGTCTTTCCCCTGGCCAGCCAGGCTGAATCCTCGGTGAGGGCCTACAACGTGGAGTGGCACCTGGCCTGCCACCTTCAACACTCAGCTGTGGCTATTTTTCATAGCTCTGTGCAGCCTGAGGTGGGAAAGCAGTCTTGGGTTAGACTTGCTTTTGTGATTGTCAGTTTATGTCCCCTTGGCGGTCATCCGAACACAGATGTCAGTGTTGCCCTGCAGGTATATTTGGATGTGCTTAGTAGCTATGATGAGTTCATTTTAAACATAGAAAGGAGATGTCTTTTTAATCTGGTGGGTTGGCCTCATCCAATTAATTGAGACATCAAGAGCCAAACTGAAGAAGAAAAGTCTCTGTGGATGGCAAAGCAGCCCTTGAGGGCTCCCAGTCTGCTGCCCTCAGACCCCAGACTCACCCCGCCTGTCTACTCAAGTGAAGACACAGATTCCTCAAAGTGGGTGACTTTAGTGGGTGAGCACTGTTTGCACCATAGACAAAGAAAGAGTTGAAAGGCTCTTGTCTACTAAAGGGATAAATGCTATACTCCAGGTCGAGCAGGTGGTAGGAGTCGATGAATATCTATGGGGTCTAGGAGCCCCCACTACAAAATACAGAATTTCAGGCTCCTGCCTCGGCTCCTGCAGCACTCCTCTAACATCTGGAGGAAGGTATTTCTTTAAGGTTCTTTGGCTTCAGAAAATCTGAGAGCCAACACATACTTCAGCAATGCAACTGGAGAAAAGCCAGCAAAAGATATGCCAGAGACAGAGGAGGACCTTGCAGACCTAAGGCCAGTCAAGGCCAAGGCAGCTGAGCTATCTTTATATCTAAAGCAATGTATGAGGTTAGGCAGGACCCGCAGGTAGGGGTCCAGAGAAAGCTAAGTGTACTAGTCCCAGGTAGTGGTTGATTATGTAACAAATTCCCCACTCACTGGCTAAAAATGACAACTTCTGTAGGCCAGGAATTCATAAATTGGCTTGGCAAGGTGACTGTGGCTCAGGTCCCTCATGGGGTTTCAGTTAAGGTATTGACCAAGGTTGAGGTCATCTGAGGACTGACTGAGGCTGGCAGGTGGGCCTTCACGGGAGGCTTCAGCTCTGCACACCACTGGCTTCTCCAGAGGCTCGATGGGGGATCTCAAGCAAGGGTTGGCTTCTCTGAGAGGATTCGTCCAAGGAGGCGGCCAGTCTGCCTTCCGTGACTAATATCAGAACTCACACACTGTCATGCCTGCGACGTTCTATTCACTGGAGCAGGTCCTTGGGTTCAGCCCACTACAATAAAAAGGTGGGAAACTAAGTTCCAGCTCTTAAAAGGCAGAAAATCATGAGGCACCTGTAAGAGAGAGATGGAATCGTGCACAGACGTTCCTCAACAATAGCTAGCCAAGAGAGGCCATTTAGCAGAGGAAGCAAGCCTTTCTGGGGAATACCTAGCTCAACATGCTGAACTTGAACTCTTCACCCTACACTGGAAGAAGTGGTGCATCCTCTGGAAGAGTGGCCCCAGGCAGCACAGTCACGGGGTAGCCATTCACTGCTACAAGAGGGGCAGGGGCGCTCCTGCTGGGGAGACCTGGGCTTAGCCTGTGCCTACTTTAGTTTTTTCATATCACTTAAAGCACAGTTCAATTGAAAGTCATGTACATGGAAGTGGGTTTAAACAAATACATAACAAAGAAAGAAAGCACCAAGCAGGGGAGGAGAACATGCCAGGTCCTTGAAAGACCTGGAATCCAAATGTCCTTTTCTCTGGTTTTGGTTTTCTGGTGTTTCTTGTTCTGTTTTGGTGCCGGGATGGAACCCAGGGCCTCTGCACGCCTGGTGAGTGCTCCTCCGCTGAGCTCCTTGATCCCATCTCTCATCTCACTAACAGGAGTCCTCATCCTGACTTTGGAATCACAATTTCCTGCTTTTCTTCATTATTTTTTTACTAACTTGGCATGAACCCTAAACAATATATTGTCTTTGCACGCTCTTGAAAGTTAATAAATGAAGCTACAGTTTGCATGCTTCCCCACCTGCTTCTTTGTTCAACAGCAAGTTTGTGAATTCCATTCATTGCTGTCCATACGTCATTATGCAGATGTTTCCAGATTGACTTCTCCAAGGTTGATGGATTTTTGGTGTGCTTCCCTGTTTTATTTCATTTATCTCAAGCATGTTTGTAGGAACGTCATGGGATCCGTTTTGTTGTGGAGTTGTAGAACAGTTCCTTAGCTTCCTGTGTAATCTCTTAGAAATAAAAAGATTTGGGGCTGGGATTGTCGCTCAGCAATAGAGCGCTCCCCTAGCAAGGGCAGGACCCGGGTTTGATCCTCAGCACCACATAAAAATAAAGGCATTGTGTTGTGTCCATCTACACCTAAAAAAAAATTTTTTTAAATAATAAAAAATAAAAAGATTTGGGGCATGTGCCCCACCTGTTCTACGATGAATGCCAGTTTTCAAAAAAGATCACACAGAGCTTTGCTCCCACCAGTAGCAAACGATCTTCATTTGATGTCTTTACCATCACTGTTCTTAGTTGGACCTTTTAATATTCAACAATATGGTAGGTGTAAAATGAATACCAACTCGATTTTAATTTATATCCTCGATTGCCAGGACCCCAAACACTGCTTAAACATTCGTTGACCATCATGTTTCCACCCTTGAGAGGTGCCCTCTTCTGTTTTTCCACATATTTTCTACAGCTTATATTTTCCTTATTGATTTATAATAGTAACACATTCTGGATTCTAACGCTTTTCTAGTTAAATGGATTAAGACTATCATCTCCTACCATTTAGTTTATCTTTTCTCCCTGTTTAGTGACATATTTTAATAGAATAGTTCTGAGTTTTCCTTTTTCATTTTGATTTTTGCTCTTTTCAATGCTGAGGATGGAACCATGGCCTTGAGCATGCTAGACCAGCACTCTACACTGAGCCACATTCTTGGATTCTCTCAATATTTCTTTTACAATTTGTATATATGTCTAAATTTTTTTTTAAAAGTTTGTACTTTAAAGTCATGCAGATATTTTCCTGTAATCTTCAGAAATCTTTATAAATTTGCACCTTACATTTAAGTTCTTAACAAGGAAAGTGTCCTTAATTTGTATGTGTGGTCCCGTGAGTCATTTTCCTACACAGATTTCAGGTGTTTAGTGCCACTTCCATAAGAGGCCACTTTCTGCCCTGATCTTCAGCACCACCTCTGGTTATATCTGGCACCAATGTATGTCAGATTGTTTATCTGACATAAACACTGGTCTATTTGTCCCTTTTTGAGCCATTCATGTATTTATTCTTAATTACTATTACTTTATAGTAATGTTTACTACCTGGGAGGACAAAATACAGAAAACGCAGACTATGTTTTCTTCAAGGATATCTTGGCTGATCAAGGCACTCTGTATAAATTCTGAAATCATTGATGTGGCTGTGTCCCTGTATTGGCTGTTTTTTAAGTCCTTTGGATATCGACCAAGGAGTGGGATAGCTGGGTCAAATGGTGGTTCCATTCCAAGTTTTCCAAGAAATCTCCATACTGCTTTCCAGATTGGCTGCACCAGTTTGCAGTCCCAACAGCAGTGTATGAGTGTGCCTTTTCCCCCACATCCTCGACAACACTTATTGTTGTTTGTATTCTTAATAGCTGCCATTCTGATTGGAGTGAGGTGAAATCTTAGAGTAGTTCTGATTTGCATTTCTGTAATTGCTAGAGATGATGAGCATTTTTTCATATGTTTGTTGATTGTAATTCACCTTCTGAGAAGTGTCTGTTCCTTTCCTTGGCCCATTTATTGATTAGGTTATTTGTTATTTTGGTGTTAACCTTTTTGAGTTCTTT
Source organism: Callospermophilus lateralis (assembly GCF_048772815.1). Taxonomy (NCBI): domain Eukaryota; kingdom Metazoa; phylum Chordata; class Mammalia; order Rodentia; family Sciuridae; genus Callospermophilus; species Callospermophilus lateralis. The sequence goes on along the minus strand of NC_135314.1, from coordinate 6,354,233 downwards.
ATGTACTCTAGAGATTAGTACTCTATCTGATGTGCAAGTGGAAAAATTTGCTCCCAAGCTGTAGGCCCTCTCTTCACCTCACTGATTTTTTCTTTTGCTGAGAAGAAGCTTTTTAGTTTGAACCCATCCCATTTATTAATTCTTGATTTTAATTCTTTCACTATTATTAAGAAAGTAGGGGCCTAATACAATGTGATGGAGATTGGGGCCTACTTTTCTTCTATTAGATGCAGAGTCTCTGGTTTAATTCCTAGGTCCTTGATCCATTTTGAGTTGAGTTTTGTGCATGGTGAGAGATAGGGGTTTAATATCATTTTGTTGCATATGGATTTCCAGTTCTCCCAGCACCATTTGCTGAAGAGGCTATCTTTTCTCCAATGTATGTTTTTGGCGACTTTGTCTTATATAAGATAACTGTAATTATGTGGATTAGTCTCTGTGTCCTCTATTCTGTACCATTGGTCAACCTGTCTACTAATATTATGTTTATTGCAGCACAATTCACAATAGATAAACTGTGGAACCAACCTAGATGCCTGTCAGTAGATGAATGGTTAGGGAAACTTTGGTATATATACACAATGGAACATTATTCAGCATTAAAAGAGAATAAAATCATGGATTTTGCAGGTAAATTGATGGAGTTGGGGAATATAATGCTAAGTGAAGTTAGCAAATCTCAAAAAAACAAATGCAAAATGTTTTCTCTGAATAAGTAGACTGTTTCATAGTGGGGTTGGGAGGGCAAGCATGTGAAGATACATAAAATCTAGATAGGGCAAAAGGGAGGGAGGGGAAAGGAGGGGGCAAGGGGTGTAAAAAAGATGGTGGAATGAGATGGACATCATAACCCTAAGTACATGTATGAAGACACGAATGGTGTGAATATACTTTGTGTACAATCAGAGGTATAAAAAATGTGCTCTCTATGTGTAATATGAATTGTAATGCATTCTGCTGTCTTATATAACAAATTAGAACAAAAAATAAAATTAAAAAAATTCTGAAATCATCTTGTACAAGTTTTAAAAAGAAAAGAAGACTTTTGGGATTCTTAACAGGATATGTAGTGAATTTCTAGGTTATTTTTCAAATAATAGACATTCTGGATAAAACTGAATCATCATATCTGCACACAACTCACATCTCCATTTATTTAGAGCTTCTTCACTGTCTATCAGTAAAGCGTGATCTTCTCGTGGTAGTCTCACATATCACTAATAGATCTATTATTAGGTACTTCGCTTTTAAATGCTATTGTGAGTGATATATTTTAAACTTTAATTTTCTAAATGTGTGGGTTAGTACTTAGAACTGTAATTGAATATTATTTCTAATAACTTTGCTAAAACTCTCAGGAATTAAAAAATAGCCTAAGGATTAATTTAGATATTTTATGCACAGGATATTTTCCATAAATAATAAAAGACTGTTTTTTTCCCAATTTGTATCATTTTTATTTTTTTTCTTGCTTTTGTGTTCTGAGAACCTCTAACATTCTGTTGAATAGAAATTATAATAGTAGGCATCTGTCTTGTTCTTGAGAATACCTTCAGTGTTTGCCGTGTGATTGCTATAGATACCACTATCATGTCAAAGTGTTCATGTTCTATTCTTATTTGGCTAGGAGTTTATAGCATATAGACATTTGATCATATTTTGTGTCTATTCAGATGGGCAGTTTTCCCCAATCCTGCTCTTATCTGAGGGTTTCATCTCACTTTTATAACAGTGATTGCCCTTTTAGGTTTTGGTATCAGGGTCATGCTAGCCTTACAGATTATATTGGGGCGTGTCATTTTTTACATTAATATTCTGAGAAAATTTGCACCTTTAATAGTTGGTCAACCTCACTGATAAAGCCATCTCACTTGTAGTTTTCTTTGAGGGAAAAGTTATGACCACTAATCTAACTCCTTTAATGACTATAAGATTTTTGGGGTTTTCTATTTCTTCTTATGTCAATTGGTCTGTTTCTTTTTTTTTTTTACATACACAAGTCCAAATGAGTAGGTATAAAATAGCACACCGTATCCATAAACTTTTTAAAGTATCCAGCAGCCATATTTTATCTTTACATTTTATACACACATACACACACACACACACACACACACCATACACACACACACACACTTTTAAACCAATCTCACCTCAAATTTGTTAATTTTATTAATCTTTTAAAAAATCCAAACTTTGTTAGTCCTTTTATTTTGTTTTTAATTCATTTATTTCTGCGCTTATGTTTATAATATCCCATTTTCTAATTCTTGCATTTTAAATTTTTTGTACCTTTACTTTTTAAAATGCAAGTTTATTTTACTAATTTTCATCCCTTTTCCATTTCAATAGAAATATTTAAGCCTATAAATTTATCTTTGCTTGCTGCTTTAGTTACCTTTCCCAACCTCTCCTGTTCTTCTATTCTGTTTCCTTTTACATTGTTTCTCAATACCAGATATTTTGATATCTACTTTCATTATATTAAATCATAAATACTTTCTAACTTCCACTCTACTTCTTGTTGAAATGCCAGTATGTTTATTAAATAAAAATTTTGTCTACTTGTTATTGACATGAAGGACAATTGCTTTATGTCTGAGACAGTATTATGTGATTATAATCTTTTCCATGTGTTGAAATCTGCCTTATAATTCTCTTTACTGTGAATTTTTTAATATTTATTTTTTAGTTGTAGTTGGATACAATATCTTTAATTAATTAATTTTTTTAATGTGGTGCTGAGGATCAAACCCAGGGCCTCGCCCTCAGGCAAGCACTCTACCACTGAGCCACAACCCCAGCCCCTTACTGTGAATTTTAATAAATTATTCAAGTGAATAAGAATGTGTATTATTCAAACCAGTGCTGCTGTTAGGGGAGCAATACTCTAACACCATTAGGCCAAGTATTCTAATCTTTTTGTTTTCCTTCAACTTGTTTTTATCAACAATGGAGATAGTTATATTAATAATTAGGTAGGAAAGTAGTGCAATAACTTACATTCTTTTTTATGAAATTAACTTACCAAGAACTGGTGGGAACTTAAAATCCTTTAATCACGTCATCACTGTACGTACCTCTCCATCTTAGGTCCTGGAAGCAAGTGTTCCCTGGTCTACAGTACATGCTTACTGCCCCAACCCCAATGGTCCATTGCTTCAATTCAATGTCAAACAGAGGCACAGCAGTCCCTAATGGGGCTAGCCTTCCTAGTGACATGGTTCCAGCTCCCTAAGATCATCATTTGATCACCCTCCTGAATTCTTATCCAGTCCCAGATCTTGCACGTTCACGGAGGTCTAAGTCCCCAGAGCTTACAAATTTCATAGGCTCTGATCTTCTCCCATTCTCAGGGTGACCTTTACCAACCCCTCTCCTGTTCCTGCCACTCTTCTTATTGTCTCCCTTTACATTTGTTCTCTAATGTTTGTTCCCTAAATAACCTTTAGAACCCTGGTTCAGGCTGCTCCATCTTCAACTTGAGGGTGGAAGAAGGAGATGCTGACACTTAAGACCAGAAAACAGGCAAAAAAAAACCCCAGGTATGACTCACTGCACAAAAATGACAGCACCAGTGTACACATCCACACAAGTCACCTGGCTTCATGGTGCTTCTGTGTCAAGTTCTTGTGGTACCACTGGGGAGGAAGCACTGTGTGGCTGAAAATGTTCCTGGCTAATTCCCAAATCCTAGATTCAAGTTCAAGTTCTTCTTACTAGCTACACATATTAAGAAATATATCATAGATTAAGAAGTCTATTTCCCTGAAGGAGTCTCATCTTCAAATTGTGACATGATTTCATGAGACTTTGAGGTCTACAAAGTCAATTTAATTTTTTATCCCATTGGCCTGATTTCATACCTGCTACTCTAAAATAGATATTTGTTGTGAATAAAGGGTAAACAAATTTCTATCTCAATGATCTTAGTTTTCAGACATTTTAAAATATAGCCTCTGTTCAAGAAGATTTAGTGGCCACTTCGGGAAAAATAATTCTTAGAGACATTTCCCAAAACTTCCTACCATTTCAATGTTTTATATTTTTAAAATTGTGCATTCTTTCTTAACTCTCTAGGGCATCAACCCTTCTTCCTATCACAGACTATGGCAGGTAGTAACCACAAAAGCCATGCCTCTTCAGTCATTTCTACCATAAAGATCTCCCCTAAAGTTCACACCTCAGTATTGTTTGTTTCATCACATACAAATGTCCTATTTGACCTCATATATTACATAAATCACAGACTGCAAGTAGTCTCTATCTACATACCTATCGCTGTACCTATCTATTATCCATTTCTTCTTTTCTTGGCACTGAGGATGAAACCCAATGCTTTGCTCACACTAGACAAGTGTTGTACCACTGAGCCTGTATCCCCAGCCCTGATTGATTTATTTTGCTTTGTTCTCTCCGTGACTGGTATGTTTCCCCCCTGAAGATTAGTGGTTTTCTGACTTCCTGCCTCTAATCAAGAAAAGAATATCTCCCTGCCTGGAATGTGGGCTATCCATTAACATCATCCCCCATCTGCAATAACTCCTCCTTCAAGGAGCCTTCCTCGCCAGCCCACCTACAGTGACCTTTGCTCCTCCTTGCGCTCCCCTGGAACATATGTGGTTTCATATTGTATTAGATAGCTTCATGTTAATTTTTCCTTCCTTTCTAGATTATTTCCTCTCTTCCTAGGTTCTTCAAGGGCAAGAACTCCCCACCTACACCTTTCTGTTCGTCTCACAGTGCTGTGATAATGAAGACATCTAATAAATGCTTGTTGAATAAATGAGTGCAAATATTTTTGCTCCCCATTGATTTATCTTTTGTTTTAATAATTACAATTAGCATCCTTTCCAAAAGCCATTCTTATAAAGTCTGACTCACAGTGAGAAAAAATAAATAAATAAAAGTGTGACTGGGCTCAAGAACTACACAGAAGAAGAAAAACTCTGGCAGATTCACAAACTGCAAATAGTCAAAGCACACCAAGAAGGGCTTCCCAAAACAACCATGAATGATTCAATTTCTCATAACACTTGACCTTAAGACATAGCATTCAATCTGAGGACGGTAAATATTCTGCAACCTGGATTCACTGACTTGACTTTGAATCTTTTTTTTTTTTTTTAACTTGGTGCATGTGACACTCTATAAGAGGGGCAGGGTCCTTCTACTGTGGGATTACTGGGAGGCCTCAGGTAATGATCTCAGTTTACTCTTTTCTGCCATGGTCCTCCTCTACTGAACATCACAAACTAACAGTGTAGTCTTGCTTCACTTGCGTTTCCCTCCTGCAGTTTCTCCCTTCTTACCTGACTTCCTACTGTCACGTGAATCCTCATTTGCTTGCCCACCCTAGGACAGCTTCCCATCCTATGAGCTTTACTATTAAGTAAGACCTTTCTCTGGGAGGTAGATCACCACAGTGACTAGTGATGGAAGATTTGGAGTCAGACACTGATTCAGTTCCTGTTACTGGCACTGAAGAGCCTTGTGAACTTGAATAAACTCTTCATAAGCACTCAGGCTTCACTGGGGGAAAGATACAGCTCTCCTTAATTGGAGTAGGGCAGCTTAGGGTGAATATGTACCTGACAGCGTTGAAGTCCAGTATCCATTGCATAATTCCACTTTTTAATGTCCTGTGCCATATGAATGTGATCAGACAGAGATACAAGGAATGTTGTGAGCAAATGTTTTGTCCAACAATGATTCTGATGTGACTAGTTAGGGAACGGGCACACGGTGCGGAACGGGAATTCCTTACCATGTCTGTTTCCGGGGGGAGGGTCTTCACGGCAGTCACATAGGTTCTTCCGCAACTGGGCTGCTCCACAGGAAGAGGCGGGGCCTGCGACAGCATAAGGTTCCGGCCTGCACGGTGTCCACGAAAGGCATCAGGCAGTGGCTGCATTAGACCAGTTCGCCATTTAACGGGGTGTATGTGTTTTATCTGCCTGACTCCTGGGTTGATGGAACGTGGAATGGAGCATGCCCAGGACCCGCCGGCCCGGAATGGCCTCCAACCTCCCACTCCAAGAAGCGGGGATGGCAGTGCCTAGCGCCGGGCGAAGCCCTTTCAGCCCCAGGCAGAAGCCCGGGGCCTCCCCCAGGCGTGGCCCAGGGTCCGCACTGTCAGAGCCACTGCTGCAGCGTCTGTGGTGGAGGCCTCGTTGCAGGGAGGCTGGAGAACCCTAGCCCTGCCCAGGCGAGGGACCCGAAGTGGGAGGGCTGCACTGCTTTCCACTGGGTAACCACTGCCACTGCCCGTGGGGCAGGACTCTGCGTGATGTCCCTTGAAGGCCGTCCACGTGATGGCTGAGGAGGGCCTCAGCATTCTGAGCGCAGAGGTTGTAAGGGTCTCCTGTGATTTAAGTTGCTCAACCCCAGGAGAGGAAGGCATCTCAGATTGTCACCCTGCGAGTTAAGCTTTTGTTTGCGGCTAAGCTATTACTATCATCAAAACATAGTGATTAGTATTATTGTGGTTCAGAGGAGAAAATGACTTCCACTGAGAGACGCCTTTCCGGATCTGAAACCTGAGTGTCACACATTATGAGACTAGGATGCAGCAGCTTCCCCTGGCTAGCTGGCTCCCTGTCCTGATGAGGAGGCTTGGAAATCATAGCCTGAGCATCATGGAAAAGAAGAGGAAGCCTACCTTTTTCTTTCCCTTTACCTTAATAGAAAAAGAATGTGAAAGTCATCCATTCACCTACCTCAAATAAGTTTGTTATACTCCAAGTGAAAAACAGAAATTAACAAGAGAACTAATTTAAAGTAAAAAAGCTGCCAACTTCTTGAAATACCCTGCCTTCCTAGATGAAGACGAGAAACTTTACAAACTGATTTCATAGCATCTAATGCAAATTCTTTCTCACACATTTAGGCTACAGCCACACCCCTTTCTTGGCCTCTATCTACCTCAGGAGCTTGTGTGAAAAGCCAGCCTTGGTCCCCAGCCTGCTCTGCCTACTAGGAGTGGAAGTGGTTCATCTGGAGTTGGGTTGACCAGGTCCCTGAGGCAGGCTGACACGCTTAGCTGAGCCATGTCTAATACTGAGCAGGCTGTTACCAACAACCCCCATGTCGTGTGGCTTTGTGCCAGTGTGCTGTGGGGAGCTGGTCTTTCTCATAAGTGAGGGAAGGTTCAGTAGTCCCATTAGCTGCTGCTGTTCTCAGGGCCCTGCAGAGCTGAACAGATAGGTGGTGTCTAATCTCCAAGCCAATTGGGCTCAAATCAGTCTGGAGACACAGCCTAAGTAATCTGGGGTGATTCCATTGTCTCTAATGTTTAAACCCTAATGTGGTCTTGCCCTTAGGACTAAGTGGTAATGATCCAGAGAGAGGCTACTGCACCATTATTCATGTCAGAGCCTCTTCCTGCATTTCCTGTGGGTCCATATGTAATGTAATAACTGCAGCACCCAAGTTGCATAGAATTGACAAAAGACCTAATGAGCCATATAGTCCATGTGCTGCCAAAAGCCTGGCAATCACATGTCCTTACCTGTATCCAAGAACTCCTGGACAATGTTTGGTCATTCCATTTGTAGTTCCTACAACTATTAAAAAGTTCTTCCTTGAGTAGGACTAATGGGCAACCCCACCTTTAGTCCCAATACCACCTTTCTGCATGTTCATTCATGAACACAGCTTACTGCTTTCAGGCACCAAGCTTGTCTTGAGTCAGTGGGTGTTAAATGCAGTAGCACTCCCAGCAAAGACACGCAACCTTCCCTCCAGGTCGTCCTCCGTGGCACAGCCTTGGGTTCCCTCCTCTCTCTCTCTCCAGTGAGTTTGCTGGCTTATGTCACTCTTCATAGGTAGGCCCAGAATTGATATGGGAATCTGTTCAGTGCAGAGTAAACAATTCTTTTTCACAATCTATTTCAGAAAATATAGATCTGAGATTGAGCTGCCACATCACCCTTTCATTGGATTTTCTGTCACTATGAGGCAAAATAGCTTAAGACTAAGAGTAGAGGTTTGGGGATTGGATAGCACTTGAACAAGACTTAGTTCTACCTCTTACCTTGGGCTAACTAGGCAAATTGTTTCTCCAGATTTTTTAAATTGTGCCATGAGGGCAGTTGGAAGGAGAAGGAGTAATGAGGCAATGCATGTGGCATGTCTGGCCCATATGTCACTCATGTGGTGATGGCTCTTCTATATATTATCGCTATCATATCCAAGACTCTGAAATTCTCTTCACATGAGTTTCTGCTCAGTCCAGCACCCTGGTGCTTACATATGGATGGAGGTTCCAGAATCTTAAGATCTAGCCCATCACTCTTGCTGTTCTTTGGGATCCTGAATTTGTCATGTAACCTATTGTCAGCCCCAGGACATCTGAAATTGTCTTCAGTGTGCCTTCTATTCCTTATTCCTGAAAAGTATGAACAAGTAAGTTCAAGGAAAGAGACATGTAGTTTCATCCTGACCTCCCTTCCAAATACACATTGATCTTTTTTATTTTATTTTACTTTTTTATTTTTAGTTGGGCACAATACCTTTATTTTATTTATTTATTTTTATGTGGTGCTCAGGATTGAACCTAGTACCTCACATACTCTACCACTGAGCCACAACCCCAGCCCCAAAATATGCATAGATATTTTAATCAATGCTCTTGATCCATGCTTTTCCGGTATTCTTAAGGGACACGTTGTTACAAAACATGAAAAACTTGTTTATTTCTATGTAAACCATGCTTCCTGCACAAACCTGTAATTGAATATGTCCTAGAAAAAATTATGATCAATTAATATTATGGCATATGTCTACAGAATGATAGTTTGTAAAAATTTTGTGAGAAAATGAAGTTATTTTACATAGTAAGAGGAATTTATAATTACAGTGATAAGTGTAAAAAGCTTACACACTTGTTTCTCTATAGCATTAACTTGGACTGCTTTTCTTTCTTTTAAAAGAACACAGAACAACAAATGAAAACTTAGCATTGGTCCTGACAATCCTGACATGAACAGCTTCAAATCTGTCAAATTATAACTATTAGATCGGATGGAGAACCACACTGCCTGCCTGCAGGAGAAGGAGGGATGGATCGCTGGACTTCAGTAAGGTGCGTGAGTGTGGCTGGTCTTCTAGACAATGTGCATATTAAGGACACTTGTTTGCCAGAAGGCTTTCAAAATGCTATAAAGACAGGCAGAATACCCATGGTGTGTAGGCTCAGTTCTAATATGGCCCCCAAGAGTCCCACCCTTGTCCACATGCCTGAGAGACAGGAAGCACCATGGAACGGGCAGAAGCTGGAACAGCGAAATGACCCCTCAGGCCTCAGAGACTGCTGCCTGGGAAGCAGGGCGTGTTGCTTCTCTCTTGAGCTCCTTTCAACAGACCCACCGTGAGAGCCTGATAAAACCCAGGAGCAAAAGGTTTTCACAAGATCAAATTGTTATGGGAAAACTCTAAATAGCCTTCTAGCTTCACTTAATCAACTTAAAAGTCATTAATTTTGGAAGTCACACATTTGAATGATGCGCTCTAGTCTCCTGCTGGCTTTGCTGTAAAGGACACCTCTGATGGTGAGTTACAATCATAGTGACTGAGGCCAGTTGCAGGGACTTGAAGCCCCCTTTTGCTGAAACCACTGACTCTTCACTTGGGCCCACAGAATCTGATGGTGAATGAATGGGGTCTCTGTCCTCATGTCTGTCCCCTTTGCTGCCTTGCCTTTGGGGTGGGAGTCTGCTCATGTTGACATGGTGACTGTCCACGGAGCTGGTACCTGTTTTCTTCTACTTTCACTCCATGCTTTTCCGGCAGCATCAGCAGCCTAAGCATCTAAAGTCCTTCAGCCCTGTCATCAGGTCCCAGATGGAGCCACAAGGCCAGGATGTCTGCACATTGATGGCACCAGTAACAAGAGTGACCACCAGCTGGTCCAGGTCTCAAGCAAGAAACGTGTTTTGGAATTATGCCATTGATCAGGGGAGATTATGGGACTCTTGCCCACTCCAGCAAGACAACAGAAGTTTGCATCTCCCTTTGTTCAGAGAGCAGCCTGGGCTCTCAGTGCTGTCTCCCTCTAGCTGAAGCCCTAATTAAAGCTTTGCCTGTGTGTACTCACAATAGTTGGCTAGGCTTCATTTCTATTGTTTCAAAACAAATCATCCCATCCCCAGTATCACTAGTGTGAGCAGACCCTGTGATTATGATGAGCCACGAATCCTGTGATTAAGTTACATTCTATGGCAGTAAGGATTTTGCAAACTAAAAAAAAATAAAAGATGATTTTCTTGGGTGGGTCTATCCTAATCAGGCGAACCCTCAACCAGTCAGAGAGACTCAAAGTAGGAGTCTCCCTCTGTCCTTGAGTGAGTAAATGACCTTGTGTGGACAAGGCCATGTGGCAGGAACCCTGGATGATCTCTAAAAATTAAGACTAGTCCCTGACTGACCAGTAAGGACATAGGATTTCAGTCTTACAATGGCAGAGAACTCTTTTCCACCAAGAACCAGAGAGGACCCTGAACTTCTGGTGAGTTTACAGCCCCCAGATAATTCCTTGATTTAGCCTGATGGGACTGAACCACCCCGCCCACACCTGGACTCTTGGTCCCTAGGAACTGTAATGGTACATTGTGTCAGCTGCCAATTGTGTGGTTATGTGTCATGCACCATGAACAGCTGATTGCACAGGGAGAAGTTAGCACTGGTGAGGATAGTCACTCATAGGTGGCACTACTTGGGACAACTCTTTCAGGGTAAGATGGTTTTCTTAGTGGCTGATTTTAATTTGGCTACAGAAAAAACAGTCCTGGATTTCGTACTCAACATTCCATGAGGAGACTCGGGCTTTCTTTGATTCCAAGACAGGGGTTCTCAAACATCAGTGTGCATCAGAATTACTTATAAGGTTTATTAATGCCATGGTGGGCCCCACCCTAGAACCTCTTCCAGCAGGCTTTGGGCAGTTCCTGGAAATTCACTTGTCTTACAGGTGCTAGGTGTTGCTGATACACTGACCCAGGCTCCTCTGTGTAAACCACTGCAAAAGAGAGGCGCTGGCCATTTTGAATACTGACTTCTATATCCAATATTTCTCATTTAATGGGAAAATGACAAGATTTTTGAAATCAAAGTTAAAGTGCAGAGCTTGATATACCTTTGAACCGTCCAAAGCACTTCTTATTCTCCATTTGTCATAATTTTATTTGGGTGGAGTGATTACAGACTAATTAAACCAAGTTTTTAAGACCTTAGGCTGTTCCCTTTGTGCAGGGGAAGGGTCTGTTCAGGGATCCACGGGACATCCATGATCTCCTTCTTCCCATCAATTCCCAGCTCACAAGCATTAGCAACTGGTGCTGCACCTGCCATCCCAAGTAGCTGCCCCAGGCCCTTGCACCCAGCAGCAGGTACTTCAACTGTGCAGAGGCACTTGGAAGAAGCAGAGGACCAGCGGAGCCAGTCCTGACAAATCACACTCATCCTCAACCCACACCAAATGTAACAAGGGCATCAGACAGGGAGTGACGGTGAGGCCTTGACTGAGGTTTGGGGATTTCTCCAAGTACGAAACCCCAAAGACTGTTTAAGGCAAGAAGAGAAGACAGAGCTCTGCCAGCAGGAGTGGGGTTGTACAGGGACTGTGATCATCAACAAGGAGGAGCCAGGAAAGGGGGAGAAGCCTAGAGAGAGGAAGGATCATGTAATTGTGAAATTGATCCAGGGGGGCTTTGGAATATGATCGTGACAGGATCAGAGCACCACCATTATTTCAAGACAACTTAAGAATCATTTATTTGGGGGAACTCAGTATTATCATGTTATCCTCAAATTATCCCAGTTGCTCACACTTGTGGCTAATAACTGAATTTGAGGGAGGAGTTTTGAGAAATCTAACTTAAAACATCTGTTAGAATTGAATATGATAATCATGTCTTGTTTTTATTATTTTGCTCATATTACAGTCTTGAAAGGGAGAATTGAATGATTAGCCAAGCAAACTTGTATTTCACACATGCAGAATGTAGGTGAGCCTTGCGTTTGCATTCCAAAATAGAAACGAATGCTCTTTTCCATTAGGACTGTCTGGGTCGCTCGCTGCTGCCAGCTTTTACCCTGCTTTTCCTCATTGTGTCCTAAGGAGATGCAGGCCCTCTGTGGGCCTTTCCCGAGCTGCTGCAGAATGATTGATGGTTGGGCTCCTTTCCATCCAAATAATGAGGGATGTCTGAAGCTTTGGTAATCGTACCCTACTGAGTTTCAAGACCATTGCCAAAATATGCACAGCACAGAGGTTTGGCAACTTTGTTTAATCATAGCAAAAGGATTACAAAGTGCAAAACAAGCCCCGAAACCGCTATAAAATGGCCAATTTAAACTGACTCAGGCTGAAAAGGTGCACAGGCTTGCTCCTTTTTACAGGTGACTTGCCTCTCCTCTCCAGAATCGCCTTCACCTTGGCCAAGGTGGGCCGTACTTGTGACACAAAGAGAAGGTGTTCAAAGAAATCGAGTTTGGATCACAGAAACAGGATGTGAGAGGAGAGCTGGAAGGTCAGGCCCAGGGCTGGGGAATCTCAGACCACAGTGCCTGACTATTCTGGCATGGAAGGATCAGAGCACTAGTCTAGTTGATGAGGACCCCAGAAAGAAGCTACATGGCAAACTTAGAAGCTGTCCCTGAAGTGAAAAACTGCAGCTGTCCATGATGATTCACTGACCAATCGTAACAACAGCTTTTGTTCACAGGAGTGGCTTGTTCACCATTCTGCAAATGTTTTATGATCATAGCAGAAACTAGGGTGATTTGTGGCTAGTGCTACACTGGAATTCCTCAACTATAGCCTCAGTTTTAGAGGCCTCTTTCCCTTCTAGGTGTACATGTGGAAGTTTCACGGTGAAGCTTTGGGCCCTTCTGTTGCAGATGGTGCTGGGAATCAAGGTGGAGGCAAGAGGGTCAGGAGGGGCACACATCACCTGTCCAACATCCTATCTGCTTGGCCCCCACTGGCATCAGTTCTTGGACAAAGTAAAATTGTAACACAAAACCCAAAACACTCAGCACAAGTTTCTATTAGGCAACTTTCATCACTAAAAAAGTGCAGATGCAGACTCCTGTGTAAATCTGATTTGCCATGCTAGGCCAAGCTTATTTTATTACATACATTCTGCATTCTAAGAACTAATAACTTCATATTGTAAACATTAAGCATACAGAGTTAAAGTTCAAGGCCACATTATATCTTTGATTGTCTCTTTTTTTTTTTTTTTTGGCATGTGTCTTTGGCTGGCCGAGATCAACTCGTAGTGTATAAATGCATAAGTTATATAATTATTATATAAAAAGGAAAAAAAAACATTGACTTGTATACTTCATTCTGACAAACGCACAGCGTTCGCGACTCGAAAAGGAAAACTGGACCCCACCTCCCCAAAATGCCTTTGAGATCTGATTGTGGTGGCCAGAGGCCAACTCTTACCTGACCCTGTGGGGCACAAGACCCCTACAGAATGCTGAGGTCCTGAACGTTTCTTTTAAATATCAGACAATTCCAGTTAAATTTTTCTTTTGACAAACAAAGAGATGGCTGTTTTGGTTCTTAATTCTACCACTCCCCCTTCCTCCATTACACTGGTCCTTTCTGGTAACACTGGGTTTGGTATAACACTGACTGCATTAAACCTCAGGTCTCCACGAATAATCTTTCTCCACCAAAAATGTCCTAAATTCAGTCTTTGCTGCTTGAAAAGTCTCTCCCACTCCTCCTCTCCTCCTCCTCTGCTTCCTCCTCGTCCTCCTCCTCCAGCCCTCTATCTACCATAACACGCCCACTCTATACACATCCGCAGTCCCACCATTTGGCTCATAGTTCCTGCAATCCTGTAAAGGAGATGGAAACTTTGGGTTGTCTTCACAGTTTGAGAGAGCTGACAGCTGTCTATCAAATGGAACAAGTCGGATTCCAACTGACGCAGCTAATGCCAAGGAACCCTTGGCAATGTCTGATGCGGGGCCACAGTCTCTCTCGTCTTCTTGTTTTGGCTTTGATATGTTTCTATTTTTAAATACAGGTAGTTTTCCTTAAAATGACATTATAAACGGTAGGTTAGCCCAAGACTGTGTTATCTCTATTGCTTTAGTTTAAACCTGGGTCGCATGAGCGGAATCCCACACTCTACTCTACAGTTCATACACTACTTAAGGCCACTTCCTTTGGCACTTGTCCTCAGGACTTCCTGCTTGCTGCACACAATGTCTTTGTCACGGTTGGTCCACAGATCCTACATCCGTATGCATTACACTTTGAGCATCTTATTTCTGTAGTAACACTTTAGTAACTCCCTCCCACCATGAGTCTTTGGGTCTCTTCCCTGGCTCCCTTCCCCAGCCCATCAAGCCTTTTCCTCTGGCTTGAGGCACTTCTAATTCATGTTCTCCGACAGAGTTTGTGGCAATTGATCGGCGATTGTACACTGTTGGGAAAGGCCTCCATCGAGGGGTTAGTAGTAAGTGCCCAGGTGGGAAGGCATGTGGCCGGCGGGCAGCCTGGTGTTCGGGTATATGCCCCCAGTGGGTGAATTCCAGTAGGGGTTTGGGGCAGCAAAGAAACTGGAGGATGTGACGGGGAGGGCTGGAGGGTGGGGCGCCACAAAGTTCATCTTCTGAGGGTGGGCGTGGTAGGAGCCCATGTAGGGGAGGTCTGAGGGGTACTTGTACAGAGAGGATTCTGGTGGGTGGGGCTGGAGGGCCTGGGCGATCCCATGGAAGTCGAACTTGTAGGCGTAGCGCTTCCCGTGGACTTTGGTCATGATGTTCTTGTCGTAGTAGTAACGGAGGGCACGGCTGAGTTTATCGTAGTTCATGTTGGGTTTGCTTTTCCGCTCTCCCCAGCGCCGGGCCACCTCGTCGGGGTCTGTCATCTTGAATTCCCCGTTGGTGCCTTCCCAAGTGATGCAGTTGGAGTTGGAGCTGTCAGACAGGAGCTCCAGGAGAAACTGCCAGAGCTGGATCTGGCCACTACCTAGTGAGGAGGAAGGACAGAAAGCACCAGTGAGAACAGGCTCTGAGCTGTGGGCACCTGGCCCAGGACAGCAGCTGGCGCTCTTCCCATGCCATCCAGATGCCCTGGACCAGGCCTTCTCCCATCCTTCAGCAGCTGGGGTGTTCCTGCTCTTGTCCTGTGGTTACCCACGGCTCCAGAGAGATGGCCTGGATGGACAGGGGCTGCTCATCTCCCCAGGTGTCCCCTGGTCAGAATGACCCAGGAACTATGGGACAGCCCTTTGCCTCAAGAAAGGACCTACATTGTAGGTCTGCTCCCCACTCCCACAAGACCAGGTGGAAGCTAGGGTCCAGATTCAAGGAGGCTTTAAGAAATCTGGAACCTCCTTAGTCTCCACGCTGCCCCACGCTGCTTCCTCAGCCTTCCCTGTTGAGAACACACGCCTTTGACCATGACTTGCCCAGTAGCCTCATCCCCTGCTTGACACCTAGGAAGCTGACCTTGGTCATTCTCAGGCTCATCTGAGAGATCCAAGTCCCCCGTGGAATGTAGGAAATTCACATGGGGCAAAGTTCAGGTTGGTTCCATCCATTTCTGACTTCCTTCAGAGAACAGCCAGGTCAGCCTGGTGTTTGGGGGATGGAAAAGCTGATTTTTCCTATTTTCTAAGGCAGAGAATGCCATTATGTGGATGGTCATAATGACTTAATACTATTTATATTGGCTAGGTCAAGTGAAATAATAAAAGTCAGATTTCGGAAATGAACATCTAAATGTTTATGGAAAAAAATAGAGAATGGAAGTAAACACTGTTATTTCTGACAAAACATTTTGCTGGTGCCCAGAAAGCAATTCTGTCAAAACTTTTCCTAACACAGAATTAACCCACTCAAAATGAGGAAGTTCAGAAAAACGTTGGCTCCATTTCAAACCAGATCACCCATTTCCAGTACAGAGGCCAACACAGGGCAACGGAAATCCACGTGCGGCCCGGCCTGGCCACACCGACTGTGAAGCAGTGTTCCCGAGAGAAACCCCCACAACATTACACCGCGGCAAGTCCTTCTGGGCAGCAAAGGAGACCGGCCCAGAGCGCTGCCACTCAGCTGCGAGGACAAAGTCGGGATTCTCTCCATTCATCGCAAGCACACAGAGATGGCCTTTGGTTTTCTTAAATCAGAGAAATTCCTGGCCCTGTCATTCTGACCACTGTGCCTCAGTGCTTTAAGTCCACTCACGGCTCCTCAAGGAGGGGTGATGTAAGTACTGACAGCCATCCCGAGCCCAGAGAAGCTGAGCTGTGTGGCCCTGGCTTTAGAAGCTTTAAAATGGATGAGAGGTGGGTCTTCTCAAAGCCCCACTAACAAAATTATCTTGGGCTTAATGCCAAAAAAAATACCTTCTTTAATATGATAAATAGGATCAATAGATGTGATAAAATGATTAAAATAACTTCAACTGGCAACTACTCAGGGAATTGATGTCATGTGAAAATCAATGATAAATTTTTTTTTACCATAAATTTTTCCCACTGGCTCCCTATATAATTGTGCAACTCATAAATCCTTGTTTCCACTTTGGCTACATGGAAGTGGATGTTTGTGAACTCATCCTTACCACAGCATCGTGAGAAAGGTCAGCTTTTAATTTATATATATATATATATATATATATATATATATATATATATATATATATATATTCTGGAAAAGATGGTCTTTAGCCTGCAGTACATTTGAAACATATTAACAGCTTGTAGCTCATCCCAATGGAAGTCTTTGCTTTTTCCGAACTACATATACAAACTGTTCCCAATCAAGTTGTGTTCCTTCCAACATTTCATTAATATGCATTTTTAAAATACAAAGAATGGTATGAGAGAACCATATGGTTTTAGTATATATATTGTAACCAAAGGATTAAAACTTGAAAAAAGAATTCCATAGTTGACCTGGGAATAGGAAAAACCATGAATGTTTGATTTAACAGTCTAACATATGCTTCACTATAAACATATAAAGTTGTTTGAAAATAAATATTCAGTGTCAACTTGCTCCCATAGAGCAACTCCACAGATTTGCCTACACAGCTCAAAGAGCACTTGGTGTCTGTTCAAGCATTGTCGTCACCTCTAAGAAATGTGTCCCTCACCCACTGCCCCCACCAACATGATGGGAGGGAACCAGTGGGGGATTGTGGGCTCATACCTCTCCTGCCTCCGAGGAGCTAGAGAGTGGGGGTCTACATCCAGGGCAGGAAACTCAAGCTGGGCAGACAGGAGTGCCAACGGCCTGCTAGGCCACTTCACCCACTGACTGGCAAGGCACAGGGGTCAGGCCTGGGAGCACCCCAAGGCTCTGTGGAACCAAGAGATAGGGGAGCAAGATTCAGCAGCTTCCAAACCTGAGAATTAAACTACACACATAAAACTCAGTGCAAGTTTGAGTGAACAACATAGAATTCAACACGCTATCAGCCTCATTAATTGCTAAATTTAACACTCTGAACCAAATGCTTTGCATTTCCAGTGCAGGCCGCGAAGGCTCTCACTGTGGGAGAACTCTCAAGGACACACAGTGATAGGTGAGAAGTCACTGTTACTCTTGGCCACAGAATTTCAAAAATTTCAAAAGCACCTTACTAAGTCTTATTTTACTGCTAAAACAATAATGATGTGTGATGAGGTGCATTTTGTGATACGGAATAGAATTCTTTAAAAAAAAAAATAGCATTTAGAGAAAACCAAAAGTGGCTTGGGTCACTCACTGGCTATGCCAACAAGGAAAAAGATAAAAGGGTTTTTCATGTGACAGCATAGCCACCTCCACCTGGAGAATCACCTGTCTGGTAAAAAGCCCTTCAGACCTCCTCTCTCACCCTGTCCTGCTGACTTCTGTCCAACATCAGCAAGGAGGAACCAGTTCTGTCCTCAGGCACTAAACTGAAAAAATCAGAGTTGGGAAAAGACTGGCACGTGCCAGAGAAAAGGTGGCACGTGCCAGAGAAAAGGTGGCATGTGCCACCCAGCTACAGGGTGAAAGGGTGAAGGGTAGCTTTAGGAGTCTGGAAGGCCACCCCCTCCCCTGGTGGGAGAAGAGCTGTCTCCCAATAGTCAAGAAAAAGAGGAACGTCCTAGCAACGAAGTAGAAACTTAGCAAAAAGGGCAAGAAACTAAACAGTCCCCAAAACACAGCGGGGCAGAGTGTTGCAGGTGGACACTGTCCCACTGTCCCACTGTCCCACTGAGGTCTACAGCCCTCAGCTGACCAGAACCAAGGGCATAATGAAAGCAAACAGCATGCCCCAAGTGGCAGTGGTCTGGGGCCACTTTTTATAGAAGGTGGAGGCGGCGCAGAGAAGCAGAGCACAGGTGGACCCTCCGCATGGAGGCAGGGGTGTCCCCTTGGGAGCCCCTTCCCTGAGCTCCAGAGCTGGACGCCAGGTGAGCATGTGCAGGCCTGGGCTGCTCAATCTTGGCTCTGCTGCTCATGGGACTCTGAGGAACTCCCCAGCTCTCTGCACCTCAGTTGTCTCTTCTGCAAAGTGGGTGGGACAGCAGTAGGCCCACCTTGCAGGTCACTGTAAGAATGAATTCAGTTCAGGAATCTCATTATGATTGTCTGGGCTGGAAACCAGAGTGAGTAAAGGTGTCTCTTCACTGAAGAGGAAGGAGACTTGCCCAGCAGCACCCTGCTGGCTCTTCTGATTAGCTGAAGATATTGGTGTTCTCAGAACTTCCTGAGATCCTCTGAAAGCTTACTCTGGGCTAGGCACTGTCCTAAATCCTTACAAGTGACAGGTTAATGCCCACAGAATCATGAGATTAGCCCACTGGAGCCACAGGACATTGGAGCTCAGAACTGACTTTGTTGCCCACGGTGGGCAGAGGTTGGAACCCAGGCCCCAGGCTGCCGTGCTCAGTCCTGCACAAGCCGTGACTCTCTGGCCTGGCTTCTGCACACCCCTCCGCAGTCCCTCAGGCCCTGCTAGGACTGCCCCCTCCCTGAAGCTTGGTGAACTCCCACTGGAAGAGCACACACTCTCATCCCCTGACAAACAGCAGGACTTCCCCAAGAAGCCTCAGCAAAACCAAGGTGCTAAGCAAGTTGCGGGTAGTGCGTGCAGGACCAGAAACAGACTAGAGACAGGTTTCAAAGCAGGCCTCCCATCTTTTTGGCTGAGTGACTCAGGGAGAGTTAGTTGACTTCTCTGATCCCCTGACTCTTCTTTTGTAGGCTGGAGATAACAATCTCCCAGGGCTGGCAGGATGCACAGAAGGGCTCAGAGGCATGGTACATCCTGTGGGGGCGTCTGTGGGAGCTGCTGGACTGCTGTCTCACACGGTGCTGTGAGCGTTCCCAGAGTGCTCAGCTTCCACACGCTCCGTCTTTCTAAGCTGTCCTTAGAACATTGCTGCCAGATCCGTCTTCCTGGAGCATGACTGATTATAATCCTCTCAAAACACAGCCATTATTTTTACTTGAATGGTTATGAGCCAGTTGCAAATGGGAGGCAGAGCAGAGGGATGGGGAGGGACCCCTGCAGAGACCTGGCCTCCAGCTGGACGCTCACTTAGAGAAAGGAGCGTGCTGCTCTGGCCTGGAGCATTGTACCGACCTGCATCCTGAGGCCAGGGCCACCTCTCTTGACTCCTGGCATTCAGGGACTCAAGGAATCATGGTTGAGCTCCTAGTTTGAGCCCAAGGCTAAAGCAGTAAAGAAAACAGTCCCCTCTAGCTACTCAGCTGCTTAAATAGCATTTGTTGAATTATTTAGTGCTAACCACAATTCCATGTCAAAGAGCCCGTTGCTGGTGTTCTCCAAGCAGGGATTCTTGATTGGGGAAGGCCTCCACCTGAACCTGAACTTGCTGGCGTCCCAACCCACTCTGCCTCAGAGTTAGGCAAGGCACACTGCAGCCTGGACTCGCCCTGTGACTGACCAGGATGTCTCGCACTTGACTGCTGCTGAGAACGTCCCACAGGTGCAGTGCACAGCCGGAGCCGGGGGCCTGCACAGCTGGTTCTGATCTGAACACAAACAGGACGATTGGGTTGGCACGGAAACGTGAGGACAGGAGATGTGCTGTAGCCAGGCGCTGGCTACAATGGACCAAGGAGGCATTTAAACACCTTACTCTAGTGTTTAGATTCAGAAACAGATGATGGAAGAGGGTCCTAATTTGAAGTCTTGTGGTTGTCATTAACAGTCTCCTTTTTAAAAAAGATGAGTTATTTTATCTGCATGTGTGATGGATTGAATTGTGTCACCCCCCCCCACCAAATTCACATGTCAAAAGTCTTAGCCCCAGAACCCTAATTCCTATACCTGAAATGTGTATAACCCAAATCCACCCATCAAAGTTTTAGCCCCCAGAGCCTTTGTTTTTACAGAGATCATTAAGTTAAAGTGAGGTCACTGGAGGAGGCCCTATTTCAATGTGACTGTGTCCTTATAGAAAGGGGGAATTTGGACACACAGACACATAAAGAGGGAAGATCATAAAAAAAGATATAGGAGCTGGAAGCAGTGGCACACGCCTGTCATCCCAGAGGCTCCGGGAGGCTGACGCAGGAGGATCGTGAGTTCAAAGCCAGCCTCAGCAAAAGCGAGGTGCTAAGCAACTCAGGGAGACCCTGCCTCTAAATAAAATACAAAGTAGGGCTGGGGGTGTGGCTCAGTGGTGGAGGGCCCAAGTTTAATCCCTGGTACAGCAACAACAACAACAAGACTTCGAAGGAGGGAGGGAGGCCTGTGGCAGGTCCTCCCTCACAGCCCCCAGCGCTGCCACTAAGCGTGTGGGCGTCAGACCTGCAGCCTCTGGATGATACTTTCTGTTATTAAGCAACCTGCTCCATAGTACTTGTTACAACAGCCCTAGAAAAGTTACAGCTTAGATTAGGTTACAATGCTCTTCACTGAAGCTAAGAATCTTAGCTTATACCCCGACCTGTTTTTCCCCTAAAGCAAACAATCCAGTGAACCCTGAGACTACAGTTTGTTCCGTTGAAGGAATTTCTCACCAGTACACGTTTGCCACCACCTGAAGAGTAATGTGTGCGAACAAAATCATCAGATATCTCACCTGGGTTAGCAAGGCGGCTACTTGTTGGTCCAAGAATCTGGTAAGGATCTACAGCAGAAAGAAAAGAAGTCAGATCCAAAGGCATCACTGTGACTTGGTACCCTGAGTCTTTGGGCTAACAGAACCGATTTCTGTATTTCAGAACTGAAATCGTTCCCTGTCCCCAAAGCACCTGCCTCCATCTCCTTTAGGAGGTGCCACACGAAATCCCAGAGATGCTTCTTGCTGAAGGCTTCCTAGGTAGTAGCAGGACTTGGATTCCCTGATTCCCGAAACCTGGCCCACAGCTCACTCTAACCCAGGACCAGAACAGGGCTATGAATTTGTGCTGAGTGCCCAGGCTGGCCATTTCAGCTCAGGGCCATATGGACCTTCCTCTGCTTTTCCACCTGGCACGTGTAATCGTCCTGGCCCTGGTGCACACGGCACAGGAAATAAAGTTAAATGAATTTGTAGATCTCAAAGGCAGCCTGCACACAAATTTTTTCCCCCCCATTTTTCAGCAAAATCTCAAGTCATCCCAAAAGAGTGGACAGACTGTTTGGCCCCTGGTTTATATATGAAACTGTCGCAAAGAAAGACATAAACTAAGTTCTTTTCAAAGATGGCATGTTTTAGATGTTCCCTGCTGGGCCTGGATCTTCTTTTATGACCATCTGGGGGAGTCCTAAAACATACCTAGTTGAGGACGTTGGTCTTCAGTTTTGGGCACTGTGGAAGGAGACGGCTGAGCAGCTGGAAATTCAAACACACAAAAAGAGAACTGGCTATAACTTAGGTTTGGTTTGGCCACTCGTCTTTGATGTTGTTGATTACATAATTGTTCCATCAATTACTTTTATTATTAAGATAATAATCTGACTCTTTTAACAAGAAGCAACTTACGGTGAGGACAAATTTCCCTTTCCAATGAGAGCAAATGAAGACATTGTAACAAAAAGAAGGATTTAAATTTTCCATTATTTAAAAATTTTGTGACTACCTTATTCCTTTCAAAAATAAAAAATGAAGAATTTGAGATGGTTTACAGAATAGGAAAAAAATGACTCATATTGTAAAATAAACAGATAAAAGAGAAACCATCAGGAAAATAAAGTGAGGCAGAGCCAAAATTAAGGAAAACACCGGTCATTGGGTCTGTCCTCAGACATCTTGTCAAACACGCACCTCATTCCCTCCTTTCTGTTCTGAAGGTATATCTAACCCAAACAGCATTTAGAGTTGGTTGTGCTTTGTGGCCGAAGGAATAAACCAACCACTTGTTGAAAATCATAGATTAATTAAATTGTCATTTACTCCATCAGCAGTCACACACACCTGGTGACATGCAGATCAAGGCAGAGGGAGGCAACTCTGTACCTTTTGACTGAGGGGTGGGGTGGCCATGACTGGTCCAGGCTGATCTCCTGGGAGGCTCATAAGGTAAATCTGGAAAGACAAAAAAGTTGACTCAAAAACCCAATAATGCAATTTTTCTAACAGATTTTTTAAAAGATTTTATGTTTATTAGAATAAATAGCTTATAAGAAAGTCTAGTAATAGAAAGCAGCATTCAACCTATGTGCCATAGATCTTGGTTCTATGTACAAATTATAATTTTGTATATTTTGTTGACATAACAAAATATACAAAATTATACATTCTCTCTTCCATTTATCTGAAAATTCCTATTGGCAGATAGATTCCTCCAGAGCTTGCTGACTCTTCTGAAGCATTTTTCTCCAATCAGAGGTCGAGGCCATGTTAAAGTTGTTTTTTGTTTTTGTTTTTGTTTTTTACCATCTAATTTGTCCTGCTTTCATCTTGGACAGACCCAAATCCACCCCTCTATTGGATGACCCTCCCTCCAGCTTAGCTGATTCACCCACTTCTTATTTGTGGTCTGCACCAAAATCCATCAAGAGGCATCTGGACTCCTCCTCCCATCCCTAGGAACCATTGCTACCTTCGATCCTCACATTTGTGAGTTGACGCCCGTGGTTTCCTCCCATTTTTCCATCTGTTTACACTGCCAGTTGTAACTGGTCTAGTTATGTTTCTAGGCAAATGTCCATTCTTTCCCTTTTCCAAACAAATTTAGAATGTCTCTAAAATTAATTGTATGAAATGAATTAGAGGACATTACAAGAACTACAGAATTGCCCCACAACCTATTAATGATGACCTTCAGAGCTAAGGACATGTCAATGAAAATATGTCCTGGATCCTTGTTTCTTAAACTGTGGTCCACTGACCAACAACTTCAGCAGCACTTGGGAGTTAGTTAGAAATGTCAAATCTTACTCCATGATTTCTTCGTGTTTGTATGGTGATCTCACTTGTCCATAAACCTCCATTGCACTTTGCAGAGTAAATCTAATAACTGTGCTTCTGCCTCCTCAGTGTGAGTTCTATTAATGAGCACCAAGACTCTATGTTATTTCAAGTTTCTTTCAAAAATATATTTCAAAAATATTATTATGCCTGCTCTCACTATGCATATGCAAAGCTGTTCCTCCTTGCAATCTGATTACAGAGTCATTTCACAACTGCTTCTTGGATCCATGGGCCTCAGTTCAATGCAAATGTCAACCTGGGGCCAACTGAAAGCCATAGCCAGGTATTCCAACAGGTGTTCTCCTTCCAGACAGCAGGAGATGGCTATAAAAATCTCACTTGGAGGGCAGGCAGTGCCATCATCTTTAAACCTCTCTTTAAACAAATCATTTAATCAAATTTAAAAATGGCATTGGGGTGGGTCAGTCTTCAAAGAGCTTGACCAAGTTGCTGAGCATGTGTCTCTTCCTATTTTCATATCCCAAAGAGAATAGAAGTGATATGTGATGTGAAATCCAACACAGGATTGCCTTAATTTATTTGGTCTGTTTGGCTGCAAGCATTGCGACTGGGGTGGTCTCTGAAACCCTACCCTCCTGAGCTTTGAAGGGTTAGATAATTTTTCTTTTTAAACTTGCTGTTGCTCACTTTCCTTCTCGGCTGGCAGTCTTGCAGGAGACCTTCAGCTTTTCCCACCCAGCTCCTCGGAGTTTCACTTTTCTGGAGTTGGGATTGCACGTGGGAATTACATTTGCAGCCGCTATCAATTTACAACTAAATTTCAGCCTAACTCTCTGGGAGCATTTTGCACTGTACAGATTCTTAAAAAAAAAAAAAAAAAAAAAAAAAAAAAAAAAAGGCTAGCCAGAGTCTCAATATGAGAATTGTCTCAGAAAGAAGACTCTACGAGTAATGCAACATCTACCCCGATTCATGAGCAGACAAGCACACATATTTACCAAATGAAAAAGCAAGATACCATGGAAATATGTCCTGGATCCTTGTTTCTTAAACTGTGGTCCATAGACCAACAACATCAGCAGCACTTGGGCGTCAGTTAGAAATGTCTAATCTTACTCCAGACCTACTGAGTCAGATTTGGCATTTTAATAAGATTCCAGGTGACCTGGGTGCACACTGGAGTTTTGAGAAAGCCACCACTAGGGAATTTCCTTTGGTCCTCTATGATTCCACATTCTTGCAGGTAATGATTTCAGAATGCTCTCTGGAGGGTGCCACTACAAATTTCAAAGATGGCCGCGAGCTCGAGAGCGCCTGCTTCTCCCTGCGCCAGGGGACTGTGCCTCAGCTCTCGCTGGGGACCGTAGGTAGCTCAGACACGACTGTGAACCGAAAAGCTTCGCAGATGAAGTGTGACTGGAAAAACATCAAGCACCAAACTAGGACTACAAAAATATTTTCAAACTCTTTATTCATAAAAATCCTTTTTAGGATGAATAAACACGTCCTCTCCTCCCTAGATAATAAGCTGGGGCCTGAACACACCAGACAGAATCGAACTGTCAGCCAAGTGCTGGAGACGTCGCTGGGCTGTGATGGACGTGTCCATAAACACGCTGCCGCGGCAGATAAGCTCCCTTTTGTTTCCTTCATGACATTCTGGGCTGGCCTTCCTTGTCAGATACGGATCACATGCTGTGGCATGGAGCTGCCCTCTGTGGGACGTGACACTGGCAAGCGCTGACACTGGGGACCGCTGGTGTGAGGGACACAGGGTGATGGCTCCACACCAGAGTGAGTAGTTTTCACTCTTGGTTCCCTAAAAAGTGACGGCCCCACGCGTCCTGCCTGCCATTTGTCCTTTAATCACAGCAGGCACGGGATCTGGTAAGGACACAGTCCGTCTCAGTGTGGGGGGTCACTTCAACACCCTCATCGTTTCTCTTCAACTTCCACTCTCAAGGGCTTTTGCTCCAATGCCTG
The DNA here is from genome assembly GCF_048772815.1 of Callospermophilus lateralis. Classification (NCBI taxonomy): domain Eukaryota; kingdom Metazoa; phylum Chordata; class Mammalia; order Rodentia; family Sciuridae; genus Callospermophilus; species Callospermophilus lateralis. Next base: position 6,328,908 of record NC_135314.1, on the reverse strand, counting down.
GCAGGTTCCGTGGGTGGGAAAGCTGCCGTCTGGCTTCGTTGTGCTCTTCCTCCTGCACAAGACAGGGTTTAGAAGCTAAACTTCATCAAAACGACTTCCAGGCATCTTGGGGTGACTGTAGAGTGTGCTACACACCGTGATCCAGACAAGAAATAATGTGACGGCACCAGGGAGCCTGGTGGGTGCTGCTTCTCCACACCCGAGAGAGATGGAGGGGTATATTTCCTGGGAACAGGATGAGTTTCTGATTCTGGGTGAGGCTCCTTCCCACGGCATCTTCCCAAGACATCAGCAAATCAGGACGTCCGGGCTGCCCTTCCCAGGAAGGCTGAGTTCTCACCAAGTTCTCGGCTCTCCTTCCCCCCAGCTCACTGAAACGGAGCACACTAGAAGCCTCCCGGATCACTTCTGCCTTTTAAAAGTCCAGAACCAGGATCACAGAAGAGCTCACTTGCACAGGATCCACGCCCGGTTTGCAAAGCCACTGCAGAGGCCCCTGGCAGGGCTGGCTGGGAAAGGAGGAGACTGGCCCTCTCCCACATGCTCGGATGCCAACGGGGAAGACAAACTTGGAAAGACTGAGAGCTATTTCCCAGAATCAGTCTATAAACTCCTGTTCTGTGGAAGGGATTGAGAGTCAGCCCTCATGCCATTAAGCTCATCTTTCTTGTCTTCCTCCAGATCTTCCTAAAGCCTTCTAGAATCCTGTTTGCATTCTCTTCTTGCCCAGGTGTGCAATTCTGTGGTTCCGGTATAGCTATAGGGAAGCAAAGAGCAGCTGGAACCATCTGCTAAGATGCAGGCTTTCCACGGCACCTGAGAGCTGGCGCACTCTCCCGCCGTGCTTGGACACACTGAGCAGCACTGAGCTGAGAGCGCCAATGCAGGGGTGATTTAAGATCCCAAGAAACTCCCAAAGAACAGCAGCTTCAGAGTAGAAATCAAGGCTGTGTGTCCAGGTCACACTCTCCAGTCGCCTGTGACAACATGCAGATGCTCAGCCAGATATCCGAGTTGTCATGGTGATGCAGGAGGAAGGAAGTGCCAGTAGAATGTCACCCTTGTGACAGAATGGAGCTTCATAGGACTGCTCCTACGAGGCCAGGCAGATGGTGCATCATGGGGTCGAATACTTTGCAATGTTCTGTGGCTCACACCTGTTTTTATCCTGAGATCTCAAGGGGCTGTGGCTTCAAAAGGAGCAGAATCAGCGAAGGAGAAAAGTGTTTACAGAGGAGGGGGAAAGTGTTTCTGGTAGCAATAACTGTGACAACTCAAAAAACACAGTACTGTGCAATAATGACCATAAAACCACAGTTTGTAAAATAACGTGTTTCTGTGCCAATATTTTATAGAGACTGATCTTAGTGCTAATGCAACACAGGGGTCATGGAAGGTGTGTTTCGAATCAGGAAAGTACAGGGACAAGTAGGGGCTAGAAGGGATGAGGCATGAGCAAAGGAGGTGAGCACTGACCAGACCACCAGACCACCTGCAGGGTCGCTGAACAGTCTTGGCCAACCGTGAGGTGGGACTGAAGGACAGGGGCTCTGGAATCAATGATTCACTGAGGAAGTTCAGCCATGAAAAAAGGAAAAGGCAGACTGGGATAGCAGCCCGGGAAGGGGTGACCCAAGGCAGGAGGGAAAGGAGGCAGGGTGGGGAGGGAGCACCAGGAGGAGGACTGGACGGAGACACCCGCAGGTGGAGGGGCCTCACAGAAAGGAGAATGCTACTCAGACTAGCACAGCGGGAAGACCATCCTGCTTCTCCTCCAGGGACTCTGTGGTGAACAGCCAAGTGCACAGAAGGGTCTCGACAGACTTTCTGCTCGGAACCTGGCTTGGTTCAGGGTCAGCACAAGGACGCCAGCCAGGGTCCTCTGTGCCTCATCCCATGACGATCACAAGGGTGTAGGGGACAGGAGCTTGGGGCTCTACTCCCAGGTTAGAGTCTAAGAGTTAACAGTCATCTCTTCTGAAAGCCACTGACCACAGGTGGTCCTTCCTCTGTGACTCCTGCCACTCTGGGAATCACAAGTACCAGGCCCATTCTCCCTGAGGCCCAATCCCAACCTCTTAGGCCCTGCTCCTGAGTGGTTGATTCTTTGGCGATGGCTGAAAAAGGTCGAATCCCTGAATCTGGCCCACAGTAAACAGTCCTCTGGCTTCTCCAGTCTGATTTACATTCTTTACAAGTCAGATACCAATACTTGCATGTATTTTCATAATGACAGTAGTAGTAATCAAAATGGGAATTTCTAAATACAAATCAAGTCCCAGAGGCAGACTGTGCTAATAATAAGGGAGCAGTGAAAGTCTGAGACCTCCCAAGTCTGCTTAAACGATGGGTCCATGGAAGGTCACCATCAAAGCAATGGGTGAAGTTGGAATTTGTCACCCTGGCCCTCCCTGGGCTTAGGGACAGAGGGAGGCCAGCATCTCCTCTGCTGCCACCCTCCTTTTGATACTTCTGGATGGGCCACAACTTCTGGGTCTACCACATTCCAAAACATGAAAGTATGGCAGGGCCTGCTGTTCTACCAACCAGCTGGTCTAACCAATGGGTTAGGCCAACAGAGTTCACAAGCCCAGGCCTTGAAACTCAGCAGGTGACATCCATGAGACAATTTTAAACAAACGAGTTTTAAAAGTTAATTCATTCTTTTTTGAGGGGGAGGAGGTACTAGGGACTGAACCAAGGGCCTCATGCCTGCCAGGCCAGTTCTCTACTCCTCAGCTACATCCCCAGCCCAACTGACCATTTCTTAAAGGCCAAATGTTTTGCAGATAAGTTTCACTTTTCTAAAGTATGGATGGAAACATCTCTGAAGTGCTCACAATGTCGCTGCCGCCCTTCCCTGTGTTTACCCCCACGCGCACTTGCTAGCAGTGAACTCAGAAATCTCTAGAGCCAGAGGCGAGGTACTTGTTTTTCATTTTCAATACACTTGGTGGGGTTCTTTGGGACCAACCTGGTTTATTGCAGACTCTAGGTCCTGTCGGCATATCAATGGCCTCTAACATGACAGGTAAGGACGCGAGCTCAGTCTTCCCACCGTGCTTCCCAGGAACAGGGGAACAGGCTTTTAATCTCAGATTGGGGGAGAGAAAATCACCAGCAGAGTCCCCATGGCAGTCACCGGGCAGTACAGAGGTAGAAACCTCCCCAGAGAGCTCCTGGTCCACGCCCGTCCAGCTCCTCACCCCGTCCTCATCATGGAAAGCAGCCGCAGAGCCACTTGGACCACTTCATCTGAGGCTGATGCGGCTGGGTATGGACAGAGTTAGAGGGCAGCCTGGGTCTAGGAAGACACGGGTTCTGGACCCACATTTAAGTATGGAGAAACCAGCCAATGCCCAGGATCACCACCTCCCCGACCTTGAGGCTGGCACTAGGACACTTAGCTCACAGGTGGTCCTAAAGATGCTGGGGGGACGGGTGTCCAGGGATGGCAGCACCCTCGGTCTCAGGTGCCCTCTCCTGCTCACTCTCCACCTGGCAAAGGCCTGATTCTTCTCGGGCCTGTGCCCAGTCCTGTGGGAAGCGCCTGACACCTCTCAGGCGGGCTGAATCCCTCCTGGCTCCTGCGGCTGCCCCCTCTGGGTTTTATAGCTACAGGGGGCCTCTGCTGTAAGATCCAGCTCTCCAGGTTAAGCATTTAAAAGTCCTTGTCTGCTCCTCTGGCTCTAAGTGCTCTACTGAAGCATCTAGAAATTTAAGCATTTTCTCTGGCTCACAGCTGTGCCCTCTGCGGCCTGTGCGGGGGACACTCAGCACTGAACAGACCAAGGGGCCCAGTAGGCAGGTGAGCTCTCCAAAGACAGCCAGCCTCCTGGGGTCTGGTTCATGCCTAGATCCCAGGATCTAGCTTCATGCTTGGCACTAAGAGACACTCAGTAAACCTTTATTTTTGGGTGAGTGACACGTAAATCAATCACCTAAGTGAACCTTCTTAAAAGTGAGATTCACAGGTAAGTATCATCTATCCCATGCTCCTACTCTAGAGATCGGCTTCCTGTGTCAAGCTGGGAATTTGGTCACGACAGCTCTGGGGATGCCTCTTGCTTTGTGCTCTCCCCCAGGACAGATGACACAGCGGTCCTTCCATTAACCCCAAATTGCATGTGCTACTTTTTCTCAGGCGCCCTAGGTGCCTTTGTTGCCCACCTGTCTTCAGAGCAGCGAGTTATAGAGCTAATGTTCTTCTAACTCGGAAGTTCGGACGCCTTTCCTGGGGTCTTTGAATGCTGTGCTTAGACTGGATTTAGTTTTTGAATCAATAGGGGCAGCAATAAGACTGTGGGGACTCATTTCAGATCCGGGATCGGCTCTCTGTACATGGGACTTAGGTCTCAGATGTCAGCGGGACATCTGGGCTCTCTCAGTGGAGGTCACGCGGGGCTGTTGGCGTACCTGGCCTAGTTGTAATTCTTTGCGTAGCTTCAGGATATACTGAAGTATTTGGGAAAATAAAAGCTGCACCCCCTGCAGAGAAGGAAAGACAAAACATGTGAAGGTCGGCGTGGAGGTTGTCCATCTCAGCCTCAGCCAGTCCACCTGCCCTGTGACCACGAGGGGGACCTCCTGGGAGCTGCTCACCAGGCCTCAGGGGAATGAGCAAGACCCGGGCCACAAACGGGTTCTGCAAGTGCGCAGGAGCCTGCTCTCCCCTGCTCTATTTGCTGTGTGTTTCAATTTCACAGCTTCTTCCCAGAGCTTCATCTGTGACCCGCCAGCAATTTCATTTTATTTAAAAAAAAAAAAAAAAATTCTGTGGGGCACATTTTTCTCCCCAATTTGTATAAAAACCCATAAAATATTTTACAGATCTCTTAGAAAATAGTACCAGGGACTTAGAAATATTTCGCTTGGGACTATATGGATATCATTAGAAATCAACCCACGGCTACTCAACTGCATGTTTTCTCATTCCCTTTTCCATCAATGCTCATAGTGTCAGCTGAGAAAATTCCCTTTTCAACATTCAGTCCATTTGGAATTCATTGTCCTGCTTTTTGAATGCTTTTATGTTTAACAATATAAAGTTAATGAATTCAGAGCTTTATTGAAATTTTCCTTCACTGTTAAAGAGTTTTTTAATGACTGTGAAATTATCAGAAAATGTGCGTAGCTCCAAGGTGTCTCCTTAGAGGGGGACGTTACTTTGCCTGTTATTTGTTGTTTCTGGCCACAAGATCATTAGCAGGTTGAATTGAAAAGGTCTACTACCAACTCAAAGCATTCGTTATATTACATTAAAAGCATGATCTTTTGAATATAGAATGAGAGAAACAGCAATTTCATCGTAACAGTCAAACTAGGACTCACTCAGGTTGCACATTTTCAAACAGAAGGTTGAACACTTGGGAAATGGCTGAGTTTCTCCAGGAGGGTGGCCCTGAGCTGTCTGGCTTGCCTTTGAGGCCCACCAAGCCTCTAGGCCTTGCTGTTTCCCCCCCTGGCCTGGGTGGTTGTGGAGGGTCCCTGCAGGCTACTCAGTGGGTGAGCAGTGTGTGGCCCCACTTCCACAGCAACTCTCTCAGGAGGGAGGAAATGGAGGCAGATCAAGAGCACACCCACCTGCAGAGAACCCAAGCTCAACTGAGCCGGAGGGAAGGGAGGAGGGTTAGCCAGAAGGAAGCTCTGGGTTCCACCCCAGTAGGCCCAGGCCTGACCATAAATAGGTGAAGTGTAGAGCCAGTGGTTAGAGAGAGAGGCATGGGGTTAGGGATCACCGTCCTACTCTCCAGTTAGAGCAGAATTTCCCTCAGAGCAAAAGTTCCAGAAAAGTAACAGACATTCTCTTGACTGCCTTTCCCCAACAAACATGTCCGAGCCAGACAAGTCTGAATACCCAAAACTGTATCAGGAAGGAAAACACAACCCCAACTTGTAATAAGCAATCCCTTGGGAATCCTAATGGGGGAAAATGGAGATTACTGGGGATCCCTCTACACCAAACAAGCTGTACGTGTCTATTCCTGTAGTCAGCAAGGTGGACGCACTGGGACCAGCAGCAGAATGCTGTAATCCAGCCAAGGTAGGCTGAAGTTCAACCTCCTTTAGACACAAGGACCACCAACTGCCCCGTGTCCTGCCTTCTGATGCCCTGACTGGTCCTGGTTTCGCCCTCAGCATGCACCTGCAGACGGGGTCCTGTGCTCCTCCTGGGGTGGGCGGGGCTGCCATTACCTGTGTTTCTAGCGTGCATTAACCGTGGCGAGTTTTGTAAGGCTTTATCCACATCATCGGAAGTCAAATGTGGAAGAGGAGCTACAAGACACAACAGAGAGCAACATCCAAATGAAAAAGACTTCCCCTAATAAAAAGAAAGAAGAAAGAAAAGAGAGAGAAAGAGAGGAAACCACCAGCCCCGTGCTCCCATCAGGGACTGGGGGAGATACCCCATCACCCGCTCAGCATGTTCAACCCCCATTGGGGCCGTCCTTATCCAGGGAGAAGTGATTGGCACACTGGGCAAAGCCAGGCAGGGAGGTCTCTGCCCCTCCACGCTCTCCTGGCCATGCCTGGCGGTGCAGAAACTAAAGCCTACGGCAGATGCTCTGTTCCCTAGCCTGGCCATCAGTATGCCATTCCCCCTCCGTCTGGTGACGCTGACTGTCTTGATGAAGTGAAGACCTCCCTCCTTGTGCTGGACGTGATAGGGCCCTGGCTCGCTTCCGGGAAGATTCCCCTCAAGCAGGCACCTTGCTCTGGTGCTTCTATTTCAATTTAGGGCACTGTGGAGACCAGTGAGCGTGTGACCACAGAATGTGTCTTTTCCCTGGGACACTCTACCTTCCTGCCCACAGGGATCTGTGGGAGGTGGCACTGAGCTATGGTGGCTTCAAAGAAAAGCACTCACTACTTCTCAGGGGTGACGTCTTGTTCACCTACGTCCACGACCTTCTAGCACATTGTACCCTTGGGTCTGAAACAGGCAAGGGGGGAGGGCAGGAAGCTGCTGTCCACCCCTGTGTCTGGACCCTCTGTAGCTCAGGCCCCTCAGCCCCCGGGGACAGCCAGTGCTCCTGGTGGGGAGGGTCGGCTTACTCTCTCTGAGGTAGTGGAGGTGGGAGAGCAGGATGTCAGCGTTATAGCTCGGGGTGAGCCGCTGGAAGTCATCCTTGGTCATCTTGCACAGCTCCTTGCCGTCGATATTCTGGAACAATAAGATGTCCACATCCGGAAGGCCATACTCTTTTACCGCCCACTCCAGCCACTGCCGGACATGGTCTGTGCTCCATAGCGTGGGATCTGAAAAGGGGAAAAACATCTGCCATCAACCTCTGAAGACAGGTTTTAGGGCAGAGTGTGCCGCAGCCCCAGCCCAGCCCAGCTCCAGCCCCAGCCCTAGCCCCAGCCCAGACCAGCCCAGCCCCTGACCAGCCCCAGCTCCAGCCCCAGCCCAGACCAGCCCCAGCCCCAGCCCCAGCCCCAGACCAGCCCCAGCCCCAACCCCAGCCCCAGCCCAGCCCTAACTTCAGAGCAGCCTCAGCCCCAGCCCCAGCCCCAGCCCAGGCCCAGCCCCAACCCCAGCCCCAGCCCAGCCCTAACTTCAGAGCAGCCTCAGCCCCAGCCCTAGACCAGCCAGCCCAGCCCAGCCCCAGCCCCAGCCCCAGCCCCAGCCCCAGCCCAGCCCCAACTTCAGAGCAGCCCCAGCCCCAGCCCCAGCCCCAGCCCAGCCCCAGCCCAGCCCAGCCCCAGCCTCAGAGCAGCCTCCTCCCTGCTCCAGAAGTGCCAGCCTCAGGCAGGGTTCAGCGCCTGCTCCAGAGTGTCTTGGGCGAAAGAGAAATGACTCAGACCACAGATGTGAGATGTCTTTACATGGATTGTTCTGGAAGGTGAGAATTATGCATACCACCTACGTCTTTTGGGGTTCAGGCAAAGTTTCCCATAGGGACCAGGGATATTTTTAATTCTTTGTTTTTCCATTTACTTTTATTTTAACTTATTCATTTAAAAATGCATAAGACAAAAAGGCAACTTTTTCTTCCTTGACAGACTACTGGGATGTTTGGAGAGTTAGAATACATGTGCAGGGGGACACTCACTATGGAGTAGAAAAATAATAAAAACACTGACCACGAATTGGTGGTGAACCCAAACCCTAGCTACACGGCTAGCTGTCAGCTGCCGGTTAGACTTTTCCTGCGATGAACTGGCACCTGCAGGAGCCGGGCCGGGTGAGTGACTTCCAGATTCCAGAGCCTGGAGCACAGACACCCCACAGGGTACAGAGAGGGTCTTCACGCTCCACTGCCACGTGGAAGGGGACCCGGGTGCAGGACGTGGAGGGCAGGCCCTAGGGAACCAGAGCAGGTGACCCTGAACTGTAAACAGCCCCAGCTGAGGGTCTCCCCTGAGACTGCTCCCCAGAGTGCGCGGAGACACCTGGGCAGGCAGCAGGGGCCCGACTCCTGGTCCTGCCGCTCTCCACTCTCTGGACCCACCCAGGAGCTCCCTCTCCCCCTGCATCTGCTTCCTGTGGGCCACGGAGCCTTGACCTCGGACTCTGGACAGGCCCCAGAAGCCAGGCATGCCACACCCTCTGGTCATCTAAATGAGGAAGCGGCACTGGCCACTTTGTAGCCAGATGTCCCACTAACGTTTCCAGCCCCCTGAGTGGGCCAGGAGGAACCGAGTGAGGGTGAGCACAGGCCCCTGCCCATCACCAGGGCTTCCCTCCCCTCCCTTCCTTCCCCTGCTCTGGTTCTCACCCTCTGCCTCCCTCCTCTTCCCTTCCCTCTCCTTCCTGCCTGCTGAAAGGAGGAAGTCATTTCAAACACAGCAGAGTCTTCCCCGTGCCATGCCCCTCCTGGACACCCCAGAAGTCACCACCACCCTGAAGTGAATTCATGCCACATTCCTCTACGAATCTTAATTCTTTACCATATCAACAGCACGTATTGTTTTGCGTTTTTTAAAGTTAACATAAATGGTATCTGGCTTGCTTTGGGCCCACAGCACTCTACTTGCAAGATGTAGCGCAGTGAATTCAGGCAGATACAGTCAGTCATGAAGCAGCCCTGGGCGTCCTTTGTGTGAATATCCCCACTGTCTCCCTGCACCCACGTGGAGGAGGCTGCACCGGTCCCCAGCCTTGCAACCACCTGGGAAGACAGAAGACCTGCAGTGCCTCACCACGGAGGTCCTGGTGTACTGAGGCTGGAGAGCAGCCTGGGCATCCGAGATGGGAAAGGCCTCTGCTGGTGACTCCAACGTGCACCAAGGTTCAGACCAAACACCCAGCACCTCGCCATTCAAGTGTGGTCCTCCGGCCTGGGAGCCCCAGCTTGAGGGGGGAGCTAATTAGAAACACAGACTCCCTGCACCCGCCCCACCTGCTGAACCACACAGCGCCTTTCCACCAGGCCTTCACTCTAAACTGGGGGAAACTGGCCAGGCGTGAGTACCGTGGGGTGGAGTTGCTGGGACACAGGGCACATGCACCTTCCACTAGACCAGTGAGTCATGGGACACGCTCTAAATCAGCAGCCAGGGTGCAGACACTGAAAGCTAAGGGTGCTCTGGTTTTACTGCAAAGAAAACATCTCCAAAAATGCCAATGGTGGTGTGAAGAGCAAGGGGGGTGGGTTCCCTGTTGTACATCTGCTCTGTCGTATGGGAACAGGTTGTTCGCCTGTGGAAACTGAATGTGATGTAGAAGGCTAACGCTGTCCAGCTCACTGAAGTTCAGAAAGCTCTTTGTCCTGGGGTTGGGATTTTACTTTCAGGGACAGCATGCTCAAACCTTTGGGCTGCTTTATTTTTATAGCAAATATGGACTTTTCCTTATCCCAAAACAGATCATATTGATGTCCCTCACAGAGGGACACCCCACCTTCCACAGCCCCACCCCAGTGAGAACCTCTGCTAGGCACTAGTCAATCTGTCCGTTTGGTTTGGTTTGGTTTTCCTAGTAACAATATGGGAGGGCTATGTCCTCGGTACAACTACTTCCTAGGAAGTAGATTTTCTCCTCTTCATGTCCTCAAAATGTTGAATACACACCTCTCCTAAAAGTCACTGGCTCCAAGTCCAAAGGTGAAGTGCACTGCAGGAAGACAATTCAGAAGAGAAGTCCAGTCTCTCTGGGGTCCCACGGTGCACCCTTCCTTGGTTTCCCAATCAATGCCAAGGTGCTCGTACCTCAGTCAGCTGTCCTTCAGGGGATTAGGTGCAGTCAACCTACGTTGTCCTGACCTCTAAAATGCTCCTGTTCCTCTAGGGGAAGGCTATTCTCAATTACTGCCAAGGAGTTTAAATCTCTAAGAACTTTCTGATAAACAATTTGACCACACATTTCCATGTCTTTAAACATGGTCACAGTCCATCACAGTCCATGGCTTAAACATTCCATTTCTAGAAGTTCATCCTAAGGAAATACTAGACAATGGCTTTTCAAGGATTGTTCTTTGCAGTGTTGTTTATAATAACAAGACACCGGAAACCCCTACACCTCCAGCAAAGGAGAACTAGTTAAGTTGCGGTTCATTTAGGAATATTCCTGTGATTTTAGAAACTAAAACTACATTGCTAAAATATATTAATGGATCTGAAAAAAATGTTCAAAGCAGGCTAAGTTAAAAGTTCAAAACAGTATTGCAATATAGCTGGGTCTTGTTAAGTATGAAATCTGTGGGGAAAGAAGCTGGGGCCATGCAGCAAAATGTCAGTGGCTGTGTCTGGAGAAAGGAGAGGGTATTTCAGATTTTTCTTTGCCATTAACTACATTTTCTCTTTCTAAATTTTGGTTAAAATTATTTATAAAAATGCATTTTCTATTTTAAACAATGAAAACCAGGTATTACAAACATCCCTCAGCATTCTCAGGAGATTAGTTCTGTGCCAAACTTGGAGGATGTTCAAGTCCTTTATGTGAAGAGACGGAGTATTTGCACATAACTTTTCACAGCCTCCTGCATAATTTGTAGCATCTCTAGGTCTCTTACAATACCAAACCCATGTGAATACTAAGTACATAGTGCTATTCTACACAGTTACAGAAATGACCAGAAAATCTCCCTGGATGTTCAGTTCAGACACATTTCTGTTCTCCATATTTTCAATACCCGGTTGGTTGAACTGGCAGACGTGGGACCCATGGATAGAGAGGCTGTGTGTTCAAGTGTTTTTATGAAATTTCTTTCATGAGCGTAAAGATTTAATCTCACTTTCTTTTACATTTTATTAATACAAATTGTTTTATAAGCAAATGCTGAAAATCGAAAGGGACACTGGCAGAGGAAATGAGGCGTCCATATCTGACCTGTCCAGGTACAGCCGTTCTGACCTCCTCTGGGTGCTGCAGTGGGGGCAGGGGCCAGGGGCAAGTCCAAGCACGAAGCTCGCAGTCCTCGGTCACCAGTCCCTGCCGCCTTCCCACCTGCGCCCTCCCTGGAGCTACCCACAGCCTCCTGCCATCTCCAGAACCAACACCCCGTGCCGGTGCCCCACACCAACTACTGCCCGGAGGACTAGCCCCTTCTCCTGCCCTCACTTGGCCTTGTCCCCTCCTTGGGCAACTGCCGTGGATGCTCTCACAGGACACATCTTGTGAGCAGAGAAGTGACGATGAGACTGAAGACATGGCCCTGCCCCAGTGACACAGCCCCCTCTGACCCCCAGCTGCCCAGGCCTGGCCTGCATGCTGCAGTGGTGCACAGTGCCCCGTAAGCTGGGGCCTAGCTGCCATCCATGGGTCACCTTTTGCTCCACAGAGAGCCCCAGGAGAGTCTCTCTGCCCTCCTCCACGGGCCTCCTCTCGCTCTGCCCCACCATCGCAGAGAGAGATTACTTGAATCCAAGCAGGAATGACTGAAAGTGAAACTAGAGAGCTCTGAGGGATCAAAATACATCTTCAACGAGCCCCGGCACAGAAAACTTGGCCATGGAAACATAGGGCTTCACTGGGGCAGGGATACGCAGATTTGCACATTGGGGTTCAGAGTCCTCCATTTACTGAACATAAACTGGAATTTCTGGAATTCAATTTTATTTCTCTGTTGGTAATTAAGTGAAATGTTAGGGAACCTGAAAAGTCAGTGAGATAATGCATGTGAACACGCTTTGCCAACCACAACGTGGAGCAGAAAAGGGATTCGTCAACATGTGGGATTTTGTGTCTCAAACTCCGCTAAAATGAAAGAATATATTTAATCGCTGGGGCCACCTCTTCCTTTAAACACAAAAGTCTGATTGATCGCTTTGTTTTAAGGAACTCTTGGAGTGGCCGCTGTCAGAGGAATCATGAACCACGGAAGATAAGTCGTTCTGTTTTCCCCTCCTGCAGCCACTGTTTTGGAAAGAACTGTCATCGCCACTGCGAGACTCCCGGGCAGGAGGACGGTGAAGCCCGCAGCCCAGGGGAACGGGGCCATGATTCCCGGCCGCCTCTTGTGTCTTGGATTACACGGTAAGGACCTATAAGTTCCCTGAATCCTCTTTCAGGATGTCCGAGTTTTTAAAGTGTAACAGAGAATAAAGGGAAGCGCACCATCCTGCTCGGCGCTCTGGAGACGCGCTGTCTCCTGTCCATCACGTGGTGGGGTGGGGGTGCCAAGGTCAGGTGTGGCTAGCACTGAGCAGCGAGGTGCTGGAGGAGGTGTTCTTTAAATTACTTTAGGGTCTTCTTTAAACAACCCTCAAAGTGGACAAGAGAGCAAAGGGCGGCAGTTACTCTGCAGCAAATCAACAGAAGCAAAGGCGCTGGCTGGGAAGTCCAGGGCAAGCGCTGGAGGGACGGACTCTTGACAGGGTCCACTGAGGTGTGGGGAGCTAGGGATCATGGCTAGAGGTGTCTCCGTTTGTCTGGAAAGGAAGGTAACTGAATCTAAGAAGGCGTTACTGAGCATTTACTCTAAGCTACTGTTAGTGCTCAGCTACTGACCCCAGCGCCCACATTAACATGGGATTGACTTGTAGACGAAGCCCCCTGACTAGGATGGCCACCATGACCGCTCCAGAAGGACCAACTAGGGTCAAAATCTCCACACCCGACGTGACGGAGGAGCTGAACACCTGACTTGCAAAGAGCGCAGGGGCCAGTGCCCGGTCCTCCCGGGAAGCGTCAAGCAGTCGTCAATTCGCAGACAGCGCTGCTTCCTGTGCGGCCCTGTGGAGACGGCCACTGTCTCCCTTGAGAGTGCTCTCTGCTGAGCCTCGCTTTACTTTAACCTCCCTGGTGCTCCTAATAAAGTTCTCTGCATGACTTTGGGGGTCTGACTTTTAATGAACACAAGAACCGAGGTTTGGAGTTTCAGCTCCCGGCGTTCCGGGTCACAGCACTGGGTGGGGGAGGGCTGAGCGGTTTGATCCTCCATGAAACAGGAGTCTGACCAAGGAGAGCTCCAGTGCCACCAGGAAGATATAAAGTCGGTACTGAAACCAGGCCAAAGGGTGCACACTGCCCCGGGCCACTGCCACCCCTCACCCAGGCCAGCGTGGTATTTCCAAGGCCCCTCTAGAGATGGGAAGAGGAGCAAGATTAAAGAAGGGCCAAGGTGGTGTTAATGAAAGTCCTGAGTGTCCTTTGTGTTGAATGATATCAGTGTGATTTAATGCTTTCCTGACATAAAAGCCACCCTCAATTATAAAAAAAATGACAAAAATCAAATCGAATAAAATGTGTCCCCAAGCCGAATCACAGGCCTGGGGAGGTCTTTGTTATGAAACCAGGCCCCGGGCAGGTTGGCCCGTCTCTGTCCAAGACACTCTCAGAACTGCAAAAATAAGACGGAGCATGTCTGCTCCCCAGAGGGTGGGCCTCCCATTCCTGAAGCAGGCTGGACAGAGAGGGCTGCTGGCCGGGGACAATGCCTTTGTCCTCCACAGAGGACGGAGCCGCCACCTCGAGGAGCGGGCCTGCCTTCCAGGTGCCTCTGGACCCTTCAAAGTGTTGATTTTTGGATCCCTCCATCCTCCTGTTACTGACTGCTAGTTGTACTGCTCTCTGGCCCGCGAATGGGGTCCACATGGCACTGATTTTTTAAAAATTCTGGTCTGTACTTTTCTGTTAGCACCATCCATGGCCAATCTTGGTATATATGTCTCTTGACATTTAAAATCCATTTCTCTAATTATTAGGTGTAGAGTTCTATAAATAACCATCGTATCAGAAGTGGTCATGCATACAGACATATATTTATACACATATGATCAATTTTAATGTCACTGATCCTGCCTTTGGTCTGCAGAGCTTTTACACAGCACTGTCTTTGGGGTTCCGCCGTCTCTCCCGGATACAGTCCTCGTGGGCAGATTTGCATTGTCCTGATTGACTTGGGGTCACTGTATTTGCAGGTTGGCCTTATCCACCATTCGTCAATGTCTTAGCTTTCATCTGTTCCAATGTTTGATCTCTTCCGTTCTCTTGGTTTTCTCCTTTCCGGGACTTCCTGACTTCCAAGTCGGCAGCACAGATGGAAATTTCCACATTGTTCCATATTCTGCATCTCCGTGTCACTGTTTTGTGCCCCGAGTAACGTCCTTGTGTCTACTTTCTCTAATTCACTCCTCAGCTGTTTCAAGTCCCGGTTCCACCCGCCTCCTGAGTGCACATCATGCACCTACTTTCACATCTATCCATTTCTGTTTCCAGGAGTTTACTGCTGTGTCTTCCCCATGCCTTATTCTCCTCTTCAATTCCTCCCTTTGGACACTGGTACCCACCTCCATCCATGCCACCCAAGACAACCAGGGCCAACACAAGGTGCTGCTCTCCTCAGTCCCCTCCTTGTTTAGTCCTAAGGAATTCTTTATTCCCCATCCACCTGTCACTTAAAAAGACGTTGAACTTCATGTTGCATTTCTAGGTGTTATTCTCAGGTCCTTCTAAGCTGTCGGTTTTACTGGAATCTAGATCATTCTCTGCTTACTTGTTACAGAATCAAACATTCCCCATTTTCAGTGCAGCCATCAACCCAGTTCATGCTATTGGTATGCTTCCCTCCAGGCATTACTAATCAACTGTCCAAAGCTCAATTGTCCACATAAATTGTGCAGCTTCCTATGAAAGGGTCTAAGTCTGTAAGAAATGGTTTTAGTTGTTAAAGACATATAACTAAATTATTTTTGTTGGGCTCTAAACACATCTTTGACACGTCACCCAAATTTCTCTCTCTGGATGGAGCCATGCTCTACTCTTCTTGAGCTAATGATCAATGCTGACCTTTGTTTTTCCTTCCTGTTGCTTCCCATTTGTGATTGGCAACAGGACAACGTTCTCGAGCTCATAATGTTGAAGCAAAAGAATGGCTTCCACCTGAAAATTTCTCCCTGTTTGGGTTGTCTTTCTTTGTTCCTTCTTTAAATGTCAATGCCCCAGAGTTTTGTCCTTGGTCTACTCATGTCCTTGTGGCATAGATATCTTCGAGCTTTCTTATCCACTCTGTGTTTTAACTACAACATGCAAGCTGTATCAGTTTCCTATGGCTGCTGTAACAAAGTGCCATAAACTCTGTGCCTTAAATTAATAAAAATGTATCCTCCCTTTGTTCTGGAGGCTACAAGTCGAAGTCAAGATATCAGCAGGGCCACTGCTCCTCTGAGACTATGGGTAGAACCCTCCCTTGCCTTGTGCTGGCTTCACGCTGACCCCTTCCCTCTTCACATGATGTCTCCTCTGTGCGCTATCACAACAACTCCCTTCTGTGTGTGTCTGTCTGAATTCCCACTTTTGTGATTTTATTAAGCCCACACTAGTAAATATGCCTTAACTGGACTGAATCTGCAAACACTCTTTCTAAATAAAGTCACATTCTGAGGTATTAGGGGCTATTTAAGCCCTTTCTACATATTGTCAAAGTCAATCCATATGGCACCATGTGAAATGGGCATTACAGGTTAAACATCCCTCTAATCTGAAAACCTAAAATCTGAAAGGCACCAAAATACAAAGCTTTTTGAGCTCCAAGATGGCAGCACACGTGGAAATTTCCTCACCTGACCTCATGTGAGTTGCCGTCAAAACACACGTGCACAGGAATAGCTAAACGGCCTTCAGTCTGTGAGCATGAGGTGTGTGTGAAACAGCGACTTCTGTTTTAGACTGGGTCCCAACCCTGAGCAATTCATCATGTGTGCAAACGTTCTAAAAAAGAAAAAATCCAAGATCTGAGACACTTGCTGGTGCCCACATCTCAGGTAAGGGACACTTGTCCTGTACAGTCGTGTTCTGTGCATTCATCAGCATCTACTCCGCTGCTCAAGGTAAAAATCTAAGCTCCTTTCAAAGTGGAGACTGTGGGTTTCAAGAAAAGCAGACAAGGTCCTTCCACTGTGGACGTGTCCAGGTCAGCTGGGCACCATGGCAGACCATGTGGGCACCTCTGTACCCCTTCCTTCCTTCCTAAGCCTTCTTGGGAAGGGACCCTGCAGGTCCTTCACAATAACTGAACCCCTTCTCCTGTGCCCTTCCTGGGTGTCTGCGTGGTGCAGGAACAAGGGCTCAGACGAGTCCACAGAACTGGCCTGGGTCCTGGCTCTCCTCACTACTGGCCAGGACATCTTGCACGGTCCTTCCAGCACCCCTACTTTTGGTTTCTTTGTCTGTAGGGGGATGATAATAAATAGAACCCACACCAGTGGGTGATTTGGAGATAACACCTCAAAGTAAAAGTTCAAGCGCCCGACAATTGTGCGTGCTCCAGAGACTGCAGCTGCCATATTAATATATATATATATCTCACTCTCTCCTGGGACCAACCACTATTCAGCTGATAACTTTACAGTTGGCTCTGACTGAGGATGTCCACTTTAGTTGGCTTCGTTGTCTGACCTGCCACAGCAGGAACTTAAACAGAAGCTCACAGAAACACCGTCCACGATGTCGGGTGGTGGGACGGAGTCTTGGGAGTGCTCTGTGTGTGGTGAAGAAGATGCAGACGTGTCGGCTCACCAGCTGTGCCTGCAACCCTGGGAAAGCCATGTCACCTCTAGGCCTCGGAGGTCTCATGTTTAAAAGAAGACACTGAATTAAGATCACCGAGGACCCTGTGACTCCTGGGAGTCTGTGGTTCTCATCGACTGGGTCACAGTTAACCCAAGAGGTCACCTTCACTACCACCCACCCACCCACCCACACACACACAAGTAGACCATGTGCTCCCTGCTTTCTCTGGTGATCAAGAACACAGACACCCTGCGTTGCCACCTCAGGAAGCTTCCTCTCCAAAAGAATAGACAGGCTTGTAAATAAAGAATGCCCGTAAGACGGACCCACAGTAGACTGGCCACCAGTGTGGGCAGTTCTACTACTTATCATGCATCTGCTTTCAAAGGTCAGTTCAGGGATGTCATATTGAGGGAGGATTATGCAAGAGTTCTGTGGTCCTCTTTCATGTTCAGAACTCAAAATCCTGTCTCAACACGCAAACACCCCACCAAAGACTCACTCCAGGTGTCCGTCTCCTGTCTGCTCTGAGTTGTTCACTAATATAACTCAGCATTTGCCACCCTGTCACAAGCAACGGGCTGATGAAATACAGTGCTGCAACTGTGCGGGAAAGAGCTCAGGTGTAGAGCCTCAGTGGAGCCCGCTCAGAAAGTCAAGGGAACCTGCCTTTAGGATTCCATGCGAGATAAACATTACCTTCCCTATGAAACTTCTTCTTGAATAATTTCCCCCCAATTTCTCTTTTTATCTTGGCTTCCAGGAAGCTCAAAGCTTGCACTAGAAGAATAACTACAGTATCTTATCCAAAGCCTGTGGTCAGAATGACTTTATCCTTCCTTCGCTTGCTCCTAGTTTCCATTTGTGTTTTTAATGGCCTTAATTAATTTCCAATTTTCACTGGATCTGTTGTTTGGGTCATATGTCTGCCAGTAGTTTAGTCGATAAGGCCTCTGAAATCCGTGTGGAATTAAATGGCATTTTCTTACCTAAGTAAGTATCTATATTCATTAGAGAATGCAACATGAACAAAATAAAGTGTGTTAATTAAAGAACTTAGTGACATTTCACTAAGAGAAACAGTTAATTTTCTAGAGGTAATTGAGCACAACTTTGTAGACAGGGTGAATTTCAAAGATGCCTTGAAGAATGTGTCAGTCCAGAGGGTGGAAGGGCATTGCGGCAGCAGGAACAGCAGAGACCAAGACTCCGGGCTGTGAGAAGGCAGAGGTGAGCCCAGCAGCAGCAGAGTGGCCAGGGTCAGGACGGGGGGCAGAGAACCCCGGGCTCGGTGTGGGACCTAGAGTGTGGGGTGTCACGGAAGCTTCTTGAGCCCTCTGGTTGTATCGATCCGCAGTCCTCAGATGGTCTGGAGCGTCTTGGCCACACACCCTGCGTCCTCTCTGCCTACGCCACGTGGGTGGCCTCCTCTGCTACCACGGGCTTTGGCCAGCTCAGGAAGTTCCAGTATTTGGAGAGGGGGTCTGGGTCTCCCAGGAGACACTCTCAGGTGCAAGTCCTCGGGAGCGAGAGGATGAAGAAGTAGGGAAGAGGGGAGCGTGGCCGCTCTGTCCCTGAGCTGCTGGACGCCACAGGGGCCTGTGCCTAAAGTGAGTGAATTAAAAATGAAAGTACACATGGGAGAGAAAAAAGGTGGAGATCTGGAGAAGTTGGCTGCTCCGCACTTTGGAGAATAACACAGGGAAAAAGAAAAGTATTTCAAAATGCTCTTAGCTGCTACAGCCAGAGGTCCGATTGCATTTGGTCAGCATTTTGCAACATTTAAGAAAAGTGGTGAAGATGGAGCCTTCCTCTTCGTCTCCCGCTTGGTTGGCACATCCTCGTCAATATCTAAATCAGCAGTGACCGCCACGAGTGGCCAGAGGCACACGGGGGACAGGACCCATCGTCAGGTCAGGCGTTGATGAGACTCCCTGACACGTCTGCGGCTCTCGGTTCTCTAATCCATGCTCACAGCCGGGGAGGCCCAGCTGGAAGCACCTGGAAGTGGGGTGCCTGAGTGGCACCAGGTCACCTTTGGCTGTGGGTAGGTACAGAGAGCACGGGACCCAGGCCTCATGAGGGGCCTGATCTGCTTGTCAGCTTGGGGCTCGGGGTGACACCAGGTGAGGCCAGGGGGCTGCTCTCTGCTCCCCGTGTTTGTGCACTATTTAAGTCATTGCAGGAAACGTTCAAAGCTTCATTATCAAATAGGCTTTGTGCCAGAGGGTTTTGCCCAGCTGTAGCTAAGGCCAGAGTTCTGGGCAGGTTCAGGGAAGGCCAGGCTGAGCGAGAGCATGCAGCAGGTCAGGCGTGTTCAGATCACCGTCCACTTCCAGTTCACAAGGGGCCTGCTGGGGATGTGCCCGCAGCAGGGCAGGGAGCGTGGATACAGCTCGATGCCCCCATGTGCGCACGTGATTCAACGTGCAGGGCGCCTCACTCCTGGCTTCCCTCTGTTAAATGCTGATCTTAGTCCATACTCCTTATTTATTTATTTATTTATTTTTTAATTTTTTTGTATGGTGCTGAGGATTGAACCCAGTGCCTCATGCATGGTAGGCGAGCACTTTACCTCTGAGCCACAACCCCAGCTCCTTATTTATTTTAAAGTTGATTCTACAGTGCTCTTCCGTGTATATTTACGTAAATGTTCTTAAATTCATTCTGAAGTAGGAGGCCGTGTAAATATATCAAATGACAGTCGGTTTTTATTCATTAGGGATACTTTGTAGGATTCTTTACAGCTCTTGAGTATTAAAGTCAATCTCAAATCCTCAGTTGAGTTTTTAAAACTGAGTTCCACATATAAGCGCCCCATCCCGACCCCAACAGGGCCCCAAGCCCTCTGTTCTGTCACCTCTCAGTCCACACGCCCATTTTCCTGACTCTATCTGGGCCACTCTGATGTCTAGGACGTGAAGGACAGAACGTCTCTGCAGTTGACGGAGAGTACAAATGCCTAGGAATAGTAAGTGCTTTTTCCCATTTGGCTATCTTTGTGATTTGCACTTTTGGGTGCCAAGCAACATGCCTAACTAGTAAGAGCTGTGTGGACGCTGCAGAACTGGATCTGGATAATTCTGTGAACCGGAACCCTCCAAGCCCAAGCTGTGCCTGTGAGGTGCCTGTGCTGGAGCCAGAGGACAGGGATGCAGCTCATAGGACTGCAACCCTGTGGCCACACTGGAGGACTGGCCAGATTGTGCAAGGAAGCCCATGTGTGTGTGTGTGTGTGTGTGCATGTGTGAACACACACACCTGAAACTTGGTCAATAACTGAAAGACTCACAACTTGCAAAATCAGCCACAACTAGCTCTCTTACAAACACGGTTAACTGAATAACTGCCTGTGCTGGCGTGAAGCAACCGGGGGAGGGAGGGCAGGAGAGCCCCTTCCCTGGGGGAAAAGCAGCCTTGTACCAAACCCAGCTCATCTGCAGAGCCACCGTCCCCTCCCACCAGCACCTTCAGTGAGCACCCACCACGCACAGGAATGCTCACGCTCCAACAGGACAACCCTGGCTCTTGGCTGCTTCCTCACAGAAACACCTCCTCTTCCCTAAACAGAAATCGTTTACAAAGAAATAAGGTAGAAAGGCTCAAAGTCTGATGCCCCCCAAGGAGACAGCTGCATCGCAGAAATCGACCTCGCCAGTGAAAGGAGCACCAGGATCCCCTCCACCTTCTATAAGGGACAGAAGCACGTGGGCCGCTCAGAAATTCTCTCATCCTACACACCTCAAAGTGGACCTGCCTCAGCGGCAGCCCGATGTCCCCCCAGAGCCGGGCGCAGGGGAGCGGGCGGGTGGGCTTCCTCTGGTTCTACTGCCCCCTGTCCCCCCCTGTCCGTGCCCAGCCAGTCTGGCCCCACTGGCCTCCCAGCCCCGTCCAGGCTCACGGTTCTCTCAACGCTTTTCAGGCACCACATCGAGGACAGGCACCTGGGCCTGGGACACCATGTGGCCAGTCTTTCCCATCCCCTGGGAACTGACCCGGTGCTGAGACACGTGGCGAGCCAGGTGGTCTCGGGCAGTAGCTCGGCTGGCATGGGTGGCCCTGGATATCTGCTGGCCCCCTTCCAATGGCCAGCACCACGGTTCTGTCCTTCTCCTAAAGCACACAGCGGGCAGCACCACCCCTGTCTCCCATAAATTCCACCATGTGCTTCAAAGTCAGGCGTAACCCAGGGGACGGTCCCTTCACACCAAACCTCCTCACATCAGCTTCAGGCAGTTCACGGAAAGCCACACAGTGACAAACCGGGGGAGGAACCCAGAGCACAGGACCTCTGCATGTCAATGCTCCTGTGTGGAAAGGGACAGGAGCCACTGGTGAGGTCTGATGCAGGGCACGGGGAAGTAGGCCGTGGTGGCCTTGATCCTGTCTGTACTGTGCTCACAGAGATGGATTCAGGGGAACCTGGGGCACGGGGAAACGGAGTGCGGGCATGTGTCACCATGCACGTCTTCTGCCACGGTGACAACCAGGAATGAGTAGTGCAGAGCCACTCAGCAGCCACCCGTGCCCCATGTCAGTTAATATCCACTGAGCACCTACTGCATGCAGGTACTGCACTCAGCTCTGCAGAGCAAATACTGCACCCAGGCACTGTGCTCGGCCCTGTCTAAAGACAGGGCCTTTGCCAGGGTAACTTCTGGGGAGAGAGGAAGGTAGCAAGAGAACTTTCACACTGAGGTATGACATAATGAAAGATGAGAATGAGGGAAAGAGAGGAGCAGACAGACAGGGGACTGAGCACCATGGGGTGCAGTGGGGAGCACTCCAGACAGGAGCAGTGGGGACAGGCTCAGAAGGCTATATATTCTCAGAGCTTTGATGAGGAAAGAGGTATAGCAAGACCTAGAATCCAGGGTTCCAGGGTGAGGTGACAGCAAGTCCGAGCCTGTGGCAGATCTGAAGGTGGTCAGATGGCTAGAATGAGTGACAGGAGGGGATTCTGACTCAGCCTCTTATCGGCTGTTTGTCCTTGGAAAAGTTAGTTAGAGTCTCTGTGCATCATATTTCTTAGCAGGGAAGTTATGAAGCAGGGAATCCTCATTCCCAAGACTGCACATCTCAGCCCCAGACACTTTCCCACAACACAGAGACAGAGAAGGCACTCACTGAGCACTGGATGCATTGCTGAGTGCCGGTTTTCTGCAGCCTGGATCTCCCAGGAGCTTTAAGCCGTTCTTTCTCCCGTGGTTTTGCTAAATGACTAAGTTCTGGGCATTTCCCTCAAAGTCAAGAAAGCTCTTCCTTGGGTTGAGTTTGGATTAGGTCTGGGGTAAAGAATCACTCTGATTATTACAGTCTGTATCTCAGGCCAGTGAGAACTGGAATTTCAGACGTCCAAGAGCTTGTCGGAGTGCAGGACACAGCTGCCCACTCTCCATTGTACTGGACGAGAACGAGTTTTAAACGAGCCTGTCATCTATTAAACCCACACCTCGTGACAGACGGGATTGACAGAGACACCTCGGGGAAGGGCAGCTCCCCTGAGGGAAGGTCACCTTCCGTGGACTCATGCACATCTGCACATGTGTGTGCGTGTGAGTGTGCGTGAGCCTGAGGGTTGTGCCTGCCTGGACACCCTCCTTCCACATGGGTGTGCACACTTACTTTTAAGACAGAGTCGGAAGCCAGCGGCTCTCCCACGTGTCGTAAACTCCAACACGCATGTGCCGGGGTGTGCACGTGGGCTTGCCCGTTTCCTGGCTCTGGGGGAAATCATGAGCCCTTGGCCTGCGTGGGTGGATGAACTCTGCAGCCCCCCTTCTCCATGGCCACCCCGGACCAGGGAGGGCGACGGCCGCAGTAGGGGTCCCACACAGCAGTGCCCGCCCACCCTTCCAGGAGGGCGTGGGTGCCGGCCACAGCGCGGCCGTGAGCAGCTCACCTGCTGGGACGATCACTCTGCGCTCGTTCGTGGTCATGTTGGGGGGTGGCATGTGCTTCTCCTCCATGTAGCTGCCATAGTTCATCCCCACGGTGTCCGGGCTGCCCACCATCTTCCCGCCTTTGGCCACGCTGCACTCATCGGGGGAGTTCCTGGGGAGAAGACAAATTCTTCCATGATTATGGCAACTGAAGGGCTGGCTCCGTGGTCTTGGGGTCACAGGGAACCAGGCAAGGGCACGGGGAGGAGTCTGAGGCCGAAGGAGCAGAGAAAGCCGGGGGGGGGGGGGGGGGGGCAGGTGCAGCGCCCAGGAGATCTGGAGGCTGTGCCCCTCCCCCAGACTCACGATGGCACTGAGGTGGGGCTGTGGGAGGGTCGGGGTTAGATGGGGCCGTGAGGGTGGAGCCCCGTGATGGCGTTAGTGCCCTTCCTTTCCCCTCTCTGCCTCTTTCTCCACCAGGTCATCTCAACCCAAGGACTCTAAGGCACCTTGACCTGAGAGCCCAGAACTGGAGAACTAAAGTCCTGTATCTGCCCCAGTCTAGGGGGCCTGGCGATGGCAGCCTGTGCCACACGATGCTGCCCCACCAGAAGCAGCACGGAGCACACTCGCGGGAGACGAGCTGCCACCGGCGCCGGCTTCTCCAGCAGCTTCTTCTGAAACCATGGGTCAGCTCTACGTGTGGGAGCCAACCGGGAGCACGTGCAGGACAGTGAGCGGCTGTCCTCACCACGACGGCCAGCGCTTACACCAGCAAGGGTTTTCTAGATGTTTCCCTCGACACCTCAGAATGAAGCCCCTGTGTTGGACTCCCTGTCTCCACGGCCAGTCCCAGAATCTGGACTCGGGAGACCCACCCTGCGGCAGGAAGGGCAGGGTGGGGAGCTGAGGCCGGGGAGGCAGCTGGAGAGTGGACCCCAGCAGCCCACGAGGACCTGGGGAAGGGGTGTGAGTAGCTGCGGGGACAGAGAGGAGTCGGCAGTCAGCCTCAGGTCTGCCATTACTCAGGTGGCCACTGTCACTCAGAAAAACACAACACGCCTTTGAAGGAAGAGGAAACTTGTTTGTTTTAAATGAAATTTGAAAGCAGCAGAACATGGTAGAGTTGGATCTAATAGGGGAACGCCAACTGGGAAAGCCAGATTAACCAGAAAACCAAGAGACATGTCGGTGCCTTCCAGGTGACTGACCCACAGCGGCAGGGAGACCCTGAATTAGGGTTTTCAGCTCCAAGCTAGACTTTCAGAAATGCCTCCCCATCTCAACACGATGCTTCCCCGCCATGTTCTTGGGGAATCGGAACCTTCACTGTCTGGATTTTACATCCCTGCCCCAGTGTTTAAGGCCGGGGTTCCTCTCCATACCTTCTTGGCCGAGCTCTGCAGTGAACTTGTAGAATCCTAGAACCACAGGCTTGGCATGGACCTGACCTTCACGTCTGAAAGGTCAAACCCATCTCGGGCTGAAGGGCACTCTGTGGGTGGGGCAGGGCTGGAGCGGGGTGAGGTCTTTGCACACCCATAGGCCTTGGCAGGGTGTGAACAGGAAGGGCCAATCAAGAACCCAGAACCCTGGGAAGCATGTTGTGGTGTCCGGAAACTGTGAACATGAGCTCATCCTCAGCGTCTCTTGCAAATGTGTCGGGAGCCTATGGAGGGAGCTCAGTGTGGACCAGGAGGAGAAAGCAGCAGCCATCGAACAAGGGCTGCCCAGGGCTGCGGCCCTCCAGAGGGACTGGGAAGGCTCCGCCCTGCGGCTGCCAGCTCACAGCTGTGCTAACACAGAGGAAATTCAAAAATATCAACCGTCGGGTTCCCATGGATCCTGTATGTTTCCGATGCGGCGGCACATGCATTATTTCCTCTTGATGCTGTTTTTCCTGGCTTCAGACACTTATCTCTGAAAGACCCATCCTAATATCAAAACACAGAATATCTTCACTTGAGACTTTCCCTATTCCTTTGGAAAATTCCACCCGCTGGGTGGAGTGTGCATGTTTTGGTGTATTTGTCTCAAGGAGAGAAGTTACTAAGAAGGAGAAGTTAGAGGGATTTTGTTGCTTAGGAAAGGGATTTTAGATGGTAGATGGTACCTGGGTCTTGGGAGTAATCAGAGCAACAGCCACAAAGTCCTGATTCACTTGTCACCTCCATTCAGGAGCCCTGAGTCTGTGCAGATCTGAAGCTCAGCAAATGCAGGTCAGCGAGGCCTGAGCTACTCTCATTGCCATGTCCTCTTGCAGGCACCCTTGGAAATCTTCACAGCCACAGAGTAGCATTAACAGCTGTGGCCCTGCTAACCAGCTATGGTCCTCACCACAGCCCCGGGTGGCAGGTGCTGGCCTGTCTGTCTCACATAGGAGGGGACAGTGTACACAAAGGTAAGAGTCAGGAGGAGGCACATGGAGACCTCACTGGGTGACCTCACCTCGGTGCCCATGGCCCTCCCTGTGCGGAGAACACCTCCACAAATAAAGCTCAGCCACTCCGCTTTGAAAAGCAAGATGGGCATCAAGATCCTCGGGCCACCTTGCTCTGGTTTAAAGTGAGTACCACGGTCCTCATCCTGATCCACCACGTTGACCCTGGAGAGTGGTCACTCTCCAGCAAACCAGGATGGGTACATGGGAAGTGCCCGGTAACAACTCAGGGCACTTCCTGCAGAAGCAAAGAATCGACCCGATGAGGCTTCCCGAGTTGCAATGCATCCATCTAGAAGTCGTGTTCTGAGTGCATCTGCACACCTGCACTCTGGAAGCCTGCCCTTGCTCACTGCCCAGCAGCCACACCTCACCGTGTCTTCTAGCAGCACCTATCACCAGGAGGAACTCCCGCACCCCCAGGGCTCATATCCACCTGCACCATGACGGCCCACCCAGAGGCCCCACCACGAGAGGATCGGGGTGCTCGATACCCCACTTTCAACACGCGCTAGCAAAGAGCACCCCTTCAAACGCTGTGTTCTTGGCATCTGCGTGTGTGTCGCAGCAGTCCCCGTGCCAATTCTAAGGTTGTGCATTACACGACTGTCCAGTGGATGATCATTCGGTGATATGAAACGTATCTTATCATTTGGGGGATACACCTCCTTATTGCAGATAAGCACAGTTCAAGGTACTGCTCTCAAAGACTCTTTCCTTTAAGGATGTCCCAAAAAACATTGCACCTTACCATACGCTCAAATTCACATTTGTAGGTCTGGGTCCTGTTTCCAAACCCTGGTCTGGACAAGCCCACTTAACACATGGGGTCAACAAGAGGGAAGAGGCACACGAGGAGAAGCTCCACATATGGTGGGGTCAGCCCAAGAGGGGACGACCGTCTCAGAACGAAGGATTCTGAGGTGGAATTAGACATGGCCAAGAAGTCGCCTGCCTCACCGCCCAAATACCTGGCCATCCTCCAGAGATGCACTTGGAGGAGGCCAGATCCTGCAGCAATCCCACACTGTCCCATGGCATTTGACACAACTGTCATCTCCCCAGGAAATAGAGAAACAGTGTAGGGAGACGCGGGACCTTCAGGAGGAAGCCGGTGGAGAGCGGGTGCCCCTCTTCTGGTAACGGCAGACATTGCCAATTAAACGGGCCTGCTGAGCCTCAAGCACATAATTGCTCCTGTGTGGCGGCTGGAGTGCTGATGATTTGAGACCATGAGCACTGGACTCTTGAAACACACTAGTACTCCAAATCCATGGTGAAAGAACATGGCAAAGCACGTCAGGGAAACTGTAAATTAGCTGAATTTCCATTGAGAAGGCAGACAAGGCCAAGCCCAATAGGTCCAAACAGTGTCACCGAATCTGAGGCCTTTTTAATTGGGGAGGTCTCCTGGGTTCAATCCCTGGTACCAAAACAAACAAACAAACAACAGCTGTTTGTCAGAATCCAAAGCCTGGGAGAAACAAGCCCCAGAGAGCTCCGTGGACAGACCGGGGTTTGGCGTCTGAATTGCTCTCTGGGGCGGGGACTCGGGATTTCCTCGGCAACTCTGAAGTGATGCTGTGTGCGTGGGGTGTTCTGAATACATGTCACTCTCCTGCTCATCCTCAAACTCTCTGAAGTTTAAAGTGGGTCACAGAAATGCATATGAGACAGAATGGTGACCAAGGAGAGAACCCAGATCATGAAACACAAGAAAAGTCATCAGGAGACAGAAGCCGCCCGTGGCCACTGGCTGCTCTGGAGGCCGGACTCCTGCTGATCCCTGAGCTTTCTACCCGCCAAAGCAACGGGCAAGAGATCTGACCTCAAGGTTCAAGGGGTCCACAGGACACACCAACGAGATGTTCAGCAGAAGCCAGGCGTTCCCTGGGCTGAGACTTGGGAGCAGTTTCTCATTGGAGAACTGGGTAACGCCGTGTGCTACAGCCTTTGCAGCATCTCCTCACAGACCCAAGAACCGTCCCCCAGTGCCAGCAGAGGCTGGTGACAGGGGTGCTCTGAGCACAGCTCTGCTGCTTCCGCTGCAGGAATCCAGACGGTGTGCGGCTCGCCTTCCAGGCTCCCTGTGCTCAGCACTGCTTCTGGAGATGACGGGCAGCCAGAGACCAGAAAGGTGTCAAGTAAGTGAGCAATTTAAAAACTATTGAAAACACCTCGAGAGGTAGAATTTTATACATTCCTCGAGTTTCTATAGTCCCCCAATTTGTAGATTCAAAATAGAAATCTGTTAACATTAAATAGGTCAAAACTTATGTTCCTGAGCCTCTGGCACATTGTTAGCAAACAAATCTTTACAGAACTTATTTGGTGCATTGAGCATGAGTTTACTGGAGCTAGGGATGGCTCCAAACTGTCTCCATAGGTTTACATTAAATACACGGACAGAGCAACAGGGCCCGGCACATGACAGGTGCTGTGTGCCAGCTGTCATTATTAATTCATCTTACAACTCCTTGAAGTCATGTCTGCACAAACACAGACCACACGCAAGGTGGTCCTCTTGGATTATACTGCCCAGTGACAGGATGGTTAACTTACTCTATATAAATACATTTACGATGAAATCACCCAAGCCCACATTTCTCAGAATGCACCCTGTCGTTAACCAACACAAAACTGGATAAATGCAGCAGGAATTTTACAGATGAAGCACAGAGAGGTGGATAATTTGTCCAAGTCTGCAGAGCCAGTAGCAGAACTGGGATTTGAACCTGGACAGTTGAGGTCCTGGGTTCAAGTTCTTGCCTCCCACATAATATGAGCTCACTTAGCCAATCCCCTGAGGAATCCCTTTCACACACGCGAGACAACTGACGGACCCTCAGAAGACTCAGTTCAGCATGTGAAAAGGATATCCTCAGAGCGGCCCTGAGGACAGTCATGGAGGAGTGTTACCAAAGGGAACTGGGTGTGGGCAGCCGCAGGGGCAAGGCAGGTTCCTAGCTGGCGCTGAAGATGGCTGTGTTTATTCAAACATACATACGAGTTTCAATGTTTGGCCACAAAAAAAGTCATTCATCTCAATCTGCAGTGAAATGTCATGTGTTCCTCCCCAGAACTTTACGGAGGAGCTCAGCATGGTTCATGTTCTAGGCAGATGATGGATGAGCTCTCCTAGTGTGGAAGGAAGTCAGACTAGAAGGCCCACTGCCAGGACAGCAGAGCTGGCATGAATCTGACTCAGACGGTGGGCCCAAGGAGGAGGGCCGAGGACCAGGGGAGCCAGCGGGCCGGCAGAGCCGAGCCTCCGCTGCTCAAGATGGGGTGGGCACAGGCCAAGATGGAGCCTCACGTGGCCCTCGCCGTGCAGAATCCCTCCGAGAGAGCTCATGTGCCCACAAAACACATGAAATATAACGCGAGGGCTTTGGCCTTTGAAGCCAACGAAACTTGGCATCTGACATTAGTCTTCTCACACCAGAGTCTCCCCAGGGTGGGGCAGATTCTCTCATGGAAAAGCCATGGAAATGGCCCACAGGGAGCCTCGGGCCCATGCTGCGTCCCCACGGCCCTGGGACGGTGAGTGGACCTCGCTGTCAGCGGGTGACCCAGCGTCCAGCCCGGAGCTATCCAGCAGCCACACGGAATCTGTGGTTCGCCCTCCCTCAGGACAGTCAGCGGAGGCACTGGCCGTGGGTCAGAATGGACTCTGGGAACCAACACCTCCTCTTCTTCCAGGGGGCAGAGGCCGGACTGCCCACTCTGTCCAAACTTGCCTGTTCTTCCAGGTCTGTCCTCTCTGCCCTCAATGCCCTCTGCACCCACAGTCTCTCTGTGGCCCTCTTCTCCATCAGGGGCTGCTGGAGCCCCGAGCTCCACTTGTGGGGTGTCCTCTTCCCTGCCCCAGGTCTCTCCTCCCCAGGGACGACCCCAAGCTGGCCAGGTCCCAGCTAAGCCCTTCCTTGGCCCATGGCACCCCAGGATAAGTCAACATCTCCAGCTATCCCGGGTGACCGGCCCTGGCTCCCCAGCTCATCTGGCATTCAACAGGGTGCCTGGAGCCCTCTACACCAGCTGCCCGGCTGCTGGAGGAGCACCAGGGTCCCTGTTCTCATGGTCCATGTCCAGGTGTCACTTTGAAGCCACACACCGAGCTCTGGGAGACCACGCTGCACATCACCCCTGCCACTCTTCCCATCTGGACCCTGACTTTCGCTCATCTCCAGGGCCCCTGTCCCTGAGGGCACTAGCCCAGTTGACGTCTTTGAGAGGGACAGTGAACTTGCGACTGAATCTCCGCAGCCAGCCCCGAGCTCCACTGTGTGACCCTCACCTTGGATTCAGGAAGTCATGGTTGGATGAGTCCCCTCTGAGGCCACCTTCTTCATTCACGGGGAAGACTGAGTGACTCTGGGAGTCTGTGTGAGGACATCCCTGGGGGTGACCGGGCCTCACACACTGAAGCTCTGTGCCAGCCAGCTCGGCAGCACACCGCACGTGTGTGTATGTGGGGGGCGGTACACACGTATGTGCGCACACGTGTGTGTATGTGCATATGTGTATGTGATGTGTGCATGTGTGTGCACATGTGTGAGTGTGTGTGCATGTATGTACACGTGTGTGCATGTGCGGGTCTCCCTGGCACCTGGCTCCTACTGCACCTCAGAGCACGCTCATGTAGGGAAGCCAGCTGACGCTCACCATCATCCGTCCCAGCCTGTGACTGTTCGGTAGAATGCCACATGCTCTCCATGGTGTCTGGGGTTATTTCATGATGAGAAGGGGTCTCTGTGGAGCTGCGTGGGGAACAGGTAGAGGCGTCTTTGGCAGCTTCACCCAAAGAGGCCAGGGTCACTTGCTGGAGAGCACGGCAGGAGGCTGGCGGAGACGGACACCCAGGCCTGGCGCAGACCAGATCCAAAGCCTCCCTCTGCAGGTGGCCTTCTTCACCAGGACCCTGAGGCCGGGGCTTGGTCCTCATCAGCCCAGCAGAGTGTGGATGAGAGTCCGTCACCACAAAAGGTCTGGAAGCCAGACAAGGAGGGGACTGTCTGCACGCTCCGGGGGTAATTTGTGGGCCTGTTTTATTTCTGAATCTGAGGCAGTGGAAAAGCTGCTTCAGACCCCAAGCCCCGAGCGGCGGGTGGGGCCGGGCAGTGATTCATGCACAACTCGGCACCAGTGGAACCCTAGATGCTCGTCTTCACCGCTGCGTGTTATTTTTGCCTTTTCTGGACATTCTCCACACCTGGAATCCCTGCCGCTCCCCAACAGTCCTGCTCCTTCCCCCTTCTCCAAAGCAGTTGAAGACAAAATTAATCAAACACTCCCCCTCTCCTGCTCACCAACAGTCGGTCCTTTGTCTCTGAAAGGGGCTTGAGGTCTCCCTGAGAGAGTTTCATTATTTGAGTGTTTATTTCTCTTAACAGCTAGAAATGGAAATGGGCGACCATGCCACATTGAGATGGTGAAAACTGGGGGGAAGCACACCATTTGGGGGCTCAGTGTTTGGAAACAGAATGTTCTGTAATCAGGTCTCTAGAAGCCACATCTTTTCATTTTGCAGAGAAGAAAGCACCAAGAAGCCACGAGGGAGCTTCGGGTTTTTGTTTTAGGAACAGGCTGTGCAAATTGTGGCTACAGAAAATGCCAAAGCAGTCCCCCTGTGCCACTGACAGCACCCACCATAATCCGGGGTTTCCTTCCATCTACCCTGTGTGTTCCCCTTGTCCACCAGACAGTGCCCGTGCCCTTAACCTCCTGGAGATCAGAGAGGGTAATACTGAGGAAGGCACTGGACATGTCTCCCCCAGACACAAACCTCCCTTCTCTCACGCCATGTCCTGTTCTGCAGGGGATGGACCACTGCATGGACTTGAGGCCCCTTAGGAGGAGGCCAAGCTGCTACTAACTGACTAAAATGTGTGTCCACACTGAAGGCACCAGGAGGCGCCCTCGGGTGGCTGGGTCACAAAGTGGAGCGCTCCTGAATGGACCAGTGCCTTGGCAAAGGAAGATTCCACTGTCCTTCCCGTCATGTGAGGAGAAGCCAGCCTCCAGGAGGCAGGGGGCAGGTCCTCACCAGACACCAATTTGTCTGTGCCCTGGGGGTGGGCTTCCCAGCCCCCGGAACCAGGGGAGATACGTTTCTGTTTCTTCTGAGCCACCCAGTGTGGGGTGTTTTCGTCACAGCAGTCTGTGTCCTCCAAGGCACTTGCTGTGACAGTAGCTGATTTGAAAGTCTCCAAGGCTGCTGCGCTGCCCACAGCTCGGAGGGTGGCCCAGCCTAATTAGGAGGCATCTTTTATGGCAATCCAAGCCAGAGCCCTGAGGCAGAAAGGAGCAAAAGCAATTAGAGCTGTGAGTTCCACCGGCTTAAAATAACGCACAAAGCTCCATAGAGAAGCCAGGAAGCAGCCTCCCTGCCCAGCCCAGTGGGCCAAAGCAAGCAGGCCGCAGACCAGGCCCCAGCCGCTCTCGATACCAAACGCCCAGGTGCCCGTCAATGGGAGTGTGATGAGAGGCAGAGCCCGGCAGCGGCTGCATTCTGGGTGCGGCAGGCGAGTGGAGCGCCATTTCCAACACCAACACAGGTGGCGTGTCAAGGGTCACCACCCGAAACAGGATCTTACCTTAGTTTTAATTCCAGCCCAAGGCGCATTCCTGAAGGCCACTAAAGTGTCAAGGCTGCAGGTCCCTTGCCACACTTAGTATTTTAAACATAGGGCTCCGTCTGGAGAACCCGGTGAAGTGGGCATAAAGGTGGGCACGGGTGGGCTGATGTGCCGCATCCAAGTACAGCAAGCCGAAAGTCAACGCTTTCAAAATCCGCGACGTGAATTTTAACATTAGTAAATAAATCAGAAATCAGAAAATCCACAGTCAGAGTGCAGTGCTCACTGCTTGTCCACCACCTGGAGGACATCCTGCCGTCCCTGACAGCACAGAAGATGCCCCACTGAACGAGGACGCTCGGGGCAGCCAGGAGCACAGGCCTGTGGTCGTCGGCCCGCGGCAGGGGGACCTGAGCAAGGTACAACAGCCCCTGGAAGCCCCGCGGTCTTTGACTGGAAAACAGGCCTCATCCCAACTCCGCCATTCCCAGATGGGATGAGGTGGTGGGATGACGTCACAGCACGCGGTAGAAGTGCTGACCTGCAGTGTCCCTGTGAGGCTCTCTCCTGCCTGTGGAGCCCACCACCCCCCGGCCCTGCTGTGGCCGGGCCCTGAGCATCTCTTCTTGGGCCCATCTCAGGACCTCAGGGGACCTGTTTGCCTGGGATGGACCACGGGCTTCTCCTGGCCTCTCACCACAGCAGCGACGCCAGGCTTGTGCAGAGTCAGCACCACCCACAGGAGGTCAGTGTGCGCAGGTGTCCAGGCTCCCAGGCCACTGGCCTGGGGGACGGGTGATTGTCTCGGAAGGGGAAGGCTACCTGGTGCGCTGCAGGATATCAACGGTCTCCTGACCTCCGTCCCCTGGGTGTCCCCATGGTACTCAAAAATGTCTGTGGACATCACCAAGTGCCACCTGGGGCAAAATGCCCCTGCTGAGATGCACGGTTTCCCTTGTTGAGACCCACCCAGCTCAAGCACGGAGGCAGGAGCACCCCCTCTCTACCTGGTGTTCACGAGAGCCAACGGAGCCCCCCGTTTCTGGGCTGCTGCTGAAGGGGGGTCTGGTCCTTCCACAGCTTGTCTGGGGCACACCTCTCAAGCCTCCAGCCCACCCTAACCTCCTGTCTTCCCCGGGCCCTGTGTCCAGCTCAGCAGCAGAGCACCGGGCTCTCTACTGGTTCAAATCACACGCAGATACGTCACCTCCCCCAGCCTCCCCCACTGCCACTCTGTGGAGACCCCACACTCCCCACCTCGGCATCAACATAGAGCCAGGACACCCCAATGAGTCTGAGTGACATCACATCCCTCCTTTGCTTGAAGCCCCCCAAGCCCCTGGGCTCCCCCTGCACAATAGTTTCCAGGCTTGCTCAGTGGGAGAGGCAAAGCCCCTCAGGGCCCTATGGTCTCTAAAAATTCATGTCCTATGACTCTGGCCCTTGGTCACTAAATGCCACCATCTACACCTGCATCTACAACTTCTTGCCTCACACATTTCAGGGTGGCCACAGGGCCTTTGTGCTGAGCATTCTCTTAGCCTGGAATATTCTTCTGTTGCTCAATCATGAGGCTTCTCCCTCAGCCTTTAGGACTAACAGATTGTCACCTTATCAGGGTGAACCCCTGGAGTGGCCTGCCTCACTTTTCTCCTAACCTGCTGTATATTTTAATAAGTTTTGAAAGGCATTCTTCCCCACAGAACTTAGCAAGTCAGGATTTTTTGAGCATTTTATGGCTATATCCCTAGAATAGTGGCTGTACAGAGTAGGTGCTCAATAAACGTTGGATGAATGAATGACTCTGTGCAAAATCCTGTGTCTGAGGCCAAGATGGACCAATCAGGTAACCCCTTCCTGTCATCCCCATCACATTACACATTCTTTTAAAATAACACCTCCCAAGCACCTTGTTACCTGATCCTAGGCTGGAGTTCAGCAGGTCACACAGGGTTCCCTGCCCAGATGGCATGGGGAACGGTGCCCAAGTAACATCATCTCTTGCTGCTCAGGTGGCAGAGTGCCCTGTGGAGAGGGTCAGAGGTGTTCCTCATTCAGGCAGACACTGTCCAGGGAATGAACCTGCCCTGCCTGCTGCGTCCCCTGCCACTCCCTCGACGGGCAGCCAGCCCCACGCAGGGCACACTCTGGTTCCTCTTCCTGGATCCTGTAGCAGAGCAGAGCTTCCCCGACCCATGCACCTGATTCCCCTGGAGGGCTCATTGAAACACAGCCTTCTGGGCCCCACCCCAGGTCCCTTCAGATCCGGAAGGTCTGGGGTTGGGTCTGAGAGTCTGCACCAGGAACAAGCTCCCAGGTGTGGTCCTGGAACCCCACTTTGGGAATCAGCCCACCAAGCGAATCCTCACCCAGCAGAATCGAGCGCTGAATGGCTCTGGGGGTTTGGGGGACTGGACGGTGGGCAGGACATGCAGCATGGAGAACCAATTCACTAGATTCTGATTGCTGGGGGCCTCGGGGTGAGCTGCAGGGAACTGACATCATCGTGAAGACATGCAGGCAAAGATGGAGGCCGCCCGTGGTGGGCTGGCCGGGCCAGGGATGCTCAGAGGAAGGCAGCCTGGCCTGCAGTTGCGCCCACCTGTAACGGGAAGGCAGCTTTGGCGTGGACCTCGTCTGGGAGTGCACTGCCTCCTGGCCTGTCTCGCCAGCCTGCGGTGGCTTGAACCTTCGGAACCTCACAGCAAACTAAGGCAGCAGCAGGGACTTGGTGGAGGCCGAGCCTCCCGGGTTCCCTGCAGGACGCTGTGTACCGTGCCGGAAAGACAGCTGCTCTGAGTTCGGCCGCACACGCCCAGTTTCCCACTGTGTGAACACTGGGGCTTCTTTTAAATGAGACTGGAGTAAGGGAAGGGACAGACAGGGACCCCTGAAACTGCCAAACGTATCCCGTGTCTACACGACTTGCAATCAGGTCCGTGCCTGGAGGAGTCCTGCCGCGCAATCCTGTGGTGGCCAAGCCAAACCCACAGCGACTCCCCTGTTGGCTCACAAAGCACGGCTCCTTTCTCTCCAGTCTTTCTTTTATTATTTTTTACAGAAATGCCATTACAATGGCGAAAGATCTCACTCTACCATTGGTAGTTCACTCCAGGAGCTTGTAAGCACATCAGGGCTAAGGTCTGTAGCATTCTGCCTCTTGGTTACAAACTGAGTCCCTCCTTCCTCCCAAAGCACGTGGCCTTTTCCTCGGTGGGGGATGCACGGATGGGGACAGACAGAGGGCCGTGCCCTAAGACCCTAGGTAAAAGCAGGTGAGTCCTGCTCTGGCCAGACAGGAGCTCAGAGAGGGCACTTCTCCCATGGAGGGTTTCACAACAGCTGAGTGACACACACGCAGGTCGCTACACACTTATCCCAGCAGCGGCCAACTGGGACAACCCGAATCCCCCTTGCGCTTGGCTCCAAGAGGCACACTGCTACAGGAAAGCCCGTTACACAGAAATTCAGAGCCGGGGCAATTAGAAGAAGCCGCTGGAAAGACAAGGAGACAGGCCGGCCCCTGGGCACAGCTGAAGGACCCAGAAGGTGCTGTTGGTGCTGCTCATGTGGAGGGAGCCATGCTGCCCCAGGCATCCTGGCAGGAAGCCCCTCGGGGGCTGACGGACATCTCATGACCCCACCTCCAGCCCTGGCACCACAGACGAGGCTGGTACAGCCCTGATGTCCATCCAGGGTCTCCAGGAGAAAGCAGAGGGACTGATGGCCATGTTCTTTCCATGGAACTAGACCTGTCTTGCATGAAAAGAACACAGTGTCTGCACAGGCCTGGGATGTGATCCAGGTGAGTCCCCTGAGCCCTGGGTCACTTCTGACCCTGCAGGCAACGTGAGTCTGGGCTGCATTGATGAGCTGTGTGCTTTTCCTTCCTGATGCTCCCTGGGCAGCAGATTCAGAGAGACCCACTGCCCAGAGACCTCCCGATGCTCTGTGAGTCTCAGAGCCCAGAGGTCCCTGATGAGCCATCAATCTGATCCTGACCCCCCAACTACATCCTGTCCAGCCAGGTGGAGTACCTTCAATATCAGGGAACTGGCCACCTCAGGGCATGCTGTTTTGGAGATCTGAAAATAGAATGGTCCCATCACTGAGCAGCACAGAAACCTGGACAGAATCAGGCACGGTGGTTGGTTTCTTGTGACAATGTGATTATGCTATAGCACCCAGGGACTTAATCAAATGCTAATCTAGGTATGAAGATATTTGGTAAATGTGGGTAACATCTACTATCAGTTAAGTTAATGAAAAAAATTACCTTGAATAGTGTGGGTTGGCCTCATAATCGGTTGAAGGCCCACCGAGATAAACCTGAGGTTTCCCAGAAAAGAAATTCTATCTCAGGACTGTGATGCAGGAATCCTACTGAAGCTTCTAGTCTGTGTGCAGACTTCAGACTTGCCAGCCCTGCAGCTGCATGATCCAATTCCTTAAAGCAGAGCTCTTACAATATTCAGAGCTCCCATGGTGCTGTTTCCCTGGACCCAACTGGGTCAGACTCCACCACCTCCACAAGCCCAGAGGACACTGGGCTCTGGAAGGTCAGTCCTGAGCACTGAGCCCGTCTCTTGTGCAGAGAGGACCGACGCCTGCCCACACTGCATCCCCAGAGCGTTCCTGGGTGGGGAATGCCACCACTGGGTGCCTGGCTGACGTGGGCACCGTCACTGGGTGTCCAGAGCGTACGAGGCTCTGGGGTGGAAGCTCGCAGCCTCCCTTCCTCCTGCCTGGCTGAGTCTTTCCAATGGGGAGGCACATGGACCTCACCCCAGGTGGAAGGAGCTTTCTCCATGGACAGCGCCTGCCAGGCTGGCGCCCCGACAGGCCAGGGACGGGAGCAGGGGGGTGTGGCTGTGCTCACTGGGCACCCAGCTGCCCAACCACATCACCAGCCTCTTCAAAAGCTGAGCTGTGCTTGAACATCTCCCATGAGAGTGTGAGCCAAGCTGCAGCTCCGGGGCTGAGAGGAAGAGCTGAAAGGTGCCGTGCTCCCTGCAGGAAGCGCAGGCCCTAGAACACGACTTCCTGTCCCCAGAAGAGACCAGCACCCGTCCCGTCTCCCTCCTGAGCGAAGGTACATCCGGGAGCTTCCCTAGCTGCAGGGTGAGGGGCTGTGAGCGGCCCTGATGTGTTTCTTGGCCGGGATCAAGTTATCTGTGCCTAGGCCCTGGGGTCACCACACAGGCCAGACAGGTTGCCCAGGCCTGACCAGGACGACGAGTGGACCTCAGCCACCAGCCCTGGGACTCACGGGCGATGTTCGGGAGCTCCGTGTTCGGACTTCCCTTGCACACAGCATGCTCGTCTTATGCTGTTTTATCCACCCAGGGATAGCACAAGAGAACAGAGAAACCCTTGCTTCTGAGACACTGTCCACGCCTTCTTGCTCCTTCTGCTCTTGGAGGCTGGCCCTGTGCAGACTGGCCTTCCTACACGTGGGCCCAGGCCACAGTCTAAACACCAGGACCAAGGCACGGCCATGCTCACTGCCAGGTCCTCTCCCTCTCCATCACCACCCACTCTCTCCACACGCAGCCACACAGGCGCACTCCCCACAGGTGGACATCAGCCTCCGAGGAGGAAAAGCGTTAGGGCCATATCTTGTTCTTGGTGTTCCCAACATGAGCACGTGGGGACGGGACCGTAGGACTCCTTCCAAAAGGGACTCGGCTCTGTCGCCATCTTAGCCCCACCGCCTCTTCTTCTGTATAAACATTTCTGCTTTCTGTAGAACCTGACTGCACTGAATTCTTTTAAGACTCAGAAAGTATAATGTTAACGATCAGAAGAAACCGTCTCTAATACATAGAATTTAGCCCAAAATCTCTTGCTCAAAGTTACTAACTTCCCATGACTCTGGTGTCCTGGACCCTCTGCCTGCCCTTTCTACCAAGGCCCTTTAGAGATGCTGGGACTCATCCCTCCTGGGGGCCTGGGAGGAGCCCACCTCCGTTCTACCTGCAGGGCCTGTCACAGCACATTCGTCACTTAAGTCACTCCCACCTTCAGGAAGTGCCAAGCGCACGGCAGACTTCTGGGAGCCCAGGCCGTGCTGACACCTCCTGCCTCCCCACCTGGAGCCTTCAGCCCTGGGCTGACATTCTCCGTGGGGCACTATGACCTGGTATGGCTGACCCTGCACCAGCGGTCAATGCCAAGGTTTCCAGGGCCCAGAAAGCCTGGCACTACACACGCTGAACACTAAGACATACACACAAAGTAACAAAGAGGACTTGCTACAGCGGTGGGCACTCAACACCCTGCTTCAGCCCAGATTCTGAGTCCCTTTAAATGGTACTTCCGGGTTATCTAGGAAATGCCCGGTCATCCATGTCCTCAGCCACCAGCTGGGGACAAGCATTCCTCGCGGGGCTGCTCAGGGGCTGCTGGGCTTCTGGTATGAAAGTACCTTCACCCAGCAAAGTGCTAGACAGTGGGAACCATTCTTAGGATGCTACGGAGGAGAAGGGTAGATCCGGTGA
The DNA here is from genome assembly GCF_048772815.1 of Callospermophilus lateralis. Classification (NCBI taxonomy): domain Eukaryota; kingdom Metazoa; phylum Chordata; class Mammalia; order Rodentia; family Sciuridae; genus Callospermophilus; species Callospermophilus lateralis. The sequence continues at coordinate 6,290,611 of NC_135314.1, read as the reverse complement.
CTGTTAAAGGAAATGACCTTTCTTTGTTTTGAGATCGCATACTCTCTTCCCTGAACGTGTCTGGGAAAGCATATTATAATGAGAGTTAATTGGACTTTTCAAATGAACATCCAAAGACATGCTTTTGCGTGCTGGGGACAGGTGTGCACCAGATAACACAGTCTCAGGGACAGCTCCTGTTCATGACGAACTCAGGAAACAATTACGGGAGCCTGGCGTCAAGTGGGAGTTAGAGAGAGGAAAAACCAGCCTGCATGGGGAGGGGGGAGCAGCGGGGAAGGGTGGAGAGGGGTCAGGGCTGGCCGAGTAGACTCATCAGCTCAGTCAGGTGGCTTGGACACGGCCTGGCCACTAGCTGACACTTCCCTCCATCAAAGCGCAAGACGACATTGTTTTCCAAGTAATGAAAACTCAGAGATCAATTTTGCCACATGTGGACATGGCCCCCTTGAGGCCCCAGAGCCCTCATGCCTGGGAAGGAGAACCGAACACCCCATCTTCAAAGGGAGTTTTTGGTTTTTACAGCCTCTACCCCCAACACGAACCACTGCAGAGCACATTTTTCTCCACGTCACCCAGTGTTACCGTTCAGTGGCTTCCCCGTCTCAGCAGTCTGTGCAGAAGCCGGACAGGGGTGGGGAGAGGAGGTCGGGCGGACAGGCCAGCGCACTCCTTACCTTGAGCCGTTCACCTGGCTGGGGTTGCATTCCATCTTGATGGTGACCCTGGCCGGGGGTTGAGACAGCCAGTCCTGCTGAGGGACACGCGGGCTCATCTTGGATGTCTGGCCATAGTCACTGGAGGAGGATGCGGTCATCTCTGTCTTCGCCAGGTGTGGCGTTCCGTAGGCACACTCAAATAGCGACTGGTCCTCGCTCACGACGGACAATGCTTCCTGGCGGCCCAAAGAGACACAGATTCAGGACACTGCCGAGGACAGTCGTCTAAAGATGCTGTCTACAGAGTCATCTCAACGGGGGACCACGTTTCAGGTCGTTTTTATGGTATCCACGTCTACCTTTCAGAAGGAAAAGCACCTGGGTTTGCCCCTGCCAGACTCTGCGGGTTGGCCTGGAGGCCCGGGAGGCAGGTCCCCACCACCCCAGGCTCGACTGCTGCAGAGCAGAGAGGACCACTTTAATCTGAACTCAAGGAAGTTGAATTTCAAAGGTCTTCGAAGACATTCAAGTGCGTGTGTCATTATTTGACAAATGCAATCTATAATTCAAACAGACAGGGTACAGAACGGGCGTGAAGAGTAAAAAAGAAATGTAAAGGCGGACACCTAAGCATCTGGCAAAACTGCCCCATTCCCAAGAGATTTGGAGGAAGAAGTCCTTAGAAGAAGGGAGGGGAGGCGGGAGACCAAACGACAGCTAGACAGAGGTACGGATTTTTCCACTCTACATTATTAGCTGGAATCGAGTTCCAAGTGGTGCTTCTGTGATGGCAAACATCTGGATGATAAATGAACCAAAAAAGAAAAAAAGAAAAAAGAAAAAAAGAAAAGAAAAAGAAGCTGTGAATGATCCAGATGCCTCCAAATACCAGGATGTTAAAATATCTGGATCAGTGAAAAGCTCTGTTTTCCCCCTCTGTACTTTCTATTAATATCTTTCCTCTTCTGCATGATTTGATGAGAAGAAATAGAAATTTGTCATGGTTGGATCATTTTTCTGTGGTTTTGAGTCAAACAAGTGGTTAGTCTATGGCTGTGTTTATAGTCTACAGCCAAATCAGCAAAGGCGAATTTGATTTGGAATTTCAACTACTTGAATGATCTATCGCATGGCAACTGTGCAGAGCAATTGCGAGTCAATCCAATTTTGGTTGCTATAACACCCACAAAGAACCTCAGGAGAGGACTCGTTTTTACTTTGTCCCCTGGTGTCCTCGCCCTCCTATGGGCTCAAGGGAAGCAAATGTCAGTTTGGCCATATTTTTTAATGGAGCCTTGGAGGCAGCGGGGACTGGGAGACCTTCTCTCTCCCAGGATCCAGAAAGGCCCAAACCTGGGCTTAAGTAAGCCGGCCAAGATCAAGCAGGGAGCTGTGTTATCATCTGCCCCGTCTGTCCCCAGCCTCAGAACGCCCTTGTCCTGTGTGGGGGCTTGGGAAGTGTGTTTAAATTGGCTTCCTCCTGGCTCTTTGAGCGGACTGGGATGCCTGCCAGCAGCGGTGGCCTCCCTCAGCGGCCTTCCTGGGATGGGAACCTCCCAGAGGCATCAGAGCCATTCCGTTTACAAAGCTGCCTCCCTACCTGCCTGTGCCCTGCCCCTTGCCCTCCACTGCCCAGGCCCCACGCTTTCTGCCAGATCCCCAAGGACCTGACCCACGGCACCACGAGTTAGCCAGTAGGAAGAACCAGAAGGAATGAGCTTGAGGGTGGGCTCCCAGAGCAGTGCCAGGTGCCTGTGCAGGAACGCCACACTCTGACCCCACTGGAACCCCTGGAATCCCAGCCCTGTGACACCTTGAGAAAGACCGAGTTCGAACAGGAATACACGCTCTCCCCAAGAAGGCTGTGCCAGTCAGAGCCAGGACCAGGCCGAGAAGAGGAGAGCAGGGAAAATACACCACACACTCACACCACGCGCTGCAGGGACCCAGGAGACCCACGGCGAGGTGGGGCGGGGGGCAAAGGGCGGCCTCGACGCTCAGGGAGCCACCTGCACCCCTCTCTCTCCTGGTCACAGTGAGTGAACCGAGGACACCAGGGTTCAAGCTCACAGGCGCAGGGTTAAAAGTCAAGTCGGCACCACAGACGTAGTGGTCTTGCTGAGCAGTCAGGGCCAAAATGAGAGTTCCTTCTCCCTCCGCACAGCAGTGCGGAGCAGAGGGTCTACCAACTCCCAACAGAAAACAAGGCTGCAGCCGCGGCCTCTCCTCGGCGGGCGGCAGACCCAGGCAAGGCTCGGAGGGAATAACACGCTATGTAATGTTGGCTTTGGCTCTCTGGTGACAAGAGGCATGAATGCATGTGTGATTTATGTCAGAAGTTGGCAAAAACAGGTCACATATACCAGTCAGGCAAAATTTCGAATCACAAATTAAAAATAAAAGGCCTTCAACAACAACAAGACAGGCAATAACTTTAAAATATCAGCACATCCGCCAGATAAAGTAAGGGATTCTTCTAAACAAAGTCACTGGCCAAATACTGTAGCACAGTATTGGGGGGCAGGGGGGACCAAAACATTCAAAGTGAGCCTAAGTGTGTGCTTGTGGGAAGGACCTGTTCTCACATCTGGCAAAGAGCCCGCTAAAGAAAGAAATCAAAGTTAATAGAGATTGATTAAGAGGGCAGAAAACCTTATAGGGGCTAGCGTTGAAAAAGGCAAACTTCTCTTCTTTGAGAAGAATCTTAAAATTCTTCTCAAAGTTGACATTGCATAAAAATGAGGGAGGCGATGTAATTCAGAATTTTAAAGCCACCCTTCTTCCATTGCTTTGGCTGACGAAAGGGGAAAGGCACTACCATCAAGGAGACTTCAGGATGAACAGTTCAGAGAGGGTAAAATAGAGCCCACATTCTGAACAGAAGAAAGAAGTCAAAAAGCACAGCCCTGAAGTGATTCTGAGTTCACAGAGGCTGCCCAGCGCCCAGAATTAGCTGCAGCCTGAGAAAATGGAAGAAATGAACAGATTCACACACTCCCACCACCGCAGCCATTTTAATGGGGGGAGACAAAGAGAAGACAAAGAGAAGGTTCGTTTTCAGAAACCTGTTTCAACAACAATGACCACCAGAGTTAAACGCTAATAAACCAAGCCGAGAGCCAAGCCGCAGAGCCCGGGGCTCCTGGGTTCCTCCTCCTGACTTGGCTAGATGGAGGTTTATCATCCACTTGTGAAGTCTGAATGGCCAAAGCCCCCATGGACTCTCCCGGCCAGCCAGCTCCAGGACTTCAAAGGGGAGCCGCTCCAGCCCAGCGGGATTACAACCAGAAGGGGGTGCAGAGCCTGGTAGTAACCAGGAACATGTGCACTCCCAACTCCTGCAGGGACTCCCTGCTGTGGCTGACCGCCCCTGCTCCCTACCTCTGCCACCTGGCCTGTCGCCTACCTGCCCACGACCTGCCCACCTGCCCAGGGCGTCTGCAGTCCCTAGTCAACAGGAATGCTCTTCTTTCAGAACCAGCCACGGGGCTTAGGAACTGCAAAAACAACCCAAACCCGACAGAAATGAGGCATAATAACCTAATATGCCGACTCCACGTTAGCATAAAAAGACCTGAATTTCAGCCTGGTGTGCACTAGGGCGTGGGGGTGTCTTTCTGCAGCTCCAGGAAAGTTGGGGGTCGTGGGATGTGGCAAGTGGCTGCCTCCCAAGCCCATTTTTTATGGACTTATGAGAAACACATAAATTCTAAGCAAATCGACCCCAAACAAAAGGCACCGCTGTGTTAGAACCCCAGCGTTGACTGCTTCATTTGAGCACTAAGACATCAGTACCATGTGAGCGCCATTCCTCCGGAGCTTGGTTACGGGATAACAGTCGGTCTGCATTCCTGGACGGCAGAGGACTCAACTGGATTGTATTTCATACTGTAAGGCTGAAGTGAGTGTCTACTTTCAAGTAAGTGAATTTAAGGAGAGCAAAGCATCCAGAACACTTAGATTAAAAAGAGAAACTAAAGCAGAAAAACCGAGTGGAACACAGTCCGTGTGCACACTGACATTCCCAGCAGGAGTTCAGAGATCCCTGTGCAATGGATCAGGGTTTTGTTAGGTTCTTAGGTTTCAAGTAAAATGTTAGAAAATCAGCATTTTGGCCCAAATTTGTTTCTAATTTGTGATCCCCAAGGCCCATAAAAATATTACATTGTTAAAACAGAGAATCCATCATGCTTAAATTTGCCTGAAAGCCTGGGAGTGGCCAAGTGTTGAAACTGAGAAAATCTTAACAAATGACCAGCTCTCCCCACCACTGGGCAAGGAAGGGGCACCGAGGGAGGTGGTCTGTATGGGCTTTTCAAAAGTTAGCAAGATGGCCAGAGGGAGACTTGGAGAACTGGATTCCCAAGTCAGTCTTGCGTTTCCTTAAGTCTCATGTGCCTTAATTATTTGATAATAAGTAGAAAAACTTTGTGGAAGAAGCATTTTAAGAACATGGTTGTGCTTTAAAATACTGATCTTACCGAGGTGCTTGCTCTCCCAACACAGTGGAGACGTCTATATTTCTTCTCTGATGGCAGGCAGAGTAGCGGCCTATGTTCTCACCTGTGTCATCTTAAACTACAAGGAATGCCATCTTTTAACGCTTATCATAGTTTAAAAGTCCGTCGTCCCCTGCCCACAGTTGAGAGGGCAGGATTGGGAAACGAAGCAGCATCACATGGGGAGAGGTGGAACAGCCGTGTCTGGTGGAGTCCCCCTCCCCAGGCTGACCACCAGCCACTGTCTGGGGTAATCAGGAGCAGGAAGGTGGACTATGGAAGCCCCATGGCTGGCCTTCGATGCCCTGCCTTGTTGTGGCTGTGAACACAGGAGATGTGCTTTCTCAGGTAAGAGATGGAGCCAGCTAGAAAGAGATCGGCCAGTGGAGAAAAGGTGGAAGAAGAAAAGGGCACAAGGCACAGAATCCCAGGATCTGGGCTGGATTCAAGGATCAGGGCCCTAAGTGGAGAGTGAAGGGTCTCCCGGAGCCCAGGAAGGAGCCTGCTAAGCCAGGCCTTCCTGAGCCTCAGGCCCCAGGTGCATGTAATCCCTGTGGAATGGTTCAGACCAACACAACTGCCTTGTGGTTGATCCAATTAATTATTCAGGCCCAAGGAGATGGCCATGAATGGGATTCACAGCAGGTGGATGGCTGCCCTCTCTTAATGATTGATACACAGGAAAACAGACAGGTAGGGAGACCATCTGCGAGCACGCCAGAGCCTGTGCCACTCTGGAGACCTGTGACAGATGTCTGTGGACCCAACAGGACTGGAAAACTACTCATTAGCTGTCTCAGCCCATCACCTGAGGTTTCAAGGCAAAGCATAGCAGATGCTTCTGGAAAGTCTGGTTCCTAATCACATTTGTAGAAGGAAAGAGCAACACACACCAAAGCAGAAGCCCCTCTGCCCACGAGCCCAAAGGCACCAGCCCAGTGGGGATTCCAATCCACCGCCTTCGTACTTCTCCAGTTCCAATATGGCAGCACGAACCTCCTCTGCCCAGTGTGTCTAGTGATTATGACACACGCCCACAGCCCAGCAGTGTGAGTCCAGGACGCCTCGTCCAGCTGGGCATGGGCAGTTTTCTTCCTGCTAGACGTTCTTTTCTTTTCTGAATTCTTCAGAGGAGGAAGCATTAACTCAGATATTGAATGCAGCATCCAGCTTTGTGTTCACGTTTTTCTAATTTAACACATTGCTATTTTAGTCTTTCAAAAATATAAAAAAGTCTTGGATTAACCTCAAAGGAAAAATGTATGTAGGCAAATGAAGTCCATCTAAAGAGCGTATTTGTCCAATGTGGTATCGCTTCAGTATCAAATGATTTTACAACTCGCTATACCAGCCCAGTGCTGGGGATGAGACTCAGGACATGTTTGCACGTGCACACACACACACACACACACACACTCGCATATGCACACATGCACACACACATACTATGAACATGTATGCATATACAAATGTATACACACATATACCTCATGAGTATATATTCACAAATATAAAGATAAGGAGATGATCCTTGTTATCTTTATTAATGGAGCGCTTTCATATATTCCTTATCTTTAAGGCAATCTGCACCCTCCAAGACAGATAGATGTTGCCTAAATAATACAGAGAACTTGAATTCTCATTTTCCACCTTTGCCTATTCCTCTCTTGACCTGCAAGGCTTGATCTCCTGCTTCCACCAGGACAACCTTAGCTCATACACCTCCTGTTGCTCTTCCCTGCTCTGAGCTCGTTCTCCTCTAGTGGGCTCTGGGCAGGCTGAGCTGGCCCCTTGCTCACACGACTTCTCCCCTGACCATACCTTTATTGAAACAACCATCTGCAGGTCCTGCTTCTCTGTCTTTCTAAACCAAAACAGTTTCTTGCATAACACGTCTGCTGATGTTCATATTGATCATAGGACTGAGTCAGGAAATAATATAGAATCCCGTCATGATTCTCTAAGTGGAGTCCAAAAATTCCATCATCCAAAGTAGCGGGGACACGCGTTCTGTGAGATGGGAAATTGTGGGGTTTAGAGGCTCGCTGCAGTCGCCCCCCCCCCCACTCCCCCATCATGCTACCATGAAGCACGGCACTGCACTGCGGGCTTCGATTTAAATCCCCGAAAGTTTGAGCCAGGAACTGCAGTGGGAAACCTACAGGAAAGGGTAAGAAAGCCGTGGTAGAAAAAAACAAATTTTCCCAAGCAAGAGGAGAAGGTCTGAATTCTGAAAGCAGAAAGCCTAGAAATATTCTGAAAGACCGGCGCTTCACAGAAAGCTTTCAAGGAATGGTCATGCTCCCCATCACGAAACGAGACTTAAATGAACCTTGGGGAATTACCACACCGCCAACCTAGCGTCACAGTAAGTCCCCTCTGCCATCTCGGGGCTGTGCACGCCGCTCTCCAAATGCACACAAAATGCAAATGAGCTGGGCTCATTCAGCCCAGCCAGGGGCATCTGGTCAGTTACGGATGGTGTTTGAGGAGACCCAGGAAATTAGCCCAATGCACAATGTGGACATGCACCCCTGGAGGGTCACGCCATATACCCCACTAAGATGCACGACTTCTTTGTCTTTATGAATCAGTTAAAATAAATTTAACTTAAAAAAATGAGTTTGATGTTAATACCTTCTCTTTCCTCTAGCAAAAAAACATTTTTCTCCTTGGTTGTTGGAGATGAACAAGAAAATGCCAGAACATGAGCAGAAGCATCTTGTTACTACGTTTTAAATCTGAGCAACAAAAGGCCATCTCCATCCTCCAGCTCTGTCTGCCTGTGGGGTGGCTAGTACTCTTGACTTTGACACTTGTTTTTCTAATCATTGTTGTCAGGTCACACTCAGAATATTCATACAAAAGCCTTTATTTTAACTAGTTTTAAATACTCATTTGAGATGGAAAGTATTTGTTTTTGTTTTTTAAATCACAAAGCTTGATGGAAGCATGGAGAGGCACTCAAATGTAGTCAACAAGTGGCAGAACAAAAATGTCCTGGGTCTGGAGTCGGGGACCTGGGTCAAGCTGGACCAAGCCCTTGCCTCTGTGACTGTTTGAGCCCCTTCCTGCTCCAAGCCTGAGCTCTGGGAGCCTGTGAGAAGTGTGGCCTCTGGGCTGCAGACCTGCTGGGGGAGAATCCACTTCATAACATCCTCAGGTGAGGCTGGTGCACCTGGGCTAGCGCCACAATTTCTTCAACTGCAAAGCTGGCTCAGGTCGCAGATGCCCAGCTCCCAAGCAGCTGGTTAAATGGCCCAAATGAACTGCTGCATGGAAAAGGCTCGGAAAGCCTTAATATTAAATTTAAATGATTATCACATAAGAAGTTGGTATGACTGAGCCAAAGTCTTCGCATGGCTCAAGGCAGGATTCTCCATTTCTAGACATTTTATTCTAATAAGCCAGATGCCAGAGGATTATGCAGTCTCCTGTATGCCATGGTGGCTTATTCTTCCTAAGCATTGAATTTTAAAATTGTGTATCTGACTGATTGGGGGGGAAGATTATGTTGGATCTTTTATTGTTAAGAACACACATGTCACTTTGGCCCCGTGTGATTCAGACGTTGTGTCCCCTGGTTCAGTTCTTTCGTGGGTTTCCAGCTGCAATTTCATACTGATGTCAATCAAACAGAGGCTTCGTGCAGGAAGGGATGGATCCTGGTGCATTCCCCAGCTGCTGCTGATGTTCTCTAGAAAACCAACCAGGCTGGATAAGTAGCTCAGCAGTAGAGTGCTTGCTTTACATTCATAAGGCCCTGGGTTCAATCCAACAAAGAACCCAGGGCCACCAAAAGACAGAAAACCAAAAAAAAAAAAAAAAAAAAGAAAAAGAAAAGTCAATGGGTAAATGAATGAGCATTCAACGTCCTTAGAAATTACTCTTTTCCCCTAGAGTAGCACATGGCACACTGTTGACACTCCTCAGGGTCCTGAAGGAAGGTCTCCTTTCCAGGGTGGATGGTCCGTGATGCTATTGATCAACTTTCCCCTAAACTTCTTGGGATTTTCCATAAACTTGTAGAAGGACATGTTTCTATGGCGGCTTTATGAAGAAGTTCACGGCCCCATTCTACTTTTCTGATGTTTGAAGTTTGCAAGCCCAGGTGGAAATTCAGATGATTCTGGCTTTGAGGGGCCCAGAGTCTGCTCAGAACATCCGTCCAAGGCTCATGGAGGGACACAGTCACGTGCATCGTTCCTCTCTGGGAAGGGTCCCCTCTGCCCGCCAGGCAGGACGGGGTAGCATTCCTCTGGTCTTCAGAGGGAGCTTCATGGAAAACAGCCCTGTGCTTGGCCTTCTCAAAACACACATATGCTAAAAATGCAGTGTGCGACACATCTGGAATGGGTCTCATCCATGAATCTCTGACACATGGATTCATTGTTTTCGATAAAATTCCAAGTATTTTATTCATGAGAAAATTCTGGCACAATGGAAAAACCCTGGCAAGCAGAAGAGAAGCAGCAGATGTCCTGGCCTCCGCCCATGATTCTGTCTCTCGTTTAGCTAATGTTCACCAGGTATCTATCTCAGGCCTTCAAATCTGATCCAAAATTTTCCATAAGGAGGTATTACAACAGCCTTAACTGTTTAAAGAATTGATGTCATTCCCCCAAGATGGGTATCAGGCCAGTTTCAACATGCAGGTGCCCGGGGGACATCAAGCAGCAGCAGCCTGAGCACAGGGCACTGGTTGGAGATCCAGCAGCTCATGGCTCGGCCACTCAGTGCCCCTCCTGTTCTGAGGCGTCTACCTCCTTAGCTAGTAAATGAGGGTCTGGTCTCCTGACCTTTCCTAAGGTTGCTTTGTGCACCAGAATGACATCTATTTTATTTAGCTGGTAGCCTTCTTCTGCCACACCAGCCTACAACTCCCCCTTTGACATCTTTGAGCAGATTCATAGATGGGTGGGGATTTCTCGGGCACAGAGGTGCCACTGTTTGGTTCCTGGGGGGGGGGGGGTTAGAGGTTAGTTAACTGTAGGATCTGCCCACACTGTCTGCAGGTTTTAATTCCCCATGTCCTTGTGGACATCTTATTTTGTGTTAATGGCAAGAAGTCGGCACTTGAGAGCTGGTTTTTGTCACCAAATGTGGTTGGGAGCCAACCTCCTGCATGGGGATGCAGTAGCTATTCTGTGCGCGAAATGCACCAATCACAAAAGAAAGTCTGGTTCTCCTAACGGGAAGTCTCGCAGAAACGGGGGCTCTCAGAGGAGGAAGTCCACACTGTTGACACAGTGCTCTGGGGACCTCCTCTTCCTTTTCATCTTTGTCCCCAGATAATGATGCTCACACAGTGTAGAGAGCGTGAGCAGAAGTGGGTATTCCCATTTTCTTAGATGCTGATCCCCACTGTGGAGAGAGAGAGCCCTTGTTCACCCCTCCAAGGGGCCACTTCCTGCCAAGCTGGCACTTGGTCTCCATGAATGATGGTACCTCCCTCCCCAGGGCCAGGAAGTTAAGCCAGTGTTTTGCAGAAGATTTTCCAGCACATAAATCTTACCCAGATGTTGCACAGGAAGGTGACCAAGTAGCCAGGGTGTCAAAACCTTTGTGAATGCTCTGCACCCAGCTCACTCTTCTCCCATGATGCGCCAGTCTGCGCCCTGTCGTCCCAACACTTCCAATGCACCAATAATCGGGTTGCTGCACTTGATTTTTATGACTCTGGGTGTGCTGACCTCAACCCCCAATGCATCTCAATTATAAGCGGTAAACGTGCCTGATAATTCCAACCTATGCATGCATAGATCATGCCCAGCGGGGCTCTCATGCCTCTGGCTTAAGTCTCTCTGAAAATCCATCTACTTTGCAAGTCACAACTGCTCTTTAAAATTCTGTAGGTTCATTCATATCGAAACCAGTCTGCCCTGCAGAACAGCGCCGTGGCCTGAAATCTCAATGATGCTCCACAAGGGTCTCTGACTGTCTCCTTATTGGGGATCTGTTCACCACACTCACCTCCACGGAGGAGGCACGTATGGACATATTTACCACCTCTCTTTTCCGGGAGTAGAGGAGGGAGTTCTAGGGCTCCTGGGCACCATAATGCAAGTCCTGAGCAGCACAAAGACACCTGCTGGTGGAGGTGGACAGGTGAGTGGTGTCAGACACCTTCCCACCAGGCCCTGTGGTCTACGCAGCACTCCCTCCTTTCAGAGCCCACCCCTCCAGCTTGCACGGTGAGCCCAGGGGATCATCTGCTCATGGGAGCAGCTTCCCTAGAATGCAGGACGCTGCATTCCTGACCTCCAGCCTTCCTGGCTTGCACTCGGGCTACCAATCTGTAAACAAAGCTGTGCTTTAGACTGATTGAAAATTGAAACAAGGTGTAAAGAATTGAGGCCCCGGAAATCAGATAACATTTGTGCCACTGTCTTACCTTAACCCCAAAGCTCCTGACCTGAAGAAACCTAGCCCACCAGACCACCCAATGCTCCAGCCCTCACCCAGGCCCGGGGACCCGTGGCCACACTGGTGCCCACGGCCCTGACCTCCAAGGCTGGGACTGTAATGACGAATTGCTGTGGACCCAGAGTTTCTACAAGCATGGTTCACTTCCCCCACATAGACCCAGGCAGGATTTACCCGGGATGGTTCTCTTGATTTTCACACACCATTGTCTCTCCCTTTGTACTTTGCTTTTAAGCAAACGAGTGTCTGTGTATGGGTCCCGGTGTAGGGATGGGGTCGGTAGCTGATGGTGCATGGGGATGCTATGGGACCGGAAAAAAAAAAAAAAAAAAAAGGGACCAAACTATGGGTGAACCATCAACCCTTCACTTCTCAAGTTCCTCAGCCACAGATTAGACCAACAGCAAGTCATATATATATATATATATTCTTTTTTTTAAATTGCATCTCTAGTAACATGTATGGACTTTCTTTCCTTGTCATTATTCCCTAAACAATCCAGGACAACTGTTTACTCGGCATTAAAATCAGAGCAGGTATCCTAAGTAACCAGAGATGACTTAAAGTATGGGATGGAGCGTGTGCTTAGGATGGGTGCCAGTGCTGCACCTTTTTGGAACTTGACCATCTGAGGGTTGGGTCCCCAAGGTGGGGTCCCCAAGGTGGTCCTCAGATACCCAAGTAACTAGGGAGGGCTGTACTTACGAAGATATCTTATGACTGAGTTTTCATCTCCCACTGGCTCCTCAGGCCTCGCAGCTGCCCTACTAGGATGGACAGTGGGCTCCCCACAGCCCCTGCTCCAGGCTCCAGGCTGGCTCCTTGCCATCCACCCAGGACCACTGAAGACCGTCAGCCGCTCTCCTTCCCCACACTCCTTTCCAGGCTGCGGCACTGCTGCCCTGGTTCCTGACAGCCCCACCCGGGCTCTTGCACCTTCCCTTTTCCTCCAAGCACCCTCCTGGGGTACTTCCTGCACCAGGCCCAGGCCACCTTGGGTGAGCTCCTCCAGCGCCCTCAGCACTGTCACCTCGCACAGCCTGTCTAGCTTCCAGGGAGAAAGTGCTCTGGAGGGATGGCAAGTGGGTGCTCTGTAGCTTGCTAGATTTCACCCGCCTTCAGTCGCGGTGACCCAAGGCCCCGTGGGTGTCAGCACCAGAGGACAAGGTCCAACGCAGAGGAGAGGCAGTCTCAATGGCAACTCTAATCGTGTCACTGTGTTTAAGGTGGCACTTGATTCCCTGTGCAGACTCCAAAGCGATCCAAGGGCTTGGTCACCACTAGACTTTCCTTTGGGGACAATCTTAGCACATCCTCAGTCGGCTTGGCAAACATCTTGGCTTCTGCTACTCTGACAACCTGAAGTGACCACTCGGCTTTGTTATCACCCAAAGACTGGTCCTTCTACACCACAGGGAGCGGGACCCAGTCAGCAGGTCAAGACACTTTAATTCAAAGAGGTTAGAAGTTTGCATCATAGGAAAGTCCTCTAATCCCCACGATAATCACATGTCCCCACCAGGAATGACAACATTCACTTACTCATAAGTTAAACAAGTATGTCCTGAACACCATTTATAATCCAGAAACTTCTAGGTGTTTCTACATGACATCAATTACCAAAAAAAGGCCCCTGTGTACTTAAGGCTTGTATTCTGTCAAATGCAGACAAGAGATACATTTTAATAATTTTTAAAATTCAATCAAATTATAGAGTAAATGAGAACCTTGTTTTTGAAGTCGGCTCTGTGGGCCAGCAGCTCCTAGCAGTAGCATGTGGGTCCTTGTTAAATAGGCAGAATCTCAGCCCGGCCCAGAGCTAGTGCATCGGGATCTGATTTAACCAGGTGGACAAGGAGAGCCACATGCAGGTGAAGTCCGAGAACCGGGTCAGAAGATGGCAAGTGTGATGGAGGAAGGCCCAGCTGCCAGGAGGCTGGGGCGAGAGGGGTGGGTTCCTCATAGTGTGGTCAGGGTGGTCCTTGTGGAGAAGAGGCCTGAGCTGACATAGAGGGTGACTGAGGGACTTCAGGGGACTCTGCCTTCTAGCTCTGGCCACAAACAAGGCCAGAGGTGGGCACTGGAGGTTGAGGGAGGAACACTGGGATCGGGAATGGTCAGGAAGGAAGCCTTTCGTTGGAGGGAGGGAGAGCGCTGCAGCAGAAGGTGCAGGATGAGCCAGGTAAAGCTGGGCCCAGAGCCTTGCAGGCCTTTCCAAGGACCTGCTCTTGTTTCTCTGGGCATGACTCTCTTTAGCTGTCTTGGCTAAAAGCCCAGAAATTGTCTTCTTCTGTGAGACGTACTAATATTTTCCACCTCATTAGGGCTCTGCAAAGAAAATTCTTTCTATCTTTTAAGTTTTATTATTTTCAAAACTAAATGCAATCAGAATGTCCACAGTATGCTCGCCATGTGAACAGCAAAAGCCACACCTAATAAAATGTTATGGCCATGCCTGCCCCACGTGCAACGGGAACTTCTATTCATTCTCACACACAGGAATGCTGGGAACTTTTCATTCAGAATCTATGGCCATTTTTAAAGGACTTGGCACACACAGGAAATACCTCACCAAGTCCACCTGCCATCCACTTCTGGGAAAGGGCAGCCAGGGAAACTGACCACAGCAACCATCCTTAGTCGTCCAGGCCGTCATCACTGCCAACCCAGCGACAGCGGTGGGCGTGAGGCTGCAGGGCTGCAGGGCCTCTGGGTGGCGAATGGCCACTGTGGGGTCACTTCCTTCCTGCTCACTGCGCACTGGAGCGAAGGTTTACGACTTGAGCAGTGATGCAAATGGCCAGCTATTTCCTCTTTAAACAAGATGATAAACGTTTAGGAGAACCGTGCACCGCTGTGGAGAATTCCAGTACTCAGAGCTCCGACTGCAGAAGGGGTCTGCCAGTTATTGAAGGGCGGCTTGACCTCTACGGTGGAACCTTCTAGGAGCCAGCAACCTGGGCCTCAGGACTGCCTTTGAACCCAGGTTCAGCAGCTCTTGCACCATCTGTGCAAGTGCCCCAGGCTGGGCAGGAGCAGCATTTATTGTCTCAAGTTCTGGAGGCTGAAGTTCAAGACCAGGGGATCAGCAGAGCAGGTTTCCCCTGAGGCCTTGCACCTCGGCTCGTAGTTGGCCACCGTCCCCTCACCCACCTATGCATCTCTGTGCCCCAATTTCCCTTTCCACGAGGACACCAGGCATACTGGATTGGAGTCCACTCACCTGACCTCATTTTAACTTGATTATTTCTATAAAGATCTTCTCTCTACATAAGGTCACATTTTGAGGTGTTGAGGGTTAAGACTTCATCCTCCAAATGTATGAGACACAGCTGCACATGTAAGAGTGTGTTAGGTCCCGGAGGGTGGAGGTCATGTCCCACGGTCACGGCTATGTGTCCCCACCCAGCACAGTGCCAGCTACCACGCTAACCACTTCAGGCCACTGCCTCTGGAAGTGTGCTCCAGGGGCCCCCAGGCAGAGCCGGCCCTCACTGTGGTCACAGCTTGCCGTGTCCTCTGCCTTTCCACTCTCATCCTGTGGGAGGTGAACAGGAAGCTTCCCGTGCTATCCTGCAGGACAGCCCCGAGGACGCCGCCTCCTGCGAGGCCAGGCATGGAAGCCACGTGCCAGAAAGGACAGCGATGCCGACTCTCCCCCCAAACGCTTCCTTTGGATGTAGCTCTCATGAAAACGGGACAGGTGTGCTAACATGCAATGGGTGTGCTATCCTTGCTTTTAAGTGAATTCGTAAGTCAATGTTTTAAAACCCCTAGTTGTAGCAACAGATACAGCCAGTATAAAGAGCTGTTCTTTAGAATCCTCAGCATTTTAAAGAGACTTCAGGGGTCCTGAGACCATTAGGTTGACAGCACTGCTACAGGGAATTAAACTGTGGCTGGGACCCAGCCTGTCCTCCCTCGGGTACCCACAGCCTGATGGCAAGAAGACACTGAACAAGAGCATATATCTAGCAGCAAAGAACTGCGCAAGGGGACACTCACTGGCCTTTCCCTCAAGTTGACAACAGAGAGCTCTCAGCAGGGGAAAAGCCAATCTGGATTCTTCCAGAAAAGTGCTCGTGATGTGTTAAACTTGGAACTTGTGTGACTTAAAGTCTGGGAGTGGGGGATTGGCATTTTTATGCACCCCAATTGCTGAGTGCTGGCTCTCGACTTTTTAACCCCGGGAATAATTTACTGAAGGATGCCCACTCTCCATTATCCACAAAGCACGGACATCTGTTTCCCCCTGAGCCTTCTCAAAAGTGGCGTGTCCTCTGGCAAAACAGGAGGCAGGTCTGTCAAGGGGACCCAGAGCAGCAGGAAACAGGCAGATCGTAGACGGCCTGACTGCTGCACAGTTACCTTTGCCTGTGGGTCCAAGGTAGCTTGAGAAGCTGGTCCCTGGACTCCAGGCCCAGCGCCCAGCTTGTTCATGTCGGTGATCCTGGTGCAGCTCAGGTGAGCAGGTGGCATGCCCTGGGTGATGTCAAGGGCAACTTGAGGTATTTCATTCTGTTTAATTGTCAAGTTGTTCTAATGTTGAAATTGCATTCTGTACTCGGACGCTAGAAGATCCTTCCTGTTTATGTGCTTCCTGGGGACTGCACACACCTGTTCCATTTTAACACAGATTCTTCTAGTATTTAACCCAAATAATGTCACTGGGTATCCACTGTGGGCAGAGAAACCCAGTGGGCCTTGGTGGCAGTGAAATCAAGAGGGTTTCTTCTCTAAGTCTGTCATTTTAGTTTGTCATTAGTTTAATTTAGAGGGTCAAAAATACACTGGAAGAAGAGTCAGGAGACTGGTCACTATTAGGGGATATCAGCTCCTTAGGGCTGGGATTTATTTAATTTTTTCCAGTGTTTGGAAAAGGCGCACACAGCTTGCACACCCAGTGAATACTGGTCCCATGAATTCCTACATGTGGATGCTAAGAGTTGGCTGCGATTGACCATCTAGATGAAGGATGAAGGAAGGCAGCGTGGAAGAACTGGAGTGCGTTGCACTGACCCTCGAAGAATTGCAGGAACTGGGCTCACAAGGGGCATCTCTGGATGAGGACCCATGAGGAGAGGCACAGAAGTGGGACCATGCCCTGTGCGTGAGGGCTCTGGGTGGAGTGGGAAAGCCAGGGACGCTCAGATGGGATCCGTAACCTGGGCCAGTTCCCAAAGGCCTGGGCTGCCTCCCCCAGACGCTGACTTCTGTCCTGCCTACAGAGGGGCTGTGCTCCCTACTCTTACATCTTCTCACTCCTGGTCTCCCCTTTCACATCCTTCCCTAAGAAGCCAAGAGTGCATCCGGGTGGCATGGTCTCCATTGAATCCATGACAGGGACTCAATGGGGAAAAACCTGAACACCCGGACAAGCCTTCTGGGAAGATGGGTTGGGTGGCTCAAAGTCCCACGTTGCTTGCTAGTCACTTGCTAGTGACCCCGCACGTCCTTCTCTGCCTTCTGGGAACGGAAGCCTAGGGAAACCTGGATTATCCAACCCTAGGAAGTGATGAGGAAGTTAGTTAGACAAGAAAGCTAGACTTAAAATAATCGTGCTCTGTGTTAGTAGGTTTTTGTTAGTTGACTCACACTTGAAGTTTTCCAGTCAAGTTTAATACACAAAGAGCCTGGCCGACTTTGGGGGAAATGAGGCATTCCCGGGTAAAGAAGCCAGTCTGCACACTTACTTACTGCACCCTTCCACCTACAGAACACTCCAGAAAAGATAAAACTGCGGAGCTGCAGAGGGTCAGGGGCTGCTACCACTGAGTTAGGGAGGGAAAACAGCAGAGCACGGAGGACTTTCAGGGCAGGAAGACGGCTCCATGTGACACGTAAGGATGGGCCCATGTCATCAGACGTGTCTACAACCTATAGGAAGCACAACACCTGGAGCGAGCCCTGACATGACCCGCGGATTCTGGATGCCATGTGTGAATGCAGGATCCTCGACATCATCGGGGTTCTCTGGCCGAGGTACAGATAGTGGGGACACTGGACGGAGGACGGGGAACACATGAGGACTCTCTGTACCTTCTGCCCAATGTTGCTGTGAACCTGAAACTGTCCTGAGAATAAAATCTATGTGAAAAATGAAGCACTGCCACCACTTTGTGAGTTCTTCCCACTTGTGATGACAACCCATCTTAACTTGGTTGACCACCATTGACTATGTTGTGGATATATCACCCTCCTCAGTCCTGTCCCCTACAAAAAACAGACATAGAGGGTGACATAAGGAGGGGAACAGCCCCCCCCCGCCGCCGGTTCCCACGTGGCTCTCCGAGGAGAAGCTGAGGCCCCCCGCAGGTCCTGAGGCTGACCCTGCAACTCTGAGGACAACAGCACAGCTTTGGGAGAAGAGCTCTGGGCGATCCTAGGTGAGGAGCACTCCTTACTATTCATGGGTTTTTAAAGCTACTATTTTTAAACTTGTCCCTGAGTTAGAGACATTAATACTTTCTTGAAGTAATACATAATATGATATAACTAATGTATGTGCTTGTCTTGGGGGTGCACAGGTGCCAACACTCTTGGGTCTACAAAATGAGGACCTTGAAGAAAAGTCCCCGCTGCAGCCGTAATTAACTTCATGTTAAAACATTTAAGGCTCTGCAGTGTCTAGAGGACCGTCTCCTCTGGTGGAGGATTCCGTCACTGTCAGGTAGGTAAGGCACACTTGAATACAAATTTAACTAATGAGGAAAGCATAACTGGTTTGGTTTATATTAGCAATGAGTGGCTTCATTCCTACAGCGTGTACGGAGATGATCCCTCGTGGGCTTGTGACCCTGGAGGATGCAGTCCCAAAGCAAGGGGGATACATGTTGGAAGCAGATTCTCCAAGGGATGATCAGTTCTCCATAAGTGGCCCTGACAAGACAGGCACGGTGTCACGGCACAGTGTCCAGGCACTGATTTGTAACTGATTCATTAACTCACCCGACAGATAAATGACTTAACGGGTTGGGACTATGGCCTCCTCCAAGAGTGGCCAACTAACAGCAGGGAGGGAGGCTCAAACTAGGAGCCATGTGAGTTCACTTACAAACTGCAGAACAGGAATTCTCAACGGGAACATGGCGTCCCTGCCACATGGTCCTTCAGCTCAAAGATAAGTCTAAACTCTTGAGTCTGTCCCAGATGGTCCCACATCTCTAGCCCCTAGAAACCCTGAGTCTGCAAAGAGGGGGGCTTGGACCCACTGACTGCTCTTCCAACACTCCCCTGTAAGTGACTTGAACAACGAAGACAGTGTCCCAACAACCAAAAGAGGAAGGTTGATCTGGAAAGGGGTGGCCTCTGGCCTGGCAGGAAATCCCTCCCGTCCTACAAATTCAAGCGGTGTCTGGAACTGCTGTGAAGCAGGATCCTTGAAAGACCATCTCATCTGGACGAGGTTCCAGCTAGAGCTCATCAGAAAGGTCCAAAGATGGAAAGCAGAAACAGCACCGTGCAGCTCAAGTTCAAACTCAAGAGGCACAACAAGAAAGTTCTTGAACTGCAAATGTTTCCCAGGACACACACACTCCCAAGTGTGCACTGGGAGGAGCGAACACACTCCAGCAATGCTGCTCCCAAAGAATCCTCTTCCTCCTACCTGGCCCCAAGTCTTTGATATATTACATTATGTTATATTATATTATATTAGTTTAAAAAAACAGTGGGAAACCAAAGTGTGAAAAGAGAGGCACACCGTCCCAATGAACAAGTGCATTATACTAACAAGGTGCAGTTAGGTGCAGCAGGACAGGTGTGCCCTCAGGGAATGGGAAGGGGGATGGAGGAAGAGTTGGGAGGAAGTGTGTCAGGGACCCAGACGTGGAAATTAGAAGCAGGGACCCTGGAAGGCACACCAGCAAAGGATTCTGCAACGCTAATGAGCTCTCATCAGATGACCAGTTTCAAAGGACGCAGATGTGAGGCCAATAGAAATCCACTAATTTGCACCTTGACTTGAGTATTTCCAAGTACTTCAGAGTCCAAAGAGAAAAAAAAAAAAAAAAGCCATATGTGTTCAGAACATATAATCAGTTGGTGAACTCCAAGGGAAGTTTAAGCACCAGAAGAGCCTGCTTTGGTGGCATTCGACGTAGAAACTGACCTAACACACATCTACAGTGTGTGCGTGTATGTGTGTGTGTGTGTGTGTGTGTGTGTGACAGAGAGAGGGAGGGAGGGAGAGGGAGAGGAGCATGTGGAAGCACATGCACACACCCAGTCATGGCCGTTCCTGCCTTGGGCTGTCACCACTCTGGGGATTCCTAACCCTGGGTCTTCCTCCCCGCAGCCTCCTGCCTTCTTACCTGTTTCACTAGCTGCCAGCCAACGAGAGGAGCTGGGAGCTAAAGGGAGAGAGGAATAAACTGCAGGCCTACCCCTGGCTGCCGGTGAGGTTCCTGGGGGAAGCCCGAGGAGCCCTGGGTGGAGTGAGGTGCGTGGCTGGCACAGGTCTGCACCTCCCCCCACGCCCCACCTGGCAGAGAAGCCAGAGCTGGCACCACGCCCTCCTGTCTCCCCTGGGCAGTGGATGGACCTAGAGGCCAGGCTGAGGCTCTGCACAGGGGCAGGGGCGTCCTTCTCCAGACAGCACAGCAGAGGTGCGGGTCCCTATGGAGTGGATACTGGGAACTCGTTTTCCAAGAACAAAAGTTAAACCTGAGATAAGCAAAGGATTCGAAAGCTTGCGCCTCGCTGGCCACAGTTCCTCAAGGGTCCTGAGATCACTTGGAGGATCTGACTGCCCCATCTCCACAGCTGATGACCCTCAAGCACAGGTCACAGCGGAGGCAAGAATGGAGCCATCTCAATGCACCTTTGACAACTGCACCCCGAGGGGAGCCTTCCCCATCAACCTCTGTGTCCACCGCTCAAGTGTGACTTCAAGCCAGGCCTCCCAAGAGGAACTGGACATGCCCCTGGGTGTCACTGTCAGATTCCCCTGGAGAAGCGTTTCCAAGAAGGATGGCTTCAGTCAGAGACTCCATCACCTGCTGAAAGTCCCTCTCATCCTGAGAACTCTGAGCACCTGGTTCCTAATATGAGGTCTATCTACCCATGAGCTCATGAATGATTCAGCAAACATTTCAGGACTAACTGACTCTGACTTTACCCTGAGACACAATTCAAGTATCTCTTGCATGAGAACTCAAGAGGTCTAGCCATCTGACATTGATAAGCCATTATTTTAAGAAGAATCCCCATCTCTCTGGAGGGGACTTTCACAGAAATTCAGCCAAAATGCTCATTACCATCATCAGCACCAGCAGGACTCGATGCTTTGGGACATCTAGTGTCCCAGGAACATGAATGGGGACATATGGACATGATTAGCTGCGTCTTGCTTTCTCCCAGAATCATTTTATAAATGGCTTTGGGCTATTCTCTTTCTTTCTTTTTAGGCAATATGAATTTGTAGGGAACACTTTTTAGTACATAATAAATTATTTCTCATTTTATTTTCAAATAATAAACTGAGAAGTGAAACAACAGAACTTACAGGCAGCCCTTCAGTCAGTCTTATCATCACGCAGTGTTACAGTTGGGATCTGGCTCACGTGGTGAAGGCTTGGTCCCCGCTGCAGGTGCTATTGGGATGGGGGAACTTTGGGAGGTAGAGCCTCACTGGAGGTCCCTGGGGCCAGGCCTTTGAAAGCGCCGTTGAGACCCTGACCCCTTCCCCTCTCTCTTTCTACTCCCTGGTCACATGAAACCAGCGCCTATGGTCCACCGTGTGCTCCCCACCATGATGTTCTGCCTCACCACAGTCCCCAAACAATGGGACCGAGTGACGATGGTCTGAAACCATGAGCCCAAAATAAATATTCCCTCTTTTTTAAGCTGATTTCTCTCAGGCACTTTCCCCAGGGTTGGAGGGCTGGCGGACCCACCTGGGTAGCGGAGCAGTCAGTGTGCAGGCTAATCGTCTGTGTGCAGGAGACCCTGCTGGGCAGGAATCACAGCACCTCGCAGTCCCCCGGTCTATAGCGCACACGTGCGTTCACACACGGCCTCGTTTAGTTCCAATATGACCTTCATTCCCCACGGGGGTCAACATCGTCGTCTTTAGTACAGCCACTTCCCCAGCGACTTGTCTTTTTAATTGTATCATTTCTACTGAGCACTGCTGTCCACCATTTGCATATGATGTTATATTCTCTCACGGCTCCTGGGTCTGATTCAGGCCATGGAACTGTAAGCGTCTGAGGGCAGAGGTATTTTGAACTGGTTTCTGTACCTCCGGGGCCAACCACACCATCACTGAGTGGATGCAGGTGGCCATCTCCTTACCTGTAAGATGGAGCCAAGGGTTGCTCTCACCTGTCACATCTGCTCCAAGCTGTGAAACATTTCATACGACGGCTCTAAGCATATTCCATCATGATGGCTGTGGTCGCCCCGGTTACTCACAGCTGACTGATCTCAAGTTGGTGAAGGCGAGCTAGCTTATCCCAGTGGACGGGATGGGAGATGGCAGAAAGAAAGGAAGGGCAGGGATTCTGTGTGTTGATCCCAGATCGTCTAAACTATCACGCTAACATGAAAGGCTTTTCTCTTTAAAAAAGTGACTCCAGGGACCGGGGTTGTGGCTCAACGTAGAGCACTCCTAGTCAAAGATGACAGCTGACCTCAAAGCCTAGCGCGTGTGTGGCGCTCGGTTTGATCCTCAGCACCACGTAAAAATAAATAAATAAAATAAAATAAAGGTATTGTGTCCAACTACAAATAAAAAAAAAATGTATTTTAAAAAAAGATGCCAGAAAATCATTGACTTGAAGGGATTCCTGTGCTGCTTCTCCTGTGCTGACTGCTCTTACCCGAGCACACACCCATGGGCCATCCCCACGCGGCTGTGTCGGAGGGAGAGACCTCACTGCACCCTGGTGCTTCTTTTCTCACACATTCACGCTTTATGGTCACATTCAACCAGCTGCTTCCTAAGCAAAACCTGGCACTACCAGCCATACAAGATTCATTTTGTTTCAGAATGTAATGAAAGGAAAACTGAAAGTCCATTCGACATGGCGCTACTAAGTTTCTATTTCACTTATTTTTCTTCTATTTCACTTATTTTTCTAAGAGTCTGTTAAAATCACCAGGTAGTAATAGTAGACAAAAGATCTGGTTGAATAACGTGCGTTTTTTAGTAGAAATAAGATGCTAACAAAGAAGACCAGCCTGGGAGACACCTTGTGAATTTTCTCCTAAGACTGGACCGTGGGCTGGGAGGCTCTGGAGGACAGAGGCTGGCCTCTCTGCAGGCACATAAGCACTGGAGACTCCATAAACACGTCCCCCGGTATGAAGACGGAGATCGTGGAGGCCAGTGATAAATGGGTAAATAGTTCCTTTGCTTAAGAATTAAAGACAGGAAAGACAACGCACCTATAGAAAGTGTTGCATCTGGTTCTCAACTCAAGGCCACGTCCCTTCCCTGCCAGGGAGGAGGGTGTCTGGCAATACGTGGGGTGATTCCAGTTGTCACTGCAATGGACAGGGCGCTCCGGCAGTCAGAGGGCACAGCCAGGAACACCTTCCAAGGGGGGTCTAGAGCCACATAGTCAAACATGACAGCCGACCCCAAAGCCACAGCACCTCCTGTTGAGAAGAGCAATGCCCCCTGAGTTCACTGAAGATGCAGAACTGCTAGAAGAGCTGAGGCCAGCGCCTTTCTGGGACACAACCAGTCACAGAGTCGTGTAAGTTTGCCCCCCACCCCCCACCTCCCCAGGTGAATCTGCCAGACACTCATAGTGTGGCTCAGACCTAACCAAGATCCTGAGCACAGAGTGAAATTGCTCAATGACCAAACTGTCATCAGCCTTCTACACGTAAGAAAATGAGTCGAGCATCATTGTTTAATTTTAATTGCTCAATGTCTTCTTATCTGAACTTGACCACAGATATCTAAAATCTGAGAATTGTAGGCCAACAAGAGTGACCGCGATTCAAAAGCCTCACCTATTTGTTAAGAATGGAAATCAATTCCCTTTCTAATTATATCTACTGTGGAAAATAGGGGTTGGGCTAGAAAGATGAAATGCTTCTAGATTCTTTTAATGTCTAAAATGCACCTTGGACCTCATAGGCCCACACAGATCACCGGATCCTCCTCTAAAATCTGCCTGTCCCTCTCTCCATCCTCTCTATCCTGCTTTTTCTGATTGATGGCATAACGTGTGATTTATATATTGTACAATGATTGTGAGTATCTGTGGGCATTTATTTATTTGGTTTCTATTGAGATAATCGTTCTTGGTTTTCAGAATATTGTCCCCAGAACGTAGAACAACTCTTGGCATACACCAGCCATGGGGTATTTCGAGAATAAAGGAATGAATGAATGAAATCCTGCACTATCGTTTGCTACCTTGAGATTCTGATGTAGAATTCTGCATTCCAGCATTCTATGACATGGGTGTCATAGAATTAGCCTTTATGCCAACTCATGGACTGACTGTGCGCTGAGCACTTTGCAGTTTAAGAAGCACCTTGCGATCATTATCTCACTTGATCCTCCTAAGTGCTGCCTGTGGCATACAGGCTGAATTTTATGGGGGCCAGTTTAAAGATAAACCCTGGGTCAAGCTGCCAGAGCTCACGTGCATCCGGCTTTTGGATATTCCAGGTCTCTAACTCTGTTAGGGCACAATGGCAGTGAGGCTGTGGGCTCCCAGGTGAGGGGCCAGGGCCCAGGAGCTCTGATGGACTCATGGTTTGTCCAGGGGCAGCCCCAGTTCCGAGATTTGGAGGTGCAGCTCTGAGGGTCAGGAGGGAAAGAAGACTGTTCCCACTGCACCTGAGGGAGGGAGGTGACACAGCCACTAAGATAGTTTCCTTTTTTCATGACCTTAAGAGAAGGAGATGACTGCATGGGGCAAACCTTCGACTTGGAGCCCTGTCCTGCTCGCTGTCCACAGGGACTCATGGGCACCTTGTCCAAAAGAAGGGACTGTGGCCACCCACTCCCTGCTCTGCAGCCCACCCCTCACCTGCACTTGACCCCTCCGCTGGCTGTGCCCCCGTGTCTGCTACACTCAACGGAAGGCCAGAGGCACCCACAGGAGGGCGGCACTGCCCGCGACCCACAGACCCTGTCCACTTTCCCCTGGCTGGCCTTCTGAAGTGTAGCAAGTTTTCAGAATATTAAAAAGTCTGCAAAAATGCACAGGTGGTCCTTTCTGCAGAGGCTCACTGAGGTGAAAGTGACACACATTTGGTAGAAAACATACTCAGAAGTTTGAATTTGAATTTTTCCTGGGCTAGCATCATGCACCACTGTCTCCTATGATGCTGGGCAGCAGCAGAGTGGTCAGCCACACCACCACAAGGGTGAGCAGGGCCCTCCGGGTGTGCTCGGCTGCTAGGCCAGGAGGGAGGCAGGTTAGTGTCCTGGGCGCTGTCTCAGCTATTTTCAACCTGAGATGGGCTGGTTGGGATGTCGCCCCTTGCAAGTTGAGGGCACCTGCACTTCAAAATGAAGCAAAGCATGGCTTAAAAATAAGTGAAGGCTCAGAGCCAGGACAGAAGGACACAGGAGCACCCAAAGGCTGGTACTGGGGTGAGCTGAGCAACCAAAGAAATCAAGAAAGTTCTCTCTCAGAGTCCAAAGAATAAAATAACTATCCATGTCGATACAAATTAATGATAGAATTGAGTGAACAATCGGAGGATAAGAGACAACTTTTTAAAGAAAAGAATCCCAAATAAGAAGCAGGGAAGGAATGAGGGAGGGGGAAAGTCCCCGTCGGAGCCCCCCAGCCCTGAAGACCAGCGACAGAGGCTGGATTAGTGGGAGACACACGGGGTGGGGGGCACGCGGTGCTTGCACGACTTCACCTCCTCCCTCAGAAGATCTGCTCGTGACTCCTGCTGTGCTAACACAGTCTACAACCCAGTGATCCCTGACCCTCCAAGAGGGAGCTTAGTTCCCCTCCCCTAGAGGCGGGTGCAATGGGTGGCCTGCTTCCCAGACGTAGGCGTTGAGAGGGAGAAAGGCAGGAACCGTGGGAAGCAACCAGAGACATCACCCACCGTAAGAAGCGAGGCAGGTCTACGCGCCACACTCACGTGACACTACAGACCCTAGATGTGACCCAACAAGGTGCGCACGTTCCTTCTGGGATATCCTGCTGACCATCTGTACTCTCTGTCCATGGCAAAACCCAAGAGACGGACATTCTGTGAATTCCTGAGCCACATGCTTTCACTCCAAGGTCAGAAAGACAAGGAAAGAATGAGAAACTGTCGGCGATGGGACAATCCAGGAGATGTGACACTAGATGGAACGGGTATCCTGGGTCGGAAAAGGGGAGCCACAGAGAATTTGGAAAATGTGTAAGTCTGTAGTTTATTTAAAGCAGAGGACGGCGATCTCTAGTCGGGTGGTAAATATAGGTCACATGGCCTCCTCTGAAGCCACTCCCCTCTGTCATGGCAGGACAAAGTCAGGCAAGGGGTGGCAGATTCTAGTTAAACCTCCAATTGTTGTAGGAGTGGGATGGATTCGACGTGGGAGCCAAGTTTCCCGACTCCTGGTTAATGATGTTGTACCAATGTTCATTTCTTGGTTCCAATCACTGGACCATGGTTATGTAAGATGCTAACACAGGGAGAAGTGGGTTGCAAGGTGCAGGAACTCCCTTATGATCTTCCCAACACTTCCGTAGACTTGAAATTTTTAAAAATAAATGTTTTTTAAAGGAAGTAGAAAACACTTGGTAATCGTGTGACTCTTTCTGATGGTTTCCATGTCCCTCTCTTCTCCCTGGTAACTGGAAACACTTGAGAAGTGACCACACATTCAGGCTACATCCCATAAATACAGTCGATGCCACAAACCACCTTTCCATGTCTACTCTGAACAAAGTAAGAGATGGCAGCCCCGTGATGTCACAAGGGCACGGAAGAGCGATCAGATCCAGCTCCTTAGAGTGAGGGTTTCGGAGCCTCAGCCCAGGGGCTGACGGGGATGAGTTTGCAGCTTCACAGCTTTGGACAGAGGCTCTTCCACTGTGCCTCTGCTCATCAAAATGGCTGGAGAGAGCCCACGGAAACCCAGGCCACAGAACCATTTTCAAGAAAAGCACACTGAATGTGCATTCATCTTCCACTCCAAACCTCTTCTAATGAAAGAAGAACTGCTCTGTCATGGCTACTGAGTAGAGTGGCCGGGACTAGAATTCACGTCTCTGGGCTCAAATCCTTCAAAATCAGAGATGTGGAGGATATTCTAGGGTCGTGGAACTCATTCTCCATCACGTTCCTCGACAGGAGCTCAGTATGCAAAGCAGGCACCCAGATAGGGCAGGGGTGCTGGGGAAGGGGGAGAGGGGTGCAGGAGTCTGTTGGCAAACCTGAGCCAGAGCCTTGAGGTCCCCTTGGTGCTGAGGAAGCCTAAGAGTGGCCCCGAGTTTCAGGTGGGAGGACACAGAGGCGAGGCCTTGGACTGAGACTCGCGAGGACCTTTCTGCTGCACTGCGTGGGTTGGCCTTAATGCAGACCACGCGGTGGGAGCCAGCAAAGCTCATCTGCACGTCCAGTGACAGGACCAAGTTAATGTCTTGGAACAGTGACATGGAACGTGAAGGTTAAGGGATGGGAACACAGCAGTGAACAAACAGGAAGAGCTGGCCAGCCCTGGTGCCATCCATCCCAAGGGCTGCCCTGGACAGTGCTGCCCTGGGCGGCTCTGAACGTGGGTCTGAGGCCTCCAGGAAGCTGAGTTTTCTCACCATGGGCACCTCAGCTGCTCAGTTGAGTCAAGAGGTGCCAGTGACGACTCAGATTTCCTAAGTCACAGGAGCAGAACAAGCACAGCAAGTCCACCCTGTGCTGGGCTGAGCCCTGTTGGGAAGCTCCTCAAATGGCTTCGGCCCCGTGTGCCACCGCACGCGCTGTCCAGGCAGGTGCGGCTGTAATGCCGGCCTCTATCTCGCTCAGAGCTCCGCTGCTCCTGGGGACACTGAGCCCAGCTTTCTCTATCTCCACATAACCATACATCTAATTCTCTTATTAAGGACATTCTCTCCCTTTTGAAGAGAACGTCATTATCTTCCATACCAGAGAGTGTTGAAATAATGACTCAAGCTGGATCCCACCTTGACCTACGGGAAACTGACTCAAATCTGTCGAACACGAAGACGCATTGACACACACCCAGGAGGAAATATTCTTTGTGGCCACAGAGCAAATAATCAAAAAGAGCCCCGGGGGCTGGGGCCCAAGCTCAGTGGCAGAGCACTTGCCCAGCATGTGTGAGGCACTGGGTTTGATATTGAGCATCATATAGAGATAAACAAATAAAGTCAAGCTTCCATCTATGATTACACAAAATTTATATACAAAAAGGGGAGGGGGCAGGGAGGGATGTTAAAGACAAGGTCTAAGGATGCTATTATTTTGTGAAATGAGATTGTATTTAAATGTATGATCTAGTATCATTTTACAGTTCACTTGAGTTCTACCTACATAAAATGGGTGAGTTTGGAGTTGCACAAAGGAAACTGCAGAACAAAGGAAGTTGGAAAAAGTAAGACCACTGATTTTTTTTTCCCTGACAGCATGATGATGGGGACCAGGCAGGGAACTGAACGCGTCCCCACAAGGAGCTCTCCTTTCTAAGGAGCATTTACTTCCCAGAAGTGGTCATGCTGAGGTCATCCTGCGCTCTCAACGCCACCCTCCCCAAGCACTCACGGCCCTTGCTCCTGCGGGAGGTCTCGGAAGGGAAGCGGCTCATTTCTCAACAGAGAAGCCGAGAAATGAGAGCACGGGATCACACTGGGTGCTGCCCTTGAAGGCCACCAGAGGCAACACAGTTCTGCACAGCCTCTTTGCAATGCAGGGTCAGGTGAGCCGCGGGGTGTCCCCGGGGGAGGGGGGGGGCGTGTCCTCCAGTTCTCAGAGGCAGAGCCTCTGAGGCCAGAGGAGGCACCAAGCACTCTCGCCTCCTCCTGCTGTCCCTCCTCCTGGCCTCTTACTGGAAGACCTCGTGCTTTGGGGGCTTAAATGTCTCCTTAAGCCACACAGAAACTTGAGGGACAGAGAGAGGCTCTGACAGGGTCACTGAAAAATGAGGACATCAACCTCTAACCCACAGCAGTGTCTCTCGGCCTGACAACAGTGCACCTCACTGTTCTCAGTGGAGTGGATGGATCTGAGTAAAGGAAACATCATAGATAGCCCACCTTAGTGACATGGTCACAACGAGGCAGGCTCTAGGAGAGTGCCCCTCTCAATCCGTGCGCGGCTTCATTTGGACCTTTTAAAGTAGGAGCTACCATTATGCCCACTGTCAAGGTAGGGAAACTGAGGCTCTGCACTTAGGAAGTTGTCTTGCGCATGTTTCCAGAAGGCATCCCAAGTCTATGTGCACCAAGCAGCCCCGGACTGACGGCCTGCAGAGTCACCCCAAATACAGGGAGCTGGAGGATCTGCAGAGCTGCCCGGGGCCAGGAGATGGGGTGAAAACAGAGGAGCGACCCCTCATCAGGGCAGGCCCCTCCTCGGCTGGCGTCCTCTGTGAAACCACGAGAGGACACACCGCTCTCAGACACACAAGCCGGTCCCTGCCTCGGGCCTTGGCCCACCGCCTGCTCCCCAGACAGACAAACGTCACTGCGAACACCGTCACTGACACCCGGTCCACACTGAGCCCCACCTGGCCTGCCACGGGGCTTCTATCTCCGTTCTGCCCCACACTTCTGGCCTCCTGCCAGATCCCATCTTGGCTACCTGTGCGCCACCTGTCAGTGTCCCCCACATGTCCCCACTGCACTGAGGGTGCCCAAGGAGCCTGGCTGTCCTGCTAGGTGGCCCTGGTGGAGCCCAATACATGGCTGGTGAATAGTGGGTGTGTCAGTTGGCCCACACCAAACCCCAAAGGGACCCAGCAATCTGCCTGTCACCTGTAGGTAAAGATGATACGTAAGAGGCTGGGCTGGGCCTCAGTGTGGAGCGCATGCCTGGCGTGGGTGAGGCCCTGGGTTTGATCCACCACATGTAAATAAGTAAATAAATAAATAAATAAAAGATCCATTTACAACTAAAAAAAAATATTTAAAAAAGAAAAAGGAAAAAAAAAAAAGATGATATGTAAGGAATCTGGGAAATTAGAACCCTGAAGTGTTCACGGGACTAAGAGGAAGAGCCCCAGCGTAGGTCCCTCTGTGCGGGGCTCAGCGTGGGTGGCACCTGACATTCGCTGCTTCCACCCGCCAACTCTAGGACCTTGACTTTGCTTCCACTGGGTCACTATTCATCAGTTACAGCGGCATTCGGGGCTCAGTGGGGGGTCCTCTGGAATGAACTCTTAATTGCAGAAAAACTATCTTAGAATCTTCAGGAGCCTGAACCACAGCTTTGTGTCACAGGGTGGGATTCTGTGGGGAGGTGGCTGCGATGGCCTTTGGGCCTTGTCACCAAGCACGCTGGCCCAAAAGCTCCAACTGTCCCTGCTATTTGTGAGCCTGGGCCTGGCAACACCTCCCAGAGTATCCTCCTGCGCTGTTCCCTGAGAAGGGCCACCGCTCTGCGCTGCTCCTCTGCATCCCACCACTCACAGCCCCAAGCAGTCACCCTCCTTCTAACGGCCGATGACAGCTCCAATGGCCGGGCAAAAATCAGTTGAAGGAAAGGGAAGTCTTGTCGGAAACGAGATTAATCTTGTAACGAGTGTTCAGCCCTGATAACCCATCTGGGCACAGAACTGCTTAAACCGGAGAGCAATTAACCTTCACCCGACAGGCAATGTCCAACCGTTATAAACATTAAAGAGACAGAACCGTCCCCGCACCCCTAGACTAAACAACCAGATTTGGACTCTATGCATGGCCCCTTTGTGCAGATGTGCACCAGTGACAAAGCCCAGGGTAAAGGTGGGTGCCGGCTCTGTGGCTGACTCGGGTGACTCCCCAGTCCTGGCTTGGGTTGATGGATGAGCATGACAATCTCTAGGGGACCTGGATGTAGCTGTTCTCCTGCAGGGCCCAGGTCCACTGTAAGGATGAACTCGAATTTTTCTTTCTCTAACTGCAGAAACATTGGCAGTGAGCTCTCTCTCTTACCAGCTGCTCTCTTCCAACCACGCAGATGCTGCATGGGTGCTGTAGCATGTGGGCACAGACGCCAGCCACTTCCAATCTCTGAGAGGTTCTTGGCTTCACATGCAAGCCTGTGATCTCCCCCTTATCAGCATGTGCCCCAACGGACTGAGCTAACCAAGGTGGCCTGTGCAGAATACCAGCAGTGGGGGGATTCACTAGGAAACCTGCAGTTAAAATAACCTTTTTAAGCTGGGTGCAGTGGTGCACACCTGTAATCCCAGTGGTTTGGGAGGCTGAGGCAGGAGGACCACAAGTTCAAAGCCAGCCTCAGCAATTTAGCAAAGTCCTAAGCAACTCCGTGAAACCCTGTCTGTAAATAAAATATAAAAAATGGGTGGGGGTGTGGCTCAGTGGTTAAGCACCCGTGTTCAATCCCCAGTACAAAAAAAAAAAAGATAATCTTTACAACACCAAAGAGCTCCAAGGTCATTTAACTCATCAGCCAGGCAGTGGCTTTGTTTCGAATTAGGAGTTAGGAATTATATCTAGCCACTGGACTCCATGTATATACAAGGTACTGACAATAAACAGAGAAAGGTTGAGTCCCCTATAGCTCAGAGGTGGCTACGAACCAACGTAGGGTACATAACAGGCTTAGCATTTAAACAAGAACAATATTTAGGTCTATGTGCAAGGAAACATAAGAAATATATCCTCTATTTTGCCGAGCCATTGGAGCTCAGATTTTTTAAAAAGGAAAAAAATGAAAGAATTCTTTTAGTGTGTTCTAAGCACATTTATCTCCCCCAAAGTTTTAATTAGTTATCATAATGGCCTAGGACAGCTCTCAGAATCGCCCATCCTGCCACGGCTCTCATCTGGCCCTTGAACCCCGTGGGTGACTCATGGGTGTCAAGGCCCCATGTGCAACAGGCTGAGCCCAGGGTCTGGCTCACTCCTGTGTCTCCAGCATGTCAGGGCACGTGCGCCACACGGAGAAGTTCTGCTGAGTCCCAGGACAGCGTTCCGGCAACAGGGCCTCGCTGTGATGGCTGCCAATCATACCCCTGACGGCGCTTTTCTGAGGGTGAGAAATCCCGACCCACCGAGCGGGCACGTGGAGAGCAGAGCAACGGGCGTCACCCCCACCACGGGGTTCCACCTCATCTCCGTGTCTGTGGCTAAGTGGATGCCAGCAAAGGCTGGCAGCGGTGTGACTCTCCCAGGCACACTGGAAGCTTCCCAGTGCCTTAACCTGGGGAGAGGAGGAGCTGGCCATGGGCACCTGACCCAGCCAATGACGCGTAGGGGAGTGGCCGTCATGTCACCTAGCTAGACAAGGGCACTCGGGGAGCCCCTGGATTGCTTTTTAAAGTTGCCTTTCTTTCCCCAGATGACCTCGCGGAGTCCTCCGTGTTACTGGCATGATGAGCAGTCAGCACTAAAATGACCGTGTCTGACGGTGATGCCAGCGGAGGGAGCCCACCGTGACTCCTGCCGTGGAACTGTGTCGATTCAGCGTGCAGACGTCCTGGAGGAGGCCACAGGAACCCTGCTTCCACGGACCCAACCGGCACACTGTCCTTCAGGGCAGGCTGGAAGGCGGGAGGAGGGCGGCGGGCAGCCCGAGGGCACGTGGTTCCCGGGGCTGAGCCCTGAGCCTGCCCTGGGCTGCCTGCGTTTCTCGACATCTCCCAAGTAAAGTGACGAGATAAGGGAAACCACAGCATCATACCCAGTGTCTTGTGAAACTGAAACAGTGGCGAGTAAACACTTGGCCTTACAGTGATTTTATTCTGATTGGCACAGGATTTGACAACGTAATGGCTCGCGGGCCAGCTCTAAATGCTGTGAAGTTTTACTTCTTTTTTTTTTTTTTTTTTTTCAGGAGAACTAGCTGCACTGCCCTCTTCCAAGATGCTGTCTACACCTGAGTGACTGATTCATGAGCATGGACAGGACAGTCCTGGCAGGACTTCACCCGTTAGTGGCTGTGGATGAAGGAGCCCGGCACCACCGTTAGAAACCTACGACCCGGGGAGAGGGCCCCCCTTGAGACCTTTGCTTCCTTCCCACCTGTAGGGTTTGAACACTGTCACCCCAAGTCCTCATTCACCTGGAACCTCAGGATGTGGTCTTGTTCAGAAACAGCATCTTTGCTAAGGTCAAGTAATGACCGAAGTGAGGTCACACCAGATTAGAGTAGGTGGTGAATTCCGCGAACGTGTCCTAAGAGACACAGGAGAGCCCCCAGGGACACAGAGAAAAGAGAGAGAAGAGAGTGGACGGAGGTGTCCACACCCAAGGATCACAAGGACTGTGGGCACTACCAGAACCCTGGGGAGGGCCAGGGAACGGAGCCTCCCTCAGCCTCCGGGAGGAAGCAGCCTGCCCACCTTGGCCTTGGCCTTCTGCCTCCTCAACTGTGGGAGAAGACGGCTCTCTGCTCTCAACCCCGGCTGTGGTAGCGTCACGGCTGCCCTGGGAGACGAACATCCCTCCTGTGGATGCTGTTTTTAACAAAAATTTTGCCACTTTGGGGAACTAGAGGACCCACCACTTGCCTTATAGAGTCAGTACAGCTTCCAACAGCGCTGGAGTGTATGTAAGTCAAGAATTAAGTTGCTCTCTGGTTACAGTGACCAGAGAGTCTATATTTTCCAAAATAAATCTGATTTTGTAAACCTTTACACATCAACTCCTATGCCCTCCCTCAGACCGCTGGGCCGAGTGTCCAGTTCACATCTTAATGGCCCTCACACCTGGCCCTATGGCCAGGTGTGGTGACAAACAGCTTTAGTTCTCTCAAAGTTTTATTTGTTTGAAAATAATTTTAGAAGGTCAAAAACAAACAACTGAAGGAAATTAAAATCTCATTTCCTCCGTATGTTTTCCAACCAACAATCGTGGGCAAATTAGTCAATCATGGTCGCTCCACACACACTCGTCCTCCAAATCCTGGTTGCTTTTAATTATCCTGAAACAATTAAAAGTGACCTGATCCAAAGGACAATTAGTGTGAGACACAATGGATTCCTGGAGGGCCAGGCAAGTTGCCTCCAACATTTTGACTCCCAAATAAAATCATTTCCTTTTCTTTGACTCCTTAAAAACTAGATTATATACAAGAGGAACCCTGTCAGATTTCTTGGAATCACACCACTGCCAAGTGTGTGCTTCGCTGGGGAAAACTTTTATTTATTTATTTATTTATTGGTACCGAGGATTGAACTCAGAGGCACTCAACCACTGAGCCTCATCCTCAGCCCTACTTTGTATGTTTTTTTAGAGACAGGATCTCACTGAGTTGCTTAGTGCCTCGCTATTGCTGAGGCTGGCTTTGAACTTGTGATCCTCCTATCTCAGCCTCCCCAGCCACTGGGATTCCAGGCATGTGCCATTGCACCTGGCTGGGGAAAGGTTTTAATGTGCATTTTATCACTTACTCCTGCTTCATTCATTTAGCAAATACTTATAGGTGTCACTTTATGTGTGAGCCCCTGTGGAGACAATGGCAAGATGAATCCTTAAATGATTAGACTGAAAACTTAGTTCATAAAAAACTTATCACAGTAATAAAAATACTTTAGGTTTTATGAGACATCACCTCTTCATTGTCTTCTATATAATATTTTAATCTGTAAAGGTCCATATATTAAATAATATGTTTGCAAATTTCTAAATTTCAGCAGGGAGTGCCATTTCACTCCCTAAAGCTAGTTATTAATTGCTATTGAAATCCATCTTTATGATAAAGCAGATTATTTTGCAACTGAATATAAATCTTCATTATTGGTGAAACTATTATGTTACATGACATCCACTGCAGATGCCATTTACATAGTAAGTATAGTCCGGTAGTCGGCCAGATTCCAATGAACATGGAAACCTTTGTGGGAACCAGTTCGTGGAGACCAGCGTGTGTGTTTGAGGGATTAAATTACAGTGTCACTGAAATTTTAAAGGAGTGACTACAGGAACAAAAGTGAAAAAATAAATAGTCCCCATCATAGCCCATTAAATACAACTTTTCATTAGTTCCTACCCAAAAGACCTTTTGTAAAATGGGCTGTAACCATTGAATATTTCAATGACCCAATGTGAACCCTGAATAAACACGGGTAATTACGCACTGCTGCCCCCCAAAGTGAGAGCGCTTGGTCCACCTCATGAAGACAAGAGCCCAGAACAAACAGAGGCCGCTGTCTGGCCGGGACTGTGTCTCCGCTTTGATGTGGGAGTGAAAATGTTCCCATTTGTGGCCACGAGAGACAGCACCCCCATCAGGTGGGTGCCCACGGAGGGGCACCCATTAGAACCCAGAAGAGAAAACAGTGTTCAGTACACCTAGAGACAGTCCATAAAACTGAAATGTGGCTATAGGCGGGACAGGAAACGGGAAGGTGGAAGTCAAAGGATTCAAAGTAGCAGACGCCGTCAGGGGAAGATCGATCTGGAAGTCGAAGGTACAACAGGGGGATGACCCTTAGTGATCATAGTCAGGAACCTTGTTCCAGGGGTAGCTCCTAGGTGCTCCTGACACACGCACTCAGGACATGGGTCACCATGGGGGATAATAGAGGTGTTCATCTTTTGGAGTATAATAACTTTATATATAACTTTATGTATATGCGTGTGTGTCCACACACACACACACACATATCAAAACTCATGTCATGCAACTTAAACATATACAACAAATAAAATAAAAAAAGGATAAACCCAGGCACAGTAGCAAGTGCCTGTAATCCCAGAGGCTGAGGAGGCTGAGGCAGGAGAATCGCAAGTTCGAAGGCAGCCTTAGCAACAGTGGGGTGCTAAGCAACTCACCAAGCTCTTGTCTCTAAATAAAATACAAAATAGGGCTGGGGATGTGGCTCAGTGGCTGAGTGCCCCTGAATTAAATCCTGGTACTCAAAATAAATAAATAAGTAACGAAAGTCACAGTTCAAAACAGTTTTGGGGAGAAAGTATGGATTTATTAAAATAAAGGTACATAACAATTGTTCACCCATCTGGGAAAAACCTTAAATGGACTCCATTTGCCTTCGTACAAAAAGCCAGTTCTGTGTGACACAGCGCAGGGCACCACCCGCGTTCCTCCTCCAGCAGGTGTTCCTTCACCCATGAGACCGAGGACCTGCTCGTCGCCAGGCCAGATCAGCATCAAAGATCCTGTGACACAAGCCAGGCAACTGGAGGCGCAGAGTTGCTGGACTGGACTGAGGTGCCTAGACTAAATCACAGCAATGCCCAGCAGGATGGTGACCAGGAGATGCCCACTCCTCTCCTCTAAAGAACATGCCAGCTCTAGGAGGTGGCTGGAGAGCACCCTCAATTCCTTAACTCCAGGACCGCTCGTGGCCCTCCCCAGGGGAGGGGACAGGAGACAGTTCTCAGTCTCTACCTGGATTTCCTCTGAATCATCAAAACATTGGTTTTCTGGGTTCCTGAAAATAGGGCTGAGTCGCTGAAAGTTTGGTCACATGCTGCTTGAGCCACTAGACGGTCCCACGATCGTGACTGCACTGTGTTGTCTCTAGGACCCTCAGAGGAACAGAGTGAGGAGGACGCCAACAGCCCCCAGAGAAATACTCTCAGCCCTCGCAAAGGAGCTGCAGATCCCAGCGCCTACGGAGCTTCCTTTCCAGAGGTAAGACAATCCAGGAAGAAAAGCAAGGATGTGGGGACCCAGGAAGGTAAATGACCCCTCAGAGCTCGTGGCAGCCAGCCCGGCTCCCGCAGGCACCCCACAGCTCGACGCGCAGACAGGCGGAGCAGCGTCCCCCTCCACCACAGCACCATCGTCATGGGATGCACCCTCCAGATGAGCAAAGGGAGCCGCAGAGAAGGAAGCCACCTTGCCGTGACGGGGGGATGACCTGAGACCGCTCCACACCCAGGAAGCGGGTCCTCGGGAAGGGACGCCAAACCTGATCCCAAGCAAGCATAGAAGATCTGGGAGACCACAGGAACTTCAGAAGAGCTTCTATTCCAGATAAAAGGAAGTGAGTGGGAAATGACTACTAAAAATGAATTTAATTTCTCCAATTTTATTTAAAGACTCTATCTGAGAAAAATGGAGGGAAGATTTCAAAAACTCCAAAACAATCAAGTGCTAACAGTCTTTGATGCTGTAATATCAATTATTTTAATTAACCAATTCCTGTAATGTCAATTGAATTAATCAATTATCTGATTTTCTAAATATTTATTTTCTAAATTTCTATAATAATTGTTTTTGAAAAAGGAGAAAAGAAGAAAGTTTTTGTTATTGTTGTTCCAAACATATACCATCCGGTGGGTCTATTGAATCTGTTCACTCCAGGTCAAAGCAAACAAAACAAGCAAAAAGCAATCCTTGGCCGGAAAACGTGGTTTTCAGAGATGATGTCAAGGGGTAGGCTGCCCCAGCAGGCCTCAGAGACGACCTATGTGCCGTCTGGCTGCACGAGCATCACAGGGCTGAGATTCGGGTGGCCCTGGGCCCACACAGACGTAGGGACCAAGGAAGGCATTTTGCAAAGGAGCAGAAGCAGAAGAGGCATCGCGTGGTGTGCAGGGGGATACTGGGAGATGCCCGCAGAGTGTCACTACCAGGTGACAGAGAGGCACACTAAATGTCAAGGAAGAAAGCAGGCCTCATTCCACCAGGAGGCTAGGCATTTGACAGGCCTGTCTACCAATGAGACAAGCAAATGTATCATCAAATGATTCTCTAAAGGAAAATCTCTTTTTGAATAATTTTACTTCAAATACAAATAAACAGATTGGGTGATTATGTAGATAAAAATCACTACAGCATATTAACATACTTTCCCCCCCACTCATGAGACACTAACTACATCATCTCCCTGTGTCTGCAGCTGCTCAGGGCAACCTTCCCCTGCTCTGCACCTGGCAGCCACCTCCCGCATTGACTGTGCTCCCCAGGGACAAGGCTCCACTGGCCA
The DNA here is from genome assembly GCF_048772815.1 of Callospermophilus lateralis. Lineage (NCBI taxonomy): Eukaryota > Metazoa > Chordata > Mammalia > Rodentia > Sciuridae > Callospermophilus > Callospermophilus lateralis. The sequence continues at coordinate 6,253,022 of NC_135314.1, read as the reverse complement.
CTGTCTGCTCTGTTGCAATCCAAGACTCCCAGGTGCCTTCTGCTCTCCAGTGGAGATGCTTCACCGTGACGTGACCCAGGAACGAGCGTTGGCTGGTTTTCTGATTATTGTGGGTCTCTCTGCAGGAGACCTGGGTGGAGCTGTACGTTTCCATGCATAAACATCATTCTTTGGTGTTCTGCCAGTGCTTGAGTGGAGGGCCTCTCAGGTGCTATTTATTTTGTTTAGTTTATTGTTCATTGTTATTGTTTGTTGTCTTGAGATATTCTTCCCCCTACAAAGGGTCTGGTCCGCAAGGACATATCCTGTAGAGGGGTAATTGATGATCCCCTATTGTTCAACGTTGGTACCTTGTGGTTTTATTTGCTTTGGTTCAAAGGGCCTAAACAATGCATTCCTTGGAATTTAATAACTGGTGTAAACTCAGCACAGAGAACAAAATATGAGTTGAAATTTTTGTACCCAAATCTGGTGATCTCTGAGTAAAGAAAGCAAAATTCAAAATGCCTTTAAACAAAGCAGCCCTGGGAAAAGTCATTAATCAGATCTCAAGGAGAACTATTAGACTCATGCATTGTCATCCGGGATTCAGAAGGGACTGAGGTACCCACAGGACACACCATTACAGACAGGGCTAGTCTCCTCCACCCACCCAGCAGACACCAAGATTGAGAGGATCATTAGTTTAAAACTTCAATTCTTTACCTCTTTCAAGGCAGGGAATTCTCCCCAGAAAACCTAGAGTGACAGGTTTATTCCCCTTGGAGAAGAGATAACGAATAAGGAATGAGCCACACAGTGGCGGAGAGGAAGTGTCCACGGGAGCCCTTCCTGCAGGGCGCGCCTGCGCTGGGCTGGCTATCTGAGTAGGAAGTGAACGCAGGAAGGATCTGTCTACAAACCTTCATCCTCAAGGTAATTGCTGTAGCAGCATTTTACTGTTTACCAACGCAGTAAACATGTGATCTAAAAAAAGATGTTTTCCATCTCCAGAGAACAAGGCTTTAAAAAATTACATTTGTGCTCATTTCATAACCAGCTTCTTATCAAAACTGGTGGCCACACGCCTGTGCTTCCAACAGTGAGAGAGTCGGAGGGACACACCCGGAGAGGACAGAGGGGTCCTCTCAGGGGTGTACGAGAAACAAAGGAAATTTCTTTCGCCGCAAAAGAAATTTCACTTCTTTACTAAGCCTAACACAGGCTAAACTGAGATCATATTCTTTGGCTAAAAAGGGGTAAAGTCAATGAAAACTGTCCTTTATAACTTCACTGGTGGAATGAACGATTCAGAAAGTCATTTAATTTTGTCTGTGGGCAGTCTTCTTAATTTGTACGTGAACATAAAGGTGCGTCCAGTTCCAGGAGTTCAGATGAGATGAAGTGGAATGTCAGAACCAGAATGAGAAGGCGCTGAAGACCCTCCTCTGGCCCAGGCCAACTCTCCAGGCACCTTCTTTTTATCTCTTTATTCTGGATCAAAAGTCTGCAAACCTGCCCTGTCCCAGGTTTCCCAGAAGGAGAGAAGTGACTGAGTGTCTGGGAGGGAGCGGCAGCTGTGAGGGACAGAACAGGTCCAGCAAGGGCTCTGGGCACAGAGATGCTCCAGGAGGGTCATCTCCCCATCGCCGTCTGCCTGCTTTTCAAACCTCCCATGGGGCTGCCAGCCATTGCCAAGTGGGTGAAAGAGGAGGGAAGGAGAGTAAGGAGGAGAGAGGGAAGCCCAGGGGACAGGGCCCTGCAGGTGTCCTCCCAGGTCAGGGGAACTCAACATAGGCACTTCCAACACTGAGCTGAGTCCTCTCCAACGCCCACAAAGTGCTTCTGAATAATTGGGAACTCACTGTTTCTATCAGAGCTTTTATTTCATAATACAGAGAAAAGAACATGTTAGTCCAAGGAAAATGGACACATTGGCTCCTTGGGAAAAAAACTGAATTTGCAAAACCGTTGTGGAAATTGAACAAAAGGGGAAAGAAAAAAATGTAAAAATTAAAAGTCTTTATGGGTTTCCTGACTGCAGTCCCAGAAGGAACACTGGACCTGAGTGGATGGTAAAACTTGGCTGGCACTGACTGAGGGGCTCCTGGGTGCTGACTGCGGTTTCCAGCGCTTCCACCTTGGTGCACTCACATAACACCCAGAGCTGGGACCCGAGCCCTCTGTTCCAGCTGTGAGGCTGGAACTCGCTAACCAGGAAGGGGCCAGGAGCGGCTCAAACACAGGGCCGTCCCCACTTCTGAGGTCCCACCGGTGACCTTGCCATGAACCACCCTGGGGCAGGCACATGGAAGGTCAGAAAGGAGAGGGCCCACCAGCCCAGCTCCTCTCTGAAGGAGCCAGGTCCGGGGAGGGACCGATTTCTGCGGCAGTCCCACAGTGACAGGCCACCTCTCCCAGGCTGGCCTCTTCCCTGTCAGCAGCCATCTGTGCCTCCGCCCCCTGCAGGGAAGATAACAGCAATCCTTTCCCACAGAGGCTATTTTAAGGGAGTCACCATAGAGTATCAAGTGCCCCTCGGGGCAAAAGATAAACGCTGGCCGAGCTTTTAGGACTTTGACATCCCTTGGAGGGTCAGGTAGCCAAAGTGCCCTACGCAACGAAAAGCCACACACTCTCTCCTTTTTTAAATTTTTTTTCTTTTTTAACTTGGAGCAATGTCTTGAGAAATCTACCTCAAATTGAGACACCAAGTAATACGTTGACAAATCCCAAAGTATCGTTTCAACAGTTCCCTCTTCCTCAAAGGTGAGCTTTGCTTTGCCTGGCCACTGTCAGTTTTAAAAAATAAGAGCCAGTGGGACCCAAGGGGAGGGGGGCTGAGAAATTTGCAGTTGGCTGATGAACCTCAAATTAATGGCCTTGGGTGAAAAGTGAACGTGCAGGTGGAAAGGGGTCCTCTCTTGTGTGCTGTCCCCGAAGCAATGTTTGCTTATTTAATTTTTAAAAATGATAATAATAAAGCACCGGCGCTATTTGCTAGACGCTAATTTCAAGATGGCAAGAGAGATGGAGGCGGAAGGATTGAAGAGCCAGTGTATTACATTTGCAAGTGCGGGATCTCTGCGCTCTGTACTGGATCGCATTTTCCAGAATTTGGCATGCTTTGTTTTTCACAGAAGTGTTTAAAGTAACAGCTCCGATGTTCATGTTATGATTGGATTCTGCCAGGGCACTTTAAAAAACAAATCACTTTGCTCGGCCTTAGTGTTTCTTTTCTAAATGTCTCAGCACTTATCTGTGCAGCACAGCAGATGCTAGGTTCCTCCCAGCCCCAAGGAGACACATGGGGAGGCCTTGCGGAAAACTCCGACCTGCCTCGCTGCTCCTGACGCCCCAAGACAGGGAGCACGGAAGTGGCCTCTGGGGGTGAGGACATGTATGTCGCAGCTGATCTGGCATCAGGAGCCGCTGCCCTTTGGATATTGCCAAATATGGAAAGAATTCTTATCACCGACCACATGTAGAATTGAGTACTAGAATTTTTGTTCCTGAATTTTCCAGCACTTGCCTGGTCACCAAGAGTAAAATAACTGCTGCCCTCCGCGGGACTTTTCATGCAGGAATAGACAACATAAAGGAGCCAGCTGGAAGGACTGTCGCTCCCCAGTTTGGGAACGCCTTGCCCTGTCTCTTAATGCAGAAGCGAGTCTCAGCAGTCATTTAATACCTGGGTCAGAGGGGAAAACGGGGACAAGGAGGTCAGGATGGCACAGAGAGGAGACAGATACACCTGGGTCCCCAGCCTCTCTAGCCCTCCGTCCCCAGCACCCAGGGGCTGCAAGAAGGGGAGAGAGCAGGAGAGCCCAGCACCAGCTGGCAGCACCAGGGGACTCCAACCTGGTCCACGAAGTCAGGATGCTAGAGCTTCCTTTGATAGCAGTTTTACGCTCTTTAAAATATTCGTTTCAGCCTAATTTGTTCTAACTTATGAGAACTCTCTCTAAAGAAATGAGAATTCTATTTGAAATTCACAACTGTATTACTCTGATCTCTTTAACTTCCTCTTTATGACTTCAGAGAATTTTAACTAACATTAATGTTTTCCAGTACATACTTATTTAATGCTTACTGAACGCCCACAGCTGGCCTGCTGAAGACACAGACACAGTGGACGGATGCCTCTGGAGAGGAGGTCCCAGGGACTTCAGTGGGGATCAGAAAGTATTCACGCTCCCAAAGGAGGTGAGGCTGGCAGAGAGTGGACAGAATGAGCTGGTCTTACACTTGAGGAATAGATGGAAAGCAAATTGGATCAAACAGGGAACAAAAGTACAAATAGAAGTAAAATCTGAGGACACAGCGGGCCACTAGTTGAAACAGGTCTACAGGAAGAAGAAAGTAAAATTAACAGTAAGAACAGTAAAGTTAAAGAAATAGAAACCAGTTTCTGTCCTTGCCTGCCAGAATGAACAAGATGCAAAGAATAAAACACTCAGGGTTGTTCTGGGTGCAGTGGAACTGGACGTACAGCTAGAGAAAGTGGGAATCGGTACAATCCTTCTAGGAAGTGAACTGGCAAATAATCTTGAAATCAGCAAATACGTGAATCTGGCAAAGATTGAAGAGATGTATACTTCTTGGCCCAAAGTTCCTTTTCTAAGCACTGATACTAACAAAATAAATTTTTAAAAATCGAAGAGAGGGTACATTGCAATATGATTAGTGAAAATTTGAAAACAGGACTATTTCCTGCAACAGGATAGGGTCATAAAAATTTTAATACTCTTTTTAGATGGAATATAACACGACATAAAATTCTGCCTATCAAAACCCTTCCAAGATTTGGAGAAATATCTGTAAAGCAGAGTTAAAGGGAAGAAGCAAATCAGACAGGTGCAGGCAGCAAAGACACACCAAGTGTCAACCATCCTTTTCTCTGCTCGTTGGATCTGGGGCAATTTAGGTTGATTGTTTTTCATCATCTCAACAATGAGAAGGCTTTGTGTTGGTAGTTTGTATAAAGCAACAGGATGCATTTTTTTCAAAATTAACAAGAAAATAGGACCGTGGAGACGTTCCAGGGCCCCTCTTCCTGCACTCACCAGGAGCACAATGTCAGGCAGGCCTCTGGCCTCTCTGCACAAACAGAGCAAAAAAAACTCAGAGCAAGAGGAAGCCTCTGAAGGTGGTGGCTGACCAGCACCACCTCAGTGACTACCTGGACACTCCTCTGTCCCGTGCTGGACACCTGCCCCAGGGCACCTCCATTGGAGGACTTGGCCGGCTCTCTCCTCCTGCCCTGCCCAGACTCATTGCCACCCAGGTTCCGTGTGCCTGCTGCAGACGTGGGAGGACACTACAGTGCCCCATAGAATGACCCAACCCCTTACTCTCCCTGTCCCTGCAGAAGCATCAGGACACAAGGAAAGCAGGCATAGAATTAAGAGGAGGGACAGAGAGACAAGGCGACATGCTGGCAGGGCTACATCCCCTGGGTTTTCTGATGGCATCTTCCATTTACTGAGCACCAAACAGAGGCATGACTGACATTAGCCCGCACAGCACAAGACAGGACAGTCACTGCCATCCCATTTTGCAGATGAGGACACTGAGTCAGACAGGTCAGGGACCTTGCCCCGGGGCTCAAGATGGATGAGGATTCAAGTGCAGGTGTGTCTGTGGCCATATCAAGTAGGAGATCGACCTTCAGGGGTGCTGTGGCACACTCCCTGGGGCGGGGCAGGGGACAGCTCTCCCCCATCCTGTCAGGATAGGAGGAGGGTGGCAGCTCCTGCAGCGTGAAGATGTCCCCAGCTCTAAAGAAGAGGTCCCACAGAGCAGAGTGTGCCAGCCAGCCGGGCAAGGCCGCAGACCCTCCTCTAAAATGCCTTCACTGCGATCAGCTGTCAGAAAGCTCTCAGGACTGACTTCCAGGGCCTCTTCTATCTGATTCTCCTGAGCATCAGCTGTTCTATTTCCTGCCAGCTCCTAAGCCACGGTCCTGCCTTGGGCCCCACTCACCACAGAGTGCTCAATACAGAAGAAATGATTTTCCTGAAGGTGTCAGAAATGGTTGTTTTTAAAAATTTGATTTCATTCTTAGGTATGCTTTTTTAAGAGACATAAGTGTGTGTATGTGTGTTTGTAGGCTTCCCCCCGACCACCTTAAATAAAGGTCTGTTTGCAAAACAAAAATTTAATTGAACTAACACTTTTTTAAAAATAAAAATTTTAAAAAGATGTAGATAATGAAGAAATGGGTCCATTTTGGAACATTCTCTAAGAGAGCAGCAGACCTATGGTGCACTAAATGAGACCAGGGTCCTCAGGCCCTGGATTTCCCACTTCTGCCCCCAAGGGTGGCTGAGTACCCTTGTGCACAGGTGTGTGCCCAGCAGAGAGCCTGCGGAAGTGAGCTGCGTCCACAGAGGGCAGCCTGGGGTCAGGAGCAGCCCAGGGACCAACAGCAAGTCATTTTAACATGACAGTCTATCAGCGCACGTTTAGGCAAGAGCAGGAGATGAGGACCAGCCCTGGGATGTGACATTTACACAGCAGGACAACAGCCCTTGGCACTGTCATTTTTTTCTACTATCACAGAATCCCACAGAGTATCAAGGAATAAAACCTGTCACATCCCTTCAAGCCAACAGGTGGGTGGAAGATACACACTTATTGCTATGGAGACCCTGAGTCACGTCCACCAGAATCCCAGGAGGACATTCCCTCCTTCCCGTCACCCTCCATTTTAATGAGCTTGCTTCATGTGGGTGGCGCTATTCTGGGTGCCTGCTGTGTGCACAGCGTGACATCGAGAAAGCTGGCTGGATGTTTTTAAATTAATGAAACCAATTTCCCATCACTTCATGTTTTATCGTCAAACTTCCCAAGCCCTGTGGGTTCAACCAACGCCTTTCTCTACGAGTCACTGAAGCAGGCACGGAGCCCCCGTCCCTCGGCCTTGGGCAAGCCTCTCGGTGGCTTCCACATCCTGATTCTCCTCTAACATTGCTCTCACCAGTCACGCTGGGCCTGTGTGACGAGGGCACCCCCCAAGCTCCCATTTTAAAGATTCAACTCTAGGATCGGGGCTGCAACCTGGGGTTCCTGACCCCCACAGGGGACCCACGGATCAAAAGAGATTTCCGTTGTATTCTGAGTATTTTCTTTGATGTGTTTAAAAGCACTCTTCTGAGTCGGGCTCCTGACTTCACCAGACTTCCTAAATGGTCAACAGTATCAGGGAAGGCTGGGGGTCACGTGAACCCCCCAAAGTGAACCTCACGGAGTCATGGGGAGAGGAGCAGGTCTCCCGGAGTCTGCAAGCAAACACAGAGCTGGTCTGTGGTGAAGGTGGGACAGATGGCGTCCAGCACCAGAGGCCAGGGGAGCCCCGAAGGCCAAGGGTGAGCAGCCTGCACACAGGCATGAGCTCCTTCGCTCGCCCGCGTTTCCCCTAGAACTCTGGGTCTCTTCCTAAAACCCAAGGACCCTTAAAAAGATAAACATAAGCTCCTAGTTCCTTCACTTCTTCCAATTGAGATATTTTGTTCCCAATCTCAAGTCACCAAGGGAGAATGATGGGAATCACAGACTGGGCCAAATACTTTTTCCCTCTTCCAAGTGCCTCACGGGATCTTATAAATGTCAGTGAAGAGAACAAATCCCACCCAGATACAGAGTACAACCTTACAAATTCCCAGGGCCTGACACCTGAACAGCTAATGGATTTATTTACTAGAACGACCCAAAACAGTGCGCACACTAGAAGACTGGAAGAGCCTGTGTCGGGAGCTGTTCCCTAATTCCACCGCAGCGGTAATTTTCCCTGTGCTAATTGGAGCTTTGCACTAACATAACTAACACTGCAGTCCAGGACTCCAGACCTCCTTTCTCTACTCTGTAAACAGGGCTGTAAACTCATCTCTTGACCTCGCCCAAGCCTCACAGAGGCAAGTCCTCTGGGAGTTACCTGCGAAGAGAGGCTTTTAACCAAGGGCTTTGAAGTCACTTTTTAGAGGTTCACTTAAGAGACACACTACCCGTGCATTGAGTGTAATAAAGTAGTAAATCAATATTAAATAGAAGCGTGAACTATTTCCCAAAACTTATTCTGAGAATCACAAAGCATTCAAATTCCCAAAACAACTTCATGTCTTTGTCAAAATAGACTCTAAATTGAACACTCAAACACATCCGTGCAGTTTTCAAAGTGTTTCCTACCTCCTAAAGGAGGGTCAGTTATTTCTGTCCCATTTAATGCACTGATGGAGGGGAACATAGAGGCTTCTACTCAAGCTACTTAAGATTTACACCAAAACATTTGATGTGATTGTTACGAAGTATGGCTATAATTAAGAGTAAAAACAAAAACCAAAAGGGTAGCATTTGGGCCCGCGAAATCAAGTAGTTTCTACTGAAGTTTCACTGAAGATGAAGCACCTCAAACCTCCAGCTTTAAAATCCTTTTTGATGATAATTGTATTTCAATAGAAGAAACCTCTCTGTCAGGCGAGAGAGTCTTTGGTACATGAATTTAGAGATGAATTATTGAACACACTTGACTAATAAAACGGAATAGAGCTCCTGAAACACAGTTTATAGGGTGTGTGTCAAGCAAGTCTCCAGAACAAACATTTCAAACAACAAAAACACCAAGCCAAGAGGACTCTGGGAAACCCCTCGGCCCAGCTCCAGGCCAGCGTCCACGTCCGTGAGCTCTCCAGCTGACCGACACCCTGCGCGGACACGGCCCGCAGCTCCTCACCTCTCGCCGGCCGCAGAGCTCAGGGCGGGCCCCTGCTCCTCGTCTCCTTGGTTTATCTGCTGGTGCTGCTGATTTTTCTCATTTCTACAAATGTCACCAAGGCCTGGCGCCTGGAAAATGCCCACCGCCTCGCAGACTTGGCCGCTGGCACTGAGCACTGCCTTGACTTCATTTCCAGGAGTTGAACCACGTCAGGTTTCCACCGACCTGGGTCTAGCTCCCGGTCAAACTCTACATGCCATCTACTGAAACACTGCAAGAAAATACTTCCGACCAAACACCCAGAGCACGGGGAACCCGCAGCCCCTTGCTCCCCAATCCCCACAAACCAACATCTCTCGGAAGAAATCTTACAGTGCACAGAGGGGTAGGAATTTTATTAACCATAAACACGTCCCCAACAAACCCAGTTACCACCACCAAGGAACGCTTGGCCTCCTCGGCACAGAGGTCCCACCAACCAAGCCAACACCAGCATGTCCCATTACCCACAGCCACCTGCTGAGCATCTCTTCGTTTCCACGGGGACTGGCTGGCATGCCTGGGGCTAAGGAGTCCCTGAAGAGCTTCCAAAAGTTCAACTCTGTCAAGCCCATCTCTTCCTTTGCCCCTGCCCTCCAACCTCGGCGACTCTTGCCCGGAGTCGGAACCACCACCAGGCACCGCGAGGAATCAAGAAAGAATCTAAAAATTCAGAAGCGCTCCAAAAAGCTTTGCAAAAGTCACCCACAGCACTCAACAGTGAATTTAGAAACCCCAATTTTTTTCTGAGTTTGAAGTTTTTAAGCCTTGCGGATGGTTGGAGTAGGAAAAAGGAAATTTACTAGGCAGTGCAGAGGAAATCTTGTTGTCCTCTATTGTGGTAGGGGGGGGTGTTGCCCAACCCTAACTTATCTACCCTGATAAAGGAAACCAGAGAAAGCGCAAGAAGAACAAGATTCTGTCAAACGAAAAGGAACCCTCTCCTTACCTTGATAGTGCTGGCCATAATGCAATCAAGTTTATTGATTGTTAATAAATGTTAATAATAATTATTGCTTCTCTCTGACCAGAAAGTAGTTTTGATGAGGTTGTTTAGAGCGGATGAGATTGTGCTAAGTCTGGGAAATGAAGTCAGCCAATGGCAGGAAGAGGTTTCTATTGGTCCTGGCCGCCCAGTCCGAAGAAACAGGATATTTGGGAGTGGAGAGATAAGAGACCCTGAAAACAATGTTGTTTTTCTTGATGATATGCAGCCAGGAGATTTTTTTTTTAATTAAAAAAAAAAAAAAAAAGACATCAATTGCCTGGGACTGAGCCTGCCACAGCAGGTGTGACCGGCATGGCTCCATGTGACACTCTGCACCAGGACCCGGGCAGGATACAGATGTGGTGGGACTCCGCATGGCTTCACATGGGGAGGGCACCCTCCACCTGGGTGCCAGGACACTCGGCCCACTTCTCCCGGGATGTGCCACTCAGGTAGGATGGAGGACCTGAGCTGTTTCCCCTGCAGGCCAACTCTGCAGGTGGGACCCTCTTCACGTTCCTAGATGGCCACTGGCCGGCTAAAGTGACCCTCCGTCCCTCAACCGAGTGTTTCAGAACTACTTAATTTTATGTTGTCCTTCCAAACACACACAGTGGCGATCTGCTCCACAAAATAAATAAATAAAGGGTCAAAGATGTAGGCTCTCAACCCAAAGTCACCAAGAGACGAAAAATAAATAAATAAATAAACCTGTCAAAGTTTTGTTTTCAAATATTTAAAATCCAAACAACGAGAATACAGCCCACATTTCAGAATGTCTGTGAGCAGTCCCCTGGCAAGCGGCAAGGCTGCGGACAACAGCCCGACAAGCGTGGCCTGCCAGGAGATGCCATGTGAGGATCTCGTTAAGTGCTCCAGGCCCGGCAGGTTCAGGGCCACACGGCTGTTTTCCACTCAAGGAAGTACAGCTCATGCAGCCTGCACATTCCTTAGAGGATTCCAGGCCTTTAATTACTCATTGTCAGGAAATTACTTGTTCTCTGGAAGAAACAACATTTTGTGTTGGATCTAGCTACACAAAAGTGGGACCAGTGAAGAGGTGTGGTCTCAGTGGGGACCCAGGGACACAATAGAGCAGAACCTGAGTCACTGGCCACTCTGGGCTTCAGAGGTGGAGGTTCGGAGTTGCTTTCATTCAGGCTGCGGGCCTGCCCGGGCAGACGCTCTCCACCAGCCTGCGCCTCTCTAGTTCTGAAAGGTTCCCATGTCCTCAGCCCCACCCCAGGTCCCCCTCTTGTGTTAGGATAGGGCAGGAGGAGGAGGAAGAGGAGGAGGGACGGGGAGATGAGGAAAAGAGAAGGGAGAGACAAGAGGAAAGGGAAAGAGAAGAAAAAGCAAACAAGCAAGAACCTGAGGACTGAGGAAGAAATCCTACGAAATCTCATTCTGGGTAGCAATCAGAAGCTGTGAGTTCTCAGCACCTCCATGTTGAAGGGAGGCTGATTTCCGCCCTTTTCATCTGTGAACAATGAGTGAGATGGCAGGCCGATTAAAACTGTGTTTCCCCTAAAATTTCAAAGTCCTGAGTTGTTTTATCTGGGCAGCTTCCACTAGAATTCAGGAGTAGTAAGAAAAAAGAAAGGAAAAACCCTCTCTAGCTTCCCCAAGATTTCTTGCTTTTTGTTCTCTTCTAAAGAGGACCGGTTTAGTGTTCCGGGTCGTCTCCCATAAGCAGTGCTGCATTAAGGATTTACCAAGCACCAACTTAAACAAGACGACCCCTTTGCTAACAGAGCAGCCGGGAGGGAGCTGTGCGTGGTCCTGCCTCCCTGGCTTGCCCTCGACAGCCAGAAGCTCTAGCATGTTTGTGGAGATCCCGTTCTTCCACGATGATCTACCTATTTATTTATGCATCATATACACATATGTAATATCTCTTATTCTTTAAATAATGAGAATATTGTTTTATTTGAGACTAATCTGTTTGCCTGGATCACAACAAAGAGAAACCAGATGAAATTTTTATTTCCTAAAGATTCTGCCAGTTTGATTCTAATTTTGAAAATGCATAAAAATCTAAAAAATGATTGTAGAATGTTGACTTTTAGGATCTTGAGTTTTAAACCAATTTTTTAAAGGCAAATTCAACCTTTTCCATTTCTTCCTTTCTTTCTTTCTTTCTTTTTTTTTTTTTTTTTAATGGTGCTTGGGATAGAACCCAGAGCCTCGCTCTCACCTGGCAAGCACTCTGTCACTGAACTACGTCCCCAGCCTTATCTTTCTCATTTCCAGTGAAGAAATGCTTGATTCCCAGCATCTTCTAGGAGAGCAAGTCCTGAGGTCTAGAATGGCATGAACAGCATCCACACCTGGGAGTCTCAGGACAGTTAGAGCCAACTTGATCAGCTCCTGGTGGCACAGGGCAAACCTATTGATCAAACACTGCACTGCAAAAGCCACCTCCTGAACATTACCCTAGGGAAACCACGTGAAAATGGTGACTTCATCCTTCCTTGACCCGACACCAAACCCTCAGCCTGGGTGCCAGCTGCCTCACGACTGGCTACCTTTACACCCAGATCCCACTCTTCCTTAGGGAAAGCGGCCCTCAAGGTCACCAGTTAGGGGGCCATCTGCAAATGGCCCATCCTGTCCCACCCTGGCTTGAGGAGACACCAACCTGGACCAGGGAGCCCACCCAGCAGCTGTAGGCAGCAGCCCCTCGATCAGTTACACTTTTCTATCTTGCAGTTATCCGTCAGGCATCCATCACCCACGAATTCTCCCAAACCCTTCAGAAGTCTGCAGTGTTTTGCTCCAAATAAAAGGAGGATGTAAGATCCAAAGACCACCAATGAACTGTGACAACAGAGACGCCCCCATGTTTACTTGTCCTGAAACTCTTCCCACTTTCTGCAAGTTCTGCAAGTTCTCATCTTCGTGCTCTTGTTGACTTCTCCACGTGGAGGATGTGAGGGAGCTGGGGAGTGGAGAAGGCTCTGGAGGAGAACAACATAGTTCTAACAAGGACGCGTGACGTGGTGGAGAACAGAAGAGGCGGTGGAGGCTCATGACTTACCTACTCCTTGGCTTGGCCATGCATGAGACCCGCAAAGCCATGTCCATCGTCACGGAGAGTGTCCCGGAAAATGAGGTAGGAGACGGTCGCTCTGATATTACAACTTCTCTGACATGCTACCCGGCGAGTTAAAAAGCCATGAAGGAGAATTACAGCACAGACCCATCATGTTAAAAATGAATAAGGAAAGAAAAAATATCAGCAGGTGTAGACATACAATACTAACAGTAGATAATTTTTTGTCATTTTTTTCTTCCTTTCTCTTTAGAATCATCTGTATTTTCAGAACATTTATAGTGAACAAAAGTTACATTCTAATGTCTAAGTGAGATGGCATGTTCTGTTTGGGGAAGCTGTTGTCAACTGCAGGCTTGTTCTGTGTAACATGCAGCACAGGACACCTCGAGCAGCCGCGCCCTAGCCCATGTGTAGCAAAATGCACCTTGTTTTTAAATTGCCTCCAGCAAGGCAAGGTTCACTGTTTTTTGATAGATTTTAGTAAGAAGCCCCAGAAGATAGGCATGGGCTCCGTGGTGGTCACTGACCCAACACTAATCCGTCCCATCTGTGTCAACGGAATGCCCCTTCCACGCAGGAACTCTGGTGGGCACTCAGGAAGCCAGGGTGACAAGACCCCTCTTGGGGGTTCGGGAAGCGGTCAGTCTGCTTGGATTCCGCACACATGAAACTGCGGAGCCTGGAACCGACCCATGAAATAAACACAGGCTTTTAAGAGTGAAACAATAGCACAAAAATGCTGTATATTGTCCCTAAGATGACACATGAATCTTAAAATGCACAGTGTTTGGATTATTCACAAGAGCCCTGCAAGAAGGATGTCCCAAGGAATTCTGCCAGGGACATGCCTGAGATTGTAGATAAGACTCGAGCATCTGGAGCTGCCCCTACAATGGGAACAACATCACTCAGGGGGCTTTTCCGTCTGCATCAATAGGAGGATTTGCCTGAGAACAAATGCAGAGTAAGGCGCTCCCAGCCCTCAAGGTCGCCATTGCACACTGCTGAAGGACCTCCTTCTGTTCATAGCACACCGCAGGACTGGCCCCACTGGGTAAAGCTGTGTGTGTACGTGTGTGTGTGTGTGTGTGTGTGTGTGTGTGTGTGTGTGTGTGAGCGCACATGGGTGCACGCCATCCCCCATCAGCACATGAAGAAACAATCCAATGACAATTTAAATAACTGCTGTTCCAACACTTTTTCTCTGTGGTCAATATATTCTTCAGTCTCTTGCTTGATTGGAACCCCTCTAAACCAAGGAAACTGTTATCACATACTAAATCCTCGACTTCTCAACACTGAGTTGCAATTTCCTTCATTTTGAAGCCCACATCAGGTGGGCCCCATGGGCTCAAATGAAGCAATGATTTCAATAAACTCAATTGCATAAGCAGCCCCCACATTCTCCCATGTGTGCCAGCTTTGCCCACACCACACGCCTCTGCAAATGCAAGAATGTCAGATCCATTATCAGAGACCCTAAACACGTCAATGTATTACTCACAATTAAAAATACAGCCCACGAGGAGAGCGGTTCTCTTGCCACAATAGTTCAGCTTAAAGCGACCATTAAAGTTTTTGATTCTGCTAATCAAGCCTCTACGTAGAATCTGTGAGCAACTAAATGCGTCTAAATGGGCATGTCTGAGCTCAGATGACACAGCCATCAGATTGCATCTGGTCACCTTGGTCTCTCTAGGAGGCACACAGTCTGAGGGTGCCCAGACCATCTGGCCATCCTGCCCCGAGGGTGCCCTGCCTCTCTGCCCCCTTCCTGGATCCAGAGGATTCTGTCCCAGGTGCTAGACAACATCACTGGCCACCCTGAGAAGTCATCTTGGGTGGTTGAAATGAACATCAATTTTGGTCACTGGTCAGAAGTTTAAGTGATTTTTTTTTAAAGAGTATGTCCATCTCCCTTCTAAGATACTGGCCACCATCTTCATCATATAATTTTCTTTTGTCTTGATCTATAATTAGTTTTAAAAGAAAATATAAATTATCTCCTAAAGACAGATAACAAATGGCACTCTAATGCCACTAAACTGGTGGCAATTTACAGAGAAGTCTGCATTTAATAATTGCTCCTGCTTTTCTTAGGGGCTGCTTTTGAGTTACGATGGTCTTTTATTTATTTTAACATGACTCAGTATGATGATTTATTTGCTAATTTACTCATATCACAAATGGAATCAGAAATAAAAGCCAAGACAGAAAATGTGTGCCATAAATTCCTTTACATTCGCATAAGTATCACCAGGCGACTAAGCCTATGCCGAATTTGAAGTCATGAAGCACTCAGAGCCCCTCATGGGGGCAGGGGCCGGGGGACATGATGACACAGGATGGGATGGGATGGGACGGCTGTCTTGTAGCCTTTATCACAATGACTCCCTCTACAGTGTACCATGTCCCATGCAGCCAGGGCAGGGACGACAAGGGTAGAGTGGGAGTCAGTCAAGGGGGCCAGTTCTTTCCAATTTGCCCACTTGAAGATGTGCCTAATCCTATTTCAGTAAATGCACTGAACAGCAATGGAGCTAGACAGTAAGTTAATTTGTTGTCATCTGACCCCAACGCAGATCTCGATATGAGTTTGGAGAAAGGCTGCAGTGTTCAGCGCCACCTGGAAAGACTTTCTGAACATGCTGGCAGTGATAAGCCAGGAGGGAAATCATGGTGTCCCCATTGTGCCCTTGCCTGGTGGAGACTACTCTGTCCTTTAATTACAGCTACAAAAACAATCCTGCCCCAAGAACTTCAGGAAGCAACCTCCTGCCTACCTACAGGGAGCCAGCCCTGCAGGAGCTTCCCTTCCAGCAGCTTGGCTCCTGGACACTAGAGGGCGCTAAGGGTCCCCCAAAAGGCCCTCAGAGAGAACACCCACATGCCCCAGTCCTGACTTCAAATTCCTTGAATTGATGTTATTATCCTACAAAGCAGTTGTGCTTTCACCCATTAAAATTAAAACACAATATTCATAATGTAGAAAAGTTTTTTTGAAAAATGTGAATTGGGTGGTATTACAGAGCAGAAGGGCATACAGGCTGTTAGGAGCAAAGACAGCACAGATCTGCCCCTGAGACTAACGGCATGGTTTCCTGGGTGAGACCGGACCAGGGACATTGTATGATCGCTCTACCCCACTGTTATAATTTTGAACCCCAAGAAATATTATACTTTACAATAATTCAAGATGGTTCCAAACCTTCCTGGTACAAGTTGCTTTGAATTAACAGGTCAGTTTCTAGTGTGTGTGTGTTTTGTGGGCCACACTGGCTTGGTCGCTAGAATCTTGCCTAAACTCAGACTTTAGTAGGGTCCTTTTGGAGCTGAAATCTGTTGAAGGGAACAGAAATTATACGATTATACATCAGATGTGAAAGAGTCCTGTGGAACTTCCTTCCTTTATTAAAAAAACAAAAAGTGGGGGGATAGTATTTGGGGATTGTTTATAGTTTTCAATTACAAAATGGTATCATAAGTGTACGTATAGTTGTATGTATAATAGTTACATATATATATATATATATATATATATATATATATGAATGAATGAAAACAAAAGAAGCTTTAAAACTAAATCTGGTGGTTTTCTTGAAAAATAATATTATACAATTACACTAATTTTTTGTTCATTGAATGCTGAACACTTAAACAAAATGCAGTCCTTGGCAATATTTGCCCAAAATATAGCCTATTCTGTAAATTTCCTCTTTCTGTCCTCACTTGTACTTTAAAGTATCCGCAGTATTTCCTTTTTTCCCCTTCCATCTACACTGGCTCATCTACAAGCACTGGTGAGGTCAACGGGTGAGAGTTGTTTGTCTGCGTCCAGGGCTGTCCAGGGCAGGCTGTGTGTGGTGCGGCTCTGACCAACATCTGAAGAGGCCCCAGGGGCTGTGGTCAGCATGCACTTTCCTCTCTGTCTGCCAGCCCAGCAGAGAGGTCGGCTTCCAATGGACTCTGCAGAAGGATGATTAATGCAGTTTCATCGGTGACTCGGCCACTTTTAGAGGCAACAAACAGGCTTCTGCGTGTCAGTGGTATCACAAAATAGATGGGATGCAGCTGCTCCTGTGTCATGGGGGATCCTGGCCTAGCGTCACCATGGTGCACCTGCAGGTAGATAGGACCTTGGTGGAAGAGCCTCAGTGACACCGACTGCTGGCTTAGGCGGAGACAGAAACAGGTCAGGGATGCCTGGCTCAGGGTGGCGAGCCTGGCTTCATCCTTACCTGTCAGGTAGCACCAATGAGGAATTTAATTCGGTTGTGCTGATTTTCCTTTTTAAATCAATGAATACCTTTACAGGTGGCTCAAAGGAGGAACTGGCGTGCATGTGAGCAGGTCCGCCGCCATCCTCCCTCCCAGTTCCCCACAAAGAGTGGCAAACATCTGGGAGCCCGGAGCTGTCACCATGATGAGTCACATCCAGCACTTGCTATGTGAGTGAATGAAGCCTGTCCACAGAGCCCAGAAGTGCAGGGGACGGCGGTGTGGACATGGCTGTGGCCAGCCCAGGACAGGCCCTCAGGGGCACAGTCTGACTTGATATTGGGATCTCTTTGTTCTGGGTGAAGTACTAACCAGTGACAGGGCCAGGGCCAGCTGCCCACAGGACAGCTGAGGCTCACCTGTGGGCTGTGGCCAAACCACCAACCCCTCCCTGAACTCTGAACAGAATGTGCCCAGTGTCTGGGCCATTTGTCTGGTTTCCAATAGCCTTCTAAGCAAGTCCTGAGATTTTCACTCAAAATAAGATTATAGCTGCTGTTGTGAGTCACCCAAATGCTCCCCCCACCACCCACACACACTAGATAGTAAACAGATGAGAGACTCAGAGGAGGCCTCAGGCCCACCCATCCCCTTCCCCCAGAAGTCTGCATCTCCCCTCCCCGTGTCCAGCTGTAGGCCCAGGTCACTTTGGAAGCAGCCTTTTGAGCAGCTTTCCAAATCACTGGGAAGGGAGGTAAATAGTCTCTAAGAGGGCTTCTGACCCTGTGTGCTATGGGGTTTCCAGCTCAGCAGGAGTCCTAACAGGACCTGGCAGCAAGTGAATATTCAATTTTAAAAAAATACTGAATGAATAAGTGAATGAATGAGTGGACATCTATTTTACCTGCATCATGACAGGGGGACAGAAGATTCATCTGGACTTTGACATAAAATCCTAGCTCCCATTTGGCAATTTTCCAAAGGAACTCTGCCTAAAATTATTTTTAGATAAACTATTTCAGCAACTAGTTTGGTTTCAGGCATATGTGTAGAAACCATCCTGAAGGCAGATTCATTGCATTGCTAGGCACCCACCATATCACCAGGAAGGTTATACCTCCCAAGATGTTCCAGTAGGATTTTCTACCCACCCATGCCCTTCCACATGTTGGCGCTGACTTGGCTACTTAGAAAGGCTGGTTCCATATGCCACTCCTTGAAGAATCTGGATGGGCTGGTGCCTTTTACAGTTCAGCTCTGTGACTTCCACGGCCAACTTCACCAAGTTTTCTTGGTGACACCCATTCTTAAACCTCAGCCACCATCATGGGAGGAAGCCCAAGCCACATGCAGGAATTCTAGTGGTCAGTCCCAGCCCACAGCCAGCATGAACCCCCAGAGGTATAAATAAACTACCAGAAGACTCCAGCCCCAACAGCCACTTGACCACAACAAACAGGAGACTGAGCAGAGAATGCCTGTCTCAGTCGGCCAACCCCTGGAACCATGAAGGACCACTGTGATTTAAAGCCTCTGAGCTCTGGAGTCATTTGTTAGGCAGCAATATGTAAGTAGAATGTCATGGCCAGATGCCTTACTCAAAAAGAGACATTGGCAACATTGTTAAAGAAGAAAAATATTCTTCCTATGTGATTGTTCATCTATCCTCCAAATCTGTATTGACCTTGGCTGCCAAGTCATGGGTCAGGCACTGAGGGTGCACACAAGTCCTCACCCAAAGAAGAACCTGCATAGTAGTTGGAAAGAAAACTCTATCAAATCACAGCACTTTAACCTGAAAGAAGAACATAGGAAGTGGGCCTCAGCAGTCCATCCCTCTCCTCTTCCACCACCTTCCTCCTCTGCTTAGTGGCTGTGCAGATGCTGTGGGGGTCACTCTGCCCCAGCAGGAGACCCTTCCTGCTCGGCCTCCAACTCTGGTTCTCTGCCCTTGCTAAGGGCCGCAAGGTCTCCAGGTCCTATGTGACTGGATTCGGCCCCATGCTCCAAAAAAATCTCTGCATCCACCCCAGATCACCTTCCCCAGGAGATGTGGGGAAATTCCCACGTGTCCCTCTGTGACTTCCAAATCAATGGGCAAATAGGAAGCAGAGGCTGAGGATGAGAATTCATTCTCCATGTTACTGAAAAAAAAGCCCTGGTGTGGAGAGGTGCGGACACCACGCTCCCCGCAGCACCAGCTCCTGGAGGTCAGGGCTCGCTGCCCCTCGCACCCTCCCTCAGGCTTCCAGGGTGCCGTGGGGGTGGGAGTGGTGTGCACCAGTCAAGTTCGGATGTACTGAGAGCCATCTAGAAGGTTCCACCGGTGGGCCCAGCTAGGGACTGGAGCGTCACTGTGGGCAAAGGTGACAGGCACAGGTACACACGGAAGGTCTCCATTTTGTCAAACCCTCACCAAGGGGAACAGGAAAAACATATCTGCCCCTAGCAGGATCCTGGCCAAACACCTGCAGGGTTCTGGAAAGGTCAACTTTTTTCTTTTGTTTTCTTTTGAGGTGGGGATCCCACTATGTTGACCCAGACTGGCCTTGAACTCCTGGGCTCTAGCCACCCTGAGGGGCGGGGGACTATAGGGCGGACCACCGAGCCCAGTTGTTTTCCCTTTCATTGGTTCTTTTTAGTTACACTTCACATTATGATTCACTTTTAACTCACAAATCCAATTCCTGTAGGTAAAGCAGGGCTGCTCTGATCCCGGACGGCGAGGGTGCCCGAGTCTCACCCCCCACACCGAGCAAGGGCGTGAGAGCTTCCAATTCCACAGACTTAGAGCTGCTCTGAGCTTCCCACCAGGACGGGGAGCATCCATGTGCCTCATACACCGCTCTCTGTTTTATGGAATTCTTGCGCCTAGGAGCCCTTTTTATTTTATTATTTTCTTTAATAGCCAGAAAACTGGGACGTTCACAAAGAAATTTTTCAACTGCCTTTAGTGACCCTTAACCTGAAAGGTTTTGCCTAATCTGTAAATTGGAGTTGAAAGCATTTGGTGCCTCTGCGGTGGGGAGCACTCTGCCCTCAAAGAGCGGGGAGACTGCTAACAATGTGGCTATACACACATGGTGCTCCTTTGTCAGCAACCGCAAACCAAAACCAGATGTGGACTATCAGCTGCTACCCAGTAGTGACCCAGGGAAGTGGAGGCTAATCCAGATCATTCTTAATAACTCAAAACCGCCACCTTTTAACCACCTCATTTTTTTCTCATTTACAAATGCAAAAAAGAGTTGACAGTACACACTGAAACCCATTTCCCACTGAATATGTTCAGATTTTCTCTGATAACAACGGGTGGGGGAAGCTTTCCGCTAAATTGTGTTCTGTCATCTGAGTGTGCTCTGGTGTAGGTGATCAACGCCTTCAGCCAACCAGGGCCTGGAAGGAGAGAAGCCATATGATACTCCTACCATGACCTTGTCCCCAAAGTCAGGAAGCACAACACTCCTTGGCCTATCCGACTGCTTAAAAATGTTAGGAAACAGACAGGGCTCAGGCTGAAGAAAGTTTGCCAGGCATTCCAACCATTAATTGTCATTTTCCTGCATTTAAATGTAATGAATGTAAGTGAGGGAGAAAAGTCAATGGGTAGAGAAGGATTCATGGCCTCCCAAGTGAATATATGGATCGTTCTGCACTGGATATGAACATTCTATCAATATTATGTCTGTTACTGCATCCAAGAGGACTGTTTCAATATAAAACCGAATATATGGGATTGTTTCAGATCCTGCATTTCACTCTTGGCCCTCGAGTAGGCCTGCGGTCGATGGCGCAGGCGCCCAGCTGGACACGGAGCGGCTTCTCACCCCTACAGACACGGCCATCCTTTTCCTACACTGGAGTTAGACGTAGTCACGTGCAGAAGTAACTCACAAGACATGGTCATGTTATCATCTTTCATCCCTCGGAGGCGGAGGCGGGTCAGACATGAAGGGATCAGTGGAAAGAGAAACAATTCTGCCAATCAAAATTAGCTATGATGCGACCTTAACGATTGTAAGACACACGCCAATTCTTGAAAATCAATGTGTGCCCTAGAATTGATGCAGTGCTGTGTAGCCATGGAAGGACAGTCCAGGAAAGCCCTCACAGCATCGGCATCTGGGGCTGAATGATCCTGCTAGGTCCAGGGGGCTGCTGGGTATAGGAGGCTGGCCAGACTTCCTGGCCTCCCCTCAGTAGACACCCCCAGCTCCTCCCTCCTTACGGTTACAGCAACTGAACCTGTCTTTAGACTTTGCCAAACACCCCTAAGGGAGACAGAAGTGCTCCACTTGGGAACAAGTGGAATCAAGAAATCCAACTTCCCAATGTAGTTTAGTCTCTCTCTCTCTCTCTCTCTCTCTCTCTCTCTCTCTCTCACACACACACACACACACACACACACACACCCTATGACAGACAGATGTCAGCCAATCAGAAAGTACATCGTTGGATGAGACATAGTGACATCAAAAATACTAACAGGTGGACCACGTACCAGAGTACATTATCTTGCTGACGAGTAATAGTTAAAAAAGAACGTACTGCACATCTATTGATCAGAGATTGGAAGACTTACAACACGTATTGACAGGAATGAGGCAGAGCTAAATGAACTGCACAGAAAACAGTCAAGGTGTAATAAGTTTTTAAAATGATCCCATGAATATATTAGCACATGCAGAGAAAACACCCAGAAGAATAAATTTCACTTTGGAAGCTGAGATCACGTGGTGACTTTTTAAGTCGAACATTTGGGGGAAATTGGGAAATAATAAGTATGTGCTACTTTTATAATTGGAAAAAATTTTCAAGTAATCCGTATTTTAAGCCAGAAACATGTCAAGAAAATTTAAATATACTCATTAAGACATGTACTACGCTATCAGACTTTATAGAATACTTGAATATCAACACAGATGCAAAGAGATTGAAGTTTATTCATTAACCCAAGAAATATTTATCGAACATCTACTTCATGAAACACACTGTCAGCAAAATTCTGAGACTTGTTAATAAAAGACTCATGAGGAAATGAAGCTTGTTGAGTCCCAAAGAAACATACCATGTTCAGACGGTGGGGGGCAGGGGAATGGCAAATCGGTGAAGATTAGGAAACTTGGGTAAAGAACTTGGTTCAGCACTGAAGGAAAAAGTAGTTGCAGGTTATTCTGAGAAATACCGATGGCCTCCACAGACTGCTATGCAGTGGACTGACTGGCACTCCTGGGAGGGCTCGGGACAGTCAATGTGAGGGCTTCTCGCTAGAGTACGGGTCGTGGCCGTGTGAGAGGGGAGGGCCACAGGGACCGCACACGTCACATGAACTTGAACTAGGCTTCGTTCCACAAACACAGAAGAGGATGGATGAAGTGGATCAGGGACGTTGCTGTTCCCTGGGCGATCGTCCCGGGAAACCTGCAAAGGAGTCCACCTCAAGAACTTAGAGACACCCGAGGAAAACAACCAAAAAAGAACAAAATTAATGAAACAGAAAATGAGCATGTGGTAGAGAAGATTAACAAGGCCAAACGTGCTCCTCTGAAGATGAATTATTTACTAACCACTGATGAGTACAATTAAAGAGAGAACAAAAACATTAAGGTAACAAAGTCAAAAATAAGAAGGGAAAATTACTATCGGTCCTGGAGACATCAGAAGGATAATGGCATATTGTAACCAATTTCCCATCAATAAATATGGAAAATTCAGCTAAAATAGATAAACTTCTTGGGAAATAAAATCTACCAAAACTGTTAAAATAAAAACACAAAGTCTGAACCTCTACACCATCAAAGACATTGAATAATCTCAAACCTTCTGAATCTCAACTCCAAGAAAAAAAAAAAAAATTCCAGGCTGAGACTGATTTATCATCAAATTCTAAAAAATACTTAAAAATATGATTCTGGACTTATATAAACATTTTCAACCAACAGAAAAGGAAGAAATTTTGACATTAAAATGTAACTTGGACATTATTATTTTGGGAGGGAGTACCAGGGATTGAACTCAGGGCACTTGACCACTGAGCCAAATCCCCAGCCCTGTTTTGCATTTTATTTAGTGACAGGGTCTTACTGAGTTGCTTAGTGCCTCACTTTTGTGAAGGCTGGCTTTGAACTCACAATCCTCATGTCTCAGCCTGCTGAGCTGCTGGGATTAAAGGCGTGTGCCACGGTGCCCAGCTGGAACATTGTTTTTAAAAAAGAAAATTACAGGCCAATCGCACACATCAATGTGGTCACAAAAATCCAAAACAAAATCCTATAAAACAAAATCCAACATTATATGAAAAAAAAATAATGTGTACTATAACCAAAATGGGTTTATTCTCAGAATAAAATGTTGTTTGAATCAATGCAACTATTAAAAAAACCTCATATAGTAATCTTACATAGAGAAGGAAAAGTATTTGATAAAATTCAGTATCTATTCTTAATAAAAATTCTTGGTAAATTAAAAATAAAAGGTAATTTTATGAATCTCACAAACTGATAACCAATTGCATCAACCAAAACGTAAAGTCACCACATATTCAGCAGTAAGACATTAAAATCTAATCCTTTGAAGATGGGGTGTAGACAAGGGAGGTTCATGTATGTCCTATCCCTGTCAATTTATCAGAAATTGAACTAGAGATCAAGTTGGTATATAAGGCAAGAAAATGGATGCAATGTCAGGAGATATTTTCAGATAGAAGTTTTTACACAGAAATTCTAAGAGACTTTAAGAATAAATCATTAGAATTAATGAGCAAGTTTAAGAGATTAGATATAAGAGCAACATAGAAAATTTGATTTCATATCTATATATTGGCATCAATAGAAAGTGAAAAATTTAAAAGATCCTATTTTCTTTAGCACCAAAAAATATCATTATAATATGAGAATGAATCAAACATAAGAGGTGCACACACTTTACACTAAAAACTACAAAAAAAAAATGGAAAGAAGACAAATAAATGGATACCGTGGTCATGGATTGACAGAATTAATATTGAGATGATGTTCACTTTCTACAGATTCATCAATGTATTCAATGAATATTCAATAAAAATTACACTGAGATTTTTGTGGAACACAACAAATTAAATCTAAAGTATACATGAACATGCGCAAGGTCAAAGACAGACAAGGTAGTCTCAGAGGAGGTGAGGCAGACCAAGATGCTTAGAGAGAAACCAAGCACAATAATAAAATCACAGCAATCAGGTCACAGTGACGTGCATGCAGGTCCCCACAAATAGATCCATCAAGGAAGGGAAGCCCAGGAGCAAGTCCACAGGCACAGGGACACATTGGATTTTTTGACAAAAGTGGCACTATAGCGGAGCCAGCAAAGGGGGACACTCTTAGTAAATGGTGCTGGGAAATGTGACATCCACATAAAAAATCAAAAAAAAAAAAAAAAAAAAAAAAGGAGGAGGAGAAAGAAAGAGAAATTTGGTGAGTCATTCATACGATCACAGAGATTAACACCACACAAGTTGCAGATCTAAATATGAGAAGCAGCATTATAAAAAGTTTCTGAAACATACTAAAATAAAATACGTTCATGACTTTGGGATGGGGATTTTGTATACAAGGCCAAAACACTATCTGTAGAGGGAAAGACTAATAACTTGAACTGGATTAAAATTTTTAAAAATAAGAGCGATTTTTCCATCAAAGATTCATTGAGAAACTAAAAAGGAACCCCAAAAGTGGAAGGTGATATTTTTAGCATCCTAGCCTACCACCTGCATCACAATACGTAACGAACTTCTACAAATCAATCAGTAAGACACTACCCAAAGGGAAATCCAGGAGGAGGTCTGAGAGGCCTTCACAGAAGAAGATACCCACAAGCATTAAAGGTATGGAAGGCCTCCACTTCCCTAGAAACCCAGGAAATGCAGGCCAAGCCATCACCGAGCGCCTGCCCCACCTGGGAAGGGCTGGAGTGGGCGCTGTGGCGCTCCCTGGCGGCTGTGCGCCCAGGCCCACGGAGACTGGAGAAGGGTTGACTTCTCGGCTGGAGAAGCAGAGGGCATGTTCAAAGGGGGAACTGAGAAGAGCTGAATGGGAGGACTCACGATGACCAGGGCATCAATGAGTGAAAACTGAGGGGCAATGAATCTCCCAGGGCTTCCAGAAAGGGAGGCTATCTCCATCCTCAAGCCCAGGATGGCGAGGAGGGACACCGAGAAACTGGCCACAGAGAAACCATGGAGGGGACAAAGGGAGAGAGGTGGGAGGTGGACCCCTGGCTTCTCCTGCTGCCCCAGCTTCCTTCCAGTGCCCCTCCCCAGCTGAACCCAGGGGAGACAGGCCAGGGAGCCCCTCTGCGGCCACCAGCCGGAGCCAAACCCCTGGGACGAGAAGCAGGGCAGAGAAGGACAGTGAGTGAGTGGAGGAAATCCTCCCGGCTCCCACCTCAGAAGGCTCGGCACCCCCCACACACCATTGCATGTGTGCCGTGTGCGCCTGGAGATGCCCGCCTGCTCGGCACAGTGCTGCCCACCTTTGCAGAACACCAGGAGCCCCCAAAGCCCTCAGGAAAGGAGGGGATGGACGGGCTGTGGCACACACACCACACTCCCTGGCAATGAACCCCAGGAAAACGGAGCTACATGTGAGCACAGGAGACGGAGAACCTGGGGCAACACAGAGGAACGTGGATTGACTGCAGCTTCATGAAGGAGAGGAAGCCGGGCTCCGGGAGTCTCGGTAGGCAGCGTTACTGAGCCAGCTCCGGACAGCAGCGGGGAAGGACAGCAGCTGAGAAACCCCAGAACAGGACCGTATCTATCACTGGAGGAAGGGAGGGTCCAACCTGGGAAGGAGCCCAAGTGAAGCTACTCTATAACTAATTCTGATAAGCATTTACTGCCCAGGGACTTTTATCTCTATGTCATGTTTCAATTTTTTTAGAAATTAACTTAAAAATGGATATGAATAAAAATTAATGGAATTGGTTGATGCAATTAAATTTAATTAATAAATTTAATGCAAATTAATAAACAGTGCATGAGACATTAGATGCTTGGAAGGTGACTTCTTGCTGGCAGGTCAAGCAGTGTCCAACCACATGAGGAACTCAGGATGTACCCCAGCCACACACAGGAGCAGGAGGAAGGAGCAGCCAAGGAGCCCCCAAGGAGCCCCCACCATCCAGTTAGCGTCCAGCACAGGAGACTCAGCTCAGATCACAGAAAGCCTTTGGTAGAAAACACCCTTGTCATAATCCATCCCCGCTGAAGCAGAAGTAAACAATCAAACCCTCAAGGGCTGGCTGTGTCCTGGGTCAGTGCATCAAAGCTGGGCACCAGAGGCACCATTTCCAGCACCACAGGAGAGTGGAGAACCTGCTGTGTGTGGCTGCCTACTCTCTTCCTGCAGGGGAAGGAGCACAAGGGAGAAGCTCTGAGACCAAAGAAGCCCCCAAAGAGGAAACAGACAGAGAGAAGCAGGGACCTTGAGAGTCGGCAGAGGCGTCCTCCACGTGGACGCAGCTCAGCGCATCAGAGTGAGGAGAGACAGGAGCCAAATTTGTCAGCAAAGAGAAAATGTGATTCAGGTTCTGAATTTTGGAGATCAAGATAAAATAGTAAATAACCGGAACGGTCTGAGGAATTTGCAGCCTGACAGGCAGGACAATGACAGAGTGACTCTGAGCATACGGGACACACCATGGGAAACTCCAAGGCAGGGACCTAGCCTCACCCTAGCCTGGGCTCCTAGGTCCCCCGGGAGGAGTTCACGGGAGGGTGGGGTCCCTTTGCACACTCAGGCATTGGTGATATTCTCCATTAAAAATACACAATTTGGGGTCTGGATGTTAAAAACATGGTGTGTGTAGCATTCAGTCGTCTCTGGGTGAATTTGATCATCCTTCTGATCAGCTCAAGTTCTCAGTACGAAGAGCTATGGCTGGCATTACGTATGGACACTAAATGGCAGCACATCACAACAGAGCATTTCCTGTTATAGAAAAAACACTTACACTTGAACTGAGGGTAGCATCAATCATTCCCCATAATGTGCATTCCTCTGCCCAAGAATAGGCTGCCAGAAAACTGCTTTTAAGAAGGAGTATAATTGTGAGCCGCTTCATAGGTAAGTGTTGGCAAAATCTAGCCAATTAAATTAAAAGATATAAAATAAGATCTGTACTTTCTCTCAAATGTAAGGGAAGATTCATTTCTGATGTAATGGTCTTTAAAAAATATGTATTTTGGGTTCCTTTTTCTTTTTGTATCTATAAATTTACTAATAAAAGGCTTTTGCCTTGATTTACTAACATTTGAAAAGATGGATTATATTGGTATTGCAAAAGAGACTATCATAAATTAAAGATCCATACGGTGTTCTATTCGCAATATGACAAATGATTATCTAAAAATATCATCAATTAAAGCTATTTGAAAGTTATAAAAAGGAATCTTCCATAATTGCTCTTCTAGCAAAGTTAAAACACTCCAACTATTTTTAATCATCAATTTACAGTGTGGCTCTAGTATTTGGAAATATTTCACTTTAATCAACCAATTATCCAAGTGGAGCTTCGCACTACAGCATGACAGCTGGGTTCAGAACAACTCCCAGGTATTTATCACCGTTCAGCACAGGTCCTGTCTCATAAATCAACTTCAGACAAGACTCAGGGAAGAAGCAAACTCTTGTTTATTTCAGTATTGCTCCAGCCAATCCCAAACACTGAGCCGCTTTTCCGTGTGCATTTCCAGCTGAAGGCTGAGCAGTCTCGCGGACGGTCTCCTCTGATACCGTGAAGCAAGCTCCAGCGCCGGGAGACTATCTCTCTTGGACCTAAGAGCTGCCATTCCACGTGGACCAGCGAAGTGACTTCTCACGTGGGAGCAACTCTGAAAAGAAGGCTCGTCACAGGAGGCTTTGTGTCCAGGAGAGGCCAGTTTTCAACTCAAGATCATTTTATTAAAGAATCACTGGATCACACGCCTCCAGGTCCCTCTGAAACATACCCTACAGTTCTTAAAAACCATAGGGGTGGCAGGAAGGCAAGATTAAGGGGTCATGTGCAGATCCTGCCCGTCCACGAGATACCTTAAATGAACCATGAGGTGGTTGTCTCTCCTGCATCAACAGCCCAGGATGGTATCCCTGCGCCTCTTCCTAGACTCCAGGAGGGAGCACTGCTGAAGGCAGACCTCAGTCCATATTTATGATAAACAGCCCATGAGCATCCATCATTAACACCTTCCCCCAAAATACTCAGGGAAACATTAATTCTAATTCCTTCCTTCCTTCCTTCCTTCTCATTAATTCTAATATCTTCTGCTTCTTCTTTCCTTCTTTCTCCTCTTCCTCCTCCTCCTCCCCCTCCTCCCCCTCCTCCCCCTCCTCCTCCTCCTCCCCCTCCTCCTCCTCCTCCCCCTCCTCCCCCTCCTCCCCCTCCTCCCCCTCCTCCTCCTCCCCCTCCTCCCCCTCCTCCTCCTCCCCCTCCTCCTCCTCCCCCTCCCCCTCCTCTCCTCCTCCTCTAATTTCATGGAGAAAGTGAAGCTGGTTAGACAACAATGATAAACTCTGCCAGTTTGGCACAGGCCGGAAACCACAGTCAGTGCTTGGTGATCCTAAGTCCCCTCAGCCACCTCTCACCACAACCCGCTGGAAGGCGCCTTCTTCCCTCTCTACACGTGAGGGAGCAGTCACACGGGGTAAGTGCTGTTCCCAGAGCCAGACAGTGAGAGGCAGAGTCCCTGGGAACCAGGACCCTGGCCTGGAGGCTGGGGCCACGCTGCACTCCCTCCCTGGGCGGCCACCTCTGAATGATGCCGTCTCTGATTCTCTCCCACCCCTCACTGTGACTCGAGCGGAGCCGCAGTCACCCACATGGAACACCCATCCCCGTCCCGCCCAGTGTGCTCCTGGGCCTCAGTGTTATTTCATATGAAAACGATCAATAGCAGAAAGGGCCCAGCTCTGGTTTAAAAACACACTTGGAAAGGAATTCACTGGGAAAGCTCCAGAGGCCCAGTGGTCATCATGGGCTCCTGAAAGGGCCTCTCAGGTACCCTGTCGTGCTTCGGAGGCCACCACGCTCAAACTGCGTGTCTGGCTGCTCTTGCTCACCAAGAGGAGCGGGGTTCTTGAATCCAGAGTCGAGGCTGCGCTTCAAGACTGACTTTGTTTTTGTAGGTGTTCAAAGATCTGGCATCAAAGTGGCAGAATTATTAAAATTAACCCAATTTTCTCTCATTTATTTTGCTAGCTCATACCTCTAAAAGACATGTTTTGGAAGGCACCATTCAACCCTCCACGGACAAACCAAGCTTTCTTTGGAATCCCTGAGGCCTAACCTCGACAGCAGGGCCCTCGTCAGCTCGGTGGCCCCCCCACCTGGAGGACGGTGGAAAGCGCCATCTGACTGGAGCTCACATTTAATTACAGTGTCAAAATTCAAACTTAACTTGCTTTAATCAGCTGCCAAGACTGTGAGTCTTCCTGGCTTGGATTTCTATAAACAAAGAATAAATTCAAATATGACACAGAGTGGCAGCAGCGCGTCCACCACTGAGCTAGGAATAGTTATGCAACCCCTGCTCGCCGGGCGGAGTTGGCATCTCCCCACAGGACTCTGTACTGATCCTTCCAAACCGTGAGCGTGCAAAACAGTCCCGAGGCCCGATGAGCCACGGGCACTGAGATGCATCCTCAGACCTCCCGGCTGTGGTTCCTGTACCAGTAAAGGAACATTGTCCCTGACTTTTCTGCTCCAACCTAGGGCAGTTTTACCAACGTCACTGCACGATTCAAATGTGATGAGCAACAGAACCCCTGAGAATAAAATGTGCTGTGATTTAAAACTCCAGAGACAGGAGAGGTGATAAGAAGTTAGGGTTCCTCTGCTGAGGGGAAAAGACAGGAACCGCTTGGCCCTTCAAACACAGCATGCTTTATTTGGGAAATGTTTAAAAGTCTGTAAGGAGAGAGACCCACCCCAGCACAGGTTCAACCCAGCACTGGTAAGCAAGTGACCTCTCAGATTCCCCAGCACCAGAGCTCTGGAGCCTTCTGTTTCAGTGCGGCCTAGGGTAACCCACCCGCACTCATGCAGGGTCCACACACTGAGGCTGGCAGTGGCCAGTTAGGAATCCATGTGGGCAGCCCTGCTTCCCACCACGAGCCACCATCTGGGAGGAAGGGACGTGTGCGAAGGGACAGCAATTGCACTGCAGAGAGATCAGAAAATTGAACTTTGAAACTGAAAGGGAAATTCATGTAAGACAGTCCAAGTAAGGATGACAAAGGGGACGCTCAAGACTCCTCCCTGCTAGTGCCTGACAGGCTCATTCTGAAGTCCTCCCAGCCCCCCTCTGTGGCCTCTCCTTTGGCATTACCCTCTTCTGGCTTCCACGTCCTGCTCATTAGCTCCAGGAAGGGACACATGCGCATCCACAGTTTCCCTACCTCTTAGAAACAGACGCCTCCACAGCTGCCCCAACTCTGATGCAGTGCTCACCTGAAAGTGCACCTGACAGTTCTTCTGTATGTCTGCCCTCTCAGGCTCCAACACAGCAGGGTCAGAATCCAGCACAAAGCTCACCTAGGCCTCAAGTCTCTCCCTCCAATGCTCTTTCATGCTCTCAGTCATCGGAGATAAGTCACCTCTCCACCTCGACCCCACCACCCAACCTACCCCAAGGTCCTGTCCAGCCACCTCCAGATGTTGTTATGGACATTACCAACATCTGCTTTGTATGCAGGAGGAGAGGTTCGTTTATAACAGTGGGGGAATGGCTCCCTAAAGCTCCCATCAATTCACTGAAACTAGGAGGAGAGGAAGAAAGCAGGCCTGAGGTCTGAAAGTTTTTGCCCATTCTTCTACTGATCACATTTTTGGTTGACATATAGGTCTGTAGAAATGCAAAGGTAGCCCAAGGCCTACTGGGCCCATGGGGGATCTGAACAAAGCACTAGCTCACTCCTCTTAAGACGATGAGATTAACTGTGACGCACTAGGAATCCATTTTTTTTTTTTAATTAATACTGTTTGTGACTAATGTGGGGGAATAGCATCACACCCACAGGGCGGTGGGTGTGAACCAGGTGTGAACATGCAAAGAGCCCGCAGAGAAGGAGGGCTCAGCACGATGCGTGGTGGGGGATCACAGAGCTGCTTGTGAGGGACACACTTAGAAAGGAGCTGGCTCTCCCTCTGGGGGACAGCTGGAGGGCAGGAAGGGACACCAGGAGCAAATCACCCAAGGAGGGACCCACGTCCTTGGAAACAGGACCCAGAGCCAGGGGTGGCCAGAGGAATGTGAGCTACACTCGGCACATCTCGCTCTCTCCTGCCTTTTCTAGAATGTGATCTGAACAAAGAAGAGGGATCCACTATGTTTGATCCCAACTTTGTGAGTGACATGTCCTCCCATGTCCACCTCCAAGAGCAAAAGAGTAAGAGCAGTTCAGAGCCGACTGCCCTGGGAGGGGGCGGGCGGGGGGGTGGACATTTGTGGCTATACTGATAGAGCAGCGAAGAAGAGTGTAAGTAAGACATGTCTAATTTTGCTAATTTAAAAGTTCATTTTCATGTTTCAAGTAAATGCATACATTTATATATGAATGCACGTAACTTCATTAAAATATATATAGAGAGAGAACTAGGACCTGAACATATCAATGGATGCTATTTCTGAGTAATGGGGCTCAGTTTTAATTTTCTTTCTACTAATTTTTAGTACTTAACTAAAATGTTAACCATGTTGTGATTCTGTAACAAAATAAATGTCCCTTTTGAAAATAAAAGGAATGAAAAGCACAGGTACAGAGACATTATTAGAACATATGAAAATATAAAATCAAGCATCAAAAGCGGGAAATTATACTAAGAGTCAGAAAAAGTGGGTTAAGTGTGTGTCGGAGTGAAGCTACCGTCACTGAGAAAAAGCCCAGCTCCGGAAGCCCCTGGGAGCCTGGAGAGCAGCACGGCCCCCAGGGCCCTGCACCCTGCTTCCCCGGCTGCCTGGCGCCACCTGGCACTGCCCTGGAGCTACTCAGAGGAGAGTCCCTATGGCCTCTCCAGCAGGCCTCCACCACAGCACGACCCCTGCAAAGGCACCTCTGTCCCCAGGTCCTCGGCCTGAGCGGCTCCCACAGGCGTCTCTGCACCCTCCAGTGCGGGCCCTGTGAGCTCCTCACTCTCCCTCCACTCCCCCTCCTGGCCCCCTCTCCTGCTCCTCGCCTTCACCACCACTGATGGACACTTAACCGAGTTCAGCTGGTGATCATCTCCCCGTGAGGAAGGCTCCCGCGGGGAAGGGGTTTTATCGGGTTTGCCCACAGCTTGAACTCTGGGTCAAGAAGAGGGCTTACTTAGCACCTGGCACACACCTAAACACTGCTGAGTGACCGAGCCACCTTCTTCCTGAGAGAAAACTAGGTCACTTCCAGTCCCAACCTCCAGAATAAAGTTCTTTTTAAACTTGTCTAATCACTTAGGAAAAAAATTATAGAAATAGTATTAAATCAGAGGATGCAAATGTTTTTATTCTAAGTTTCTAAGTAACACTGCTAAATATGCCGGGCGTGATGGCGTGTTCCTGTAATCCCATCAACTCAGGAGACAGAGGCAGGAGGATTGCAAGTTGGAGGCCAGCCTCAGGAATTCAGTGAGGCCCTAAGCAACTTGGCAAGATCCTGTCTCAGAATTTCAAAAGAGGACCGGTGATGTAGCTCAGCTCCCCTAGGTTCAATTCCTAGCACCAGTAAATAAACAAACACTGCCAAATTTGTGCTTCACACTGTATTATCAAACTTATAATTTTTAAATTGCTTTCAGAGATATTACTATGGAAATTGTGACAATAAGTTAATAGGAGATGACAATATAAAGATTTCCCCTCAAATCTGTCCACCCCTGAGGTTAGACACTTCACTCAGACCCTCACCCGTAGTTTTCTGAGAAATCTGATGTGGAGCTTTGAGCCAACCAATGGGTACACCTGAAATTTGCTTCTGGAACATAAAATTGCTTCATAAATTTGAAGCAATCCTTCTGGTAAAAGCAGGTACCCAACTCCTCCTATGGGTTCAATCTCCAAGAAGTTAAGAGCCTTATTTTCAAGATTTGAGACCCCTGGATTAGAACATAATTGTGTGGGGGTTTTTTTGTGTGTGTAAATTCTGAATGGAAAAAAATACATATCTTTCCGGGGTCTTTCTTCAGTCTAACACAATTAATCACAGGACATGTGACAGGGTACGACAAGGTCACAGTCAGGCCCCTGTGGCAGGGAGTCTCTGCGTTTCCTCTGCTGCAGACGAACCAGTGTTGTGGCCAGCATTCAGATCTCAGTCCAGGGGTCAGTACTAAAACCTTCAATGGCCCAGCTGCTCACCGTCTGTACGTCTAGTAAATGAGCCACCCTGGGACGTTACTGAGGAATTCCCAATGCTTAGAATTGGAGTGAGTTTCTGGGCAATTTCTTTTACTATCAAGCCTACATACGTGAGTATCTTCAAGCTTGATTATTCCCCGGTATGCTGGAAGATTCCTGGCCTCGGTGGTTTTGTGAGGCCATGACACAGGCTGTGGCCACGGGTGTCGAGATGGACGGTACAGAGCAGGCCTGAATTCTGTGCGTGCTTCTCCTCCCTCTGACGTCGCGCTGGAAGCCTGTGTAGACGTCATGGTGTCATCAGGTGGCAGAGCCTCTGGTGAGTGACCACGGTGGCACATGAAACAACCCCCCCCCCCCCGGTCTGGTTAAGCCACTGGGAGGTGGACCTGGTGTATCCCGCGCACACCTGGCTTATCCCGCGCACACCTGGCTTCCCTCACAGACCCGCCTCCTGGAGCCCACTAACGGGGCCGCCGGCTGCTCGCGGCTTTCTGGTCTCGTCATCACTGACATCTTGTCACTCCTCCTTTCACCTCTCTCTCTAAACACGAAAGATACAGAGATCTGATTTTGCTTTTGAACCTTGTTCGTCATATTTTGGTGGCTCACTCACACTTTTTGAACTGGGCAAACAGGAATCCGCGTAATCCCGTATTGACAGATGGAGTGAAGTTCTCCAGGGAAGCTTTCTCATATAGGAAAAAAGAAAGCGAGATGCAAAGAGGGAGCAGTGGCTCTTGAGCCTGTGCAGAGGACCCCCAGAGAAGCCCCCCGACACCTGCAACAGATCCCCTCTGCGGCCGCCCCGGAACTCACAACTCTCTGCTTAGCTCCTCTTGGGGTCCCACCGGCACAGACGGAAATGGCAGTTTTGAGAAGCGACTCTGCCTCTGGGAAAATGCCCACTGCAGAACAGGCAGATGCTTCAGGAAATAAGATCTACAGGACAGAATGATCAAGGAATCTAGAGAACTGTCCCGGGAAGGAAAACAATGGCTCCCTTCAGGAGCCCCAACTGCGTGGTCTCCACCAGCCGAAAAATTCCATTTCTAAAAGGGGTGTACTTCATGGTTCCAGTCGTTCCCGTGGTCAGTCTGAGACCCCTGGGTGAACTTTACACCCAGGGGACTGACAGCCTCCTCCTGGGGAAGAAAGGTCACCACCCGCCAGCCTTCTGTGGGAGACCGCACGGCTGGGTGCAGAACCGGCCGGGTGGTGCCGAGTTCACTCCACACGGTCTGCATCGTCAGTGTCTTGGGGAGAGACCACATGGCCAGGTCCTGATCATTCATCAGGGACATTCCTGCAAGTGCTGGCAGTTCCCAAGCCCAGGTGGACGCTGGGGAAGCAAGCCTGCCCTGCAGGGTGGCCTGACTGCACCAGGACTCACAATGCTCAAGGGTCTAAAAGCAAAGGCAAGAGTGTAGAGATCTGCAGGAAGAATGGGTCTTCACAGTCCACCCAGGTTTCCCAGGTTGGACTTTGTAGGTGTGCCTGTCTACGCATAAAAATTCCCATCTTGGAAACTGTGCACAGTATTTAGTATTTAGCTCGGAATAACCAGTAGAGATGCCCGTGGGCAGCAGCTGAACCCCAGCTGCACCAACCTTCACATCCTTCAGAGAACAAGGGCTGAGCTCACAGACACGGATATGAAGAGTGGGCCTTACAGCCCAGAATCTTCTTCAATTGGGTGGGGGCAGGGAGCGTAGGTTTCAGGTCTGGCCTCCCTCCAGCAAGGATGAGCACGAGAAGAGCATGTGAATACGTGCAGCCCGCAGGACCGCCCTCGGGAAGCTGCAGCGCCTGCCCTATCACATCTGGTGACCAGCGGTGCAGATCCCCCATGGAAGGGATGTCAAGGCGTCGTTATTCAAAGTGGCCCTCCCTTACTGGGGATAATGAGAACCAGTTCCCGAAAAACATACGCCGTGAGACTCTCCATTTCTCTAGGTGAGCTCCCCCAGTGACATCACTTCACGCGCCTCTGCACGGCTTCTCCAGGACCTTTGTCCCCCCCAGGACTGGAATCCAGCAGAAAGCTAAAATTACCACTTAAAACAAGGCTTGACACTTTGAAAAGGGGTCTGCATAAGCAGCCAACCCCCCCCCCACACACACACACTTCCAGGAGTGGTGGATTGTGCTCATCCTCAACTGGAGAAAGACTTGGAACGAAGAAAAAACGGACAAACATCAGACATGCAATTTTTTACTTGCTCCTTAAATCTGGCTCGGGTCTATTGAGGAAATGGCCATTTTCTATGTAGAACAGGGGCAAACAAATCTCAAGAGATTAAAAATCATGTTCTTGTGGTTTTCTTTTAAAAGCTGCAAATTTGAATTCAATGTTCAAAATCATGGCACAGGGACAAAACAAGAACGAACAAAGATGGGAAAAAAGTCCGTGCCATTCTGCAGTCAAGAGCCCCGCGACAAGCATGTTTCCAATTACAGACCGCGGCCCGCGCTCCAGGGGAAGGATCCGGCAGAACGGCAAGCTGCATCCACCAGAACTGGCTGGGAGAAGTTACGGGCACCGTGTCTTCCTTTTCACTGAAACAGTCACATGAATGATCCAGTTTACTTCAAGAAGGAAAAGTAATTATTGGTGTGCAATTTCTCTTTTGTATCCTCAAAGTCAAGTTGTGTTGGTGTAGGAACCACATTTAGTACTTTCTTGGCTGCTTTTAGGACAATGGCAGGTCACAAAGAGAACAAGAGCAAGAGAGAAAGATGGCTGAGGTTTAGCCGGGGGTGAGACCTGCTTCCCCTCTTGCACAGGTGCAGACACAGCCAATGGTAATCGGGCGTGAGGAGGTTTTGACAAGAAAATCAGTTAAGGGAGTCAAGGTGCTAACTTCTGGCTTCATTTGAGCTGCAAGAAAAACATATATATATCTCCCCGCCCACCACCCATTATCAGACCCACTGGTGAGAGGTGGAGAATGGGAAGGTGGTTAGGGACCAGCGTGTTTGTGAGCTTCCATTTCCACCTTTCACGAAATGAAAAGAAGCCTTGATATCTTGACTGTCCCTTCACCAGGAAAAACTCTGGTCTGGAAACAGGTGACCCTCTGTGGAAGCATCTGGAACCCAAGCCCACCCCTTGTCCAACAAGCCTGCCACTCACCAGTGGATCTGAGAGATGGCTGGCCCAAGAAGGAAGCACGTGGAAGCCAGGAGAGGGGAACCGCCCCTTTCCACTCTCATTCCCTGGACCTGGGAATCCGCAAAGTGCTTTGATGCATCAAAATGAAGCAATGCGCTGTGTACAAATCAGCCGTTCTCTGGTGCAAACAAAAATGGCCACCTATTTAAAAATGTTTCCCCTCTCATTTTAGCTTCTTTGTGTCAAATTCAAAGAAGCCTCACATAAAATGATCAAAGACTTTTTAGTGGTTCCTCCCAACGTACATACCAGCGACGGCTGCTGCACTTCAATACATTTCTGTGAATCCTCTAAAATTGAAGGTTTTGAAGATGCTTGCCAACGGAAAGCTGTGCCTCACAGCTATAATATTTTTTAAAAGGCATTCAGTTTAAATTAATATATTTGGCCAGACAACTGTATTAAAGTTCTTGTTATTTTTTCTGTTATAATGGTAGCCTGTGGTATGACTAGTCTTCTTCAAAAAATCTGTGTCGTTATTGCCTCTCTCTTGCCTGGGGGACATCATGTGTTTTCCATTTGAGTGTGCTACACTGCAATACCTCATTAAAACAAACACGCGGGCGCAACCAAAGTCTTCATACCGTGCCACAAAGGGCGTCAACTAACTCAGAACGTTTCAGAGCCTCGTAACTCATTGCAAAGGCTCCTCCACCAGCTGCCCAGCTGATGCTCAACTCTGCCGGATGATGTCACAGGCCCGGCTCTTGAACAGCCTGCCGGGTAAAGGAGGGCTTTCTTATCATGCAGCAAAACAGAGTTACAGTGAGCACAGACCTTCTTCTCCCCAACACAGAAACAAGTACTGTGCGTGCACGCGCGCGCGCACACACACACACACACACACACACACAAGCAGACACCAAGCATTTACACTTGGGCTGCAGCAGGAGCCACAGACACTGTGCAAACCAAGCCCTGTGGCTCGTCCACCTCTGTCCTGCTGGACAGCTCCTTGCTCAAGCGCTTCCTGAGACTGACAGTCATGAGGGACGAGAGACGAGGGGCAACAGGACGAGGTTCTCGGCATCAGAGAACTAACGTTCGCTTCCCTGTAGGCCAGTAAGTCCTCGTGCACAGAACACAAGTTTGTGATTTTTTTTTTTTAACAAACTAATTTTCCAATTTTTCTTCTAAGGTTTGGGAAAGGAAGTCGTTTTGGATGCTTTCTCAGCTTCTCTTGCCAAAAGAACACCTGGTTCAGGAGTTCCTGGAAGGCACCCTGAAGAAGCCCCCGATGGGGGGATACTCTGGGGAATGACTTCCAGAGGGACATCGACGGGAGGGCGGGGTGACAGTCAGGAGCTTCTTTCATGAGACTTAACAAAGGGATTTTTACCTCACATCCCTGAAGGTAGACAGTATTAAAAACAAAAATAAAAAATGAACAAACAAAACCAGAAAAAATGCTGGTGAATATGTGGCATCCTGGCGCACACGGGGGGCGATGTAAGGGGGACCACCACTGTGTGAGACGGACAATGGTTCCTCGGAACTCCAAAACTAGAATTGTATTATTGTATATTCAGAGAACAACACCTCACATAAATATCTTCACAGTGGTATTATTCAAAATAGCCAAAATGTGGAAGCGATTCAAGTGTCCGTGGACAGATGAACGAATAAACAAAATTTGATCAGCACACAATGGAATATCACTTAGCCTCTATAAAGAAGACAATTTTGACTCAAGAGTTGAATCCTGAGGCCACTGTGCCTAGTGAAATGAGCAGTCGCAGCTGGATGGATGGCGGGAGGGCCCCGAGTGGTCAAATTCACATGGAGTGGTGGGGGCCAGGGTGCGGAGCGGCAGGATGGGGAGTGTCTCTAATGGGGACAGAGGTTCAGTTTTGCAAGACAAAAAGTTCTGCAGACTCTCTACACAGCAGCAGGAGCACACGTCACCTCACTGATGCGTACCGCGGTCGTGATGACACGTGTCATGTGCACAGTTCACACCCCTGAGCTTACAACACTTATGATGGTCAATTTAATCTTGTGTGTATCTTAATACAACTTAACTAAAAATGAAGTAAAAACCAAAGATTCGCATCACATCTGAATCCACTTGGTGCCGCACACTGGGGGACACTTCTGATTTTCCAAGTGCCTTTACCTATTCCCTCTGCATTCGTTCTCTCACACAGACGACCCACCGTGCGTCAGGCCAGGTGCGGGCAACTCAGGAGACCCAGAGATGAACCGACCAGAAGGGAACCCACGATTAAACACCTTGAGTGAAGAAAACACCAGTGACATGAAGCAGGATGTGGTCTTAGGCAGCTTTTTCACCACTGTGACCAAAAGACCTGACAAGAACAATTTTGCTGGAGGAAAAGCTGATCTGAGGCTCATGGTTCACAAGTGTGGGTCCATAGATGGTCAGCGCTATTCCGTGAACCTGGGGTGAGGCAGAACTTCTTGGCAGAAGGGGATGGAGGAGGAAAGCAGCTCAGGACATGGCACCAGGAAGCAGAGAGACAGAGCTCTGCTCACGAAGAACAAAATGCATACCCCAGAGGCACCCCCCATGACCCACCTCCTCCAGGCACCCCTGCTGCCTACAGCTACGGCCTGGTTAATCCCTATCAGGGGACTAACAAACCAACTGGATTAAGGCTCTCATGACCCAGTCACTTCACCTCTCTACCCTCTTGCATTGTCTCACGTGAGCTTTCGGGGGACACCTCACACCTAGCCATATAAGCTAGGTTCACTGCTGAAAACTACCATGTTTCACAGATGTTTCAATTCAAATTGCAATTTCCAATATTCGGTCACAGAGGTCCAGAAAATCCAGTTGGGTTCACAAGCTTGTGTTAATCAGCGTTTCATCATTGTGACCAAAATACCTGCTAAGAAGTTTATTCTGGCTCACAGTCCAGACGCCAAGTCCACGGTCAGCTGAGTCCATCACCCTGGCCCACTGGGAGCCAGAACATCATGGCAAGAGGGCCTGGTGAGCAGCACCGCTCCATCCACGGCAGCCAGGAGGAAGAAAGTGTCGGGGGAGGGGGTCAGAGGGAAGATGCACCCTTCCAGGGCACGTCCCCAATGACCCACCGCCTCCAGTCACACCCCACCTGCCTACAGTTACCACCCGGTCAGCGCATTCAAATTAGCATGGACTGACTAGGTTACAGCCCTCACAATCCAACCCTAGCACCTCTGGATATTCCTGCATCACAGGAGCTTTGGGGGGACACCTGGTATCCAAACTATGACAAAATTGGTGTACTTGATTTTCATATAGCCACTCTTTTCCCAAGAGGGATACAGATCAAATGCTAAATGGAATTTCAGGCAGACAAGGAATTTCCTGTTAAATCCACATCTTCAACCAATAAAAAGTAAAAAATCAACACCATCTTCTTGATGCTTCTCCACCTCTCGTTCTTTTAGCTTCTCTGTCCTTCCTAAGCAAGCGGCCTCTCAACCCAATCTAGGTTATTATACTGGTGACAAGAACTGCGCTGGCTCTAAGCCATCAGCCCCTCCACACTCTGGGGATGGACCTCATGCGAGGACTTCCAACATATTTTGTATTCGTTTTTTCCTTTTTTCCTGTTGCTATACAAAAATACTTAACCTGAGAATGTGATAAATAAAGAATGTTATGTAGCCCCCAGTTCTGGAGGGTCAAGGGCATGGTGCTGCCAGCAGCTTCGCCCTGATAAGTCCTCGTGGTGGACAGTGTCACAATGGTGTGCAGTACAGAAAGGTGACATGGCAAGGCTGGAATCCGGGAGCCGGTCTGCTCTCTGACAACAGCCCTCTCCTAAGAACTAACTGGGGTCCGGCAAGAAGGCCGTCAGTTCTTTCCGAGGGCACACACTCGGTGACCTAATTTGCATCCCACGAGCTACCATCTCTTGGCTATTCCACACCACCTCTCACACTGAGGACCACGTTCCCAACAGGTGAAGCGCTGGGGGGACACCCTGAGACCACTGCTGTTTGGGATTAAACACCTTGCTGATAGGTTAATTTTGAAAATGGATTCTCCGGGCAGATACGGAAGTAGCCTCCAACCCAAACTGACTCACACACAGGGGCTCTGGGAGCTCATCACAGCTAAAGCCACATCTCCATCCAGGGCCCAGACTGAAAAGCTTATCACTTGACACCAAGGAGGAGTCATGGGGGAAACGGGCACTTGAAAATACCTGTGCTGGGGGACAGCCATCCTCCCACCCGAGCGTTCTTCTCTGCACGCACCTTGAGGTCACCTCTCGTCTTCCCTCCCGGGTCAAGCCTCCCTGTCCACGTGGAGGCCCCTCTGGAGGGCAAGCCCTTGCTGTGGGCCCTGGCATTTTTGTGTGCCCTCTGTTGGAGCCCTGGGTCCACAGGCATATGCACCACTACACTCGGAGGCAACGGGTACGCGCTCAGCCTCCAGCCAGGAACGGCATGGGTTTCCAGGGCACAGTGCAGGAGAAGACCCAGCAAGCAGGCTGAGTCGGCCTTGGGCACTCACGGCCATGGGCACTCACTGTGGGACTAGCTGTGATCCATCAGTGTCCTAAAAGGTTAAGCTGATTTCGTCAAGATCATTTCAACCCTGACATGTCTTTATGGAAGTTAGGTCTTTGCTTAACCAAAACGGCAACAGATAAGTAAACTGAAAATGAATGAATGGAGTCTGCGCATTTTGTGCATGGGAGCAAAGTACGCAGAACGTGTCCTTGATTGGGTCTCACGGGTTCTACGTCCTTCATGGCCCTGAGAATGAGGAGATAGAACTATGACCAACATGACCAAGTTATCTCTGAGAACCGGGGTCCCACCTCATTGCCACCTGTCCTGCGGCAGAGCTGCATGGGGGAGGCCCTGTCTGGGGTCTGGCTGGAGGGTGTCCACGAGCCATACAATTTCACCACCCACCATGGCTTGCTGCTCTCTGTAAATGACCGGGCAGGACAGGTTCTGGCCCAGGAACTGGGGGACAGGATGCGCCTCGGTTCCTCGTTGGGCCCTGGAAGTAAAAGGGAGTCTTGGCGAGGCTCTCATTCGAGGTCCACTGTCACCAGCACGTGACCTGCAGGAGAGCTGCTTGACCCTCGGGTTCATTTTCGGTTCTGTCAAATGAGGCTGAGTTCCTTTCCCACCAGGAACAGAGACCACCCCGGGCCTCTCCAGAGCACTGGGAAGCCAGGACACCGAGGGCCTTCCTGGACAAGAAAAGTGATGTCAGTAAGCTCAGTGGGGAAGGACAGTGCTTCTTTGACTAGTTAGAGAACGATGAGGAAAAGGTGCTTCAGCGTGGGAAGGCTCACTTCTGATGCTCAACGTGGTGTCAATCATCCCCCTCTGAAGTTTTAGTTCACTGAGCGGCTCTAAGACCACAGGGGCCTCAAAAACAGTGACTTCTGGATCTGCACTCTCCCTACGGGCACAACTAGCCCGCGCAGCCACTGCTCACTAGTAAAGTGAGTGGTCCAGGCTGAGGTGTGCTGGGAGTGCCAAGCCCCACTGCACTTGGAAGACATAGTACAAGAGGGGGTGAACAGCTCCTTAAAATTTTTATTGTACAACTATAGTGCACCAATAAAAAAGGTGGAAAGAAAATGGAAAAATTTTTTATATTGACCACTTACATGTCAAAAGAATTCTATTGCGATTTATTGGACTCTCCAGGAAAATAGGGAGAACATATCTAAAGAAAGTACTGTTTCAAACATGACTGACATTAATCCACCTATTTCTCTTAACTAATTTTTTTTTTTTTTTTTTTTTTTTGCACTGGGGATGAAACCCAGGGAAGCTTCCACGGAGCCACATCTCCAGCCCTTTTTATATATTATTTAGAGACAAGGGCCTCCCTGAGTTGCTGAGGCTGCCTTTGAACTCGTGATCCTCCTGCCGCAGCCTCCGGAGCTGCAGGATTACGGGCGTGCACCACCATGCTCTTCTTACTTTTTTATGTGACTCCTGGAGAATGTGAAATCACCCTGGTGGCCCACTTCTGCTTCTCTAGACAGCACTGATCTAGATGGAGGAAGTAGCTTTTGAGTTGGTTCTTAAGCCTGGGACCCAGGATAGAAAGAATTCAAAGGGCTAAAAAGGAGAACTTGGTGGCTATTTAAAATCATCACTGAACTGTCTGAAAAGGTTCTCCAGTGCACATTCCTACGTGCCAACCTTGGACTGCCCACCTCCCTGTCTACCCGGCATTCTGCTAACATGCCTTGTGCCTGCCACACCAGGAAGGAGGGCTCCCAGGATCTGACCCCAATGGCGGCCAGCGCTGCCCAACACCCAGGAACACAGACGCGTGCTCTGATGCCAGGGAGAGCTGGGAGGAAGGGTGTGTTTCCAGCCTTCTTCCACTCTAGGTTTGGCATACAAGACCATCTTGGATGCTTGATTTTCTTAAACACTATTCAAATTTTGGTTTTCTAGCTAGTTTTTTTTTTTCTAGGTAAAATTCACAAGAAATTGCCCACTTTCTTATACTGACCTTTCATTGTCTCTAACTTTGAT
This sequence comes from Callospermophilus lateralis, assembly GCF_048772815.1. NCBI lineage: Eukaryota > Metazoa > Chordata > Mammalia > Rodentia > Sciuridae > Callospermophilus > Callospermophilus lateralis. The sequence continues at coordinate 6,210,003 of NC_135314.1, read as the reverse complement.
TTCTCATTACCATATGCCTTTAGCTGATAGTCACTGAATGTATGCAGGGCACACAGTGTGGATGACGTGAAGAGGGTCCCTGGCAGGCCTCCGCAAACACACATGGGTTCTGCATCAAGTTAGCCTTGTGCAGTGAACGATTTGGGGCACTGAGCACAGCCGGGGATGCACCCCACCCCTCTGCCTCGTTCAGACATTCCCACCATCAGCCCAAAGGAAACCAGCGCTCATGAAGCACAGACTCACCTGCCCGCACTCTCCCCAGGCCTGTGTTTTGTGCTCGGTCGACTCATCCCGAGGGCTATAAGCTCAAATTTAAATAAAACTAGTGATCTGCAGACCAAACCCTGGTGAATAAATTATTAATTGCTCTCAAGAATCCTGACCCCAGTGATCCCCCAGAACAGCAGTGGCCGGCCATGACAAGGACATCCACCTCTGCCTGCACAGAGGGGGTCTAACCAAGTGACCGGCCTCCTGCTTCCGATCACCTCCAGGTCAGTCACCCTGGCACATGTCACCAGATGCCCAGGCGTGAGACGCCGTCTTCCTGGGCCTCCCTGACCCTCGGCCTCTCAAGGAATCAGGCTTGTACAATGTTTCTGTCTGTCTCAGAAAGTGCCAACCCCGGGTTCCCAGAGAGACACTCCTGGGTGGGGACAATGGGGGGACTGAAAGGCCACACCCTGCCCCCTTTGCCAGCCCTCCAGGAAAGGCTCTGGCCCTCAGTTCCCCGGTGACTGGCGGCTGTGTGACAGCTGAAGGTTCAGGCAGGGAACGTGCTCCCTTCAAATCTCGCTGAACCTGACCCCAACTGTGAGTGGAGAGAGCACCGCTGTACGTCTGCCCTGCCTTTCTTTACAGGGCTGTAAAACGCGGTCAGATCCATCTGGAAGAAAGATGCCAGCCAATTATAAATGCTTATTACTCTTTTTATTGCCCTTCGAGAGTTCTGATGCGCGCTCTGCACGCCCATGTGTTTCTGTTGAAGACGCTTCATTCAGATCAAATCTGAAGAGAAGTCCAGATTATACAACCACAATCACCTGGGGAAAAATCCCCTCTGTCACCTAGGTAATCCAAATGAACCCGCAGCAGGCAGGCGGGCTGTCGGACGCACGGCTGGAGAGCGCCCTCTCCGTGGTTCGGCTCACAGGGGTGAGGACATTGAATGCCAGCTCCTGTCCTCCCACAGGAAGGGCCCATCGGTGCACACACAGTGCTATCTGCTGGAGTGACAGGTAAGCCTTACGTGACGATGGACATCCCAATAAATTCTCTGAAAAAACCATCATAATGAGTTCTAAGGCAATGCAGAGGCTTAAACAGAATCTTAATTTAAAATTTGTGAGTAACCGAAATGAAAATACTAACAAGTTTATATCCAAACCAACTTAAAATATAGGCAGAACAAGTCAAATGACCCATGATCGTATGAACTTCTGCAATCCAAATGACTTCATGGGACTCTTCTTAGGAAAAAAAAAAAGACATTCTGAAAATACCAATAGCTTCAAAGTAAAAACACTACACACTGTTAATTCTACCACTTCATTTTAAAGCCATCAAGATGCCCTGTAATTTTTGAGCATGAATTACTCAAATTACAGACTTTTCTTTGTGTGTGTTTCCAATGGGTTGTTTATGAATTCTGCTGGTTCGTCTGCTCCAGTTTCTCCAGAGACTAAAAGATGTTTACAGGACAGATGACATCATGACCACGGCAGGACTAACTGTGTTTACCCAGTGGAGTTTAGAGGGGCTTCACAGCGTGGCCTGAAAAATCTCAGTTATTATGGAGCTTAACAGGTTCCTGATGTCTCTGGAGTAGCATGCTGCTAAAAATAGAGAGGTGGGTTTGCCGTCAGAAAGTGAACTCTTCGCGTGATCTACCGTAGACATAACTGATCAAAGGTGTTTTCCCACTCTTCCAAGATAACATGACAGAGAAACTGTGAGTGCCAATGGAGTTTACCCTAACAGAGAAAAATGAGTAAATAAGGAGATACTCCCCAAAAGTCACTATTAAAAAACTTCCTATGACCGTGAGAAGATTGACTGTGACTTGCTTAAAACCGTGAGCTTCCCAGACGTGTCTTTTGCTGGTTTTGATTCTCTGGATGAAAGCCGTCAAGTAGAGGGTTGACACACGGCCAAGAAGTTTCTATTTGAGCTTCTAGTGATGCCAAAGCCTCCTCTCCAAAGATGAGCCCACGAGGGGCGGCCACCTAGAGAAAACCCCATCTGTCTAGGGAGCCGGAATCGCCCTTCCACAGCTCCACCCACCCCAGGGTGCACGCAGCCCTCAGCCAGACTCTAAGAACCCTCACATTGTGCCGAACAACTGATGCGCCCCCTGCTGCCCAGAGCCTTCTGCAGCCGCCCATCAGATGATGTCAGGATCACTCTTCCTCCAGCCCCGGTCCCCAGGGCCATGCTCTATCTACCAAAACTCCCGCCGGTGGAAACATCGGACTCGAAGTGCACAAGTTAAAAAGAGAGATGGCACCGAAACATTAGTGGGAGTCACTGCTGCATAGAATCATGGCTGTATTCTGTTCTTTACTCTGTTGAAAAGAACGGAAGCGCAGAATGTGAGATGGGGCGTGTGCGACTTACTGTCTGGTGATTCCGTGTTCACTCCGTGAACATGACTGAGCCCCACTGTGTGCCGGGACCACTGAAGGAGGTGAGAACGGAGCAACAAACAAGCAAACAAACCCCTGCCCCACCCTCCTGGACCCTCCTGATCCTTGGAAGCGATGTGCATTTTAAAGATCAGAATAAATGCACACAGTGGACAGCATGCTGACGGAGAGTGACACCGGGAGGGGGCGGGGTGGTGTGCGGGGGGCACTGATAAATAGGCCTTACCATGGAGGTGATGAAAACCTAGGGTGAGGGTATGACCCACAAACACTGGGCAGCACCCTCCACAGTCAGGGGCCAGCAAGAGCACCGGCCTGAGGCAGGGACACAGACCCCCTGTGTGGGTGGAGTGGGGACAGAGTCCAGCCAAGCACAAGATGACACCAAAGCAGTAACCAAGGTCAGACAGCAGGACCACTGTGCAGACCCACGCCGTGTGGAAGGCGCCGGAGGGTTCACAGCGCACAGGGACCTGGTCTGGCGCCGTGTTTCCACAGGGTGGACTCAGGGAGGACCGAGGCTGAAGGAAGCCTGGCTGGGAAGGCAGAGCCCGGACCCACGCGCTTGGACCAGAGGGGCAGCCGCAGGGCTGGGAAGAAGTGTCACATCCTGAGTCCCGTGTGAGCCAGCGGGCCTCGCACGGCATGAAAAGCAACGCCTGGGACCCCGCTCAGCCCGCCAGTGTGGTCTCCCGACGGCAGACGGGCAGGATTTCACACTTCCTTTCCCAGGGTATCCTATTCTCACAAACACTGAAACCCCAAGACCAGCCAACAAACTGCATGAAAATGATTCAACAGGACACCCGCCCAGGCCGACGGGAGCGGAGCTGAGATGCGCTGGTGACCAGGGCTCCTCGCTCTGGCTTTCCGCAGCCCGCCTGGGCTCTCATTAGGAACCCGTCCTCCACTCACTCCTGTTTCCAGACTCTTCATCAACTCCCAGTTCCATTTACGGCCCTGGGTCAGCTCGTGTGCTTCAACAGGACCCGGAGGTCTCCCCGTCGCTGACCAGGCTGGCCACCCCTTTCTGAGTCCTTCTGTCTGCCCCAAGGCCAGAGAGAACCAAGCATTGCTAGAGAAAAGCCACACAGCCACCAACTGGGTCTTCCACGGACCTTCTGATTCTTAAACTTGCTGGGAATTTACTTCCATTCCATAAAACTCCTTCTGGGGTTCATCGCTCACTGACTTCCCACACAGTCCCCCTCGTGCTGCCGTGGGGAGACTCACTCTCCTGCCTCTACCCCAAACCTCCTCTTACCCCACAGAGGTTGACCCTGCATTTTTTACTTGGTTGAGAAGAAAGAAGATCTAGAATGTGTCTTGCCTCTCGTCCTCCGGTGTTCTCATCAGCTTCACCATCTTTCCTTTTCTCCTGACTCAGGGAGCAGCTACCTGTCCAGGTCCTTGGTCCGTGCAGCGCTGGTAGCTGCTCCTCTCCAAGTCCACCTCCCCATCTGCATCCTTGACAAGACTCCACCAAGGTTCTCTGGTTCACTGTCCATCCACTGCCTTCCCCCACATCTTCCACCCACCTTTTTGCCAAGGATCTTTTCCCTGTGCAGGAGAAAGGTCTTCTATTCTATAGTTTAAAAAAAAAATCCACACATCTCCACCTGCTAACATTCAACGCCTCGCCTTCCCTTGTGTCTACAAAACCTGATTGAGTCAGGGAGGTGCTACAACCCGTACACCATGACAAACAGGACCTGGTTCTGACATTGCCACCACTCTCCTCCAGGGGATCATCAACCATCAACACACTTGGCCATTTGGCCTGTTTTCTCCTTAATTACTTTCAGGATGGCCTCTCCTGAGCTCCACTGAAAGACCTTCCGTGATAGGACCAATTAATCCCAAGGTGACACTGACCCTGCTAAGGGTCTTCAGATTCCTCCAGTCCCAGACTGTCTCCTGACTCTGCCCATTTCTTACCCGACACCTCTCTTCAGCTCTTCCAAATCAAAGGTCGGAAGCCCACTCTCCAATCTTGTCCATTCCCTTTTCTGTCCAACTCCATTCTTCTCTTCCTCATGAACCATCTTACTCTGGAAGCGGCACGTCCACCTGCTGGGCCTCCCAGCTCAAGCCTTCGGCCATCTTTAGTTCCCTCACACTGGGAGCCCTAGACCCGGCCAGCTCTGCACACAGCACCCTGGTCCCACTCCCCTCATCCACATCCCACCTGTCTGCAAAGCCTTTCTTTTACCCCAGAGAGCCCCCCTCAAGTCCATCCGAAGTTTTGACTTTTCCTGGGACCCTGGGACCCTGTCCCATTTCTCTCTGTCCAACATGAGGAGTGCACACTGTGCCACAGGGAGAGCTGTGACCGCCCGCCCCCCGCCGTCACCTCCAGCCCTTCCTCCACATGGTGAGGGCCCTGAGCTGCCACATGGGCACTGCTCACTGTCCAGTCCGTTGGCCACGCTCACAGAACTGTGGTAAGAACCCACTGCTCAGGCCTCAGCACAGGCCCGACCCTGGGAGAGCGTGCTTCCCCTTTAGGGTGTACACTTCTCCACTTCTCTCCCTGGGTGCCAAGGAGTTTCCCTCCTGATCACTGCGTCTCCATCAAAAGAAACACAACAGGGAGCCGAGGGGGCACCAAGAGATACCCTGGTCCAGCCTCTAGTTCCACAGAAAATGCCTGCCGGAGGCCCATGCCCAGCTCCACACCCCAGACCCGACCTGTCTACTGGGCAAACTCAGAGTGGGCCGTGCAGGACGCCACGGTGGGGCTTCCCTGGAGCATGGTGGTCAGTCTCTCCGTTGACCTCCCTGAACCCGCTGCGCATTTCTTGACAGTCAGAAGGACGTCAGATTAATCCCTCCTGCCTGGCAGAGGCCAGGACGTGGCTCGGTTCTTGTTTGTGGGTGAGTGTGTGGAGCCGCCGGCTTCCCAGCTGACAGTCATTAGAAATCATAGTCCTCTTTCAGACCTCAGAGGAGGCTTTTCCTGTCTGTACGCCGTCTGCCTGTCTGTAGAATCATTTCTTGTAATTTCCTTGGAGTTTGGAGTTTGAGCTGAGACTGTGGGAAGGGGAGCGGTCTAAGGGAGGGTTCACAGGGTCCTCAAGGCCATGGGCTCCGTGGGCCTGGACACCTGGAGTCAGTCCTCCCTGAAGGGTTAAACGGAAAGCCATAGATTCTGTGCCGTCTTCCTAACCTCCAACGTCCTCATCTGGTATTAAAGCCCAGCAATGCCATCAACAAGGCTGTGGGTTTGTGACCAGAGCTGAAGTCCGTGGCACTGGGCCAGGGGAGGAAAAGGGCCATTCTGCATCACACAGAGCCTCGTGGCTGCCAGGTGACAGGTTGACCACGCGTGATCTTGATAAACCCATTAGGGTTTAGAAACAGGTGTCCCCCAAAACTCATGTGAGAGACCACGCAAGACAGTTTAGAGGTGAAACGGTGGGGTTATGAGACCTAATTGGTGCATTAATCCACTTAAATGGATTGACTAGATGGTGAGCGCTCTCCTCTTCTACCCCGATGTCCTGACCCCTTGGTCCCAGAGCAATGGAACTGGCCATCTATGGACTGAAACTTCTAAAACTGTGAGCCCCAAATAAACTTCTTCTCCTCTAAAATCGTTCTTACCAGCAGCAAAAAAGCTGATAAAACAAAGCCCCACTGTCAATTCACCAAAATGGAGAGATCCTGGCTTGCTCCCCCAGGACAAGAGAAGATGCTCCCTCCAAGGACAGTATGCAGGCGCCTGGGAGACTCTCCAAAAGTAAATACAAGCAAAGCAAAGGACGGCAGCTACCCGCGAACCGTGGGAGGGCAGCCAGAGGCGGGGACATCTGTAACTGGTGACCAAATGCCACATCCGACTTTACTGGCTCATGACCGCTTTTGTTTTGGTTTGTTATTTACTTGTAGGAACTTGTTTTCCTTCTATAGGCAAAATAACTGAGCAGTTGTAACCATGTGTATCTACAAAAGAAAGAAAAAGCAATGCCCTTAACCAGGTCAGGTCCACTCTTGACCATTGCAACGTTTCTGCACCCGACAGGCAACAGGAGACCAGCACCAAAACCAGAATGTGTGAGATCACACCAGTTTTTAATAAAGACTAGTTCCGTGTTTACTGTGTTTAAAAAAGGGGGGCAAAAAAAATGCACAAAACATTGCATACTGCTTGTGCTTCTTACAAAATTAAATAAAATACACAGACACTAAGCAGGAAAATACTTCAGAGCTCTAAAACTGCATAATCATTGTTCCACACGAAAACTATTTTGCATGGTAGACACGAATGATGATATTTTTCTCAAACGTAAATCTCTACCTTTTCACTCTTGGCTTTCTCTCAGCTCTTGAAGTCCAGCAAAAAGGAATACAGAAAAGGGCCAAACTGCAACCCATGGAAGTTCTATGACAGGAGAAGTCCCACAGCGCCCCCCTCCCCTTCCTTGCATCTCCCTGGTCCCACCCTGATTCTGGGAGGCGAGGACCCCTCTCCCCTAGAGAGCTAGCTTCATACTAAGTGCCACCAGGAGACTTGCAATCATTATGACACTGTTTATAAAAGCATGCATGGCTGGCTCAACTTCTGAAATCCTGAAACCAACGCAGGCCAAACAAAGATCCCTACAGAGGCTTCCCTTGGACAGAGACCCTGCTCTTGGGGCTTTTAAAGAGAAAGTAAAGAATCCGTTTTAGAAGTTCCACATAGTGTGATTTTAGAACAGTGCTTAGAAAAATGATTATTTAGAATGATGGCGTGAAAACCTCAGGCAGCATATCAGAGCTACGCAGAGGCTTCTTAAACAGCCATCCCAGCCCACCCCAGGCCAGTCACAGCTCCCATCTCCAAGGCTGCGCACAGATGTAAGAAGTCTTTGAATGGTTCCTGAGTGATCCCTGTTTAAGGTTGGAACCCAGCATGCTAACACATCATCTTCTAAAGGATCTTTACAGTACAAGAGACGTTCTGAATTAAAATCCTGTTCTATTGCACATGGTGTCACTGAACAGGTGCATCTGGGCACCCTGACAGGGACAAACATCTACAGCCAAAATGTCACCCATCAACACAACAGCTTCCACTCCCTGGGCCAGATAGTCAGTGTGCTTGCTGTGAATTACTGTTAAGGTAAATCCCTCTCTCTCTCTCTCTCTCTCTCTCTCTCTCTCTCTCTCTCTCACACACACACACACACACACACACACATACACACAGCATGTACACTACAGACCGCTGGGGACTGCTTGTTCTGTACTGCCCACTTCTGTAGGTACATCACAGGATGACGTCATGGTAGATGAGCATTTTGGAACAGAGCTGGTTTATGTGCATAGATTTGTCTTCTATGAGAAACAGGTAGAGAGAAAAGAAGCCCAGCAGGAATGCAGTCACAGTGCCTGTCTCCACGTCCTGCTCTAGCCCGGGTTTCTCAGGACAGGGATGAAGCAGGTCCCATTCTGTTGCTCCTCTGGGAGGTACACACACACCAGGGCAGTGGAAGTGGGGTGACAGAAGCGAGTTCCGTGGCAGGGGAGTGATGTAAGGGGGCGCCCAGCCTCTCGGACAAGGCCCAGTGAAGCCTGCCCGTGGCTGGGCTGGTGCTCCCTCGACCACGTGGCTGCCTGTGGCACGGTGCTCAGACAAGCCCTGCTGCACCACTGTCATGGAGCCGGCGTGCTCAGCTGCCCACATCACTCCTGCACCCCACCGGCCACCAGCAGTCACCTGCACCGCGGGCTCTGCCGCAGACTGTGAGGCAGGAATCTGGTCAGGTTCCACACCTTACGATGGTTGCTGCATCCAAGTGCAGAGGTAGCAACGGGGTCCTGGAAACTGGAGGCTTCTGGGGCAGGCGACGGGCCAGCTGCAGGCAGAGGGGCCTCAGAACCAGCCTCGGAGGCACAGCAAGGCTGAGGGTCCTAGGGGAGGAGTCAGTGGGGACCGCGGGCTGAGCTCAGAGGAGCATGCCATGTCTGCTGCCCTACAGGTGTCCCTCCAGATTCAGATATTGATGGCCGGAGGAGGCGGGGCCTTTGGGGAGGTCTAGCTCATGGGGTGGAGCCCTGAAGAATGGGATTAGTGTCCTTACGAAAGAAGCCAGGGATCCCTCTCCTTTTCTCCACACGAGGACAGGCAGGCTATGGCCATCTGCAACCCGACGAGGACCTCACCAGGCTGCTGGCACCTTGACCCTGGGTTCTGGCCTCCAGAACAGGGAGAAGTAAATCTCAGTTGATAAAAGCTGCCCAGTCTAGGACACTTTGCTAGGCAGCCCACATGGACTCAGATGAGTACACCATGATGGAGCAGGTGGTTTCTAGGAAACTGAGGGGCAGAGACTAGAACCACAAGCAACCAGAGACAGGATCACTGCAGTGGGTCTCGGGTTGTGCAGTGAGATGTGAGCAACACAAAGTGGACGGATCAGCCAGGGGCAGTAAGGGGCAGGCACTCGAGGACCAAGAGAACAGAAGGGAAGCCAACCCAGACTCCATGTAATCACAATTTAGAGGAAGATGAAGGATGCATTTCCTATCAGCTGGATGAAAATGAGGTATTCAGTAAACAGCACTGGAATAGCCATTTACTTAAAAATAAAACTCACTGAATCTCTATCTCCTATCATACATCTAAAAGCCTGAACAAGCTACAGATTTAGTGTTACAACATTAAACCATAAAAATGCAGAAAGAAAACAGCGATGGATATTTATTAATGTAGGAGGAAAACATTCTGTCAGGATGAAGGAACAGCAGAATCCATAAAGAAAAATGTTACAGATGAAAGTGCCCATTAAAAACTTAAGCTCTTTATGTTGAAAAAACTATAAATAATTTTAAAAGCAAAGTTTTATTTTTCTCAGTAACAAAAGAAATATCTATTTATTGGTTAAAATTTAAAACGTGGGCTGGGGCTGAGGCTCAGTGGTAGAGCGCTGGCCCAGCATGCGTGAGGCACTGGGTTACTTCAGCACGGCATATAAATACATGAATAAAATAAAGATCCATCAACATCTTAAAAAATATTTTTAAAAGAATTTAAAACTTTCCCAGCATTCTGTGGGAAGTACATGAAACGCATCTGGCAGAGTTTTAATCCCCTTAGGTCTGAAGGGTCTTCTTATTTCCCCTGTTCCTGTAACAAGGGTTGGCAGAGCGTCCACACTGTCGTGTCTGATGCTGGCAACAACCTGGGGCATGAAGAACAATCCACATCCACGTGCAGAAACAGACAAGGGTCATGAAGAAGCACAAACGCCGACCGACACGGAGGAGAATCAGGATCAAAGAAATGCAAAGAGACCCACCCACCAATGTCTCTCCGTTTTCATTGTCAAATTAAAAAAATATCCTAGCAAGTATCAGCAGAGGCTGGGGGGCAAGCGGTCTCACAAACTGTCTATGCCCAAATGGGGCGAGTCTCCAGGAGGGAGATGGGAACACAGGAGCCCTGTGTTGAGGGAGCTCACAGGACCAGCCACACCTCCACAGCACTTTCCGGGTGTGACAGAGGTTGGCCAAGCATTTTCCAATGCCCCTCTCCCCTAGGCACCGGACACTGTCCTCCCAGCCTCCTCCGCAGTCAGGGAGGTCATGTGACTGAATTCTGGCCAATGGAAAGTAGGCAGAACCTTCCACTTTGTGAAATCAGCACAACAAGGGTCCACGTGGACCTTTCTGAGGCCGACGCATTCAATGACCTGCTCACGTGTGTGCACCCTGGCACGCTAGTAAATAAGCAGATGACGCCTACTGTGTATAAAACTCCTCCTGGTAACAGTTTTTACTTCCGTCCTTCACACGGGGGTCAATCACAGTCCCATCTATCAAGGTCCTATGAAGTGTCCCAAGACAAAGGCTGCAGAGTGTGCTCTCCACACCACACCTGATCCCACAGCTCTCCAGACCCTCAGGCCACTGAAGGGCAGAAACGCCAGACAGACCGTGTGGAGCGCTCCCCCACATTCCTACCAGGGAACCCTCTTCCTTGGAGTTACTTCCTATTACCTGCCAAGCATGTCCAGCATGCTCACGGTGGGAGGGGCCCCCCACAGCGTGTTCCCACCTAACATCCACCACTACATCTCACGGTGGCACAGCACAGGCCCAAGGCAGAACCCGCGTAAAGACCAGCTGCTAGACTCAGGTTTGTGCCGGGCGAAGGTCGGTGTCATGAACTGAGGACCCAACTAACCAGCGGCAGACCTAACCAAGACCACCAAGAGTCAACCTGCAGTAACAGTAAAGGCAGGTAATCCGAGTCAGGAATTGCTTATCCAGGATCTAAATCCAAGACACCTCCTCTTAGCATCAGTTTTAAAGGATTTTTTAAAATAATCATCTCTTTTTAAACATTCCAGTTTTTAGTCACAGTGGTACCTCATGGCAGAACTGTCCACCAGCCGGGGACCCAGGATGAGCGCTGGGATGTCGTGGAAAGCACATGGACTTGGAGAACAAAGGGCATTTATTTCTGAGCGGAAGATAATTCTGTGAAAGGTGAATTAAAAAAAGAAGATGACATGTCAAGCCAACGCTAAAGGACTCGAACTCCTTCCAAGAAAGCACCAGGGCAGCATGCATCTGCCCAGCTTGGGTGTGCCCTGCGCCTCCCACAGCAGCCAGTCACTGAGCCCTTCTGCCCAGGGCTGGACTCTCCAAAGGCCAGTTCTACTCCCCATCCCTGATTTCTCCTTCCCACGCGCTCCCCTCCCCCTCCCAGGAACCTCCTGCATTCCTAATTCTGTCTCAACATCCACTCCCCCCGGGACTCCCAGGGACTCAACGCTCCTTAAACCAATGCTAGTGACAAAGACAAGAGTGGCCTTCCACACCCCGATATAAAAATGCACTTTTTGGAAAATAAAATTTTATGTAATTCCAACTACCCACGTTGCTAATTGTCCACTTCAAAGGAAACCAGCAAACATCTCAAATTGCAATCCTCAGGGAGTGGACTGATCACTGATTACGTTGCTGTGTCACGATGACATAAAATAACCCAGGCTATCTGTGACACACTGCTTTTAGATTTTCAGGGAAATGTAATTACTTCTAATTGATGGGAAAATGATCATGGATACTTAAGTCCCTCAATTGACCTATATCATGTATTAACATAAACCAAAGGTTTTCTGAAACACAGACTTTCTAACACTGTAAAGTGTGTTAAAAGACAAGCACATGTCATTTGTTTACTTATCCATAGTCACATCTGGTCAGAAGGTATCCTTGTGCAACATAACTGTTCCTGGCTTTTTTTTTTTTTTTTTTTTTTAATTCCAAGTTTGGGAATCAAGTCTTATTATTGGAAATAAAAAAACTTTCCATTCCCCTGGAAGACCAAGGAACCAGAACACAGCCTAATGTTTGAATTATTCATCGATAAAATATCTTGTCTCTTTGGTCTGTGCTCTTTCCTGATGTCTTTGTTCACTGTTAATACAGGTTGAGCATCCCTAATCCCAAAACCTGAAATCCAAAATGCTCCCAAATCAGAAAATTTTTGAGTGCAAACCCATGATGCCACAAGTGGACAATTCTCCACCTGACCTCATGTAAGGAGTCACAACCAAAATTCAGATGCACCAAAAATACTGTGTAAAATTACTTTGGGGGCGATGCGGATAGGAAGAGAATGAAATAAAAATGAATTCTGGGTCTGGACGTGAGTCCCATCCCCAAAGTAACTCATTTTGTATAAAAGATATTCCAAAATAAAAAAATAATAATAACTGAAATCTAAAACAATTCTAGTCCCCAAGCATTTTGGATTAGGGATGCTCAATCTGAATTGTCAAATTGACCTGTCATCTATATAGGACACCCTCCCCGATGGCCAAGTGGGCAGGAGGAAGACAGTCCAATGGCCTGTCTCACCTGTGGCCTCTAAATCGGTCTTGCAATGTATGATGAGACCGTTCCTTTCACATCAACTTTTTTTCCTTTACACAATAGCAGAAATTAAGTATCTGAATTGGGTGCTTTTTCAAACAACAGGTCATGAAAAATCTGAGTTGTTTTTGACTGTTCTTTTAGTCATACACTTTTGATCAGTGACAAAATATAATGGTATTTTAAACTTGGGCTTTAAAACAAAACATGTAAGAATCACATGGCTAAAATTACATATTCTGTCAGTTTCAAACTCAATTCAATAATGCCATTCTCATAAAATTTTATGAGATCAATTTGAAGGTCCTATAAGCTAGTGTTATTGTTTACTTTTAGCTATTGATAACAGCGGCATATTAGCAGTGTATAGTAGAGGTAATGCTTAATACAAATAAACAGTACTCTCCAGAAAATCCACAAAGAATCATTAAAAATTAATCATCATGCTGCAGTTAAATCTGTTTACTTTTTAAAAGCACAGTCTCAGAAATAACATGGACCCTCTATTAAGCAAAACACAACCAGAATTTTCATTTTAAATTGTGGAATTTGATCTTTATAATAAAAAAAGAAGAAGAAGAAAAGAAACTTTCTCTGCTATTTACAGTTCCTGCTTTAGGATTCATTTCAACATCTGGGTACCAGAATCTAAGCAGCTAACTCCAGGGAGACACATGTGCGATGTTATGCAGGCCAACTGGCTATTTTTTAGGGTAAAAGCAACGTGGTGCTTCCACCCTCACTTCTTATTCCACAGAAATCTTCAAGAGCGCTTTCCACATGCATCCAGAGTGAGAAGCAGTGTGCAAACCAGCCTGGTGCCCACACAGCTACACCTAACACCGGCTGCTGGACGGGGTGCGTCTCCTTCCAGGTGAAGCACCCAACAGCTCCATTCTATTCTGTCCCCTTATTTCTCCCGTCAATACCAACTCAACTCACTCAGACAGCGGGTGGTGACGGGGAGATAGTGACAAGGTACTGGAGATTTGGAGCCTTGGCATGAGATTGGTCCTCAGGTCCAGGGTCCTCGTCCTGATGCTGCAGAAGGCCCACCCGGGACCCACTGAATGGGGAGCTGCATTTCAGCAACGTCCCAAGTGACCTGTGAGCATGTGAAGGTCCGAGAAGCTTTGCTCTAGAGCACACAACTGCAGAACGAGTGTCTGTCGCCTGAACTGAACCTAAACCAAGAAGGTGCCTCTCAACAATTTTGCTCAGAGAAGCTCTCTTTCTCCTGGGCTCCCGAGGCAGCTCATCGCCTGGCCAGATGGTCAGGGGTAAACGGAAGCACACTGTCACCACACTGACTGTCCAATGGGGTTCCCATGGCCAGCAGAGGGTTCCTAACCTGGGGGTGCCGGGCCCCTCGGGGGACACTGAGGTGGTTGCAACTGACCTATAAGCATGCACCAGGGTGTGCTTGCGCTGATTCTGGGCAGGAAATGCCAATCATTCACCATTTTTTTTTATATTTGCATGATTTAAAACTATGAAGCCATGAAAAGCCACAGAGAAAACTTCAATGCAAATTATTAAATGAAATAAGCAAATATAAAAGGCACACACAGTGTGGTTCCAACTGCAGTCAGGGGCCACACATAAGGACATCTTGGCAGTGAGGGGCCATGTGTCTGACAGGGTTCCCATGAGATCAGAAGGGACCTGAGAACTACTAGGGCCCCGTGACATGGCAGCTGTCACAATGTCACAGTTCCACACATTTCCATTTGACTGTGTCTCTTGACTGCCCTTAGAGGCCAGGCCAGGGACAGACCTATTCACCTGGTAAGGTCACTCCGTGTCATCCACACAGTGATGAGACTGCCTAATCACACACCTCTCAGAAAGTAGAGCCTGGTTAACCAGAGCATGGCTGTTGGAACACTCTAGAAAAGGCAAACCATGGAGACGATAAAGACAAGTTACCATCAGGAGTCAAGAGAGAGGCATGGGGAATAGACAGCACGTGGGGATTTTGAGAGTAGTGGACCTGCTCTGTGTGACACCACAGTGGTGGACACATACCAGTATATATTGTCCAAACGCACAGGGGTTCCAACACGAGCCCTGATGTGTCCCCGTGTGGGTCCACAACTGTCCAAGTGGACACTCTGGTGTGAATACTGATAGTGATGGGGGCTACACATATGTGGAGGTGGGGGTACAGGAAATAGTGTCCTTTCTGCTCAACGCTGCTATGAACCTAAAACCACTCCAAATATTACCCGTGCATGTGCAAAGGTTGAGACACATGGCCCCTTGGGAACACGCTGTCTCTGTTACACACTGGCTGTGTGGTTACAATCAGACCCACAGAGGGGACAGAAAATAGAGTGGCAAAGACTGAAATACTGAAACCTGGCACAGAAAGCAACGAAGGCCCTGGGTCACTGTTTCTGCATTGTGACCGCCGCATGTTTCATTCAGTTCACACGCATGCACTGGGGTCCACAGGGAGCAGTCACAGTCCAGCAAGCAGACAGAGCAGCCACACTGTCATCTGACAGGGCAAATGCCCCTCCTGCCCACGAGGGCGAGCAGAGGAATGACAAGGTTCCTAGGACCGGGCAGGCAGAGGAAACGGAGCCAGGCGCCTGCTCTGTAGGAAGAGCACCCCAGAAGGAAGTGGGTGTGCACCAGGGGCTCCCAAGGGGCCACCTCCATCTTTCCTGCGGGGTCTGGGCCCTGTTCTCATTGCTGTGCCCACGCTGATTGTCAAGTACTTCTGTGATCTGTCCTGCGGGAGCAGGGACAGCAAACCCCTGCTGCAACGTCACCTCACACTGGTTCATTCTGCACAGAACCCAGAACTCCAGGTGAAGAGGTGGGGTCTGGGGCTTCCAGCCACTCCACCGGGCTCCCCTGGAGGCTGAAGGACTCTCCTGGTGGTTTTTGAGATAACATCATTATCTAAGAAAGGTTTGCAGACATATCAAGTGCTTATTAAAACACAGCCCCCTTGGCCCCACCCCAAACTTGCTAGAGAAGCAGCTATGGGTGGAGACCAGGAATCTGCATATCTGCATCTCTACAAGCTTCTAAGGTGCATCTGAGGACCCCCTGGGGAAAACAACCCCCTGGGCATCTGAATCAGCCACGCCCAACTTCTAGCCTTTCTCCTGGGGGAGATTCAATCTCCTCCAACCCTTGCTTACACCTGCTGGCTAGGCTAGAGCCCTCCGTGAATACCAGCTTCACTGGGTCAGGAGGAGTCACCTGCTGGGAGGCCACTGTGCATTGACCCTTAACCTGATGCACATGCCCTGAATACAGCCCCACATGACAGGGACTATGCTCAGCCTCAGAACCTGTCCCAGCAAGGAGATTCCAAGGAGCACAGTGGCCAGAGAAAAGAAAAAGCTCCACCACCCCTCACCAAACCCAATCTGCAGGCAGGGTCGTGGACATTAGAGGTCTCCATACTGCTGGGCGCTGTGGCACACTCCTATAATCCCAGCAGCTCAGGAGGCTGAGGTAGGAGGATCATGAGTTCAAAGCCAGTTTCAGCAACTTAGCAAAACTCGTTAAGCAACTTAGCAAGACCCTGCCTCTAAATAAAATATTAAAAGGGCTGGGGATGTGGC
Organism: Callospermophilus lateralis; assembly: GCF_048772815.1. Taxonomy (NCBI): domain Eukaryota; kingdom Metazoa; phylum Chordata; class Mammalia; order Rodentia; family Sciuridae; genus Callospermophilus; species Callospermophilus lateralis. The sequence continues at coordinate 6,193,895 of NC_135314.1, read as the reverse complement.
TCAGTGGTTAAGCATCTCTGGGTTCAATCCTCAGTACAAAAAAAAAAAAAAAAAGTCTCCATTATTTGGCCCTACCAAGTACATTGACGTCTTTAAGTGATATTGTGATATTGTTTTTGTGGTTATAAAAGCCATGCACACTCACTGTAGAAGCTTTAGCAATTCACTCTTCCATTAAGTGCACCATCCTGCAGAAAAAAAAAGCAAGTTTGAAAAATAGAAGTGCAGCACTATACAGTCACAAAGCCCCAGCTCATCAGAATGTGACAGTTCCCTGGAAACTGCCCAGAGCTGATGTAATAAGGAAAAAAGAGGCAAGGTATCAAAGACTTCCATCACCTCCCTCTTCTCGGACTCTAGGGGGAAACACCACCTCCTTTGAATAAATTTCCAAATGGATCAAGTTCCCACCTTCCCGAGAAGCGTAGGTACTATAAGGCACGTTTGCAAATGTGTGCGAAACTCTCCAGTGCTGGGGGTCATTTGTCAGCCAGGTGGGAATGAGCTAGTGAAATCCACCCTTTGCTACAGTGACAAGATAAATCATGGCCAGCCCAGAGACCACCCCTCGTCCCTGCCTCGTGATGTGACTCGGGCACCTGTGTGGGCTTCGTGTCACTGAGGAGAGTCCTGCTCATCCGCCCGTCTCTTGGGCCTCCAGTGACCTCATGTGTTACACTGCTACTTCTAAAGCCACTTAGGCTCTTCCTTCTATAGAACACACTGAGTTCAAGTTCAGCATCTTTTAAGGTCAGAACCATTTAGCAATACTTCAGAAAGGCAGCCACGGGACCGGGGGAATGAGGTCGTCCTCTGCCCACCTCTCGGAAACTACCAACTCGATCATTCAGTTATTTTCAGAATATGGTCCTTCCTTCTCTCCTTCTACTGCTATTATGCAAGAGTACGCTAATGTACAACATCAGATATTAACAGTGTCGTCTACTGTTAATACCATGTAGAGTAAGTAAATTGGCCTTGATGATACACTGATGATAATGCCATGTGGTTGGAATAAGTGCTTCTGGGAGCCAGGCACCCTCTGAAGCCTTCAGATCCTAAACTGATCTTCATGGATCTATGAAGAGGGTGCACTGAGGAAACTGAGGCTTAAACCTTGACCACGTCGCCCCAACACAGTCACAAAAATGTCAAGAAATAAAACACGAAAGAGCAAAGGAATCATAATTAGACATAAAGCCTGAGTAAATGGATTTCTTATTCCTAGTCCACACACGGAAATAACTAGAGACCTGAACGCAGACCTTGCCTGCACCGTGGTCAGACACTGTGGCTGATGCTCACATCAGTCTCAGGGTCCATGACAGAGTTGAGCCTGGACGTCCTTTGTGGGCTGGAGGACAGAGGTGGTCCGTGGGCGTCACACCCAGCATCCAGTCATGGGGTGCAGACGGGCATGCCTGAAGCCAGCAGCCTCATGGAGCACGTTCACAAATCACCTGTGCACCTCCCCTGAAACAAGCAGCAGGGTGTGACCCCAGAAGACCCCCTCGGGGTGTCCACCTGAGCACAGGTGCCATAGTTGGAGGGTGCTGGGAGACCCAGCAGAGCAGCCCAGGTGCAGACTGAGGCAGCCCCTGGCCCTCTCCAGAAGCCCTGCAGTGCCTCACACAGGGTCCCAGGACCAGGAGACCTGTGTCCCAGATGGCAGACGCGGGGTCTGTTTGATGGCTTTCCCTCTGTGCGGGAACATGGAAGGCTCTGATGAATGCTGAAGGAATAAAATCCCGAGTCACACACAGGCTCCAGATCTTCCTCATTGCGAGTGAGTGCCATGGAGCCACCCACACAGCCCAGGCAGGTGGACCCCTCCATGCGGAAGCAGCTGGAGGCGCTCCGAGAGCCCCCGGGTTTAGCTGCAGTGCAGGCTGGGCCCCTGGAGGCAGTCTGCTGCAGGACGTCACTCCACCAGAGCTGGCCTCCACCCTCCCTTGCAGCCTGACCAGCACCAGACCATGAGACCGCTGATGTGGAGGATTTGCCACAGTGCACAGTGGTCTGCAGTTAGAAAGCACCTTCCTTCCAAACGCAACTTCACCCGAGCCACCAGCTGAACCGTACCTACATCTTCTTTCACTACTTGAAAATTTTAATTTAAATATCATCCTTACAAAAATAGCATACACCCAGGCATGACAGCACACACAGGTAATCCCAGCAACTTGGGAAGTTCAAGGCCAGTCTCAGCAACATAGTGAGGCCCTAAGAATGTAGTGAGACCCTGTCTCAAAATAAAACATAAAAAGGGGCTAGGGGATGTGACTCAGGGGTTAAGTGCCCCTGGGTTCCATCTCTGGTATCCCCCCCAAAAAAAATAGCGTATGTTGTCTATTAGGATCAGAAAGCAAATACCCTTGCCTGTAGCTCTCCCCGGTCTACATCAGACATGCTAGGACCTTCAAAGTCCCCTGCGCTCTTTTAATGAGATCTCCTCTCCCCCACAAGACAACTCCTAACTGGAATTATGTATTTGCTGTGAATATTTTCCTTTGTACCACATATGTATGTTTCTCTGAAGAAGCATTTTTGATTCTTTAAAGTTTTTTTTTTTTCATGTTTGTACAAGGAACCATGTTCTCTATGTTCTCCTGTGACTTTTTTCTTTCAACATTTCAGAATTTTCTGCCCTGATACATGAATACAGGTAGATACTTGTAGGTTATTTTTCCTGCTGTACCGTATTCCCTTGAAGGACTAAAGCAAACAGCTCTATCCGTTCTCTTGCTGATGGGCATTAGGGTTACTCCCAGTGTTAGCTCACACACATCTCCTAGTACTTAGATGTGACAGGGTATGGACCTGGGGTACGTTACAGGTAACCACATCTTCATTTACTAAGCAACGCCATCAAAATGCCAATCTGCTCCCCCCAGCCTGGAGGACCCGCTGTGCTACCTGCAGACAGACGAAGCTAAAATAAATAGAACCTTCTGCTCATGCTATTTTTAAACAAATTGCCATGATTGCTGTATTATTTAAATCAAGAACATTTTGTATTCCACAGTCATTAGCCACTCTTCCTTCTTTTTATTATTTCCAGTTCCTTAAACATATAAAAGGGTAAAAGCCATTTATTCTGGCACAAGAGGACTGTTGTAAATTACACAGAATGAATTTATTTAAATGAAAGGCACGTTCCTCTCCCAGGACAGCCTGTGGTCTTGAATGTGAAGGACATGCCAAGTCTCGGGGCATCACCCTGCACACCTGCAGTGCCGCGTCCCCTAGCGTCGAACTTGAGCCCTTTACAGATGACAAAAGCACCCCCAGAGCCACAAGGCAGACTTTCCACCCTTTACCTTTACCCAACATGTGGAACCATTCATGGCCACTCCTAGAAGCTTCCCCTCCCGGAAACCTTGGTCACTTCAGATGTCTATGGGTTCAACCCTCACATTAGGCATGTGAAGGAAATGGAGGGAGAAAATTCGTTCTCCAACTTTTTGTCAAGAACACTAATTTCATTAAAAAAAAAAAAAAAAACTCCAGGAATAATCATGCAAAGTCCAGTAGGTGGAGTCTGGATAGGTTTATTAAAGAGAAACAGCTTCACTATAATCCTCTGTACCTCACAGCCAGCATCAGCGGTTACTGTCCACAACTTCATATTGCCAGTCCATCTTTCCAAAACACAGAAGAAATCTGAGCTGAAATCGTTTCTTAAAAGCTCTGTTACCATTTCTCAAAATTGCCCTTCACTTCATGTCAACCAGTATGATGATAATATGACTTTTTAAAAAAGATCTGAAGACAGAGTTAACTCCTGACATCAATATAGAGCATTTTCCACTTATGCATATTTTCAGAGAACATTTCTCAGCTTTATGAATCAACTCTTAAAAATCTGCAGTGATTTCTTGCCAACTTCATCTCTTACTTCTGGCTGGTTAGAAAAATTGTGCCAATAAGATGAACTTCAGTTGTTGGCCCTCGTATACCTCTGGTGTCACCTTCCTGTCCTACAGTCCTACAGTTCTTAATCAGCGGACACTAAAAATATAAGGTCTCCTCCACCATCCATCCCCCCCTCCATTTGTGGATGTAACAAATATACAGCAAGAAAACACACTCTCCAAATATGTTCCAAATATTTCGGAAGAAACCCCATCACACCCACAGAGAGTGCCCACAGACTCTGTTTAGATTAGTCAGTGACATATCCCAGTAAAATGTCACACAAAAAATCAAATTACAGTCCCCCATAAGGATCTGCTCCTTCGTGTCCCTGGACAATATGCAGGGCCCTTATTACCCCTGGAGTCACCTTGGTCTCTGGAACTTCAGGAGCAGCCACAAAGCTCAAAATACACATTATAAACTTCCAGTATTTTTAATTTCATTTTCAAAGTTGCACAGGGCCTATAACACCTTCCCAAGCACACTGTTTTAAACTGTGTGTGTGTGTGTGCGTAAATTGTATGTGTGGAATTTTGGAAAGTATTTTATATTTTAGCAGGAAAAAAGAAAAGCTCTTTTTCCAAACCATAAACATGACTTTCAATTATAAGCCTCTTTCCATTTTCAGTATATGACAAGAAATATAAATTAGTAAAACCGACCAGGCCACTTAGGACAAAGGAGTTTATATGAGGAAAGTGAAGAGCTGGGCACACAGTCAGAGACAGCCAGGTGCAGTCGGTGGGTGGGGCTGGTGGTGTGGTCAGTGACTGGTGGGTATCGAGCGTGCTGAGGTCCTGGGTTCCACGCTCAGCACATGTGCAGACTTCCTCTCTGGATAATGCCACTCAAGGCCCAGTTTTTTCATCCTTTGTGTCAAGTGTATTACAACCATTGCTAGGCCGCTCCCTGGCCTTTGGTGGCTGGAATGGGCACATTGGAATGAACAGGTGAGAGTCCTCTTCCTCCTGGGGACTTGCTGGACACCTTTTTCACTAGGGAGCAGTGAGGCCAGGTGTGAGGTGACAAGCTGCTGACGTGCCAACATGCTCAGATAAAACGACATTCCAACCCTGGAAATCCAAACGCCCACCCTCCAGCACCTCCCAGGCTCCCGGGGCCTAGTTAGGAGAACGCGGATGTGATCTTGGTACACTGACTCAGAGCTCTGCACCTTTTTCTACAAAGGCCCAGGAGTAAGTGTTTTTGGCATGCCAGCCCTGTGGTCTTTGTCACAGCCCCTTGACCCTGACGTGATTCAGTGGAATCAGCAATATGGGCCATATGTAAAGGAACGAGTGTGGGTATATCCCAATAAAGCTGTCTTTCTGGACACTGAAATGTAAACTTCACACAATTTACACATGGCCATGAAATAGTCTTCTTTGAATGTTTTTCAAGAATTTAAGACCATGCAAACCATATTCGTAGCCCCTGGGCTGCACCAAAGCAGGCAGTGGGCTGGATTTGGCGGCAGGCTTAGTTGACCCTGCTTCAGCCGATCTGTGGGCAGTTATCCACGGAAGCAGCCCAGAAAGAAGCCAGGGCCAGCTTCCCGGCCAAGACGGGACTCACCTTGATATGAGCTGCTGGGTCCGGGACAGTCTGGATCATGTCCTCTAATAAAGCAGCTCATTTAGCAGGCGTGACGGTCCGAGGGAGCTGGAAAACAGAAAGGGCAACAAACAATTGTAAGCAACATGGCCCTGCGTCCTATCTCCCCATAGGGCTGGACAGGGCGCTCCAGTGGGAAAAGCTCTGCATTCAACAGTCGCCTAAAAGCATCCTCAGGTGGAAGAAATGTCCAGTGGACTCGCTTCTACTCCCCTGGGCCATCCCCGCCTGCCCCAGTAGAACCCAGTCTGAAGGGCCAAAGACACTGCCCAGTCCTTGTGTAGAGACGACCCACGTGGTTGGAAAAAAGCAATCACCTCTAACATCCTAGGGTGACTAGGGTTGGTGACAACGCGATCGTTCAGAACAGCTAATCAATGGGATTTTGAGTGCTCCTAAAGCAAAGAAATAATACATGTTTAAGCCCACAGATATGCCAGTCCCTGACCTGGTCATTCCACGCTGTATACAGTATTGTGCATGGCACCCCAAGAAATATGTATGATTAGCATGTGAACGGAAACCGCATGTGAATTTCTCCAAAGATAATCCACATTGCATGCAGCTCACATGTGTCACTTCACACAGCCAACACCTACGAGTGATTCTGTAAATGAAAACTCGAAACTAAAACACGAGACGTTTTCTATCATGTGGAGAAAACTGTACATTGGAAGTTCCCACCAAATCCATGCCATCTAACACCTCTTTAAGCTTCCCTGTTAAGCTCTTAATAAAACACACGGCTGCCATCGCATGGAGAGGTGACGGAGACCTGGGCAGATATGATCTGTCCATGACCACCTGGTTCACAGCTATGAAGCCAGGCTTCGAATCAGATTGGCCTTACTGCAAAGCCCAGGAGAAATTTGTGGTTGACGTAACAGGAATCAGGCCATATTTTGAAGATACTGCTTTTTTTTTTTTTCTTTTTTGGTACTGAGGATTGAACTTGGGGCGCTCTACTAAGGTACATTTCTAGCCCTTTTTATTTTTTATTTTAAATGATTGATTGGTTTTGGGCACTAGGGATTAGACCCAGGGGCACTCAAACCCTGAGTAACACCTCCAGCCCTTTTTTTTTATTTTGAGAAAAGTTCTAAGTTGCTTAGGGCTTCGCTAAATTGTTGAGGTTGGTTTTGAACTTCCGATCCTCCTGCCTCAGCCTCCTGGCAGCTGGGATTACAGGTGTGTGCCACCTCACCCTGCCCTTTTTATTTTTTGTTTTGGGACAAGTTCTCACGAAGCTGCCCAGGTTGACCTTGAACTTGGGATCCTCCTGCCTCAGCCTCCCCTGTCACTGGAATTACAGGCGTGTGCCCCTTGCATCTGGCATTAAAGATACATTTTTAAATATGTCTTACATGAGTTAAAGGTGAGCATACCACAGGCACTATATTCTCCTTTCAGAGAATAAAGCAGAGTGTTCTGGTCACAGTCAGTATGTCCCTCCCCATTGCAGGGACACCATCCATGCTCCATGCTGTGACCCCCCCTTTCCTAGAGCAGATGCCACAGTGGGTCCCTTGGCCTTTGCTCGCCTGTTGGTCTGTCCTCCATGGCCCCACTGGAGACCTTGGGGAGAAGAGAGAAGGCTGGGGCATCTGTTCCCCTTGCCTGCCCACCTGACAGCCCCAGGATCCCCAGGCGGCTGGCCCACGGCTGTGGTCACAGCTGGTGACCTCTCCCAGCATGCTCCCTCTCCCGGGGTTCAGCTCCAGGAACAGTCCACCCCAGTCTCGGGTGCTCTGTAGACCTCAGCCCTCAGCCGATTTCTGTACTAAAAATACCTGATTTATATTTTTAGGTGCTGTGGCTTTTTTTTTTTTTTATCAGTTTTTATTTTGGCTTTCTTTGGACATCTGGCCTATGCCTCTTTGCAATAATAAACCTCGGAACAAGAATGAAGGGTATGATCACCAAACGAGAGACAGACACAAAAGCTGTCTTTCAAATGTGCCATTGAGCTCATTATCCCGAGGATACGCCAAGGCATTCACAGGAATCCTAACTACATTTTTAATTCCCCCCTCTCCAACCCTCTCCTGGTTCAGTCGCGCCCTCTTCCCACACAGACCGCCTCTGGCGGGAAGCGCCCGCCTCCGGGTCTGTCTGCCTAGTGGCGAAAGGCCTTCCCAAAAGGCCCCTGGAGCCCTCCCAACATGGCGGAGGGGCTTGGCTGGTAAGAGGCTGGCCTGCTTGGGAGTCATATGCAATCGTTTTCACTACAGCCAAACTGCTTGGTCTTGGGGAGTTTGTAATTTTTTCCCTAGGCCTAAAGAAAGACTTTTATTTATTTGGCGGGCGGGGGTGGGGGGGCAGATAATAGTTGTTAAATAGGCAAAAAGAACGAAGCTCTGTGTGAGGCTGAATTGGGTGGCAGCTAAGATAAGCCAGGCTCTTAATGGAAGAGACAGGGGAGAAGGCCTGGCCCTCAGGCACAGGAGTCCTCAGGGTGTGCCCAGGGAGAGCCCACTGTGCCCCGGGTCTTTCACCAGCAAGGTGCGTCCTGAAGCTTCCTGGAGGAGGGCAGGATCCCACTGCTCAGCGCCACGCTCAGGGAAGCAGTGGAGTTTCCAGGTGTCCCCAAGGTGTCTGTGGATGGCTCCCCCACACGGCTCCCTGCTAGTGCCCCCACTAGGCTGTCCCTGTCCTGTCAACCCGGGCTAAGCTATGACACCCCTGGACAGCACAGCGGAGGAGGGACCTTCCAGGAGCCGCAGGTCCAGGCCTGAACAGAACTGTCAGCTCCCCTTTCTGCTTTTTGGACCTGGTCCCCACACCCTGAGCAGCACAGCACCATGGCAGAGAGCTGGGTGCCCAGCCAGCAGCCAGCACCAGGGGCCAGCCCTGCAGGGAGCCTTCCTGGATGCTTGGAGGGTCGTCTCTCCGAGGACTGCAGCCCCTGCCCACGCCACAAAGCAGAGCGGACAGCTGATTCCAGCTGCAGCATCGTGACAGGTAATGAAGGGGCTGTTGTTGTGAGGAACTAGATTCTGGGATGGCTCTTCACACACAGATGGGGAAACACCCCGTGTGTGCTCCAGCTACACGGAGAAGTTGACCTGAGGGGCTTAGGTCACTGCCACACCAGGCAGCTTCCCTGGTCCCCGACCTCTACCCCTCCCAGGAACCACACCTTGCCCCAGGCTTTCCTGCTGTCCATCTGACCCGCTCCACCCCCACAGTGAGCAGAAGGAGGGTGGACCAACCCAGCAAAGCCTCCCGAGGTAGGAAGCGCCCCCCTTGCTCCCCGGAGCCTCCCACCACCACATGAACCCTCGAGGCTGCCGGGCGGAGGCTGAGAGCCTCCAGTCACCTGCCAAGACTTGTAACTAACGCCCCAGACAGGCGAGGGAGGCGAGGGCCCAGGAATGCCCTAGAGCCATCTGGAGGCCAGCCCACAGGCCCGCGGGCCAGATGCATGCTCAGTGTGGTTACGGTTTGGATCTGAGGTGTCCCCCTAGCTCCTGCGTGAGACAACACAGGGTGCCCAGAGGTGACAGGGTTACCCGACAGCTGCCACCCCATCAGTGGTCAGTCCACTTGAATGGACTAACTGGGTGGGAACTGTAGGCAGGCCGGGTGTGGCCGGAGCAGGTGGGTCTCTGAGATCTCACTGCCCCCTGCATGTCCTGATCTGAGCCAAAGCCTGTCTTCTCCTAGGCAGCCAGACAGACCCCAGCACAGCTTCAGGATGGGGCTGGTTGAAAGATCAAGCCTCGTTCACCATCTGAACCACCAGTGACCAGGGAACTGACCCATCAGGCCTGTGCCACAAGACTGCCAGCAAGCCCCCCACCCACGGGGCCTGGTGTTCACACGGGGCTGGTGAACACAGGATGCACTCCAGGGTGGCACACCCGACTCTACAGGGAGAGGCACCCACAGAGGAACCATCTGGACCTCACCCCCTGCCCATCCTCACCTGGCTATGTCTGTGGCCTCTGAAGACAGTATGCACGGAGCTTTCCCGAGTTCTCAGAGTCACTCCAGAAAATTACCAAAGTTGGTGGGATGCATGGGGAGCCCTTCATGTTGGGGTCAAGTAGGACACAAGGTAGGTGGCCGGGAGACCTGAGGCTCGCAACTGGCACCTAATGGGAAGACAGGGCTGGGGGACGGAGCCTGCAAGCCTGCAGAGTGTGACACTAACTCCAGGGAGGTAATGTCACATCTGACCAACTGCAGGACACCCAGCTGGTGTTGGGTGTGGGGGACTTAGGTGGTATCCACAGAGACACCACGTTTTGGTGTCCAGGAGATGAACCAAAGCTAAACGGATGGCCTTGGGCAGTTGACAGGGGTGTGCATGTGAGACCTGCAGGTGTCTGTTCTAACTGGCTGGTGCCTGAGTTGAGCCTCTGTGCTTCCACCCTCTGGGTCCCCTGACCAAGCATCAGGCTTTTGACAGGGGCCCTGAATTAGGCCTAAGACACCTCTCACAGGCGGGGCCCGCAGTGAGCACTTAGCAAGGAGTCACCATCTCCATCAAGAAAGCAAGAGCTCTGTGAATGTGTGATCTGATGCTGCATAAAATGAGGGAACCTGGAGAAAATGAATCCCAATAAATAAACCTCTCCTTCTCATAAGGATCCTCTGTCATTTGACTCGGAGCCCTTATGTTTAAAAAAACCTGAACTTTAAATTTCAAGCTACAAACCACTCAGGGAAAACATTTCAGGAGCAATGGCACTAGGCAAGCTCATAACAAGGACCCAGCTTGAATCCAGGTTGGCTGGACGGTGGGTCCTCAGCAGCGCTGGGTGGGTGGGATGGGCCGTCAGCCCTTCACCAGCAAGACCCACAGGAGAACTGCCAAGCCCAGCGCCCTCTGGGGCAGTGACCTCAGGGGGAGAAGCAGGGGAGGAGGCAGGGTGATCAGGAGGCAGCCCCACCCAGGCCCTGCAAGGCCAGGGGCAGCCGAGAGCGGGCACTCCGGCCCTCACACCTGCTTGGCAGCCCTGGACCAGCCTGGAACTGGCTGCAGAGGCTGCGGAGCTGGGCTTGGGGTCTTAAGTGGCCCCCAAAGGCCCATGTGGGAGGCTTGGTCCCCATCTGGGGGCTCCCACCTTTAGGAGGTGGGGCCCTAGTGGGGGAGTCATGTCATTAGGGGTGTGTCCTTGGAGGGGATATTGGGACCCCAGACCCTTTCTGTGTGTTTTGTTTTTTTTTTTTCCAGAGACCTGTAAAAGGTTTATTTAGGAAACCAGAGACATGTTCAAGGGAGAATGGGGGTAATCTCAAGAGTGAGAAGATTGGGGGACAAAGCAAGGGACATGAGGGCCATTTCCAGGACAGACAGCCCCTCTCAGGGTGGGTGTTGATATCTAGAGAGCAGAGGCTGCTGGGGGCTGGGCTAGAGGTGGAGCTCAGTCACTTCACCCCAGTCCCTCCAGCACCTGTGTGCTCCCTCATGGCCCTTCTGCAGGCCAGGCGTGGGTCAAGGGCACAGGCCAAGGGTACAGACTAAGGGCCAGGGCTGGGTCGCCTCTTTGGCATTTCAAAGGCTCACAGGCATTTCCTGCATTCCAATAGTTCCTGGGAGCTGCCTTCCAAGACTGAGTCTACCATTTCTTCTCTCTATCCCCAAATATCGACCTCATTTCCACCTCCCCCCTGAGATTTGAGATCCTTTTTTCTTAAGGGTTGATGAAGGGCAAAGATCTGTCTTTTCTGGCTGCTTCGAGCTCCCCCAGTCATCTCGTATCTCTTTCTTTGCTTTCTGGCCTCCAGGAGGTGAGCAGCCTCCACGTTCATGTGCTCCTGCCCTGATGTTCTGCCCCACCAAGGCCCAAAGCAACAGGGTCAAGTAACTGTGAACTGAAACCATGAGCCAAAATAAACCCCTTCCTCCTTTTAGATTTGTTTATCTCAGGTATTTTGTCACAGTAACAGAAAACAGATTCGCAGCAGGAAAGAGCCGTGGGAGTCTGGAGAAAGAATGAGAAACAGAATGGAACTCACATTTATCTAAAAATAAGAATTGAACTTGGGCTACGGTTCATCTTTGCAGATGAATGAAAGTACCCATTGCTAGGACTGATCGTTTCCCCTCTACCCACTTCATGTGTAAGAGTCCTGACCACCAGTTCCTGGGATGTAACTGTACGTGGAGAAATGGTCCTTCACAGAGATAATCAAACTAAAGTGAGGTCCCTAAACCCTTATAAAAAGGAGAAATCTTCAGGTAAACTAGGAAAGGTGGTGTGAAGACATGGAGAGAAGATGGCCATTTGTAAGCCAGGAGAGAGGAATGGAGCAGATTCTCCCTCGGGGCCAAGTCCTGCCAACACCTAGACCTTGGACTCCCAGCCTCCAGAACTGTAAGACTGCACATTTCTCTTTTTTAGGCCACCAGCCTCTAGTGCTTTGTTACAGCCTTAGGAGACTCGAAACCTCCATTGAGTAACATGTGACCTATGTTAGCTCATGAGCTGGGAGCCTCTGGTGATGTGTCCTCAAGGCCTCAGACCCGCGTCCATTGTAACTGCTCCATTTCCTCCTGGACACCAACCCTATTCAAGGTATGTCCCAGGCATTAGGTTCTACCATCTACTAATGGCCCCTGGCTTAATTTGAAGACGGACTCTTGAACTTGCCTTCCCGAGTGCTCCGTGGGCCCAGCAGCACGCACCCACCTGGAGGGCTTTCCTGGGGGAACCCGGCGGGTGCCGATATTCTCCCACATGAGGACCTGTTTCTGTGCTTTATTATGAGGGCCTCATTAGTGAACAGAGACTCATTCCCCATGTGCCTCCGGAAATGAAGCTTCAACTACATTTGGGGCAAATACTATAAAATGACTGTAAACCAAACTTAGTCGGAGCACAGAAAAGTAGAGATACTGGAAAAGCATAGCTCTATGGTGTTGATGTGTAGATGCCGCCCGGCCCCTGGTTCTTCTCCAGGGCGGAAGAGGGGGAGGTCCTGAAGACAGAGGAGCTGTGAGGGCAGCAGTACTCGGGAGCAATAATTCTAGAACCTCCTGCTGCGTGGCAGCAGGAACAGTCTCCCTGGGGAGAGGGGCCTCTTATTTGGGAGACACTGTCAAGGGTGTCACATGGAGAGAATGAACTTCCTCAAGGTACAGCAAGGGACCCAGGAAAGGTCTTTGGGGGGTTGGGACCACAAATACCAAATACGAAAGACACAGAATGTTTACATAGGTACATTTTTTTAAAAAAGTCTTAACTAGGAGCACATATTATTTGTCAGCATCTTGTTACTGTAATGAAATACTTGAGGCAGACTACTTTCTAAAGAAAAGCGGTTTATTTTGACTCACATTTGGAGAGACGCTCCCTCTCCTAATAAAGCCACAGGACTCAATCATGGGCGCCCTGGCCTAATGACCAGTCTAATCTAATCACATCCCCAAAGCCCGACCTCTGGACGCCAGTCAGATCAGAATCCCACCTTCTGAACATTACTTACAGGTGACTTTGGGACTTAAACTGCATGAATTCACAGGGTCAAGCCCTAACAAGGGGACAGGGTCATTGGGGTCTTTTGAGATCTTACCTTGAGCTGCCCTCGGTTCCACCATCTCCTCTCTCTGTGAGTCATCTGTCTTGCTTTCCATCAACACAGCTTTTCTTGAGTCACCAAAGATTTTGGAATAACCTGAAAAAGAATTCAGGCATATTAAACCTTATTTTCCCATAAATACCAAGGCTCAACTGTACATGAAATGACAAAACCTATTTTTCAAAACATTATTTTAAAATATCCTAAAAGGGAGAAGAACTTAAAATCCTTCCCTTTAAAAAAAGAAGAAGAGGAGGAAGAGGAGGAGGAGGAGGAGGAGAAAGAGGAAGAGGAGGAGGAGGAGGAGGAAGAGGAGAAGGAGGAGGAGGAGGAAGAGGAGAAGGAGGAGGAGGAGGAGGAGGAGAAAGAATTAAGAGGAGGAGGAGGAGGAGGAAGAGGAGGAGGAGGAGAAAGAGGAAGAGGAGGAGGAGGAAGAGGAAGAGGAGGAGGAGAAAGAGGAAGAGGAGGAGGAGGAAGAGGAGGAGGAGGGGGAAGAGGAGGAGGAGGAAGAGGAGGAGGAGGAGGAAGAGGAAGAAGAGGAGGAGGGGAGAAAGAGGAAGAGGAGGAGGAGGAGGAGGAGAAAGAAGAAGAGGAGGAAGAGGAGGAGGGGGAGAAAGAGGAAGATGAGGAGGAGGAGGAGGAAGAGGAGAAGGAGGAGGAGGAGGAGGAGAAAGAAGAAGAGGAGGAGGAGGAGGAAGAGGAGGAGGAGGAGAAAGAGGAAGAGGAGGAGGAGGAAGAGGAGGAGGAGGAGAAAGAGGAAGAGGAGGAGGAGGAAGAGGAGGAGGAGGGGGAAGAGGAGGAGGAGGAGGAGGAGGAGGAGGAAGAGGAAGAAGAGGAGGAGGGGAGAAAGAGGAAGAGGAGGAGGAGGAGGAGGAAGAGGAGGAGGAGGAGGAGGAGAAAGAAGAAGAGGAGGAAGAGGAGGAGGGGGAGAAAGAGGAAGAGGAGGAGGAGGAGGAGAAAGAAGAAGAGGAGGAAGAGGAGGAGGGGGAGAAAGAGGAAGAGGAGGAGGAGGAGGAGGAGAAAGAAGAAGAGGAGGAAGAGGAGGAGGAGGAGGAAGAGGAGGAGGAGGGGAGAGGGGGGAAGAGGAGGAGGGGGAAGAAGAGGAGGAGGAGGAGGAGGAGAAAGAGGAAGAGGAGGGGGAGGAGGAAGAGGAGGAAGAGGAGGAGGAGGAGGAAGAGGAGGAGGAGAAAGAGGAAGAGGAGGATCAGGAAGAGGAGGAGGAAGGGGAGAGGGGGAGAAGAGGAGGAGAGGAGGAGGAGGAAGAGGGGGAAGGAGAGGAGGAAGAAGACATAGAGGATGAGGATGACATTCCAGCGCTCCGAGGGGACCTGGGCTTTTCTTTTGTAAAGCAGCAGCCTGAGCTGAGTTCCGAGGCACAGGCTCCTGCAAAGAGCCTGTTTTCACAATGTTCCCCTCTCCTTGCCGTCCCCAGCTTGAGGAATCACAGCCTCCCAGATCCTTCTTCTGAGGAGTGAGGACTGTGAACACCCCTCCACCACCTTAAACAGTTGTTTTAGTCCCAGGAAAGACAGGAGCCTTTAGATTAGTGAGTGTGGGAGGATTTCAAGTTCAACAGTAGAACACTCCATACCCCAAAGAAAGACTCTTTCTTAGAACGGGCCTGGGCACAGCTAGAGTCTGACCCCCTCTTCTTTTTCTGGAGATACGGGAACTGCTGCTCTTACGAAACTTTCCGAGTGAAATATCCAACCCCCAAATATTATATTTAGCAGAATCCTCACAACATGACGAATTGGAAGTGGCAGCAGTTTCGGTTGGAAATGTTTTCCAGTTAAAATGGCTGAGGTGTGGCATCAGAACCAATATTCGTAATGGGCAAAATTATTTATAAACGTTGGTTCCTGCCACTCGGCTCAGGAGCCCCAGCCAGCCCACCTGATGTCCTCAGACCTGGGCGAGGGCCCTTCGATCCAAACTGCCCCAGGATCAAGGCCAGGCACTGGTTGGGGCGTGGAAACTCCGACATATTGTTCTGGGGCGAAACAACAGGAAGCAAAACCACGTATGTCACACGATCCCGATATTGAGAAGAAAAGATTACAGGTGCCAAGGAGGGCAGGGGACAGGGGACAGCCTGGAGAAAGTCCCTCTGGACCCAAAGACACGCTTTCGGTCTCCAGTGTGCACTATGAGGGATCCTTATTTTCTGCTTTTAAAAATCCTCTTGACTTTTTATCTAGTATTTAACTGACAAACAAAAACCATGTACAAGGATCGTGGGCAGCATGATGCCTTGGATCCGTGGAAACACTGGGCGATGACTGAACGCACCTCATTAGCGTACCCGTTACTCTTGGGGATTACTTTTTAAAATATTTTCTTCGTTGTCAATGGACTTGATTGATATGTGGTGCTGAGAACTGAACCTCACACACGCTAAGCAAGTGCTCTACCCCTGAGCCACAGGAACCCTCACCATCTATGGGTGGCGATTTTCAGGAATATGACACATGGTCACCAACTGCAGTCTCTGTGGAGTAGAGGCCCCTTAACTCACTGCTCCTAAATGAACCTGTGTGTACACTGACCCTCATCTCCCCAGGTCCGTGCTCAGCCTCACTCATTATCCATGAAATGCAAACTCGGACCACAGTGAGAAGTCACCCCAGACCCCTTGGAATGTCAAAATGACAAAGACAAAAGAAAAGGGTGCCCTCCTGCACCGATGGCGGTCCAGCCACTATGGAAAACAGCACAGTTTCCTCACGAAATCAAAAACAGAAGCAGCTACAGCCCGGCAACCCCGTGGCTGGGTGTCCATGTATCCGCAGGAGGTGGAACCGGGCGGTCAGTGGAGGTCTGCACACCCAGGTTCACTGCAGGACTCCACAGAGGCCAAGGTAGGGAAGCGGCCTCCCTGTCCCTCAGCAGCTGAACAGACGAAGAAAACGTGGCAGGCATCCAGACGTGGCAGGACACACTGTCATTCACAAGAACCTGGACGAGCCTGGCGGGCACCATGCGAAGGGAAGTGGCCCAGGCCGGAGGGAGACAGAAGCCACCTGTCCTATTCACAGGTGGGAGCTTACAAAGTCGAACTCTTATTTTCTCATTCATAGTTTTGCGTATTTGTCAAATTTTTCAAAACCAAAAATCCTCGCTTTTTGGGGGAATCATCATTTTATAAACCTGAGCATATTTTCAGAGCGTCTCCCTCACAGTCTTGTGTCACTCTCCGCAGCAGCCCCCGGGAGCAGCGTGGGCCTCGGTGCCAGGGATGCCAGGCTCCAGAGGAGTTGGGACACGGCTGGTCTGTGCCCTGCAGATCCCCAGTCTGTGAAGGTGTTTCCAAATTTCTTTCCCTAACCCAACAGCCAGTGCTCATGACCGCGTGGTCAACTGTGTCCGTGGTGAGTGGTTAAAACGGTATTCAGTTCCCAGTGCTGCAAAGGGAACACGGCTTTAAAAGAAGGGCCGAGGTTTCCTACAGTGCACCATCCTATGGAATGTGCTCAAGCCAAATTCTCTGCTTGGCCAAGAGAATGACTTGATTTATGGCTGAGACATTGTTGGACTTGATTTAAAGACCAGGATAAAGCCCAGGGAGGATTCTATGAAATATGTGCACTGGACATTTTTAAATTAACATTATAGCGTCATTAATATTTCATTTATCCTGAGGGCGTTTATCTGACAACGTAAATTAGCCATAACACAGCTGAGAAGCCACAAAGAATCCAAAAAGATGTCACAAAATCTGGGGAAAGGCGCTTTGCCAGAGAAAGGCACGCTACCAGCCTCGTGAGGTCACAGCAGTTGGCCCCATCGCAGCAGCAGAGACGGAGAGTCGGGCGAGCAGGACTCCAGCTCTGGGCGAGGCAAACTGCTCAGTGGGCTCAGGCACGCCTGGCCCAGGCAGGGACCTGGCCGGTGCCACAGGAGGGCAGGACACAGCACGTCACCCCCCGGGAGACACCCAGGCTCCACATCCAGTCTTGCGGGAGGTGAAGACTACATGGGATTGTCAGGAAGCCCGACTGAAAATGGCCAAGCTGAGCACCTCCAAGCACCAGAGGGGTCGGCTGCACGGCAGAAAAAGCCCTGAGCTCGGATCCCAAGAACGCACTGGCCCACCAGCAGCCAGCCGAGCCTCGCCCAGCCCTGTCCACCTGGAAGCTGTACAGAGGAGGGCCCACCCGCAGAGAGCTGGTGCCAGCTCAAGGAGACGGACCGTGACTATGGCACTGTTCAATTCAGAGCAGGGTGACCTCCTCGTCCCCAGAAGTGCAGACACAGAGAGCTGCTCTGTGCGGAGCTTCCTAAGTGGAGATCAGCTACTGGGGTACACATCCCAAGGCGTGTCCCCGGTGCCGGGAGGCAGCCTGGAGCTGGGTGAGCCCTGGAGCCTGGCGAGCAGCTCGGGTTCCAGCAGTGGCCCTGGAGCAGAGGGGACGGGGCTGTCCCCACAGACCCAGCCACCACAGCCCATCCACGGCACCTGGGAAGGTGACCCTGACCACCATCCAGGGTAAACCCCATGACTGGCACCCACTCCTCCTGCCCCTGGTTGGTCTAGGGACAGGCCTGTGATACAATCTGGCCAACTGGGCCTGGGGAAGCCAGCGAGGGGACGGCTGGAAGGTCTTGGCTGATGAGGAAAGGTCTCATGTTATCATCAGTCTTGTGCGTGAGACACTTGGAGCCATGACAGCACCTCAGAACATGACTTCAGTAGCCTGAGGACAAACCAACCTGCTGAAGACAGATGGATGGGAACAGAGGGGACACCCTGGATTTCCACTTAGGAAACAGAGTCCACCACAGTGACGGCGCCTCAGCTAGGACCTCTGGTCATCTCAACGCCATCACCCTCATTAACCACGCTGCTTGGCGTTGGGGGTGGCTGCTGCCACTACAGCACCGGAATGCTACCCAGTACCCGCGTCCACGGTCACTGCCGGCTCTTACTGTCCATAAGTGTGGATCAGCCAAAAGTGCTCTGCCTTCTACTAGTAGCTCCAGCGCATGGGCCCAGAACATGCTCCACGGAGTTCCACAGGCAGCCCAGGGGCACAGAACTACACCAATGATACTCGGCAGACTGGGGGAAGAAACAGCTAAGACGGCAAGGAGCAGCGTGAGAAGGAGCAGAGACAGGGACATACACACTCCCAGATCAAAGTCCTGGGAGCCGAGAAAGGACGCTGTTCAAACAGATGAGCCCAGAGCCACCCTGCAGAGGCCACTGAGCAGGGACAGTCATCAGCCACTTGTACCCAGAACAGAAGCTGGCGTGGCAAGCCCAGAGCCCTCGTGGCCTTTCCAAGCCACACATCAGCGTGACAGAGCGAGCCAGCTTCCACGTGGTACCACGGCAATGACCAGGAGGACATGCTGAGGGCCGTGTGGCTACTCAGAAAGGAGCAGTTCAAGGACAGAGCCCTGTACCTCCACTGCCCAGCACTTGCTGCACCCAGTGCTTCAGAAATGGCTAGTAGCTAGGGTCACCGCAGTACAGGAGGCCCAGTCGGTCCTGCCCATAAGGGTGCAGTCTAATTAAAAGAGAGTTTCTCTTATTTGTTCAGTTGGTTCAGTTTATTTGGAAGGAGACAAATGCCAGTAAAACTCCTTAATTACACAGACAAATGACTCAACATTTCCAAGCCCAGCCTCTGCAGCCTGTGTGGACGCCAAGATGAAAGGCCAGCCCCTTACAGCACCTCTCCCCCGAGAGGACTCGGACTCCTTCCTACCTTGTACATCTGTGGGTTGAGAAAAACAGGCAGAGCCGTCCCCTCTTAACCACAGGGGACATGCTCCAGGAACCCAGCGGATGCTTGAAAGCTCTGATGGTACCAAACCCTAGGTAGACAGGTAGGTAGACAAGTAGGTAGATAGAAGAGAGAGGACAGACGGATAGAGGACAGAACACGGATGACGGACAGATGATGAATAGATGGGAGAAAAGATAGGGTTAGATATCGAAGGTAGATAACAGATGGACAGATTGGTGTCGAAGACACATGAGAGATGAATAGACGATAGAAAGATGGGAATCAATGATAAACAGATGACAGTATAGATGAGAGATGATACAGAAGACAAGTGATGGATACAGGAGATGGGATAGATGGTAAGTGATGGAAGACACAGGAGAGAGATGATAGATGATAACTGATACAGAAGATAGATGATAGATGTAGAAGAGAGGTGATAGATGGATAGATAGATAGACAGACAGATAGATGGATAGATGGAAGAGACAGGGACAGGGAGAGACAGGGACAGGGACAGGGACATACACACACCCAATTCACACACACCCATGATAAAGCTCAGTTGATAAATGAGGCCCTATATTAACTACTGAAATAGAACGTCATGACAACATGCTGAAATGGCAGGTCTGTGAACAGGGACTCTACAGAGCTGACAAATACGAGTATTGGGAGCTGGAAGGTGAGCCCTCGGCCTTGGGGGACCACTGCACATGTACAAACAGGAAGAGGACCATCAGAAGAGCAGAGCTGGGGGCCTAGAGATGAGGGTCGGGGCAGTCCAGTCTGGGAGGAGGCAGGGGGAGGCTAAGGTGCGACCACACAATGGTGGGGTCAGCTCTGGGACGGAGGAAGACCTGCTGCCCCGAGGCGGTGTCCTGCCTGAGGTCCACGCTTTCCCTGGAATGAGTGTTCCCATGATGGCCAAGTGGTGGGGACCGCGGAGCCCTGCAGGTGGAGACGGGAGGAGACGGCACCGTTGGCTGCAGGAACCCGCAGATGCAGCTCTAGCCATCTGAGCCCAAAGCCACGTAGGGCCAATGGGGCCTGGGGACGCTGCTAAGGAAAGGGCGCCCTGAGACCCCCGCGAGGACCACACATCCAGCTGCTGCCAGTCGCCCCTGGAGGGGTCACCCATGATGACCTATAAGGAACTAGGGACGTGGACTTCCTAATCTAGAAAGGAGGGGCCGGGCTCCTCAGCTGCTTCTGCGCAAGCTCTTCTGCTTGTCCCTCAGTGTGACACTGCCAGTGTGCCTGGTGGCAGATGTCCATCTGTAAGCCACCGGGCTGCGAACTCTGCTAAAACTTGGCCCTGGGTGAGGTGACTCCTGGAGTCTGAGAGAGCCCCCAGGGGGCCCCCTTTCACTCTACGGCATGGAGCAAGCTATTCAAGCCAACAGGGGCAGTGCGGCCAGAGGAGAAAATCGCGAGCCCCGTGGAGCATGTGTGAGCTGTGACGCGGCAGGACGGCCGGCTTCCTGTCCCTTCCGTCTCACTCTGGGCCCTGCCCAGCGCTGAGACCCCCTCCTTGCCGTGCACCTTCAGGCCTCTTCCTGTCAAGAGGACAGAAGGAGCAGCAGCAGAGCCAGCCAAGGGGCGCTGGTGTGCGAGGTCCCCTCACCTTCCCCCCTCCTCAGCCATGTCATCTGGCACCTGAAAGTGTGCGAGCAGCTGATCTCAGAGCAAAGAGGTGGCAGCCAGCTCCCACGGGGACAAGACAGACAGCAGCAAACAGCACCAAGACCTGCCTCCGTCTGGGGCCCTGATCTGCCGCAAGGCCCCAGTAAACACCAGACACTTGAAGGAAAACAGGCTGCACTGGAAGGCGGATGACATCAAGAGAGTGACGATGAACGTGACCTCCCCCACTCACACTGAGCCTTCTGTGCAAGGAAGCACATTTACTAGGGACTTTCTTTTTCCTCTCAAGTTCAACTGGAAAAACAAATACTTAGTCATTTCTTAACAGCAGACACCTGAAAAGCAAGCCACAGATTAAAGGGACATTATGTATTTCTAAGAAAATTCACCAGGCAAAATGCACCTCGGAGGACAGAATCCCAGACTCTGCTTCCGAAGCAAATTTGTCCTTCAAAATGAATTCGGCCCCAATACAATCACAAGGTCAAATCTGAGGAACAGCAAATGCATCCATGCTGATCTCTGCCATAAGATTTGTTTCTTATTTTCAAATTAAGAATACTGGGCAGGAAAACAGACAGAACCTGTTCACAATACTTCACTGTTTGTGAGGGTGGATATAAAATAGCTAATTGCTAGTGAATCAATATTGAGTTAGTATCTCCATGTTACAGATAAGAAAGGCAAAATCTCCAAGTGCAAGAAGATCTACAGGTAAACAAAATTGACAGTGTACATCAACTGATCACGTGTCAGGGATGTGTTACTACAGGTGACCGATTCCTAGGTAAGATTCCACTTTGATGCTTGTAGGAGACACATGGCTGTATTTTGAGTATGTTATTGAGAGACAGAGAGACAGGTTAGCCACTTTCCCAGGAAGAATCAACTAGTATTTAGTTAGAAAGAAAAAGATTTTTTGAATTTTTTAGTTTCTACATTATCTGTCATTTTTGGTTCTGGGAAGAAAAAAAAAAAATCCCTGCCAATACTTACAGAATACCTACAGGAAAGGATTTCTTTGGGTTTTTAACCTGGAGTGATCAGGAAAGAGGTTCCGTGGTCCAGAGTTCTGCTCAGACACCTGAGGTGGGTAGGTACCCCCTCAGGGCACCAAGAGTATCTTTTCCATTTCTATGAGTTTGAGCAGGTTTAGGAGATTGCATAAGATCATCCCACTGGTACTAGACACATGGAAATCAAAGATGTAAAAGTCATCCTTGATATTTAAGATAGGAATCAAGAGTCTCACCACAACTGCTCCTCACTGACATTCTGAACTAACATTTAGAGCATGCCTCTGGCTTTAGAGGTACACACCAGGTCTATGTGGAACTGTCCATGAACTCTACCAACAGCAAGTCGCTCAACATGTGTGAACTGAGTGCTTACCCTGCAAAGAGCTGTGGACAGGGCTCCAGGGAAAGCAAAAGCCTGAGCTGTGTCCCTCACTCCAAACAGACTATGCACTCTGCAGGAGAGTAAGTAATACAGAATAAGGAGCAAGGTGGCTATCCCCAGAAGCAGTGGGATAGTTCGGGGGAGACGGAAAGGGGGGTCTCAGCCTTGAATGGCAGAAGTTAAATGGATCACAAAAAAATAGGAAGAATTCTTACAGATACCAAGGAGGAGGGAAAACCAGACAGGAAGCATAATTAAAGCAAAACAGGCAGTGGAGCATAATGTGGTTGTGTTAATCAGCTTTCATAGCTGTGACAAAATACCTGAGAAAATGAAAGAGGAAAGGTTTATTTTGGTTAATGGTTTTAGAGATTTGGGTCCATGGTCACTTGGCCCCATCACTGTGCCCTTGGTGAGGCAGAACATCATGGCAGGGAAGGTGTGGTGAACAGAGGTGCTCGCCTCATGGCACCCTGCAAGCAGACAGAGAGAGAGGAAGGGTCCAGGGGCAAATACAGCCCTCATGGAACTGCCCCCAGTGACCACCTCTTCCAGCTACACCCCACCTCCTGAAGTGTCCACTACCTCCCAGAGGACCTTTGCAGACAGTCCAGAGCCAATTTATTACAGGGGTGCTCCACGCACATTCTTCAAGGGGGAGATCAAAACTTCTTCATGTGAAGACCAATTTGACCCTACAGCAAAACCCTCTGTCAACAGCACCAAAATGTTTTCATCACCTCTGCCATCTCCTGGGGCCGTGGACAGGGGCTTCCAAGGCTGGGAGGGCTAGGGGTGCTGGGAGCAGAAGGTGTGGAGAGACCCTGGACCCGTCTTACCAGCAGGAGCTCCAGAAGGGAAGAGAAGCGGGACGGTCCAAAGACAGAGGAAGATGGCGGGCACGCTAGTTGGGTCATGAAGAGGATCCCAGGTGTCACCTTATTCTGGAACAGCAGCTGAAGTTTCTGAGCATCTGTGCATCAAGTCTCCTAAGGAGGCAGATTCACGAAGCCGCTGAGTGCAGGAAGGGGAGGCCAGGAGGAAAACCAGCAGCGAGGCGGCTTCCACGGTCCAGCCCAAGGTCATAAGGGCAGGGGCAGCCTCAGAATGCAGGAGACAGACCAGGAGAGAGGAAACGTCAGATGCTGTGGCCCGTCGGACACAGAAAGAGAGCAGGAGAGAAGGTGGAACGGGAGGAAGGGTGGTGTCCATGGAAGAGGGCAGGTCGGCTTCAGCCCGAGAAGGAGAAAGAGCGTCCTCCAGCCCCGAGCCAAGAGTTGGCCCAGGTGAGCAGAAGCTCCAAGGCTCTGTCTAGTTGGGATCCAGGACTCAGGCTTAAGCTGGGACCCTCGGAGCCAGCCTCCCTTCAAGCCTCTGCTTTCAAAGAAGAGCAGAGGGCAGTGGCGCTGGCTTGGAGGCTCCTGTCCCCAGAGACCAGGAACACGTGTAGGAGGGGACCAGGAAGGGTGCAGGGGTGGAAAAGAGCCACTCAGCACCACAGAAGACCCTGCAGGGCACAGCCTTCTGGAGCAGGGAACCTCACCTCCGCCCTCCACACCTGACTGGGGACCCACAGGCCAGGATTCCTTCCTTGCTCGAAGCTTCTTTGTGTTTTCAGATTGCAACATTCACAAGGTTCAATTATAAGATGGATTCAGCAGCCTATGCCCCTTCCCGGGAAAGAGATAGCAAACACCCGAACTTGTCTTTGCTGCCTCAAACCCTCTGGAATCCCACCAGAGTTTGCAGTCCCAAAACTGAATGCTCTAGATTGGCCTGCTCTTTAAAACAGGGACAGGGGACCACCTTCCTCTTTTTATAGGAGATAGCACATCTTCATTTTTAAAATTTTTTATCTGTTCTAACTAGTTATCCATGATAGCAGAATGATTTCGACTCCTCAGACACAAACGGAGCACAGCTTTTCATTTCTCTGGTTGTACACGACATAGAGTCGTACCCCTTGTGCAGTCATGCACATACCTAGGGTAATCTTTGCCTTGTATTGAACAAACACAAACACCAGCTAAGCCCACCAGGCTGCCGCCATGTTTCTGGGAGGCAGTGATGGCGTTGATCATCAGCGTCTGGTCACCATTCATCATCAGGCCCATTTGCTGAGAGACCCTGAGACGGGGTTAGCAAAAGCTTCACTGCATGAGAACTGAGTTTTGTGAAGATTCCAGATCTAGTAGGTGGAGGTGTGGGGATTCGAACTCGGGCTTCAAACCCAGCCCCTGTTTATTCCCCCGAAACGCGCCTGCTCCTGCTCCTGCTGCTGCCACACGCTGACTCTCAAGCAAAGCAGGCAAATTTCCCGGCTGCCCTTGCGGTCAGTGCTCCCACTGAGCCCCCCCTCTTGTGACCGGGGGCTACTCCCTCAGAGTTCAAACCCAGGAAGCCAGGAGAGCGACCTCCGAGAGCCACAGTGTCACACCTGGCCTGATGACCCGACAGAAGTGACTCAGCTCCCCCAGTGACACGATCCATGCCCCTGGACACACACGCCAGCAGTCTTGGATTAATACCTCCCAGCGCCTCTGGCGAATCCCTGGGTGTACTGGTCAGGTCTGAAGTGCTACTTTTTAACAACCAACTCTGTGAGTTAACTCCGGGAAATCTCACCCAGCCAAGATGTGCTTCTTGCTAAACCCCAGGCCTGGTGGGCACCGTGTTGATTTACGGCTGAGCTGGAAGCAATTTCCCTCCCACACGCAAAGCTCCCACTCTGGAGCTCCGGTGGACACACCCCAGGCGCCTTGGCAGCTCACCACCCACCTCCGTCAATAGTGACACGGGATGACCTGAGTGTCCCCTTGGGCTAGAGAAGGAGAGGGTCAACCCCAACCAAAGAGGCGGGAGCAATAGTAGGGCCTGAAGAAGCTAGGGGCAGGAGCTCATAGGCTGCCACTCCCTGAGGGCAACACCAGGCCATGGAGAGCTGAGGGGCAAGGTCCCTGAAGGAGACTTGGAGACCCTTCAGTGCCCAGCATGACAAGAGCCAGACTCTGGTCCTGAGCGTGCAAGGGGACTCTGCTCACAGCACCGTGCAGTAAATCTCCACTAGTTCCCAGCCGTCTTTGCTCTTCCTGCTCCAGCCCTGGAGGACTAAAGGCCAAGGTCAGTGGGCAGGAAGACCAGAAGAGCAAGCCTCAGGGGCAGGGAACTGACCCCAGAGAAGTTTCTGATTCATAGACAGGCTCCAGATGCAAAGGTCCTCCAAAGAGAATTTTGTAAGTGGGCTTTCAAACTACACTGACATGGCATCTCACCCCAGTCAGAATGGCAACTACCAAGAATACAAGCAAAAAAATGTTGGCGAGGATGTGGAGAAAGAGGTCCACTCATACATTACTGGCGGGACTGAAAACTGGTGCAACTCCTATGGAAAACAGCATGGAGATTACATAGAAAATCTGCAATGGAACCAGTATTTGACCCTGTTACTCCTCTCCTCGGATTATTTACCCAAAGGACTTGACACAGCCACTTCAATGTTTATAGCAGCTCAATTCACAACAGCCAAGCTATGGAACCAACCTAGGTGACCTACAACAAATGAATGGATAAAGAAAATGTGGTGTATATATACATAATGGAATATTACTCAGTCAAAAAGAAGAATGAAATCGTGGCATTCGCCAGTAAATGGATGGAACAGGAGATTCATGCTAAAAGAAATGACCCAATTCCAAAAAACAAAGCTGAATGTTCTCTGTGTTATGTGGATGCTAGCCCACCACAAGGGAGGGGAACATTAGAAGTTCACAAAGGGAATGAAGGGAAGAGAGGGGGAACAGTCATAGGAAAAGACGGTAGAATGAGTCGGACGTATCTTTCCTATCCTCATATATAGATGAACGACCTCTGTAACTCCACATCATGTACACCCACAATCAGGGGGCCCTAGCTTGGATGAGTCACATTTATTCTATGTACTTACAATATTTCAAAATATACTTTATGGTCATGTATAAAGTAAATAAATAAAAATTTCCAAATGGGCTTAGATGCATCTTGAAAATCGAACTGGTCATCCGTATCGGGAAGTGATGGGGAAAGCCCGGGACCTGTGAAGTCGTGGAAGAGTGTCACTGGGCTTGAGCAGGGACGGGGAAATAATCACTCCCCGTGCCGTGCCCTCCTGGCTCACTCATGAAACAGAGAAATCTGGGTTCTCAACCCATAGCAAAGGCAGGGAGAAGCAGGCGGGCTTCGGGTCGATCAGGCCAAGCGTTAGCGGGCACCTGGTGTCTGCGAGAACCAGAAACAGAGCAATGAGCGGCTGGGACCAGCCTCGGTGACAGCCGAGAAGCCTGCAGGAGAGGAGCCCCAGACAGACCCACCCAGAGGACGGAGGTGGGTCTCCAGGATCCAGGCTGGCTCCAAACCTGCCCCACCCTGCTCCAGCTGCACGGGTGATGACCGGCCACGCTGGCAGTAGGAGAGCTGGCCTCAAGGCAGCCTGGACACCTCAGAGTCAAGACCTGCCCACAGACCGGTGGCCCGAGGAAATGTCCAGCTACACCATGTCCTCAAGCTCCTGCCTGAGATTCCACTTTCCCTCCGAGGGCTGGTGGGGCCTGAACATCCCCCGAAGGACAAGACCTGGGCAGTGTCCTGTCCCCCCTGCTCCACAGGAGGAAGCCCCTGGCCATCCCCAGTGGAATGAAGGGGCCCCTAGGAGACTGGTGATGGCACCCCACGCGGCAGCCCCTCCCAGGCCAGGACTTCAGACCCAAGGCTGCGTCCACCTCCTTCATCGTATGGCCTCCCCCTTCTCTCAAGATGACCAAAGGGCGGGGACAAGAAGCACTTTTTAGCCCAGGCCAAGAACTGTGATCAAGAGAAATCCTAATAAAGAGGAAGTCGCAGGAGCTGGAAGCACTGCCCAGTCAGGGCGCGTGCCCGATCCCAACCCTGAACGGCTTTCCTCTGGTCCTTTTTTGTACAACCTGAGCCAGATCAATAGTCCTCTGTGAATAAGCCGCTGAGATGGCACCCGGAGATTCTGGGCAACTCCTAAACTGAGGTTTAGCTCCTGGAGAATCAAAGGCAGGCCTGGCTTCCACAGCCCCACGTGTCTGCCCCCTTGGGGGTCTCCCTTCCGAGATTCTGAGAGGGAGGCTGTCACGGTTGGCTTGTCCTCCTCTGTGGTTATGGCACAGGGTTCCCAGCTTCTACTGCTGGGACCCATGGGTAACTCAGACTTCAGGAATCACAGGTTCCAGGACTGAGGGGTACGAAAGGATCGGCAGAACCCCATCCGCCACTCAGATGACAACGTTCTCACACTGAGCAGAAACTCCACCACCTGCCTCCGTCACACCAGTGACCAGAACACCAACCGAAGGCTCACTTATAAAGGCACCGTGTTCCCCAGACGCCCACAAAGTTCTGCAAAATCAGCAGAAAATCAAGGCAAATCTCTTTTGCAGCCACGAGACACACTGTGAGTTCATCTGTGAAGTGACCCAACACCATGTTACCTTAGTAGATGTGCTCAACAGGAAAAGAAAGTCACATGGAGAGAGAGATACACAAACGGTTGAGTTTTAATTGCCAAAATCAACCACAGAAGTCAGGATATTCAGAGGGTGGAGATTGGAATCACCACTCAGCATTGTTCCAATGTAAGAGGAACGGCCCTGCTGTTAGATCTCCTGACTCCTCAGGTTTCTCATTCCCTGAACACTTTCCCATGAGGATTTTACTCCAAACACTCAGCTGATTTCTCTGTTTTTACTCTTAGCTTTTAATTTTTTCTTTGACCTTTTTGTTTGTATCAGGCACAATATGAAGGAAGCCAGCATTTCCAGGTGCCATCTTGATTTCAGTAGAGAACAGAAAGGTGGATTCCCACTACCAATAATAGAAGCAGCATTAACATAAATCCATGGCCATAAAATATTTAAAAGGAGGTAAAAATCAAAGCTCAACAGGCTCTTTTAAAAAAAAAAAATCATTTCCAAATTGTGCTATGTGTACACATAGGTAACAATGAAGCCCATTATCATGTCTTTCAGTGCACCAATACAAAAGATCTTAGAAAAACAAAAAGAAGTCATTTTATAAGGAACACTCTAAGCCCCTTCCATTTGTCTTCTTTAATGATTTCCATCCCCCTTCTTTGCTTGTGACTTAAATTACAACTTCTTCAATTAATTTTGATTTTTAATTGTTGACCCTTTCACTGAAAATGTATGACTTTAAAAAATAAAGAAACGAATTCAGCTATAAGAACCTCAGATGTTTAAACATCAAATGATTTTTGATAAGCGTTGACTTTAATTTGTTGAGATGGAGAAGTGGTAAGACTGGAAAACTCACACTTGATGTATTAATAGCAGCAGAATCTATCTTTATCGTTGAAATTGCTTCTACATTTGTGAATTGCAGCACGGAGCACATTCTGAAAGTCATGCTTAGATACATTAATTGGTGGGCTTTGGGATTTTTTCTTCTGCCCTCTAGCCCTCTTGGAGGAAATCTCTGAACACCTAACAGTGCAGGTGGTCAACGGTAAACTCTTTAAGCACCCGGAAGCTTCCTGCTCCCAGAACTCTAAGATCCGGCAGAGGTCCTCAAAACTCACCCTCAGTGGGTAGGACTCTCCTCCTGGGAAGCAAAGGGAAAACCACACTGAAGAAGCTCAGAGCTTTCAGCCTGGACTGGGGACTGTTCCCTGGTCATGGCTGGGTCAAGGCACAGCCCACGGTGAGGGCCAGTGACACAGGCTTCAGGCAGGAGAGAGGCAGGCGGTCTTCAGTCCCTGCCAGCCCGAGGCCCGTGGGGGTTGTCAGTGACAGGAGTTAAAGCTGTTGAAAGTGCTGAGCCTGGGATCCTGTCACCGTCTCCCCAGACCTTCTCTGTGAGTGGACGTCTCCCCATGGACCCTGTCTAGACCAACCCTCCTCTGCATGAGGTGAATGGCAAAGATGTCTAGGTCTCCGGCAACGGGCCGTCTGGGAACATTTTGGGGGACTTTCAGACAAAGCTCTGTGAAAGCAGTTGCTGATCTGCCGTTCTCTGGGGGCCCCTGCTCTGGGGCTGCAGGAAGAAGCCAGGGAGTTGGGGCCCTTGCTTTCAAGGGGGCTTTCACCCTGGGTCTTCTGAATCCCTCAGCTGTTTGCAGCTCTGTGAGCTCCTCCAGAGGAAGCCCCCCACCCAGGGAACCTCAGATCCTGCCAGAAAAGACCCCATGGGGTGTCGGGTCAGGTCATCCTCAGAGAAAGGAGGGGAAGAGCAAAGAGCAGGTTTAATGAGGCTGATTAACCTAACAAGGGGATTTCTGAGATGATGGCCCTCAGATTCATTAAATGCCCTTTATTTGCTAAATGCTGATGAAACTAGAGAATTGTTGCTGTTGTTTTTCATTTTTAATGCCTCTAGTCCACAAAACAAACTGGCCATCCTGATTCCTCCTATTTTTTTTTTAAGTTCTCCTAGTTTTATGTCTTCTTAGTCTCCATTCTAGAATATCCAGAAAATCATGAGAGTTATGATCTATACAATGAAACAATGATTATAAGATAGAGGAAAACACAAAGTATCCTATGCCGTGTGATTTACAACCAGAAGAAAGCATACACAAATATGTCATAAAATGAAAAATGTAGATAGTTACAAAAAGGTGGTGTTACAGGACAAGTCCAGATTTTAAAAATTTCTTTTTAATGTTTCTATGGCATTATCTTTTAAGTTAAGAAGTCTCAGATTAATGTTAATATGATGAATAGATCAAAAAAACAAAAGAGTTCAAAGAGTTCCCTACCAAAACCTACATATTTCTTTCTATAAACATTAGAGTATGTCTTTGCGAAAATATTCAGATAAATGTTAGGTCTTTTACCACCACTATGATTTGTATATCACGAGTATCATTCATCGCATTTATTATTTATCTAATGCTGATCCAATCTGCACATCCATTAGGTCGTGGAGAATGGGGTCTCCTGCACTCAAAGACCCCTCCCTGATAGGTTCAGTGTGAATAGCTGGATAGTTTGAAAGTCTTCGTGCCATTTTACTAGTCTCCTGCCTCTACAGGATCTCTGACCCATTTGCTCTCTTGCTGAACCCAAACGTTAACGGAGAATGTTCTTTCACGGACTGTCTTACCTCCCTGCTAACTGAAGATCTGCCCTGGTTCCCTGAGACACTCTCGGTGGTCACCAGGGACACTTCCTTGTACTGGTCCTGTTGAAGCCAGATTTAAAGTTAGGTAGTCAGTGTAGTTAGGTAAATCGGGTCTAATATCGAGTGAAATCTAAAATGGAGGCCATGCTGGGAATGACTCAGGGAAAACGCAGGACAACTCATGGAATGTTAATGAAGTCCTGGAAAGGCCCTAGGCCAAAGTCCACCTCAAAGAAATGTTAATGGAGCTCAGAAAACAGCCCCAACAGACTTGGAGATAGCCCATCCCAAAACGTGATAATTAAGCCCACCTGTGCCCCACCCCTCGGGCCTCCAACCTACATTCCATCACTGAAAGAACTATAAAAAGGGGAAAGAACAGCCCTTCCACGGATTCCACCTCTTGGGTCCCCTTCTTCCTCCTGGAGAAGTCTTTTCTGCTGTCCTTTAATAAACTTCTAATTTCTACTCTGCCCTTGCCTCCGCGTGTGCTTTCTGGTGTTATTCTTCAACATTGGGGAAGCAAGAACTCGTCACCGGTCAACAGTGGTATCATAGTCTCCTGGCTGCCACATGGTTGTGGGCTCATGCTCAGTGATTTTCAACTGTTCCTACCAGATGAGTGGCCTGCGTTTACTTTCTCCTTCCCACTTCCGTCCACTTTTTAAACTGTCAAAAAGTCGGAGGTGCTATCCTGCCGCTTTCGACACGATGACAGAAAATCACATAAGGAAAATGGTATCCGAGAGCTTGGGCACCCACCACCACTCTGTGAGATTTTATAAAACAACTTCTGTCCCTGGGTCTGACAAGAAGGACGACAAATATTCCCATAAAAAGCAATCGTGGCCACCACGTGAGAGATTCACTGGGACAATGAGACCCAATTCCAACTATGAGCAACTTGAGATGCTAGAGAAAATCTAGCCACCACCATCCACCTACCTTCTGAAGAGGTTTATGCACTTTAGACACAGCAAGGAGCAAAAGGAAGAAAAAGAAATCCCGAGCCAGAACAAAGAGACAGACTGACTGTGTGCACAGCACCCAGGGGGACTGGGGCTACAAACAGATTCTGAGGGCCGGGGGCCTGAGACCCCAGCAGGACCAAGGACCTGGACTGTGGCCCAGGGAAGGCAGGAGAGCTGCAACTGGAACCCTCCTAGCAAGAAGGCAAGGGGAAGCAAGGTCACCGTGGGAGGAATCCAAACGGCATTTCCATTACCTGTGTGTCCACCAGCCCAGAGGAGAGGCAGAGAGGTCAGGGGAAGAGGAGCCAGCTACCTTCAAAACTCCTGCGCTTTGGCAGAAGCAAAGCCAGACCCCCTCTGCAGACCCACCTCTCAGGTCAGAGCGAATTCCCAAAGGAGAAAGGGCCAGGGGAGGTGGGGCAGGAGCCAAGACCCCAAAGTACACCAAGAGCAAACTGAGACAATCCGTCACAGAAGAGCAGTGGACGAGGAAGAACGAGGATCACACCCAGACACGGGGGACACAAGATCGAGCCCAAAGCATCTGGAAAACAAACCTCAACGGCTTTTAAAAAAAGTAAGTTAAAATCATAATGAAAAAAAAAATAATATAAACCACACACAGGGCAGAGCGGCATCACTGCAGACAACTCTCAGGAAATAAAAGTTTCAGGATTCCCCCAGGGAGCCAGTAGTGCAAAGGGTGGGGAGGGGTGTTCCAGAACGGACCTGGGGAGAAATGGCAACCAGGTTTGGGGGGACCTCAGAAGGAGAAGGGAAAGGGAGCCCTGAGCAAAGTAAGTCTAATCAACTCCACATCTCGGCCTAAAGGAAACCTCAAAGACAGAAAGGGAGGCTGAAGGTGACCAGAGAAGAGAGATCGTCTACCAAGGAAGCAGCCGGTGGATGCAGAGTCCCCGTCAGCAACAGCGGACGACAGAGGGCAAGAAGAGGAGGCCTTCACAGCATAGGGGAAGCCAGGGTAGACCTCGAACCACACCATGCAAGGTCGGGGTGAGAAGGCCCGCTGCTCAGGGACAGTTGGCCGGCTAACAGACTGCCTGAGGGCATCGCCCACACAAGGAAATTAAACCTGGAGGGAAAGCACGTGAAAACTCGAGCAGCAAAGATTAAAGGAAGAAAATCAGGGAGCAAACTGATAACTCTAGATAAGCACAACCTAAAATACAATAATGATGGAAGGATTTACGACAAAGTGAAACTAAAGAAGCAGGCAGCAAAATCCACGAGGGTTGAAAGGAGGAGGTTGGAGTCTGAGGGCTGGTTCTGCCTGGGACGTGGGCAGAGGGGACGTTCAGGCTTCCGGAAGGGAGGAGGAGCTAGAAAACAGACTGGAATTGGAACACACCGATGCCAAAAAACAGGGGCAGGAGGAAGGACGGATCAACGTGATCAAGTCAGAAAACGTAAAAATGGAAGCACAAAATAAGTTGACTGTAATAAACCCAAATGCATTCTGTGATCGTAAGTAGGTGATCTATAAATAAATACCACTTGTCAAAATCAATGTTTTCAGTCTGGATGATCTGAGAAACCCTTTTATACTCCACTTATGAGAGAGATGTCTAAAGCATAAATAAACATAATTAACATAAATTTATTTAAAAAGATGCACCTGATATACCAAGAAAGCAGGTCGGCTGATTTAAAATAAATAAATAAAGTCTCCAGTAGGCATTTTATTACCAGGAAAAAGTAGGCTTTAAGACATCATTATTTATCACGGATAAAGGTGGGCAACGCCTAATGATATAAAGCAACAATTCAACAGGACGATATAAAAATTCAGAAGTTACATGCACCAAGCAACAGAGCCTCAAAGCACAGAAGCAAGACTTAACAGTCTTATCAACAGAAACAGAAGACTCTTTGAGAGAGATCGCCATTTTCTCCAAAACTGCCCGACCAAGTAGACACAGGGTAGAAGAAACCTCAAAGAATCTTCCTGAGACCAAACCTGTGTCAACTGATGTCTAGACCTAAAGCTGAGGCCATTAGCCATCCTCCCAGGCAGAAGGGCAAAAAGAAGGGGTGAAGGCAAGGCACCGTGTGCACACCTATAATCTCTGCAAATCAGGAGGCTGAGGTAGGAGGGCTGCAAACTTGAAGCCAGCCTCAGCACCTTAGTGAGGCTCTAGGTAACTTAACGAGACCATCTCAAAATAAAAAAGTAAAAAGGGCTGGGGATGTGGCTCAGTGGTTAAGCACTTCTGAGTTCAATCCTTGGTACAAAAAAAAAAAAAAAAGAAAGAAGGAGGGGTGAGCTGGCTCCCTCAGGTCCTCTCCCAGGCACACCAGTCCCATCCACGGAGGTGAGGCCTCATGGCCTAACGCGCCTCCCAGGGGCACTACCCCGCTAACCTGCTCATCCCTGGGAGTGAGGTCCCACATATGAACTCTGGAGGGACGCCCAGATTCAGCTGCGGCAGGGGCTGTGTAGGATGTGTTTCCTATGAGGTCCCTCGGGGCAGGTCTTGCTGACCCAGAGATACACTCAAGAATCAGCATCGGGTGGGGGCAGCTGCAGAGCAGGCGGAGGGACCAGGAAACAATCACACCACGGGGGTCTCCATGCCACAACGTCCAACAGGGACCACCACAGCCAAGTGTCCACCTCAGAAGCAGCCAGTGCCAGTCCCCCTCTGCCCACCCACACTCTGGACCACTGAAACAGTGGGGATGGGGAGGGGGGTCCAGGTCAAGGAACAGACCTCCAGGCCTGCCCCAGGCCCATCTCTCACGGGTGGGAGGGCAGAGTGTGTGGAAGGAGGAGAACCGTCTGAGAGGCCATGTGGATGTTCTGATGCACCTCTGTGTGCACCCTGC
This sequence comes from Callospermophilus lateralis, assembly GCF_048772815.1. Taxonomy (NCBI): domain Eukaryota; kingdom Metazoa; phylum Chordata; class Mammalia; order Rodentia; family Sciuridae; genus Callospermophilus; species Callospermophilus lateralis. Next base: position 6,160,093 of record NC_135314.1, on the reverse strand, counting down.
TTGGATAAGCCTGTCTTGAAAAACATGCTAGTGATTACTGCAGCCGAGCAACACTCACCTCGCGTCTCACAGTCACCTTTCCTGTGTGCGTACGGTGGGGGTCAGAGGACCCAGACCCACGTGAGACCTCCGAGGACTGGAGGAGACTGGGAAGCTCACGTGAGCACAGCCAAGGCAGAGGGGAGATCCTTAATGCACCAGTCACATGTAGGTTCGAAAACCACAGTGATCCCGCCAGACCCACCAGACATTGAAGGTCAGACCCAACAGAAAACATGCGCTCTTCCAGTACCCACAGGGAAAGTTTAGAAAAGCTAGTTAGCACGTCCCAAAGTAAGCACCCGCAGCCACCCAGGAATGAACATCCACAGAATACACTGTCACCATAACAAAGCAAAATTAGGAAAACCAAGGAGACGGCAAAAAAAAAAAAAAACTTTTAAATTAAAAAATAAGTAATAATCATGAGTCAATGAAACCTGTGAAATAATTAGAACCCAACCCCATAAAGATCAGCATATGAACTAAACGTGGGTGTGCCGAGGTGTACAAATTGTAGAAACATAGTGCCAAGTGAAAGAGCAAACTGCAGAAGGAAATCTGTAGACTATACGGTTTGTGCAAAGCTTTTAACATGTTTGTAGAATACACGCGTGTGGTGTGTGTGCATAATCCGTGGCACATCTGGGCATAAAGAAAGCAGAGACCATGAGCAGGGCATGCACACCCCCTGGATACCGCCTGGAGGAGGAAGGCGGGAAGGGCAGAAGAGTCAGCACCTCTGTATGGAAGCTGCAGCTCTTTCACAGGAATCAGAAGAAAACTGAGCTAAGTGATAGTATATGTTAAACTTGGTTGTTGATTAATGGAGTTTGTGTTTTATTATGACTGGGCTGTTGTGTATCCCAAAGAAATGGGATAAAGGGAAAGCCATTCAAAGGCTCACGCCATTTCCATGAGCTCCTGAGGCTGGCTCTGGCTGCGGCTGGCAGCGTGGACACCTGGAGGCCGTGAGGGAGGGATGAGGCAGGCGCTGCACAGGCGTGGCATGAGGCAGCGGGCAGCAGGGTCCTGGGCTCCAGACGCGGCCAGTAGCCACACTGTGAGTGCCCGGGTTTCTCCCACCACAGAGCCGCGCTCTCCCGTAGGGAGCGAGAACAGAGATGTTTTCCTAAAGCTGGATTAAAAAGCAAGGCTCAAGCTCTTGCCCTGGGCTCAGGGCAATGCCTGGAAGACACCTTCAGTCACGGCCAGCTCACCTCCACCCATGTCTGTGGCGATGACAGCTCCCGGGGTCGGGAGAGGAGCCCGTTGCCTGGCCCCCTTCTCCAGAGAAGGACCTGGCCACGTCCATCCCACTTCCTGCCTGCAGTTTCTGCATCAGTAAATCTGGGGGGACAGAGGGACTCGGATTCCTCCCAGGGTCCACAAGTGGTTGGTGAGGACAGCAAGTGTCCCCGTGCTAAGGGACAAGGAGCACTGATCCCAGCGATCGATCACTGTGCTCTGTGGTGCGGGAAAGGAAACCTCAGAGCAGTCCCCCTGCCTGCAGCCACAGGGCCGACCTGCCTCTTGGCAGCCTCTGGCACAAAACAACCCCGACCGGAGCACAATGCAAAGAGCCGCTTCATACGCTGGCCAAGGACAACGGGAGGCCTGGCCTGTAAGTGTCTCAGGTGGCGGAGGAGAGAAGTCGCGGATTACGATGGCCAAACAAGAGCCTCCCATCAACCCGGCTATGCTTCCACCACAGCGCCCTACAGAGAAACCAGTCCTGGCCACCAAGTACCCAGGGGGCAGGCGGGATGCAGGGGCAGATGCCCTCAGCCACCCACACCCCGCACTGCACTGGCCTCCTCCGTGACGCATCTCTCTCTCTCTTAGGCACATGTTCAAAGCAGGACCAGGACTGACCTAGTGCCACCCCCACCCACGCCACAGCAGCTTCCCTGGCCAAGCCCGACTCCCACTTCCAGATGGTTACCGCGGCCCCCTGGGGCCTCCACCTGGTGCCTCCAAACGGCTGTCCACAGGGCACCAGGCGGCCAGTGGAGACAGCCACACCTCACCATTCCCGTGGTTCCCAGCCCTCCAGGGCTCAGGCTCCAGGCCAAAGGCCAGAGCCACGGTGGCCTGTCAGCACCCTCACCAGCTGCCCCCTTCCCCCCTGACCTCATCTCCGCTCCTCAGCCCGGCCCCCTGCAGCTGCCCTGGCCTCCTTACTCACACTCAGAAAGCACTGTCTGTTCCCGGGTCTGGAATGTTCTTCCCAGATCACTCCCGCTCCCCCTCGACCTCAGCCTGGCCAGCCGTGGCCATGTCACTCTTTCCATTACGGGTCACTCCATAAAACCCTGGCCCCCAACACCTCCCTCCACTGACTCTGCCTGATTTTTCTCCTCAGCATTGGGTCTTCTGAATCGGGCCTCTGACCGCCCATCTTACTTTCCAGCTGTCAGGAGAACGGGAGCCCCAGGGCAGGACCGCGGTTCTGCTCTGCTGGGTGCTATGTCTTCAGCACCCAGAACAGACTCATCGCTGAGCAGTGGACGTCAGGACAAAACGGATGGCAGGAGAGGAGGGTAGACCTCTCTTTCCTGCCTCGGGGACTTTGCACAAGGCAGGAAAAAGGGGGCTCACAAGAGGGTTCTTTCCCAAGTCGACATGCTAATGGGCTTTATTTAAATAAACTAAATTTAGATGGAGACATTTTAAATCATTTTTCTCAAGTAAGTTACATGTACTCTAGCTCATAAATAGGAGGAAGAATGTGGGTGACATTTCCAAGATCGTCGCCAAAGCCGGCCAAGTAAAAAACATACAAAATGTCCTGAAGGTTCAGCTACGTCGGAACATGAAGAATTCCGTTTCACAAGATCATAGTTATGAAATACCTACGGGAGTTCGAGATACTATGTAAATGGAACCTTACAAGCTGTCACAAAAAGTTTCCTGAAAATGCTATTAAGTGTAATTTTTTTCCTTTTTCTTATGAAACAAAACAACAGCAATAGTTGTTTTTTGTTTTTTTTTTTTTTTTTTTTTTTTTGCTTAAAGCATATTATTAAAGCTTTGAGATTTTTATTTGATTTAAACTGTTTTAGCTGAGTGTGGTGTTTGCACATCTGTAATCCCAGTAGGGAGGCCAAGATAGAAGGATTGCAAGTTCGAGGCCAGCCTGGGCTGCTTAGCAAGAACCTCAGCAAATTAGTGAGACCCTGTTTCAAAATAAAAAAGGAAAAGGGCTGGGATGTGGTTCTGTGGTGAAGCATCCTTAGGATCAATTGCCAGTACCAAAAAAAAAAAAAAAAAAAATACAGATGGAAAGATAAGATAGGCGGGCAGGTAGAGCTATGGAGACGTGTGTGGATTTCGGTTTCCAGCCCCACACGGCCCCTTGCGCTGTCTCTGTTTTGAAAGCCTAACATGCACAATGGGCAGTTTTCTTCCGCATGGAGGGCACTTGCTCATATGAAATCCCACATGTCCCTTTTGAAAACACCTGGCCGTCTCCATCCCCCGCTTCACCTCAAGAGCTGTGTAGGTTGCCGTGAGTCAGCAGAGGCCAGAGGAACACAGCAGCCAGGAACCATGGTGGCTCCTTCCCTGGACATGTGTGAGCAGCACGTGGCTCGGACACACCAAGGTCACTTTTCATGGAGGATGTTCAATCCTAACGGAGAGGCCCACTGAAGTCCTTCTTGATCTCCACACGCTGGCCGGTCCCTCTCGGCTTAAAGAAAACATCCACTCTTACGTATATTTTAAGCACAGAATTGGGTGGCTGTGGCGGGAACACAGTAGGAATGTGTCCAGCAGTGGAATCAGTGGACAATGATAAACTTACTTTTGAAGATTCATAAAGCCGCAAATGAGACCCAGTGTTTCAACCGCCATGAGATTAAAAATGAAATCACTGTCCTTCAGGCCGACTTAGTCCCCTGAACAAACATCATCACAAGCTACAGTGGACATGTGTCTTCTCGGAAAGGACTAGAATGCGGAGCCCGATGATCCCTGGAGCTGGCGGATGAACTCATTGCTTCAGGCTGGGGCAGAAGCACCCCACAGACTGCGCTCCAGCCAGCAGACACCCAGCGGCTCCTTCCCTCCCTCTTTCATGCCTCGCTCCTCATTCCCAGCAGAACAGAAGAGTCTCCTCCTCAGCACACTGCGCCCAAGGGAGGACACCAAACAGCAGCAGGTGGTGCACCTGGGTCGCTGCTTGCTGTGAAGACGCTCAGCCCTCCTCAGCTCCTTCCCACTTTCTCCTCTGGTCCATCCCAACCCACACCAGCAACAGGGGACAGACTTCCATCCTGTCTAGCAGTGAAGGTGACAAATGACCCTGAAGATGCTACATGGGTACAGGAGGGACTCCAAGTCCATGTGCAGCCAGCTTCCAAAAGACACACGTGTTCCCCCCAGGGAGGGGACCCCACCCCCAACAGCAAGCTCAGGTTCCCTCCACGGCCAGTCCCTGTGCAGTTCCTGCTGCCCAAACCTCTTCAGGACAGAAGATCAACTGAAGGCATCGGAAGCTCCACCACCCGCTTCCTGCCCTCTGGGCTCCGGTAACTCGGAACCACGCAAAGGTCTTCAGAGCTTCCCCTGGTCTTAAGGAACACCCCATCCTGCTCACTGAACAGTTGGGTAAACTGAGGCTCCCCTAACAGGTGGGGGGTCTCTCGGGTGTCATAAGCAGGAAGAGCACTGGCTAGCAGCTAAGCATGCTGACTCAGAGCCCAAAGCCCTGGGATATCCCCAGCACTTCCTCCCCATCATCATCATCATCCATCATTTACAGGTACGGAGGAACAGCTTCACCCACTCCGCAGAGCCAGAAAGGGAGGCTTCATCCAGGCACGGGAGGCCACGGGGAACATGTTAACCAGGCACTCGCCTGGTGTCTAGCCAGTTATATGGCTAGTGCCTACTCAGCATGCCCCCCTCCACACTGGGCAGCAGCACCCTCAAATAACAACAGCATGCCCAGGCTTCCTCTCAGTAGATAAGGCCGTGGGACAGCTCTAGGCCAAAGGTGCACACTGACACCTCCTCTGGATTTCCCCACACTTCCCTAACATACGCCCTGCCCTTCCTGTTTGTGGCTTCCTCCCTCTTCTTGCATTGAGACAAGGGTGCAGTGGAGTGGCCATCCAGGGGCCATGTGGGTGAAAGTAAGGGACCCAAGTCTGGGATGAATGGCTTCCCTGAGCACTGGACAGTCTGGAACTGCTCACGTCCAGGTCTCTCCTTTAGCTGGATAAGCACACACGACGGGGAAGGGCCCACTGTCAACCAGTGGGCTGGGGAGAAGGCCCAGAGCGCAATCAGCTGGGCCCCAGCAGGGCATCTCTCCATGGGGGACCAGCCTTCCCAGACCACAGCTTCCTTCTGGGCTGCCACGTGGTAAGACCTTGCCATGTGCTCGCTCAGGTCTGGTCTTGGTGAATGTGTGTATCAGAAGCGGCTGAGTCTTGCTTGGGTACGGTGAAGGTCAGGGCTGCGTCCCTCCAGCCTGAGACGGCCAAGATCCATCCCAGACAGAGTCCTACAAACCTCCACGCTACTAAAAGGCCAATGCAAGCTGAGTTTTAAAGAAGCACCTCCCCAGATCAGGGGTCCCCACAAAACCCAGGGCATTCGGCTCCTCCTCTCCTCACTAAAGTAATGAAACCATTGTAGAATTCAGTTGGCAAAACAGGTATAGCCCACAAAACCCACTGCCACTTCACCAAGGGGTAAAACATCAGACGACATAAAATAAATTGAGAGGTGCAGAATGACCTAGCTGAAAAAAACTGATTATCTGAACGAAATGTCATCAAAACAGGCTTGTCCCGGTGCCTAGAATCCCCAAGTTCCCACTCCCTGAGGTTAGGTCACTACATACCTGGCGGGCCCCCGTCCAAATGTAAATGCGCTTTGGGAAGCTCTCAGTGTGGGAAGCAGTGGACCACGGGGCAGTGGGGGAGGGTGTCACAGGCTTGGAGGCCAGAGTTGGTTCTGAGCTGAGTGACTCAAGTAGATGTGAGGAACATCCCTCTTCTATTCGATGGAAGCCCTGAGAGGTGGCTGTAAGATGCTGCGGCAAGGCTGCAGAGCACAGATACACCCTCAGCACTCAATAAACCACAGCCGATGGCTACCAGTAAGGAGAGTGTCAGGCAGTGAGAGCTGATAGGAGGGTCCTGCCTGCTGCAGGGGACAAGCCCTGGTTTGTAGCATTGCCAGTTTCCATGGTGTAAATACCCATCTGGGCCAACTGCTACCACATGCAATGGCAGGAACGAGAGTCGGGGAGACAGACCCCCAGGCAGCTCCTGCGAGTTTCCAAGAGCCAGCCTCGGCACCCTCCGCTCTGGCCTGCAGTTCTCGTGGTGGCCCACTGTGGCCTTCCCATGTGGCAAAGCGCCTGGCACCCAGTGTGCACTGACAGACACCTACTGGGTGGATTAATCATGACGGTGATCATTGCTGATACTAAGTGATTTTCATCTGTCAGTAACTAGGCTTAACTTTGAGACCCAGGGAAAGTGTTTTGATGAATACTGGAAAGGGACAGGGGATAGGGGAGCACAGGCTGTTGTCTACACTGGACTGTGAGCACACGGAGGCGCCAGACAACGCCTGCTGCTGTGTCCAGTACATGGTCCATGCTCCACCGATGCCTGCCAACCAAATGGAAGGGGAGTGCAGTGGAGCCCAGGGGAGTGAAGTACAGCGGCAGGCAGCACAGTGGAGCACGGTGCAGTGGAGCACAGTGCAGTGGAGTTCAGTGGAGTGCAGTGGCAGGCAGCACAGTGGAGCACGGTGCAGTGGAGCATGTGCAGTGGAATGCAGCGGCAGGCAGCGCAGTGGATCATGGGGAGTGGAGTACAGTGCAGTGGAGTTCAGTGGAGTGCAGTGATAGGCAGCGCAGTGGAGCACGGTGCAGTGGAGCATGTGAAGTGGAGTGCAGCGGCAGGCAGCGCAGTGGTGCATGGTGCAGTGGAGCACAGTGCAGTGGAGTTCAGTGGAGTGCAGTGGCAGGCAGCGCAGTGGAGCACGGTGGAGCATGTGAAGTGGAGTGCAGTGGCAAGCAGCACAGTGGAGCACGGTGCAGTGGAGCATGTGTAGTGGAGTGCAGCGGCAGGCAGCGCAGTGGATCATGGGGAGCGGAGTACAGTGGCAGGAAGTGCAGCGTGATGGAGTGAGGTACAGTGGGGTGCAACAGAGGGGACTGCAGCGAGGGGACTGCAGTTCAGTGGAGCAGATTGCAGTGGTGTGGAGTACAGTGCAGTGGAAAGACATGGGCAGAACTGCACAAGGATCCAGAAAGCACATAAGCATGAAAATCTGCTCAGGAGGCCGGGCGTGGTGGCGCTCGCCTGTAATCCCAGCAGCTTGGGAGGCTGAGTCAGGAGGATCAGGAGTTCAAAGCCAGCCTCAGCAACTTAGCAAGGCCCTAAACAAATTAGAGAGACCTTGTCCCTAAATAAGATATAAAATAGGGCTGGGGACGTGGCTTAGTGGTTGGGTGCCCCTGGGTGTTCTTTGGGTTCCCCCAAAAAATCTGCTCAGGAGACCCCCAACCTTAAGAAGCAAGGAAGCCAATCTTCCCTCCCCGTGTCCAGCACAGGCAGGACCTGGAGCTCATGCCCAGACTTCCAGGGTGGAATCAGTCTCAGGTGCCCCTCCACGAATGAAGGTCTCTTTATTTTAAATGCAGTTCTGTTTTTGTTTCTGAAAATACCTGGAGTCAAAGAATTCCAACAAAGCCAAAACTCAGAATGTCAAGATGTTCCTTGGAGAGTCCCAAGAAAATAATAAGCTATCTTTTCTCCCTAGGCTATTCTATGCATCCAAATCTATGCCCTGTCTTACTGCCAGGCAGGGGATCAATCCTAGGGCCTCACACGTGCCAGGCAAGGGTTCCACCACAGAGCCACACCCGCGCGCCCATCAGACCACAGGAGCGTCACAGCATCTCTTCTACTGCCTGCCTGTTCCGAGCAGGGCCACCACAGAGCAGCAGTATGCGCTGCTCCTCTAAGCAACCTCTGAGTGACCTCCACCTAGGGCCAGCAGAGACCCACTTACTCACCCAGCTGCATCTTGGCAAACGTCATTTACTCCCCTGTGAATTTTGGCAGATGTCAAGATCCTTCCAGTTCCAAGACTCAGTGGTGCCATACAAATGACTTACAGAGATTTCGTGAAAGAGCCTTCTGGAAAGAGCTGCTCACGGAGAACACACCTCAGCAGGCAGCCCCGTTCTGCTCCAGCCCTTCCTCCAACCATAACAGATCTGGAACGGACTTCTGGGAGGATCCTGCAACAAGCCCACGTGGCCCGTCTCTCCCTCACCAAATGGAAAGGGCAGGCGATGACCCGCCCCAGGTTGGGAGATCCCCACACACCACGGTCCACGCCTGACATTCAGGAGAACATTTTGTTTAATCAGTTTGGAGTTTTCCTTTAAAATGTCCATGTCTCCAACCCCCTGTGGTCTTCGGGGGTGTTTTTAATACCCATGCAGCAGGCACGCTGCTTTCTCAGTCTCCTCTCCTGGCCCAGCTCCTCGCGATGCAAGAGCCATCAAGAAGGAGTCAGCACAAGCCCAGAGCTCGTTTCCACTCCAAGCACTGACTCAAGTCACTGAAAAGCGTCTAGTTCCCATGCTACCCCGACCCCCGCCTGGATCTACGCGCTGCTTTCAGATGTGTCATCTTTGTTTCCTAAGAGGTTTGATGAGCACCCACAGCGGAGCAGGCAGAGAGAGGAACCTACCACCAGAGCAGGCAGCTGGGAGGCCCTGATTGAGCCCCTGGTGACCGGAGCACTGACAACCAGGAGCAGTTCCCGAGAGACTGCATGGGAGGTGGTATAGCCCCGAGGCCATGTGTGCCATGAGGCACCGTCTGCAGCTTCTCTCCACTTGTCAACGGGGCCAAGAGAAGGGCACCTTGGAGACCATGAGCAGAGGGTTATAAAACAGAAGCATCCGGAAAAGCAAGGCAAAGCCATATGTGGGAACGTGGAATCACAAACTCAACCACCCAGCCTCCACGCGAAGTTGGAGGCCACACAGGAACAGGACCTCACCTGGAGGAAGCCAGCCTGGTTACGGGCACAGGAGCAGGGATCCCCTCGGAGGACACGGGCCCACCCAGGGGAAGCGGGATGGAGATTTGGGAGACCCATTTTACAGTCATGAAGCAACTAGACCACATCGACTCCCACTTCTCTGGACCCAAAGTGAAAAGCTTGGATGGGGACATTTTTATACACCATAACTCTAAGGTCCCTAAGTGGACAAGAGAGGGTCAATTCCCTCAGTTGGAGAAAAAGAAGGGGGGGACAGAACTTAGTAAAATGGACACCACTAAGCCCTGTGCAGAGGGTCCTTCTGGAGAAAAGGGACGGTCTGTGGGCGACGGTCCGTGGGCGACGGTCTGTGGGTGATGCAGCCACTCTGTGAAGAAGACACCGCAGGGCCACATCCTCCACTCAGCAATACACAGGGCGAGAGTTTAAGCACCCTGAGGTGGTCCTGTGCCTTCATCAGACTACGTGAGCGTCAAGTTGCGACTCTGTACTCCAGTTTCACCAACTACCTGAGAACAAAACTGAACTTACCCCCAGGGTGGTGGGGACAAGGAAGTGAATCACTCTGTTAAAGAGAAGAACCCAGTTCTGAAAATTTAGCGAAAGCTTGAAAAGTCATTGTTCATGTCTAAAGAAAGAAGCAAGGGACACAAAATATTAACTAGAGCTAGGTCACAGGGGCCAGACATGACAAATCAAGTCCAGTGCAGTCCTTGTGATCCACCACCATCCATTCTCCAGGCTTCTCCAAGATGGCGCCAGGACTACCTGCATGGTTCCTTCCCCATGCCCCAGCCTGTCTAGCTACCAGGCTGCAAGCATTTCAAGGGCCTCAGATTCATAATCCAGTGGGGCTTGGAGGTGTGGCCCACATGACCCATATTCAAAGAGCCAGCAGAGCCTTAGGCACTTGTAAATGTCCCCTCCTTGGGCATTTGTAGCCCCCTCCCTCCCCGTCTTGCTTGTCCCCTTCTTCTTCCCTCCCACTCTCCTATTTAACCTCACTGCCACCCCCAGCCTCCTCTGCTTGCTGCCCTGGGAGCCAATCAAGGCTGTGGCCCTGGGTCATCCATGTAAAGATGTGCAATGGTGCACGAGATCTTCCAGAAAACATGAGAGGTACTATTTCTGAGATTCTACTGAATAGGGACAGCTCAGGAGGCCCTACACAATGTACTAGGTGAACCTATTATATTTCCATCCACCTTGCCTGACACCGTTATTAGGACCAGAATTTATTACCAGCCTCTGGTTTCATAAATTAGCTACTCAAGCTACTGCCATATCTCAGGGTGCTGTCATACCTGCGAATTCATGGCATTCCAGCTTAAAGTAGCATCATTGTGATCGCTTTCCAGCCCAGGGGGTATTAATTTTATCCTGAGAGATAATTTATCATGGTTATTATGAGAATACCAACATAAACAAAAGAGGAAGAGAAACATGGAGGTGATGATTTAATTGCCCACATCAATCTCAAACATAAAGGAGATAGTTGATACAGTCTGCCGGCTTTGGAGGATCTTGGGCTTGCTCAGGGCTATTCCAACTTCAAATGCTTTACACAAGTAAATGAGAAACTAACTGTGCAGGAAAAATTCCACTGAAAGTCTGCAGAACACCAGCCTCACGGAGGCACCGCGTTCTGCTGGAATGTCTGAGCTGTGTGCTTCCTGTCAATCAGCGTCCAAGTGTCAGATGCAGGGAGTCCATAAATCAGTACTGCGCTCTTCCAACATAACCCAGTGTCCTCAGCAACTACCTCCTGCTAATAGTCTGTGTGTTTGGTCTGGTCTGGTTTTATGTGCCCGACTGTGGTTTGGTTTGGTTTGGTTTGGTTTGGAGGACAGAGAGGTTACGCAGTGGAAAAGCTATGACTTATTCTTTTGTTCTTGTTCATTACTCCGGGGACTAAACACAATGCCAATTCAACTCCCCTGCCCATGTGTCACAGCCAAAGCAGCCTTTTTGTTTCTAATTGCAAAATCCCCAGTGCATTCTGCAGTCCTGCAGCCAGCTTGGGAAGGAACAACATCGAAATTAGAAAATGACTAATAAGAGAAAAGGTCGGTTCTGTCTATTTTAAAATGCAGATTTCATTGACTCACAGATAAGGACCTGATTTTTTTAATAAATTAGAGATGCCAAACCTATAAAACATTCCCATTCCCAAGATCTGAAGAATGCCGGGGTGGCTGGCATTACCAGTGACATCTGTGTCATGGGAAAGCACGGACTTGGCAGAATGATGCAGGCTCAAAGGCGGGCTGCACCATGCACCATCCTGGGACAGGCTGGCTGTCCTCCGGGGAGAACCCGCGCTTCCTGGTAGGCACATGGTGGGGACCTGGGGTGTCCTGGAACAAGACGGGTCTGCAGAACATGGAGATGGGTCTGTCTGATCACTCACACTCCTTTAGCACAGACTCGTGCATCAGAAGGACGGTAGACGCACCCCAGCACCCCAGAAAACAGCTGTTTTAGTCAGCTTTTTCGCTGCTGTGACCGAATGACCCAACCAGCACAACTGTAGAGAAGGACAAGTTTACTTAAGGGCTCACGGTGTCAGAGGCTCAGTCCATAAACAGCCAGCCCCATTGCCCAAGGGCTCCAGGTGAGTCAGGACATCACGGCGCAAGAGGGGGCCAGGGAAGCAGCTCTCATGATGACCAGGAAGCAGAGAGAGACTCCACTCTCCAAATACACCCCACAGCCCGCCCCCCATGCCCACCTCCTGCGGCCACACCCTCCTGCCTCCATCCCCCACTCAGTTAATCCCATCAGGGATCAATTCACTGATTGAGTTGAGACTCTCACAAACCAATCATTTCCCCTCTTGCTTGGCGGGGGGACACCTCACATCCAGACCATAACAACAGCTGAGCCCAGCACATGAGTCTCGCTGCTTCCTGAAAGGGCAGAAACCACTGGAGGAACCATTTGAAAGATGACACTAGGTTCCAAGGGAGAGGTCGAGGGGACGGCGGGCTACAGGACTTCGGAGAGGAGGGAAGGTCGGGAGTCACCCACCGTGTCTGGGGTGGATGGAAAGCCAGGGGCAGGATGAGGTCTCTAGGAAGTTCCAGGGGCTACCCCTTCCTGTGACCAAGGCACTGTGGATTAAGGCTCCCACCTGGATCTCCTCCCTCCCCTCAACAGGATGGTGATGCTCCATGCCATCTTGGGACCTGTCTTTGCCTCTCAGTAAGCACATTTTTCTCTCCATCAGCTTTGGACTTGGCCCACGCACTGGCCCGTAAGTGTGGGTAGAAGTGAAAGTGTGCCAGGCCCACATGGCACCTGGAGAGGAACCACAGGTTGCTGCATGTCCCTTGCACCTGTGCCCACCACCTGACAGGGGCACACCCACAGCAGCTGCTGCCCCTTCTATCAGCACCCAGAATGGAAGACACGCTGTACCCGGTCAAGCCCAGCTGAGCCCCACAGAGCTGCAGTGGGCCCTAGTGCCCTGAGTTGGAAATCAGTGGTCACTGTCATATGCAAGCCACTAGATGTTTCGGGCTTCCTGCTTTGGCAGCAAAAACTAGTACATAAAAGAAAACTATCAGCCCAGTAAGGAGCTCCCCAAAACAGGGTCAGCCTCTCTCAAATATGCCAGGCCACTAAGCCAGGAGAGGTCCAGGGCTGTCAGAGTGGGCCTGAACCAATCTTAGGACCACTTTTGGCCCAAATGAGGGCACTGAAATCATGTGACAGGCATATGCTGGGCCTGGGATGGCGGCACCCAGATGCCCTCCCCCAAGCCCCCTCGATCCTTTTCCAGGACAAAGCCTGATCTTCAGAGGCTCTGACGGGAGCCCCTGTGGGAGCCGCATTTGACAAGCCTCCACCCAGCTGATGGGCGGCGGGTTATTCACGGACAAAAGGATCCAGGACGGTCTGGCTCGGTGGGCTGACAGCCTGCTCCCTGGGACACGGGTGGGCAGCAGCACAGCAGAGGAGGTCTGAGCTGCTTGGAAAGGCAGCCCGCAGGAGCCTGAGGGGTAGGGAGAGGGTGCCCAGCCTGCCCTGGCACAGCCCCAGGCATACCAGAACCCAGGGGAGCAAGGAGGCCATGTGTCCACAGATGCCACCATCCCAGACCCAGCAAATGCCTGTCACATGATTTCAGTGCCCTCATTTTGGCCAAAATCTGGATTTTCACCCTCCACTGCCCAGGGAAACCCACCAAAGAGCACCCCTCTTGCACCTGAGGAACTGACAAGGGAGTGTGACACGGAGGTGAGTGAGACTCCGCCACGTCACACAGAAGGGTTCCGAGGTCACACCGACACACACGGGCACTCATGCACACACATCCAGACATGCAGATCCAGACACACACCACATATAACACACACACATACAACTTTCATGGTGTAAACAGAAAGGAAGTCAAAACCAAGATTCGTTTCCCTTGCATTGTGCATTAGATTAACGATTAGAGAGGATGCCAGGCGCGGTGGCCCACACCTAGAATTCCAGCAGCTTGGGAGGCTGAGGCAGGAGGATCACGAACTCAAAGCCAGCCTCAGCAAAAGCGAGGCACTGAGCAACTCAGTGAGACCCTGTCTCTAAATAAAATATGAAATAGGGTTGCAATGTGGCTCAGTGGTTGAGTGCCCCTGAGTTTATTCCCCAGTACCCCTCCCCCAAAATCAGAGAGGACTAATGAAATTTAAGATTTCTGTAAACCCATCTCTGGAGTGTTCATCACATCCAAAAAAATGACTTCATGGACTCTCCCCTCAGGTAGTGTTTGGGGGTTTTACCCACACACTCTAAGCATGCTTGCCCCTGGGCGGCACGGTACAGGCCTGTGATCCCAGCGGCTCAGGAGGCTGAGGCAGGAGGATCGCAAGTTCAAAGCCAGCCTCAGTGATCTAGAGATTTCCTAATATAAAAATAAAAAGGGATGAGGATGTGGCTTGGTGGTTAGACTGTCCCTGGGGTGATCCCCAGTACCCAAAAAACCTCAAAGAGTGAGCTCTGCGGGGCCGCTGCAGAGTGAAGAGCTGCTCTCCGGACAGCCTCCCTCTCACAGAAATGAAGCTCCATGATGCTTCCCACACAGCAACTTGTGACTAGGGCAAGGGTCTCCCTGCTGGGAGGAGGGAGGCCAGGGGACCCTGTGCGTTGGGCCATGCCTTCAACACATACAGGGGTCAGTGCACAAGCGTGACACCATGTGTAGCTCTCTCGGTGGGCCGTTGGATTTCTTGAAGGACATCTGTGTGATTTCTTGGATACGACACAGTGAAGTGAGTCATTTCCTCCCTGGGCAGATTTTTACGATATTTTCTGAGTCCGCAGAGTTGCAGTTACTCACTCAGCAAACGTTCTTGGGACGATTTTCATTTTGAATAGTGACACTATCGATTGAAGCATCTCAGTTCTCGTCACCCTTCAGGCTACACCTAAAGCCGAGGAGCGAAGCCCGCCACATGACTCAGCAGCCAGGAGCGACTTCTGCATCTTTCTGGCCACCCCCGCCGCCACCCTACTACAGGCTCTGGCAAACCCCCCGCTGGGAGCGTCCTGCCTGCATCCCCACCAACGGCAGGCACCTCCAGAGAGCGTCACTGGAAGCCCCCTGAGCCCCAGGCACCTTGCTGGGACATCCCTTCTGCGGTCCTCCTGAGCCCCTACCCACCTCTGCAGGGGACCACCTGGGCTTGGAGCTCAGCTCTCTCTCCAGCTGTGGGACTTTGGACAACGCCAGGAAATTCCCTGAGCCCCAGGGTCCTCATCTGTAAAGTGGACTACATGAGCAGGCCCTGGATGCGGCCTGGAAAGGACACCTAGAATAACACAGGGACACATGCTCTCTGTGACTGCCTCCCCAGGGGCCGGTAGGTTCTTTAAGGACACGCCTCGTCCCCTCACTGTCACCAGCATCAGGAAATGGCCTGGCACTGGGAGAATATCTTTTCAAGAATGAATGAAGGGGCTGGGTGTGGCTCGGTGGTAGAGCGCTTGCCTTGCGCGTGCAAGGTCCCGGGTTCAGTCCCGGGTTTGATCCTCAGCACCACATAGAAATAAATAAATAAAATAAAGTGATTGTGTACAACTACAAAACATAAATGGATATTTTTTGGGCTGAGGTTGTGGCTCAGAGGTAGAGTGCTCGCCTAGCATGCATGAGGCACTGGGTTCGATCCTCAGCACCACATAAAAATAAAATATTGTGTCCACCTAAAACTTAAGAATAAATATTCTAAAAAAAGAATGAATGGAATTAAAATGTTTACAGCAGCACAACTCATAATAACCAAGTAACAGACTCAGCCTAGGGGCCACCAACAGAGGACAGGATAAGGAGAATGTACACACCACACACATATGCACACACACATACCACACACACAGACACAGAGACACACACACCACACACACACACCCCACACCACACACACACCACACACACACACCCCACACCACACACCACACACCACATACCACACACACACACACCACACACACACACACCCCACACACCACACACACACCCCACACCCCACACACCCCACACACCACATACCACACACCACACCCCACACCCTACACACCACACACACATACCACACACACACACACACACCCCACACCACACACACACACACACACCCCACACCACACACACACCCCACACCACACACACACACACCCCACACCCCACACACCCCACACACCACACACCCCACACACCACACACCACACACACATACACCACACACACACACCACACACCACACACCACACACACATACCACACACACACCCCACACACCACACCACCACATACTACACACACATACACCACACACCACACACACACACATACCCCACACACCACACACCACATACCACACACACACACCACACACACATACACCCCACATACCACATACCACACACACACACCACACACACACACACACCACCACACAAACACCACACACCACACCCCACACACCACATACCACACACACACACACCACACCCCACAACCACACACACAAACCACACACACACACACACACAGCCCACACACCACACACATCACACACACACACACACAGCCCACACACCACACACACATACACCCCACACACCACATACCACACACACACACACACCACACACACACACACACACACACACACACCACAATGGAGCACTATCCAGTCATAAATAAGAACAAAACAGTGTCATTTTCAGAAAAATGGATGGACCTGAAGACTCACCAAGAAAAGTATCATGATCTCTCTCATATAAGGAAGTTAGGGAGAAAATGGGGGGAAAACCATGAAAGCAGAGTGGAAATATTAAGGTAGAGGAAGGGCATCCAGGAAGGGAGGAGAGGAAGGAGGGGGATGCATTGGGCATGAAATTGATCAAATTACGTTTTTCTGTATGAACAAATATGCTGCAATGAAGCCTGCCATTCTGTATAATTAATTTACACCAATTTAAAAAAATGGGAAAGAGCCGGGCACTACAGTGCACCCTGTGGTCCCAGTGACCCAGGAGGCTGAGGCAGGAGGATCATAGGTTGGAGGCCAGCCTCAGCAACTTAGCAAGACCCAAAGGCCTTGGGGTTTAGTTCAGTGGTAAAGTTCCCCTGGGTTCAATGTCTAGTACTAGAACAAAATTAAAAAACTAAATCAAGTATTAAATCCCAGTTATCCTGTCCCAAAAGACAGTGTGGCATCCTGACTGCCTGAGGAACAAGCCTGATTCCACACATCAACCCTCCTGTGTCCCTGAGGAGTTTCTGAGAGCAGAGACAGACTCCATCCAAACCACGCGGCTGCGGCTGTCATTCCTAAAAACGAAGGTGGTCTCCAGACATTCAGACTCACTTAATCCTGTAAGCAGAACAGCCTTCTCTGCCCACAGACACCAGGACAAGGTGACAAGGGTAGAAAACCGCAGGCGCTCCGGGTGGAGGTGGGACTTCATGTCACCTCCAAGGAGAGAGGCTGAACCACTCCGGAGGCGCGCTGCCTCTCCAGTGCTAGGTGAGGAGCCCACACTCCAGCAGGTCCCCGGCAGAAGACAGAGAGCAACACCAAACGTGAGCAGAGCAGCGCTCTTCCCTGGAGCCCACAGGCCGGGCGCACAGCTGGCCTCTGGTTTCACAGCAGCCCTTCACTTCAGAACAGGCCTGGGACAGAGCCTCTCCAAATCTCTGGCACCTGTAACGACTGCTGTAGGCACCACAGGGACAAGAAGGATGATCTTACAGAAAGGAAGCAGACCAAAGAAGAGACTCCGTAACAACAGCTAAGCCCAGTGGAGTAACAGTGCCCAGGGGATTCGACCTGGCCCAGGCTGGATCGATGGCTTCTGAGCCGCCTGCCGACCTCAACAGGATCTGCAGCAGCAGCTCAGAGTGTGGTCCGTGGACCACTGCAGTGGGCCAGGTGTCCCTGTCTGCGGTGAGAAGGTCCTGTACAATTGTAAACCAGGTTGACATCCTTGTCTGACATCACTGATGCGGGACCTATGCTCCTAGGACTGGTCCCTCTAAGCAAGGTTCAGATGACCTTCAAGAGTTCCTCCCATCGGGCCCCGCCTCTTAAAGGGCCAGCATCTCCCACGAGCACCCTCCTGGGAGCAAGCCCATGACACGGGGCCTCTCAGGAACATTCAGCATCTGGTGCTAACACCCTAGTTTACTGACAGCCCCTTTTTGATCAAGAAAAGACAGGTCCTCTTTGAATGTGACAATTACAGTACATCAAACGATGACAGAAGAGATCATTTTGAATTATCATTTTCATTTTCATTTGAAGACATGAAAACCAAAAAAATTGGTGAGTTAATCACTCTTGGCAGTGTGCTCCCCATGTACTAAATTAGTTTCTGTAGCCGTAACTAATGATGAAGTGCCAAAAACACGTAAGTGATTTGAAGACACGTATTTGCCAACGAAGCTATCAAAACCTGACATGCAGAACATTTTTTAAAGTTCGAAACAGAAAATAAAATTGTTTGCAAGAAAGAGTATTGATTGAAAAGATGATACAATCAGGTGGTTACTGTTTCCTTCCTAAAAAGAAATGCTTTGAAGGCTCTTGAGAAGTAGCACAAGCATCTAAACACAGAAAAACAGGAAATCACCAGGCCATGAATGTAACTGCATTAAGGAAACCGACCTGGAAGTGTTCAGTGACTCTGACGAAAACCAAAGACAGACCAAACCCCCCTCTGCAATGAGACCACGGCTCGGTGCTCCCACGAAGGGGCTGGCATTATGGCAGCAGTGACAGGGTGACGCTGGGCATGGGACCTGGCCCACAGACGGGGCTTGTGCCCCAACGTCACTCTGCAGACTGGTTCCCTTCCTGAGAAAGTCTTGCTGTGGGAGAAAACGTCAGTGCGTCATGAAGGAGGCGCGGCTCGACACAGCACGGGAAACTGATTCCTCACATGCGAATTTCCACCTTGACCCTCTCACAGAAGGCCAACATGAACAGCCGTGGACGTGGTCACCATGCTAGGTGGGCAGAGACTCGGACAAGAATGACATGGTCAGCCTCCAGTGTGTCACTATGAAACCAATCTCTTCCCACGTGTTTAAGATGGGAACTAGACGGCCAACTTGCTATCTGTCCAATGTCGTGGTAAACATCCTAATACTCCTCACAAGGACAGGTCAGCACCTTTGCTGTGTGCATCTTCACACGTCTCTGCCCTGCAGGGTCTGCAAACATGAGATATTAATGGTGGCTCATCCTGGGTGACAGTGGCTAAGTCAACAGGGAGATGACAGGAAGACTTTTCTTCCTTGTGCTTCTCTCTGCGTGTAAGTGTTTCTATCCTGGATTCTGCTCCTGTCATAAGAAACAAAGATCACAGGATCGTAACAGATCACATAAGTTCGGTCACTGGAAAACATTCTCAAAAGCTCTGCTCAACTAAGGGACCCTGTGAGTGGCCAATGGCCGAGGGCCCCACAAGCTGCCCAGAATGGCAAACAGATAGACTATGAAGGTGGAGGAAGGGATCAGTCTGGGACACAAGACCCCTCCCTGCCCAGCAGCCTTTTGCAAACCCATAGCTACAGGGTCAAGTAAAGAGATGCCAGGCACACGTTGATTCTGGAATGTTCTATAGCAGAGAAGCCGTGAAGCACAGGGAGGTCTGCTGTCTATAGCTCCCAGGCCCTGCACTTCCCCCCAGGCCCTGCACTTCCCCCCAGGGCCTGCACTTCCTCCAGGGCCTGCACTTCCTCCAGGGCCTGCACTTCCTCCAGGGCCTGCTTCCCACAGAGGGGCCGCACAGTAGCTCCAGCCCCTCCTCCTGCTGCCCCCACACCTTCCCTCACCAGCTTCCCGCCTCATCCCTCCCTCCCAGGCATCAAGTTCTCAAAAGAGCATCTTTCTTGGTCCAGAGCTGGCCCGGCTGAGGCCTGCGTGTTCACGCGATGTCCCCTTAGTCCCTGTGTGCCACCTCCGCAGCACGTCTCACTCTCCTGCCAGGAGATCAAGAAAGCAACAGGTCATGGTTTTTTTGTACATGACGAGGGTCATCCACAGTGGCCCCTTCCCTCAGACCCTTCTGATCCCGTGTAGCACCATGTGTGTGACCACCCTTCCCGTGACGTTAGGAGAGGGCAGCCTCAGCAGAACACTCTCTGCCCTGGACAAGGCTTGCGGGGTACGCAGGCACCTGCTGTGGAGACCTCCCTCCTGCACGGAGTGGTGGGACGTGAACTCACGGATGACGGTAGATCTCAGCTCCTCCTCCCTCTGTCCCCAAGCAGGGAGGTTCACCCACAGGCCTCCTGTCCCCTCTCTGAGCCTTGCCACTGCTCCCAGCACTGACCAGCAGGTCTCTGTGAAGAGCACAGGCCCCTCCCACTCAGGAGACCTCATTGTAGCCAAAGCCACAGGCGGTGCAGTCAGATTCACTTCAGGGCTGGGCTTGTGGCTTGGTGGCGGCAGAGCGCTGGCCACAGACAGACATTCTCCAAGGGAGACTTGCAGACGCCCAGTGAGCGTGGTCAACAGGATGCTCGGCATCGGTGAGACCCACCGCACACTCTCTGGGATGGGCACCATCAAATGACAGCTGGGGAGACCTGGGGACCCGGGACCCTCCTGGTGCCCTGGTGAAGCAGTGCACTGCTGTGGGGACAGAACAGCAGTCCTTCCAATACACAGACCCGCAGCCACCAGGTGACCGGCGACTCCACCGCTGGGTGGGGCTCACGCAGACCCCACACACCCGCGTCAACAGCAGCTGTGTCCACAAGAGCTGTGTGTGTCCCCTGCTGACTTTGGAATTGGGTTGTTTCTTTTTTAAGCCACTGTTATTACTTTTTAAAGTCACTGTTGTCATCTGTCATGTGCAGCGAAATGAATCTCCATTCATAGATGTATGTGTAGTATATAGATATTTAGTTGCAGACGGACACAATACCTTTATTTGATGTCTCTATTTTTTCGTGGCGTGAGGATGGAACCCAGGGCCTCACACGAGCCAGGCCACGCTCCGGCACCGAGCCCCAGCCCTGAAGTGAGTCTGACTGCACGGCCCTGGGGCTTTGGCTGTGATGAGGTCTCCTGAGTGGGAGGGGCCTGAGCTCCTCATGAGGGTGCTGTTGGTCCCCTGCCAGCCAGCCTTAAGCCCAGGAGTGGCCTTCTGACACCTGTCGCAGCGTGGACGGACCTGGGGACATCACCCCAAGTGGAATGAGCCGGTCACAAAGGACACACGGTGCACGCTTCCCCTTCCACTAGCTGCGCAGCACAGGCAGACTCAGAGACAGCCACAGCTCTGGGGTGCTCTTCTCACACGGAGACAGTTTCTGTGTGGGATGATGGTGAAGAAGCCCCAGAAATGCAGTGCTGGTAGGTGATAGGCCACACAAAATCATAACTGCATCCGATGCCTTTCACCGTGTCAAAACAGGCAGGTGAGGCCTGCTGCAATTACAGGGTCCAGGCTCCTGTCTGGAGGGGCGCCCACCTCAACATGCAGTTTCTTCCTTGTGACCCAAGATGGCAGCTCCAAGTCCAGCCATCACGTCAGCTATCCAGCAGAAAGACAGGGGAGGGAAGGACAAGACTATCCTGAGAAGCAGGCCTTCCCCCAGGGAGGCTTCCTGGGTGTCGCACGCAGCCCTTGCCCCCACGTCCCAGTGGCCAGAACACAGTCACGTGCACACACCTGGCTGCAGAGGAAGCTGGTCTACCTGGGCCTTGTCCTGGGCACCCACCCTCCCAGTCAACGCTCGGGAGCTCTGGCCTGAGGAGGAACAGAGGACGGGCACTGAGAGCCACACCATGGGGCACAAGTGGGAGTCACCTGTGGGCAACCGTGCCCAGCACAGCTCTGTTCCCAGGCTAGGGGCAGGAGGGGAGCTTCCAGGAGGGGCCAGGACTGAGCGCCTCCTTCAGTGATGGGCTCACTTCGCGACCCCCAGGAATGCGCTCCCCGGGGGTGTGCTGCACACTGGCTCTTCACCTCACCCTAGGCAGCAGCCAGGCCAGGGCAAAGGACCACCTGTGACTCCTCAACCGTCCACTGGCAGAACGTGAACCAGCCGGAATATCAGACGCCTCAAGCCCTTGCACCCCGGGCTGCCGAGATGGCAGAGGCCAGGCAGTGCCCGTGGGCACATTCCAGACTATGCCGGAATGTACCGAACGTGAGCTTTGCCACGGAGGTGACCCGCCCCTGGAACACTACCCTCGCTCTCAGGGAAAGAGCACCCTCAAAACTCCCAGCTCCTACCATTCACTTCCCGTGAAGTTGGCCCTGGATTTAGGAGGTTCCTGGCCAAGTTTACGGCCTCGCACATCCACAGAGAGCAGCGAGCTCCTGAGTCACAGAAAATGTGGTTCAAGAAAGAGGAATCAGGAAGAATCAGTAACACCCAGAGCCCACACATCTCCTCTCCTTAAAGCACGCTGGGGGGAGGGGAGCACAGTGGGGGGGCACACTAGGGGGCACACTGGGGGCACACTGGGGGAGGGAGGAACACACTAGGGGGGCACACTGGGGGAGACGGGGAGCACACTGGGGGGCACACTGGGGGAGGGGGGAGCACACTGGGGCAGGGGAAGCACACTAGGGAGGGAGAGGAGCACAGTCGGGGAGGGGGGAGCACACTGGGTGCACACTGGGGGAGGGGGAGCACACTGGGGGAGATGGGGAGCACACTAGGGGAGGCGGGGAGCACACTGGGGGAGGCAGGGAGCACACTGGGGGAGGCAGGGAGCACACTGAGGGAAACGGGGAGCACACTAGGGGAGGCGGGGAGCACACTGGGGGAGGCGGGGAGCACACTGGGGGAGGCGGGGAGCACACTGAGGGAAACGGGGAGCACACTAGGGGAGGCGGGGAGCACACTGGGGGAGGCAGGGAGCACACTGAGGGAAACGGGGAGCACACTGAGGGAAACGGGGAGCACACTGGGGGAGGGGGGAGCACACTGGGGGAGATGGGGAGCACACTGGGGTGGAGCACACTGGGGGAGGGGGAGCACACTAGGGGGAGCACACTGGGGAAGATGGGGAGCACACTGGCGGAGGGGGGAGCACACTGGGGGAGGGGGAGCACACTGGGGAGGCAGGGAGCACACTGGGGGGAGCACACTGGGGGGAGCACACTGAGGGAGATGGGGAGCACACTGGGGGGAGCACACTGGGGGGAGCACACTGGGGGAGGGGGAGCACACTGGGGGAGGGGGAGCACACTGGGGGAAACGGGGAGCACACTAGGGGAGGGGGGAGCACAAGTAGGGAGCACACTGGGGGAGGTGGAGCTTTCAGTGGTAACTGAACATTCTGTGGCTGCGATATATGTCCCTCTCAGCAGAGAAGAAATGACCAACGGCCTTGGAGACTTTATACCCTTGTCCTTTATGGGATTGCGTGGTCCCAATTTTGACCTCCCTTTTACGACCTTTGGACAGAATCCACGTCACCCTCAGTGATACCAGACCACCCTGGGCTTCTGTCGTGCACACCTGAGCCTCTCGCCAGTGCTCTGCAGGTGGAGGCGAAACCGTCCTGCACCCCGTTCTCACCTCCTCGCCATGACTGTCGCACCCTCTCATCCCTGGGTCCCCGTCTCCTGCCAGGTCACAGTCTCAGGGAGGAAGCACTGCAGACCTAAAGCCTGCAAACGGAACCCTGCAGAGAGTTCTGGAAGGACTGCTGCCTTTGGAAAGCCAGCTGAAGCAGCACTGAGTCACCCTGCACCTGCGTCTCCTTTACTGAGAGCCCTGCCACACTCAGAACCCATCTCAACACTTACTGTCCACCTCGAAGGACAGCGTCCCTCACATGGGGACATCCGCCCCCAAGGGTGTGACACTGTGGTTACAAAGCAGGAATCTGTCACCACTGCCCAGATTCAAGCTTGGATTCCCTGACTCACCATCCATGTGGCCACACTCGCTGACCAGACCTCCACGCTCATCCACAGACCAGGGTGGTGCACGCGCATCCAGGGCCCAGAGGGCCCCTGAGCCCAGGGGAAGGCTCTCGACACCACTGGTCACCACAGAAACGCAAATCCAAACCTCACGGGGATGCTACCCCCATCCTCTAGGATGGATGCTATTTTAAAAGAAAAGGAAAAGCGGGGTGCGGCTGTGGAGAAGCCGGAGCTCCCGCCATCGACGGGAGGACAACAGACTGTGCAACTGTCTGGGCCTCGGAAACTCCCAAGTAGAGTCACCACCTGATCCGGACGCCCTCCTTCTGAGGATATACGCCCCCAAAAGAGATGTGGGCACACCCGTGTCCTCAACAGCACCCGTGTCCACACCAGCCACGACGCAGCAGTGAAAGTCCAGTGCATCCATGTAATGGAAGGAGTCCTGCATCCACTACTGCATGTGTGGCCTTGGGGACACGGTGCTCCCTCAAATGCACCAGTCACCAGACCACAAGGACTGTGCGATTCACTGACTCGAGGTTCCCAGGGTGGAATCTGTAGGAACAGGGAGGAGAACGGTGCTGACACAGAGTGTGGAGGTTCAAGGGACCGTGGCTTAGTGGGGCAGAGTTGCAGGTGGACAAGGGGAACAGGTTCTGCGGTTATGTTCAGAACAAGGTGAACATAGGTAACTCTGCGGACATGTCCACTTGCAGAGGGCTAAGATGACCAGGCACAGTGACGCACACCACAGTCCCTGCTACCAGGAGGATCCCAAGTTCAAGGCCAGCCTGGGAAACTGGGTGAGACTCTGTCTCAAAGTCCAAAAAAAAATAAAAAGGGTTGGGGATGTGACTCAGTGGTAAAGCACCCTTGGGTTCAATCCTCAGCACCACCCACACACGATGGCTAAGGTGTGTTGGATGCTTTTTATTACAGTTTTTAAAAATCATAAAGTGTACCTCCCCATGGAGCGTCTCTAGGGACCCAATCAGGCCATGTGTGAGAAGCATGCAATATCACTGGCCACATGAATACTCAGAAACGTCACCATCACCACCACTAGCCATCGATGAGTGTCCTCGGGACATCAACATGTGAATTACTCCATGTCTGGTGTGGCCTTTGGACACAATACCTTTATTTATTTTTATATCATGCTGAGAATCAAACCCAGGTCCTCTCATGTGCCAGGCGAGCGCTCTACCGCCGGGCCACAACCCCAGCCCCTTGGTTTGGCCTTTGTTTGGGATTTTGTTTACTATTTTTCTTAATTTTTGATCCTCTCCATTGTCTATATTGCTCTCAAAGCCCAACGGCCTTAGTAGTTTTCACATCTAGGCTAATGTCACTTATTATCAGGATCACAATGAAAAGTATAAAACGGATTTTTAAGAAAACCACCTGGACAGTGTCCTGTACTTCCCTTCCCTACATGCCTCATTCTAGTTTTAGAAAAATCATGAAGATAATTTCTAGAACTCAGAAGCAATTATGGTCCTTCAAGAGGTGAATGGCTGAACCAGCTAGGGTACCCCTAGGTGATGAAGTATTAGTTAGCAATAAAAATGAGCTCTCAGGCCTCTTTAAAAAAATGCACATGAAGTGCCCATTGCTAAATGAAAGAAGCAGATCTAAAAAGACTATGTTGCATGATGCCAATGGTACATTCTGGAAAAGGCAGAACTGTGGAGACTGTCAAAAGACCAGAGCCCACCACAGGTCAGAGTGGCAAGGGCAGGGATGATCAGGTGGAGCCCAGGGGCATTCTGGAACCATGAAGCTATTGTGCATGACACTGTAACGGTGCGTACACGACATCATGCATTTGTCCAGGCCCATAAAATGTGCAACACCGAGGCGTGAACTAAAGACTTTATTAATGATCACCCACGGATACTGGCTCACAGATCAGAACCAACACATCGCACCAAAAAATAAAGACAAAGACAGTCCAAGACAACAGAAAACAATTACATGCAAAACTGAACAAGTAAGTAATTACGAAATGAAAAGAAATCATCAAGAAATTTCACAGGTGTGATGTCTTTAAGGAACTCATAATAAAGTTCTAAAGTTCTCATTTCTAAAAACCAAAAACCTGTTACAAAAGGAGTCCCTGTGATATTTTTAAAGGACTTTCTTTTTTCAGTGTTAGGGATGGAACCCAGGGCCTTACCCACGCTAGGCAAGCGCTCTACCACCAAGCTACACCCCAGCACTTTCCTTATTTTATTTTGAGGCAGGATCTCATCAAGTTGCCAAGGCCGGCCTTGAACTTATAATCCTCCTGCCTCAGCCTCCACGTAGCTGGGATCACAGGTGTGCACCCACACTTGGCTGAAGTCATAATTTTTTAGTGCAAAATACAACGTAGCCACGCTCAGCTCTGTAGCAACCTCTTCTTTGCTCGAGACAGGCTGAGTATGGGATGGACCGCAGGGTCCCAGAGGCAGCCACCCCCTCAGGCCCTCATGGTGTATGTCAGATGTGGTCAGCCCCAGCATGACCACACTGAGATATGGGCTGGGGACGGCTTTCCCAACCACCAGCTCCGCAATGTGGCACTTTTTTTTTTTTGCTGTCTCAGACCAGAGAAGGGCAGCAGCAACACGCAGGTCTCCCGGGGAAGGGGGCGTCCAGTGTGGCTGGGGTCAGGGGCCAGGAAGTGAAGGGCAGGGGAGGCTGGCTTCCAACAAGGGGTTCTGCCTTTTTTTTTTTTTTTTTAATGGAGAGCCTGCTTTACTTCTTGGACTCTGATGCACAATTTTATTTGAACAAAGAGTTCCTCGGCTTAAGAAAAAAGCGACATCTGGTTTCCTTCCCTGAATCATCTGCTCAGGCGGACGGATGAGCACCTGTGGGTGGACAGCAGAACATGAGGACCCCAGGAGCCTTTTTCTCATTCTGAGGGGATTATCAGGGAAGAATGTACTTTGGCTCCTGGAGACGCGTCCAGCAGCCCAGCTCCCACCTTGGCTGCTGCTGCGGTTCTGCAGGATGTTATCCAGAGGCTCCCTTCCCATCCCAGGCCCGCAGAGCCACAGGAAAGGGGATCGCCAGCCTGAATTCCTGGGCCTGTGCCCTAGGGCCCCGCTTAGAACAAAGCAGATGCTTATTCAAAGTTATTCCTAAGCAGCAAGATACACATTGGAAAGAAAAGAGGCAGACACTGAGGTCACTCACACGCAAAAATAATGGCTCTCAAGTCACACAAGCCTTTAAATGAAATAACGCCTCACAGAGGGAAAGAGGCTGAGGACCATGGTACAACAGACTTGGGACCCCAGGCCAGCCAGGCCTGGTGACAATCTGTTCTGCACACAGACCTGGATAAACACCCACTGCCCCAGGCTTAGACTCTGTGCTTTCTAGTCGGTGTAAAAAGCACCTCCAGGCCACTGCCTTCCCGGAGTCCACCAGTCCCCGCAGCACGTGTGTGCAGGTGTCTAGGCAACACGGTCCCTGCGGGTGTCACCATGTACCCTTTGTGTCCTTCCACTGAAACTCGCCAAGGAAAATGAGCTATCTATCTGCACACTGATAAGGAAAGTCTGATTCAGAGCTTAAGGAACCGTCACGGATTCCCCACTGAGAGGAACCCGGGATGTCTAAAGCAGTCTTTCACAGGTTTGGACTCGCTGTCGCGTGGCAGAGAGAGCCCACACTGGAATCAGACACTGTACTACAGCAGCGTGTCCTCAGAAGGCCACTCAACATCTCTGAACTCCAGTTCCCTCCGTGAGGATGGCAATGTCTGTCTGGCAAGGGTCACTGTATCTGGGATCCCAAGAAATTGCAACTGCCATTATGTTAATATTATCAATCATTTGATCATTAATGTTGTTAGTGTTGAAAAGGATTTTTAAATATTTCATGGCTTGCACTTTTTATCGGCCTAGCGTGGCATCTGCTTGACTTGTCCTGTGCTCAGTCCTGTATTCTGTGTCTTTTTCTGTCTGTCGGCTTCACACTGTGCCTCTCATGGGTTCTGCTTGTGAACACACGTGTTCCTCACGGGGTTTCCCGCGGGTCCCCTTGGAGTCTTCTTCTGGGGTCTGAATGATAAGAGCAGGACATTCCGGTCTGCACACGTGCTAACTAGTGGGCTCAGGACCAGGGAGGTCGCAGTGCCTCCACCCCCAGGAGCACAGCGGCAGGGACCTGGCAGGGGGAACCAAGGTCTGAGCTGAGGGCGGAAGACGGCACAAGCAGCCTGGAAACACGGAGATCTGGGGAAGGGGACCCGGACAGTGGGACATCCCAGAAAGAAAAGACTCATATGGAGCCTGAGACCTTCTCCAACAGCAGGAGCAGAGTCTGAGGAGGTGTGCAGACAACATCCCCTCCCTCCCTCAAGACAGCGCCCACTCCAGATGGGCCCGTCTGGGTGCAAGGTCCAGCTCACGCACTTCTCCCCCAGGGAACGTGACAAGCCGCTCAGGGATTCCAAGCCTTGGGCCCCTCCTCTGCGAGTTAGGGATGTGAGTTGGGGCGGACGAGGGCCCCTCCCGTCCAGTTGCTGAGTACATCAGATGAGCTGACTCAGTTGCCCATCACAATCCTATGACGTTGGCCTGCTGGTGATCGCAGTGTGGGTCTCCACAGATGCAGTCCCACAGCTGCGAGAGTCTATGCACAAGGTGCCCGGGTGTGAAGACCTGCAACCAAACGTGTCTCTGAAACACAACGTGTCTGGTTGAAAAACGGCAAGAACCTTTGCTCACCTCTAGAAACATCACAGAAACTGGAAACTCACATGGACAAAAAGAAGAGCAGACAGCTGCCCACGGGAGATGGACTCAGTTTGGAAGATGAGAAGCAAGCGGGTAGGTGGCAGCTGACACCGGAGACCTGAGCAGCAGAGGAGGGAGCCGGTAGAGGGAAAGGTAATTTGCACCATGGGACCCAGAAGGTTTCGGAATCTGAGGCCCACTGCCTCGGGCTGCAGGGGTGAGGAAGGGACCAGTATGACAGTGGGTGCAGCGAGCAAGTCCAGGGCCCCTCCCCTCTCAGGTCCCCTTCCTGCCCCCCTGCAGCCAGGTCACTATCAATCCTGTACCCTAGCAAGCAACTCAAGGTTCTTCTCCAGAGAAATCAGGGACTCCAGGCTCTCCAGGGTCGGAGGATGAAGCATTATACCGCAAAAGGAAATTAAATGAAGGCAGAGAAACCCGGCCCCAGAAGAGGTCTCCACGTGACCCTCCCAACATGGTGGCAGGACTCTAATCTGACCCTCCCAACATGGCAGCCAGACTCTAATAACCCTCAGCCTCATTCTACCACCTCCCAACAGCAGCAGATGA
Organism: Callospermophilus lateralis; assembly: GCF_048772815.1. Lineage (NCBI taxonomy): Eukaryota > Metazoa > Chordata > Mammalia > Rodentia > Sciuridae > Callospermophilus > Callospermophilus lateralis. The sequence goes on along the minus strand of NC_135314.1, from coordinate 6,131,291 downwards.
GGGTCTCTCCAGAGACTCTGACTAGCCCAAATGAAAGGGCTTCAGGGACCACAACTTGCTGGCCCTAGGGACCCCTGCAGGCCTCTGCTCCCATCACAGCACCCACCATCAGCCATGAGACTCCATCCTGGTCTGAGTGTCCCCAAAGGTCATGTGCTGACAGCCTGGTCCCCAGTGTGATGTTATGGAGGTCCCACTTTGTGAGGTGGGACTTAGGGCAAGATAATTAGCTCGTGGAGGCCCCACCCTAGAGTAGGGTCATTAGGCCAAGCAGCATCACCCTCACGAAGGGTGGAGCCAGCTGGTTCTCAGATTGTTATAACGCACGACCACCTGTCCGCCTGGCCCTTTCTGCCCAAGGCCAGTTCCCTTTCCATTTCTCCACATGTTGTGACACAACCAGAGGTCCTTGCTGGGACTCCAGCACCATGCTGTTTGAACCCTTCAGCCAACGAAATGTGAGCCAACCAAACCTCTTAAAAAGTACCTAGCCTCAGGCATTTTGTTCCAGCAACAGAGAATGGACTAAGGTGCGTTATTACGGTCAACAGCCCAGGACCACCAGTGTGTGAGGAAAACGTCAATAGGAGAGGTAAACCTAAAACATAAAGAGATGTCGGCAAGCAGGAAAAAAAATATTTTAACTTGTTTAAAACACACACCCATCATTAAGATCCTAGAGATAAAACAAATAATGTATCCATTTAGTTTTGACGCTGAAAAAAAGAAACAGAGTGGATACTAACTAATCAGAGCTCCAGAAACAGATGATATTTAAAAATAAAAGGGAAAATGATCAAGAAAATATAGAGAAAACCTTCCCACAGCGGAAAGGGATTGAGAGACAGTGGGCCTGCTGAGACCGACACGAGAAAAGGCAGAAGGCCAGACCAGGCCCCTGTCACCAGGGGCTTCACCAGACGAAAGGGGAAGGCCTGAAATGTCCAGAGAAGAAGTAGGAACTAGGATGTCCATCCTGAGCCTCTCAGGGGCAGTTAGAGCTGGAAGCCAACGCAGTCTCCCTTTCCAGACCTGGAGGGAAATGAGAACTGGACGCCCGGCCAAAGCACCAACACCAGGGGTGGTACCAACGCCCGGGTCGGCAGCGTGACCTTGAGATGGGGAATCCAATGCCAGGACCCCAGGAGTAGAGACTCCAAGACAAGAGCCACCAGAGGCAGCCTATTGAGTCTGGGAGCACAGGGGTCCTTAGAGAGGTCCCCATCCCCAAGAGAGAAACCTGAAAGATGGTCTCATTGACTCTGTCACGCTGAAAGGAGATGCAAAGGAGGCTCGGGAGTCTCAAGGACAATACTTGGAAACCCATGAACTCCAGAGTCACACAAAGCCATTCTGTGTATGTGGGGGGTGGGGGACACAACGTAAGCACAGCACACTACGTGGCTCGGCTCTGAATAGTACTTACGTGGTTCTAATGCAGTGACACGTGCATGTCGATTTAACCGTCATCATCGTTGCCGACATTGGAAAGAAGAACAGGAGCTGGGGGCGAGGGCACGAGCTAACTTCTCGGCTTCCTCAGTAGGAAATCAATAGCCTACGCAAAGCCCATGAAGGAGCTGGTGAGCTGGGACTCCTGACCGGGGGACAGACAGCCGGAGCCACCCCGGGGAGCCGGAAACTGCACCTGTAAAGGTGCCAGCAGAGCTGCTCTTCACAAGCCCAGAAATCCTGCCTACCTTGCACCACGATGTGCAGGTAGCATTAGGAGACAAAGAGCAATTCCACTCGAAAAGTGACAACGCTTGTAGAGGAACCTCACAATGGGCACATGACGGCTGGGTGGGTTTGCAGCGGCTGCTGGGGATCAGTTATGAAACTGGGGAACGCACGAAACCCCGTTCTGCAGGACGGCCCAGTGCTCACAGCAGCAGGCTGAACGTTCATGATCCTGCCAATTCATACCTGGAAAGCCTAACCCCAGAGTTACGGCTTCAGGAGGCCCTTGGGAGCTGAACAGATAGTGAGGGAGGGGCCCTCAATGAATGAGATCAGTGCCCTTATAAAAGACGCGAGAGCTGCCTCCCACTGTCCACTAGGTGAGGACACAGTGAGCATCTAGGAGCCCTCCACCTTGGACTCCCAGCCTCCAGAACTGCGAGCATCGTTTCTGTCGTCTATAAGCCTCGCGCACGGCTTTTGGTGTTGTCACAGCAGCCAGAAGACGCCCCCCATCAGTGCTGCACATGTCCACCGGCAGTTGTCCTCCCAAAACACACCTGGGCAGAAGAGGTACTGGACCCGCTCCCCGTGTCACCGTAGTAGCATGGCCTGTCACAAAGCAAACCAAGTGAAGCCAAACAGATCCATGCAACTGACTGACATGATACACACCCCTCCCCAAAAGAACACGCCGATTCATCCTTTGCTTAATGAAAGCCTTAAGGCTTCATTTTTTACAAAACCAAAAACTTCTGAGTGGCAACTTACAGACTGTATGAGAAGAGTAAAGAGTAGATCCCTTTGATCCCACAATTCCACTTTTATTTGTATGCCGGTTGGGTGAACTACAGCGTGGTTTGTAACTGATTCTCAACCATGGAGACAAGACCAGGTCCCTGAACCCCGCCCCAGGACAGGACAGCCTGATGTAACTGGCCTGGGTGAACGCCTGGCCAATGAGCCAGAAAACTGGAAACAGCCTGATCCTCAACAGAAGGGGATGGGACAAATAAATCCATCCTACAGGGGAAAACTGGATCGTTTTAAAGTCATGTGACACAGAAACAAATTGTCATTAAGCATACTTAACGACATGGAGGGACACTTATGATACACTGCTAAATAGACAAAACGGGTTATAAGAATGCATTATGGGGGCTGGGGTGGTGGCTCAGTGGCAGAGCGCTTGCCTAGCATGTGTGAGGCACTGGGTTCGATGCTCAGCACTGCATATAAATAAAGATCCATCAACAACTAATAAAAATATTTTTAAAAAGAATGCCTTATAGTGTAATGCCCTGTGTGGGAGCATATATGGAAGAGTAGCCACTGCTCTGAAATTAAAAGCATTACTTACCAGGAGAAATCGCACCTACTGCTGAAAGGTTTGAGTGTTTAGTCATCCGAATGTTCTCTGTTTCCATAATGAACACCTTCTAAGTTCAAAACGCACAGACCAGCCACTGATTTCTAAGTTTTAAGCACTGAGAGTCTGTACAGATTTCACCTCATGCCCTACCCGGACCGCTGTCACACCCACTGTCCTTCTGCATCCACCTCTGCAAGTGTCAGAGGGAGCCGCTGTTTGGACAATATCCAGAAGCCAGCAACTGGACCTGCCTCGGGGGAAAGAGACGACGGACCCGCCTGCAGCTGTCCTGCTCTCTCCCCGAGTCCCAGCCTGGCCCAACCCCTCGGCACTATTGGTCGGGGGGCGTGGGTCATTGCACAGAGGTGGGGTGGGGCACAGACTGAGGGACAGACAGGTTCGAGCTTCCCAGCAAGGGGACGGGGCTGAGCCCACTGCAGGGCAGGACGCCCCGGAGGCAAAGGTGGCCGGACCTGAGTGGCTTTCCTCCTCGGCTGACTCTTTTTATCTTTTTTATTTTTACTGTTCACTAGTTTATCGTAAAGCTTGGTACAAAGGAGACAGATGAAGAGGTGCACAGGGTGAGGCAGGAGGCAGCAAGTGCCCCCGTCTAGGAAGGGCCACGTGTCCAGCTATCCGGGAGCTCTGTCTATTTGGGTCCTTAGGTAGGTAAGGGCGACAATACGTAGGTGCAGCTGATCTGTCACCAGCCAGCCGTGATCGACTCTCCCTCACACCGCCTCCTTCCCTGGAGGTTGGGGTGAGGCTGAAAGGCCTGACCCTCGGGTCCTGCCACGGTCCTTCAGGTCAGTCCTCATCCTGGAGCTCCCAGGGTACCAAAAGACATCATTTTGGAGACCCCCAGGGCTTTAGGAGCTGTACACCAGGGGATGGGATAAGAACCAAGTGTATATTTCACAACAGTCCTCTCCGTCCCTGGAACACAGCCCTCTTTCATCCAAATGACACACAGCTCAGAAGACCCGGCACATTACTGGAACCCTTCACTCACAGCCCTTGGTGCAGGCCACCGTCCTGCCTGGCGGTGTCTGCCGCGGTGAGGCCACTCAGGCGAGCAGGCTGCCCTTCCACCTGCCAGCAACGGGGCTCAGCACCCCGGGAGCTTCGCCCTGGCGCACTGGGGTCTTGCACAGAGACGAGGTCATCTCCTGCTCTGAGCCTCTGTCAAGGTGTTAATGTCACGACGGTTTCTCACAGTTCATGACCCACTTGTCCATTTCTTCACCCTCAGCTGCCGTCCCTCCCCCTCTTCCTTTGCTCCCGCTTGTGGGCCTACGTCCCCTCATTGTCCCCACCTCACTCAGTGCATCAAGGTAACCCAGTGCATCAAGGTAACCAAGGACAAGTGAGCTGCAGAGGTCTCTGTGGCTTCCTCAGAAGTTTCTGGAACTCAGGTGGCAGCAGAAGGGGCCTGAGAGCCCAGCCCAGGCGCGTCAAGGGCCTCACCACGCCGCGCGGTGCGAGCTGCGTGCTCCGGGGTCCGGCCTCTCGCCGACCGGAGCAATCAGACAGGACGCTGGAGCGCGCAGGAGGTCTAAAGCCAGGTCCCACCACTGTGCTGAGGATCCATGGGATGGTGTAATTGGTAGTTTCAGGACTACAACCCAAAGTGGGGGAACAAAAACATCTTTGGGGACAAGCCCAGCAAGCCCGCGTGTCCTCCAGGAACTCGCCTGCAGAGGCGGGGCTCCAGCCCACAGCGACACAGCAGCGCCTGCCTTCCTAGAGCCCGAGCGTGGCCAAGGCCAGGAGCTCAGCACGCTCCACTCCTTCTCAAGAGGCAAACCTGAGTTGTGTGCTGGGTCTTCAACCTGCACACTAACTCCGTGTTCTACTTGACTCTGTCCTCTCCCAATTTGTCTCAAACCACAGAAGCAACACTCCAAGGCCCTGGAAGACTCCACCAACCACAGATGCATCGGTTTGCACCTGCTCGCGGCCGTCTGCGGTGTTAGGAAGACCTGGGAGCAACCTCCCCGGCCCCAATCCTGGTCAACAGAAAGAGTAACAGACGGCGTGCTCCTGGGAACTGCACACCTCCAGAGGGACCCCAGGGCGGGAGATGCAGGTGGGATGTGTTGGCTGGAGAGGTGGGGAAGGAGGTGACACGCTCTCCATCACCTGTCCACGGGGCCCACAGGAAGCACCCACAGCAAGAAGGAGCAGCTAGGGTGGGAGAGGGCCCTTTCCACACCACTCTTCCCCTCCTTCCTTCCCACCCTCCCAAACCACCAGGAGGGTCTGCTCTCTCCCCCAGGGGGTTCCACAGCCACCTGCCTCCCCTCTCGGGATGGTACCCAGGACCCACCGTGGAATGGGAGACAGGGGCCTGCAAAGAAGAGGGAGGCAGAGCAGAGAATGACGGGGTCTCAGACTCGCTGGGAGTTGAGTGTCCCACCAAACTCATGCTGCAATTGGTGCGACCACTCTGGAAAGCAGTGTAGAGATTCCTCAGAAAACTTGGAATGGAACCACTATTTGACCCAGTTATTCCACTCCTCGGTTTATACCCAAAGGACTACAGTGACACAGCCACATCAATGTTTATAGAAACTCAATTCACAATAGCTAAACTACGGAACCAACTTAGATGCCCTTCAACAGATGAGTGGACAAGGAAAATGTGGTACATATACACAAATGGAATATTACTCAGCCTTAAAGAAGAATAAAATGATGGCATTTGCTGGTAAATGGATGGAGCTGGAGACTATCAGCTAGGTGAAATGAGCCAGTTCCAAAACACCAAAGGCTGAATGTTCACTCTGACATACAGATGCTAACTTATGATAAGGGTCAGGGGAGAACAGAAATTCAGAGGATTAGTCAAAAGGGAATGAAGGGAAGGGAGGGGGAATGGGAATAGGAAAGAGAGTAGAAGGAATCGGACACGACTTTCCTGTGATCATAGATGAATACACAACCAGAGGGACTCACACCATGTACAACCATAAGAATGGCAAGTTACACTCCTGTCTGTATGACATGTCAAAACACATTCTACGTCATGTAGATCTAAAAAAAACAGATGAAGAATGTTTAGAAAAACTCACACTAAAACGTGATCCCCCTGTGAGGTATTAAGGGAGAGGAAACTGAATCCAGCGACGGTATTTGGGAAGTAATTAGAACTAGAGGAGGTCATGGGGGGCGGGGGCTGATCTCATTAGTGGCTTTTTAGAGGAGGAAGAGAGACTTGAGCTGGCCCACCTCGTCTGTCATCATGCAATGTTCTCTAGCCCTGTCACGATGCAGCAAGAAGGCCTCGCAGATACCTTGCTCTAGACCCCCAGCCTCCAGAACAGTGAGCCAAAAAAACCCTCTATTCTTTATAAATCACCCAGCCTGAGGCATTTTGTAACAGCAACCGACAAAGGACTAAGCCAGGACTCCAGTGAAAAAAGCGGTGCTATTTGTCAGGGGGACATTTTGTCTGCAAGTAACATGACAACATGGGTACCAAGGACAAGCATCCCTTTCAAAAGAAACTTCTATTATAAGGCACTATTTATTTTTTTCTTTTAAAAATCTTATTTCCTTAAAGGGAACTTCACTTTCTAATGCTGAAGCCCTTCCCCGGGGCTCTGCTTGTCTTGCACAGGCTTCTGCCTGGGTCACCTCTTCTCAGTTCCCGGGAGCCTCCCTCTGCACTGTCTGCAGGTGCCTAGGTCTGCAGAAACCTTGCCGGGAGACTGGCATGTGCCACAGCCTTTTCCGCTGGAAGGATCCGCGGTGGGGTGACATTCAGAACAACTGGGGTCCTCCTGGAACTTCTCTGAGAGTGACCCAAGAAGCCCAGTTCACCTGAACGCCAGGCTCTGGAGACCAGTCACCCAGTGTTTCCACGGTCATTCATCACGATGCGGCTGCTAAAAGGTCGGGGAAACACCACGTTGAAAACAATCCTGTTAAATAGGAAGCACACTGTGAAATACTCTCAAACTGCTGGGCAACAGCTCCCCTGGATGTTTATTTTTTTCTCACTAGAAACATGGTCTTCACGTTGTCACTGACCCTGGCTGATCGGGATCGTCGATGTTTTCTAGCTTCCTAGACTCTTTTATAGGAAACAGTCCCCATTATGAAGTGTGAGGGAATTCCCCAGAAAACACAGAAAGGAAGGGGGAACCTACGGCCGCAGAAGATCAAATCCACAGCCTGTCAATCAGCAGGTCCAACGGTGCCGGTGTCGGGCGCACACGGTGGCACCTCATCCGACCCAGTCCCCAAAAAAACAAACAGTGGTGTGATTTTGCTACTACGGCACCCACATGGTGGCAGCCACATCTGGGGTACTGTCAGTGCTTTTTCAGAGCAGGCTTGTACGAACTTCCAGATCTGAGCTCCGTGTGACCATGACACGGCGCTTGGTCAGTTCTTCTGTTAGAGCTTCAACATTCCAACCACGGATCACAAATGACTCAAACTGACTCTAAGAAATGAAAAACAGACAACATGGAAAGAAGAAGGAGGAAAGACTGAGGAAGAAAGAGGTTTAGCAAGGAAATGTCACTGGCTTGGGCTGAAGCCCCCCTTATACGCAGACAAAAGGAACCTTTGACACTCACGCTACAGGCCCAGGTGCCGCCAGGTGTGCACAACAGACCCGGGGTTGCCCAGGGGCCAGGCGACACCTCCCACCAACGGAAGCCAACTCCTGGGGTATTCCAGAAAGGGGGATAACAATTCAGCATCCTTTATCTGAAATGTTTAGGACCAGAGTGCTTTGAATTTCAGATAACTGCTAGATTTTCAAATATCTGCACCTACGTAATGAGGAACCCCAGGGCTGGAACCCACCGAAGCCTAAACACGAAATTGGTTGCTGTTTCACATGCACCTTATACACACCGCCTGGGGGTGAACTTGTGCACCTACTCTTTGACTTGGACCCGTCACACGAGGTCAGGTGTGGAATTTTCCACACGCGGCATCGTGGAGCCCCAAAGCTTCAGGGTTGGGGAGTATTCCAGAGTTTGGATTTTCAGATTAGGGACGCTCACTTCTTCCACCCTGAGCTGAAGGCACAATTTTATTTAAACCTGTCTTTGTGCCTTCTGCCATCGCAAGAATACTACCTACCATGCATTTTCTTCTAGACGACAGCAGGCTCTGCCATACCCCCCTGGCTCCAAGACAAGAGGATGAGCTGGATTCTGGGTAACATAAGAGCCTCAAGTACAGGGCGGATTCCTGCCCACCGGCTCTGGTTTTACGGGACGCTCCTTTTCCTCCGCGAGAGCCTGTTTTTCCCTGTGCACTGACTATTTCCGCCCTCCCTGTCCACTTGTAGTGACTGTTGGAGCGCAGTGTGGCTCTGGGCGAGGGCGGTACTCCGCTCCCTGCACACAGCTCCCTCCTCTCTGACTCAGCTGCCTCTTAATGGAAATACTATTTGCTGATCATTTTCATAAAAATGTGTGCTGGCGTGGTTTTGTTTCCCTTGACCGTGGCCCAAGTGTTTTTCTCTTCGGGTTGATTTTTGGTTTAACTCAGCAGGTCCCTTTTCTGTTGTGTGTTTTTAATATATTTCCATTTTCACTGGAGGGGGACAGCGGAGTCCAGGCGCTGCAGCGGCCGCGAGCCAGCCGCACCACACGGCCTGCATTGGTATGTCCAGGTCCATCCGGGAAGTGTTGGGCAGAGTCCCGCTGCAGCTCCGGCAGGGGTGGGAAGTCAGGCAGCCCCTCCAGCCAGCACCCCCGTCCCCAGGGGACACTGACCTCACTCAGCCTCTCTCGGCTGCTTCTTTTGGAACGTGTTTCCACAGACCACCCGATCTTACTCCCCTGACTTTGCTAAGTACTGTGTCACCATTCCTATGGTGTGTGGTCCTCGGCTCTTGAATGTATAATGATGCCCGTTCAAAAACACAAGAGGCATGTCCGTTGTCACTTGCACTATGAATGACCCGGTGTTCTCCTCACCCCCAGTATAATGTCTTTCCCTATTGGAATCTCCTCACCTCCTTTGGTTCCTGGGATCAGAGACGGACACCCACCAACTTTTCTCCTAAATGGTCAAAATCTCTTTAGAAGTTATGCATCAGCAGAGTGCAGCTAAACCAGGCATTCTCAAAGAGGTTCAGACAGGTGCTGGTGGATGACAAAAGTCTTATTCCTTTTCTATATAAAGTACAGATACACCCCAGTGTAGACACACAGAGGTGTGTGCTGTGTGAAACAGATACACCGTGGATCTGAGGGGCCACCTTCTCATGTTGGGGAGGGGCAAAAATGTCCGAAAATGCTCCTAGGCAATCCTGACCAGAGGAAATGCTGATCTAAGTCTACGAGTAATGCATTATGAAACATCACCACTTCTTGATCTTGTATCACCGATGTCTCATTTGACATATAATACTCACTCTGCACCTATTCTGGTCTGTTTAGGATGTCCCCCAAATCATACCTAAAAGTGGGGTATTGAAAGAGTCATCCTACAGCCATGCACCCTTTAACTCACAACCCCCACACACAGCACCTCCTGCTATAGGAGCCAAAAGGGCATCAAGCACAGGAAAACACACACACACACACATACACACACACAGAGAGAAAGAGAGAAAAATTAAGAGAGAGAGAAAATAAATAAAGAGCTAACACTTTGATACAAATAAAGCAAATGTTTATACTTGTTCAAAACCAGCAAGCTACCTTCGAACAACTCTGAACAGGGGGCTTCTCTGGACGTGGTTCATGTCACTCTAAGTGTCTGATACAGTGAACCATCTCAGCCTTGCTTTGGTCCCGTTAATAGACTTGCTTATTCCAAAATGGAGACATGCGCTTCACTTCCTCAAGCACATGATCCACAATTCTTATTTTCACTTGCTTCCAGCAAACACTGAAAGCAAGCGCTGATCTTGTTCCCTCCGCCAGTGCAGACGAGACTGGAGCTGATCCTCGTTTCATTTTCCCTTTAATCTTGTTTAATCTGAATTGGGTCAGAATTCATTCTCAACTTTCTGGGAATGCACTTGTTCTTCTGTTTTGAGGGGTTGTTTTGGAAGCCTGCATTTCCAACAGGGCCAGGCTGCCACTCACAGCTCCCTGTCCTGCCCCACGCCGCTGGCTGTGTCCTTAGCCGAGAAGGAAACGGAGTCGTCATTTTGCTCTCGATCTCAGCGCTACACGGACCCGCATCACAGAATAGAGGAAGAACTTTACGACAACCTCAAAAGTGTAATTGATGGAGTGTGGATAGTGAGTGGAATGTGTTTTCTGCCCTAAAAATCCCAAACTGGGGCAGATTTATGAATGATTTTTAAAATCGGGAAGTCTGGGAAAATACCCACTGTCTTAAAAGTTTGCCCGGAGCTCATCACGCCTCCGCAGCCGCCACCCCCTTCACCTCCTCAGGGTTCCCTGGTACCAACCCCTTGATGGCAAGAACCAGCAAATGCGGCACCTGCCTCCAGCAGACCCACTCTGGTTCCCCTCATTCCCAGACACAAATTTCCATGAAAACCAGACACAGGACAGAAAGCAGGGGCAGGATATTCCAAAAGCGCTTCAGATCTCAGCCTGACTTCATCAGACCCTGTTTCTCTCCGTCCCCCCGCATGTTGGCTGCAGGTAGAACTTTGGCTAACACTGACACGTCAGGACTGCAGGTCCATCAGGAGGTAGGACCAGCCGGAGGGACCGCCTTCTAGCTGCAGAGGGAAACCTGTCAATCAGGGCCGGGGGAGCAGATGGACTGGGGAGGTACTCCACAGGCTGTCACTGGTGGGGTCCACCCACACATCCCTATTGCTCAGTCTGAGGGAGAAACCCATCTCTTCAGCTGCCATTATCAACCCAAGCTCAGCTACACATACGTCTCCAAGAACACATTTTGGTCACTTCATACCCACAACATCCAAGCTGAGGGGAGGGTCATGAGCCGTGGGGGCCCGGGCACGCAGCCCCCCCTCCAGGCCCATACCACTTTCCTGTCCCACAGCTGAAAAGGGCACCCATAAGCTGACCACCCTGCACGAGGCAGTGTGGCTTGGGGGCCTTCCCTGATGACACAACAGGTCGTAAGCTCCATGCACAGAAGCCACGGGAGATTAACCCTTCCTAAGGCTCCGGCTGCGGGTGACACAGTTTTTCCAACAGGATCTGAACACATGTGGCTTCCATCAGCGTGGTCTCTTTCCTCCACACTCGGTTCAGACCCTGCCTCATTCGTTCTCCTACTCACAGGTTCGCCGAACACAACCCCATGTGAACTCCTTAAGAAGTCCTAATGTGCTTCAGAGTTCTCGAGCATAATTCAGACTTTAAATCAAACTTGTACTCCCATGGGAAAGGGGCCAGGTTGGCCACACCACGCAGCATCTGGGGATATGCAGTAGGTCCTGGAATAGAATTATAGTCACCTCCTAAAGGCTCAGACCTGGTGGCCGAGGTGGCATGAAACAAGATTGGACCACAAAATCCAACTCACGGCTACATCTAAAAGCAGAAGCGCCTACTGTGTGGAAGATAAAGCTCTGCTTTTCTTTTTGTCCCTAGGTGACCTGTTAATGAAGCATGCCACCAAAACAAGAGGTTCAGTAGGGGACCCAGAACATGCAGCAGGGTTCCTAGGTTTGAGGGGTTTTCCTTTTTTTAATAAATATTTATATTTTTTCTCTATTAATGTTTGGCCACCAATAACTGCACTGAATGCAGCATGATTTTTTTGGGGGGGAGGGGATTGGGGCTGAACTCAGGGGCACTCGACCACTGAGCCACATCCCTAGCCCTATTTTGTATTCTATTTAGAGACAGGGTCTCACCGAGTTGCTCAGCACCTCCCTTTTGCCGAGGCTGGCTTGAACTTGTGATGCTCCTGTCTCAGCCCCCCAAGGCCCTGGGATTACAGACATGCACCCGGCTCAGCCTAAAATTTGATATGGCATTAAGAGCTGAGGGTACTAGCACACTTTAGCTAAAGGTTCTTGTCTTGTTTTTTATAGTAGGTACTTGAACAAGGAGAGCAAAATTCCCTCATCACGCACAAGCCGTAATGGAAACAAACTTATCTATAAGGAGACCCGGGCGGGAGCTGCTGCATACCAGACACAGAACAGAAAACCCAAGTCTTACTTAGGGAAATGCAAATGAGTAAGAATCTGATAGAAAGATTCTCCTTTGCATAAAAATGTTAAATGGAATCTTAACTTTAAAACAAGCACAGCTGAAAGGGCACATTATTCAATGACACATGACACAGTCCACTGTTAGTAACTAGCCATATATGAGCGTATTAACTTCATAAGACTGCCATGAGCTTCACTTTCCTATAGAAAGGGAAAGGCCAGTGTTAGAGGCAATTTGTCATTGTGTGTCTGTATCCTCTTAAAAGTTAATTCTTTTTTTTTTTTGTACTAGGGATTGAACCCACGGTGCTCAACTCAATCCCTGAACCAGCCCCCTTTAATGAATTATTTATTTTGAGACAGGATTGCTCCAAATTGCTAAGTTGCTGAGACTGGCTTTGAACTTGCAAGCCTTGTGCCTCAGACTCTTAAACCACTAGGATCATAGTGTGTGCCACTGCACCCAACTGAAAAGTTAATTCTGCAGCAGAACATTTCACAGATATTCTTTCTTTCTCTGGGACACCAGCACTTTCAGAATGCCGGTCTTCATTATGATAAATTGCACTATTCTCAACAAACATGCAAAATAAGAAATTTGTCACATGCTGGAATTACATTTAAGTAGAGGATACCGAATAATGTTTTTATGCATGAAGTTGTCACAGCATGAAGCAACACCGTTTTGTTACCAGGCATACAAAGTTTCAGTCTAAAAGTAGACATTTTATTTTGCACTTTAAAATCAGGAAGTGACTCCCCAGGAAATTATAACATACATTTTTCCCTTCATTTTGAAAGTTACAGGTTTCATACTAAACATGTCACTGTAACATACAATTCTCTATTGCTATCTCATCTGGTTCAATAGTAGTATTTTGAGACACAACGTCCCAAAAGCTCTACTCTGGTGCTGAAGTCACATAGCAGTCTTCGGGGCACTAACTGTGGCAAGTGGGAGTCCCCAGCTGAATACTCTAGGTGTGCAGACTCTGATATGGCAGCTCCCAGTCCCACATGGCTACGGAGCCCCAGGAATGTGATCCGACTGAGAGGTGCTATATGTGTAAATAAGCTGCACACTGGATTTTGAGGATTTGATAAAACAGGAAAAATGTTTTATCTCATCAATATCATTACACTGGTTACATTTGAAATGATACTATGCTGTGCTATATAAATTACATTATTAAAATTAATTTCACCTCTTTCTTTCTTTCTTTTTTCTTTCTTTTCTTTCTTTCTTTTGAACGTGGCTCCTAGCACATTTTAAGAGACTCGTCCTGTTCCTCTGCCCTGTATTGCTGAAGACCTTCAGCCATGCAACACAGGACTGGGTCCCAGAGCCAACCTGCCTGGCTCTCCAGAGCCTCGCTTGGTTTTCTGAAAAATAGGGTAACAGAGCATCTGCCTCAAGAGCCTGTAAGCATGACCCATGGCAGCACACGTCCTGTCGGCACCCTCTGGTGGAGCAAATGTCACCCACCTCTCCACCCGTCACACGTCTCCCTTCCCTCTGCGGGACTGCTTTCTTTCCCACCTTTGAACTTCACGCTTGTGATATTGAAATAGGTGTGTAGGCTGATCCCTCCAAAACCAGGCGGGCTCCAGCAGTCCCTGCGGTGTATGACTGGCCCAGGGCTCCAAAGCACCCACCCTCCACGCTCCCTTGGGGCTGCTGCCCCTCACCCTGCCCACAGCTGCCGCCTGCATCCCCGCCATCCCTGCCTGTCCAGAGCCCCGGCCTGCCATGGCATAGCTGGATCCTGAGCCTTTGAGAGACCCCTTCTGACTTCCCCAGCATGGTTCAGATTGATCAGATCTTATGAGATGGACTCTCTTATTTATTCTCTATGATGTCCAAAGAGGATCTAAAGGAAAGCCATCCCACAGGTTCATGTAGCCCAAGAAGGGCTGAATTTGGGCGCACATCAAGAGCAGGTTGGTGCATTCAGCATCACTACGAAGTTTATTATGGATCAGTTTTTGCAGAAGAAATTTCTCATGTGGGACATTCTTGCTTCATTACCTACAAGTCTTAGAAAACTGCAAACAGAAATTCCATTTCATCATGCGATCCCTCAACTTCAGAACCAGTGCTATTTCAGGTGTACAATGCCTCCTCACTGATAACTCAAGTGGCAGTCAGTCAAATCTCTGTCTGTTAACGCCATGGGCCCTGGGGCTTCAGAACTCGGGGCAAATACTGGGAATGCACTGATCTAACAGACTTTCTCCGAGGAAGACTCACAGTGCTCCCTAGACTGGATCTTGATTGTCATTATTTCTATTTAAAAACCCTGTAGTAAAGTAAATCTCACTGCCAGGTTCAAATCGACTAGAAAGTACTTTTCAATACTGAAGAGGCAATTTTTTTTCTCCACGTTTGCTTATTCTGTCATCTTGCTGCTGGATCTTGCACTGCAAAAAGAGCAAGCCTTGCACAAGACAGGTTTAAACTTGGTGCAATTACAGACCCCGATCTGTGAAGCTGGCAGCAGCCTCTCGGCGGCTTTGTCAGATGGGATATAATTTTAATGAGAATTCATTCAAACTAGGAAATCTCTGAATGTTCTTCCCCTGACAGTTGCTTTCTTTTCAAAATGTTTTTGAATCTCATTTCCTAATAAAATAAATCTCAGCTTTCTGATATGTTTAATTAAAAAGTTTTATGTTGGGATTATAAGTGTGAATGGCTGGTGTTTCAAACCATCTCCTTCTCCTAGCAGGCGCTTTATTATTTATACTTAGCTTAATCTGTGCAGGTCCCCTGCAAACACTCTGAGCCGCACCTCATCTAATCCTGGGGTCAAGGATGTCCCTCCCTAAGTGGCCCCATTATCACTACCCCCTTCCACTGGCTCCTCACTACAGTTCCTTTCACCCTCTTCTCTGAACACTGAGCTCCTCATAGCTCAAGCAGAATTCCAAATATCAGCAGCACAGAGACAGATGCGGGGATTCCCCGTGCTCCTCAAATTCCTGCTTCAGCTGTGCCTACGCTTCCTTGAACCGGGCATCTGGCCTGGTCCCCTCCGCCCCCATCCTGAGACAGCAGCATGTGTGGGCTAAAGCATTTTCCTCCATGCACTGTGTAAACTGCCAATCGGATCAATCCCTGGTCAGTCGGAAAATCACCTTGCTGACCTTCCCACTCGGCCCACAGCAACGTGTGGGGCACCAGCGGTTCTGCACGAACCCGCCGTGTGCAATGTGTCACCTCTGACTTCAAGCAACTCACAAAACCCATGTGATCCAGCAAAATTCTCATCAGGATTATTTAAGCTTTGGCACGTATTTCTAAAATGCGAAGCGGCCCTGTCACTATGATGATAACTAGTTACGAGGGCAATTCTCCTAAGTGAACTAATAAGAATGTGGACCCCACCTTGCAAGAGAAGCAGGGCCCTCGATGAAGGCTGGTACCTACTCGGCCTGCCCAGATTCTTTAGTGGAGGGGACAAACAGAAGGGACCTCGGGTGGTGCCAGGAACCTGCCTGCCCTGGAGAAGGGGCTTGCACCAAGACGCCAGGGCCCCAGGGCTCTCTCCTTCCCTGCTCTTGCCCTCTAGCCTGCCAATCCCAGGGAGAGCCACTGGCCCTGCAGAGGCCCCTGCAGCAAGGAAAGGCCAGGTCTATAATGAAAGAGGGAATGTCCCAAAGGGTCTCCATTTCTGGACAGAGAGACGGCAGCGATGGGCTGCGAGGCCTCTAATGTCAAATATGCAGCAGCTCCTACACAAAGATGTAGTGGCAGGACCCTGAGGGACACAGCAGAGCCATCCCATGTCACTGGACCATCAAGCCACCAAGGACTGCCTGGACTTCGGGATCCACCACCACAGCAAAAGGAACTCGTCCACTGCCAGTGTGCCCTGTCCTGTGACGGCAGCAGGCATGTCACAGACTCACGAAGGTCTGGGGTCTTGCTTACTACGTGGAAGAGCACAGAGCCCCGTGTTCACCTTTGTTCAGATGAAGAGATGGTCAGCAGCAGCTAACCCCAGCCCACCAAGCGGCTATGAGCAGCCCTGTGCAAGAGAGTGCACTGCCCGCTCCAGGAGGTCCCAGGAACTGCCCAGTCTGGCAGGAGGAAAAGCACCACATGCCAACATCACCTTTTTTTTTTAAATTTATTTATTTATTTTAGTTATTGACAGACCTTTATTTTATTGATTTATTTATATGCAGTGCTAAGATTCGAACCCAGGGCCTCACACAGGCCAGGCAAGTGCTCTACCACTGAGCCGCAACCCAGCCCCACCCCCCAGCCCCCCTCATCTGTCTTTGGCGGCACAACTGTGAACACTCCAGTGAGCCCTGAGAATCTACAGCCCACTTCCACTCAGGTCAGAGAAAAGGAACCTCTCCACCAACAGGCAGGAGGCACCCGCCTGCTGAAAACAGGACAGCGAAGGCGGGTCTGCGAATGAGGCCCTGCTCCTGTGCCTCGCTGCAGGCCAGACCTCCCTGCAAACCCCTTCTCCATGACAATCTGGGAGTCTCTGCTGAACCGTTAAATCGAGTAAAAATGAGAATTTCCTATTTAAAAAAAAAAAAAAAAAAAGCATTGTAGATGTTCCTGTTTTCTTGCCTATTCACAGGAGGATGCTTTTCAGGGAGTAGTTTCATAGGGAGAAATATTATTAGCATATTATTATTTCTAAAAAGGAATCCCGTTCGAGACAAGAACAAGTATTTCATTTTCCAAAAAGTTCATTTCAAGTATCTCATTTTCTAAAAAGTTCAAAATGACGGGTTTTATTTGAAAAGGAGGCAGCTACAGATCTCTGGTTTGTTGTTGTTGTTTTGCTGTGTTTTGTTTTTTTGGTGTTGGGAGTTTAATCCAGGGGTGCTTTACCACTGAGCCACATCCCCAGCCATTTTTATTTGTTTGTTTTGTTTCTGAGACGAGTCTCCTTGAGTTGATTAGGTCCTCACTAAGTTGCTGAGCCTGACTCGAACTTGGGATCCTCCTGCTTCGGCCTCCGGGTCGCTGGGATTACATGCAGACACCAGCAGGCCAGTCAGATCTAGGTTTTAAAAACAGACATGCTAACAGTTTGTCCTGGATCAGAGCTGGTCTGTTTCTTTAGGGTCACAATTTTAAAAGTGGCAGGTTAATTCAAATGGCCTATTTTACACACTTAATTAAAACTGCTTTCACATACAACCCTTTGGAACAGGAGAAAGTCACAGGTTGAACCTCCTTCACACACACTTCGGACACACACTGAGTCAAGGTAACGGAACCCCTACTTTCATTGTTAAATTACCATCTCTCATACGCAATCAGGGTCCTCCAGATTATGACCTGCCATTCTAAAATTAGAAGAACTTAAAAGTCAGTTTAAATCTAAAACTTAGACCCACAGCTCCATTTTTAGACGCACCCTTTAATTTCTTGGTGTTGTCTACATTTTACTTCCACTTAAATTTAGCAAAGTAATTTTAGCTCTCCCTGTCTTCACCACCTTCGGCAGATTTGCAGTGTTTCAAACATGAAATATTGAATCCTCTCTCTTTGTAATATTAAAATGTTTGCAATAAAGGGTAAACCTAAGAGAGGTCCCTCTCCATTGTTTTGAAAACCTGACTCAAACTTGGGATCCTCCTGCTTCAGCCAGTCATCAGAGACTCCTGTTATTTATTTCCAGAATAACTTCCTTGATCAATCAATGAGATGTCAAGTCTACACCAACCTTGCTAATTCACAACTAATGAACAAGGGTGAGGAACTACCGTGAAGCCAGGAACGCAGGAGGCTAACATGCGGCTGGTAAATTCTGTGAGCGTCACCCACTACTGCAGTGGCTTTCACAGTCCCAAACTCTAGCCAACGCTGCCGCCACTGGGTACCATAATTATCTGAAATCATGTTCAAAATATTCAGCTAACTTTTCTTACAAAGGCTGCTCCTAAGTTTTGAATTGTTTCAAATTGAAGGTGCAGATCATCAACAAAAACTGTATTTTGAAGGACCGTCCTCTCTGGGAAAGTCTACACCCAGTATCTTTACACACAGAATTCTCCTCCTCCCTGGAAAATCGTGCCTGCTCCAAAGCAGGAGATGATGAGGCCGGAGATAGCAAAGATACCTGCACCCAGAGGGACCCCCTGCCACCCTGAGACAAGATGACGGCAAGCATGACAATGCTGGATTTAGTTCATGACTTGACTTCTGAGTCAAGTTACCTCAGCCAAATCCTGCTTCCCTCATTAGGAACATGGAGGTGTCTGATGTCAACAGCTCCTAAAGGGAGCCCAGGAAAGAGCATATATGACGTATATTCAAGGTGACCATCTCCCACCACTCCAGACCCTATGACTGGTGCTTATCTGTTACCCCTTTTCACTGGGGAGCAGGAAAAGATTCTAGAAACATTAGCTCCTCTGTCTCATAAAGAAATAAAGTCCTCCTTTTATTTTAAGATAACAAGAAAACTCAGAGCTAATATTAATTTTAGAAAAAAAATATTTTCTATTACCTACTTTAATATGAAATACACGTAATACACACACAATGTAGAAGACTTCAGAACCCTACATAAGTCAAGTCACTTTAACACCAACTTGCAAAAATGCTTTACTTCTTATTTATATATCTGGTATTCCATGGAGATCCTTACCACAAATAAAATATCTGATTTTGTAAGATTAAAATTCAACAAGGTTTTTCTTTAATACCAAACAAAACATAAAAAGTAGAAGGGAGGATGTTTATATACATGTGGACGTGTAGTGAAATTATATGTAAATGTTAAACAAGGTATCACAATTCTACCCAGAATTTTTAAAAATAAATAAAGCAATTATCAAGTGTTACACAACTGACATTTTTATATTTGTTAATGTACCTCAGAATATAGATTACCCATTTGCAAGTTAAGGTATACTTTCCAAAAGTCATTGACACAATTCAAAACTGCAAATGGCACTTGTGATACACGCTGTGCACTTGGAGCCTTTCTTGAGAATTACAAAACTTCGTAGGTCAGCCACAAGTGTGTTCACTCACTCTGTTCTCCCTAGAATTGTAATTTCAATGTTTTGGTTAGCTCATTAATAATTTAACACCCAATGGGTCACTTTACCTGGTCCGGCTTCTTAATGTAACTCCTGTCCCCTGATGCTCCTGAGGATGAACACAAGGAGCTCTGGCCTGGCTCCCCAGCGCTACCAGCCAGGAGCAGATGCCAGCCGAGCAAGGGTTAACCCCAGGAATGTGACAGTTCTCCACTCTGGGGCTCCTTGGAGAGAATGGAAGATACACAAAAATAGTCCCCCCGTGGCAAAAGAACTCTATGTCCTGTGGATGGCACACAGGTTAGATCAAACGTATCTTTACTGAAGTTGAAAGTTTTGAACTTGGGATGTTACAGCAACACGTGTGATGGGAAATCTGTGCTACATATGAATGTGCTCCTCGGTAGATCAACGAAGAACTGCACGAGATCCACATCTGCATTAAGATTGTTTCTCCGTTTCGTTGGTCGGCTTAGTCTGCTATCGATGACAGCGTTTAAGCCTTAAAAATAATTAATGCCTGTGCAGTGCCTTTTGTAAAATATCTGTACGGTATATAACAGCGATAAATGTATGATGGAATTCAGACAGAAATCAAGAAGGCTGGCTGATTAAAAAAAAAAAATACAGGCTACATTTTTAAACACGCCACATTTTCCAGCTAAGGTGGTAAACTGGAAACTCGGGAAGAGCCACAGCCTGGGGAGTCTGCAGTTGAAGACAGAGAGGGAGAGGAAAGCGACCGCCACGGGCTGGGTCCTCAGAACAGGTTAAAGAGCCAGGAGGGCCCGTCGGTGGGCGACTCGGAGCGCCAACACCACCACCACCGGGAGTGACAGTCAAGCCGCACACCTGGTCTCTACTTTCACCCAAGCGTGGACTTTAATTCAACCCTGGTTTCCATTCCAGACAAGAAAACAACCTCCATATGACCGTCCAGTTGGCTCTCCTGGCCCTCGCTGATTTCCCAGGGCCACTCCTCTCCACTCGCACCCCTCGCGCGCGCCTCGGGGACACCCAGGTCCCCTCCCGACGTCGCACACCTGGTGCCCGCGCCGTCGGAAGAGCCCAGCTGGAGCACGTCGCGCGGGCCACCCAGCCGCCACCGTCCCCGCCGCCGCCGCTGCGCGGAAGCCCGGGAGAGCGCGCGGGACTTACCGAGAGACTCCGCCGCCGTCGGGGGAGGGCGTGTCGGCACGTGTAAGTCCGCGCGTGTCCGCGCCCGCTGTGCCCGCGCGCGTGCCTGGCCGTGCGCGCCGAGCCGGGCCGCACTGACTCGGTCGGCGCGGACGGGCTCAGCCCATGGTGTGGGCGCCGGCCGCGGGGAGGCTCCGGCTCCCGCCAATCGCGGAGCAGGGCAGCCGCCCAGACGCGCGACTCGCGACCCGGGAGTGCGCGACGGGGGCGGAGCGGGAGCGCGCAGGAGGGCGGCACGCGCGAGTCCAGGTGCGCTCCGAAGTGGACAGGCGCGTGTCCGGTGCGCGCGTGGATTTTGGTGTGCGTGCGTCTCCGTGGGGCTTGGGTCGTGGTGTGCGCGCGTGTCCGTGAACGCGGAGGGATGCGCGTGCGCGCGCGCGCCCTCGGGCCCCGGGAGCGCGGGAGGCGCGGGCAGGTTTGGACGCCCGGCGCCCTTCTCGGGCTCAGGACGCAGCTGGCTGGCGACTCTGAGGAGGAAGAGGAGGAGGAGGAGAGGGAGAGGAGGGGCAGGGACTGACTGTGGGAGGAACTGCGTCCAGGCCCTGGAGGGAGAGGAACCCAAGACGCAGCCCCGGGAGGGGAGGGACCGGCGCGGGGTGGGGGAGCCACGGAGGCGCCCGCTCCTCTTAAGGCCGGGTCACCATTAGTGAGACAATTTTTTTCCAGCTTCAGTGAAAACCGTTGGAAACATTAAACCTAAAAGTTGAAGCGGGTTTGGGCAGAAGTTGAAGATGACCAAGGGCTGCCTTTGATGCTAATCAGAAGTCGGAAGACGTCGCTCAGGGTCCTGGAGAGGAGACGGAGCGCCAGTGCGCAGCTGCCTCCGACCTCACTAAGACTTTGAGTGACGACCTGCGCCTTCGTGGGAGCGCTGGAGGACGCCTTGGGAGGAAGGCAGGACGCGGGAAGACAGCCCGACGGACGAACGCACTCGGTGACAGGCGGCCTTCGGGGAAATACAGCGTCGATTCGCAAGAAACAGCCTCCAAAAGGTGCAGCCGAGAAGCGCGGCTCCTCCGCCTCCTGGGCACGGGGCTAAGCCCCTCCAGATGTTTTGGTTTCTGAGTGAATTCTGACATCAAAATCGCGCTTACCTGGTGCTGCTTCTTTCTTTCTGTCCCAAAGGCAGGGCCGTGCCGTCACCACCGTCCCTGAGCGATCTCTAGGAACCCATCCTGGAGGAGCGCTGTGCACACTCTCCCCATTCCGACCAAGTGAAAACTACCCATCTCCCTCCCTCTCCAAACTTTAACAGCCAAGAGTTTCAGCAAACAGCCAGAAAGAAAGCTAAGTCCCCCCACCCCAAGGGAAGGGAAGGAATAAGCGCTCCTTTAATTTGAAAAATAATAATTAAAACTCCCTCAACTTTTAAGGCCGAGCAACATAATCTATTAATTGGTCGCTATTAACATGCAGTTTTATTGACCGTAGCACACAGAAGTCTGATTGTGAAGGAGGAGTGTTTTCAATGAAAGTGGAGTTATTTTAGCTGCAGACGTGTTTACATTTCTGTGGTTTAGTCTATAACTTTCTCTTTTTCTTGCTTCAGAATTCTGCTCCATGAAGCAAAGCCCTTAGCTCCCAGACATTCCAAAAAGTCTGCCAAAATAATAGAAAAAAAGAGAGGGAAGAAAAAACACACAGAGACCCCCAAGTCTGGGTCAGACTCAGGGTTGCATGTGGGCAGCTGGGTGTGCCCCTCCCCATACACTTTCCAGTTAAAAAAATAAAAATTAAAAATTAAAGCCTTCGGGGCTCCATTTCCTGTTTGCCAGGGGGGAAAATATAAAATGGGTCTAAGCAGCTGAGTCTAGAAACTGCCTTGTGTAGGAACTGTGGGCTCAGGGGGAGGAGGGGATCTTTAACCCCAGCCATGCCAAAATGGCATCTCACTAATTTGAGAATTTAGGCAAGGAAGTGTTTCCCTTTAAGACCACTGATTTCGTGAAGCTCCTCAGGCATTCCTTGGAAATTTCTCCAACAAACACACCACCTTGGTTCAAATACAAGCCCAGAGCTCCATAGGTGGCCAAGAGGAGATACCAATAACAATAAAGAGCAGAATGCATTATTAAAGGTGAGTGATTAATAATAGGGTCACATTTATGCAAAATGTCTTCCCGTTTTCCTTTGCCAAGTTAATGGATTCTATTTCTCTTCTGATTGTGTGCTCACTAGTAACACAGAAGTTACAGTACTGCAATTTACCGTGTCTTAAAAGTATCGGATCCTCTGCTCCCCTTAATTATCAAATGCATATTTTGATTCCTTTTCTATTCTCCACATACTTCAGATCCAGGCTAGTTCACTGCATTTGGATTTCTTCCTTTTGGCTGCTAATTTGCAAAACTCACCTTGAAAGGAAGCAGGTTCTGAACCTACCCAGTGAGCTGGGGCCACAGGGCCCCTGCTGTGCTTTTCAGTACTGTGGAACCCCTGCAAAGCAGCTCAGTCAACAGCCAGCATAGGACATGATGACAATACAGAGCAGTGCTGGAAGTCATATCATGTGCTAATGGACAAATAAATGTGTTTTAAGAATAAAGAGCTGCACTGTAATAGTAGAAAAAGCATGATTTCAACAACCCAAGTTGCTGTTGTTAAGAGGAGAAAAAAATGTGCGCAGAAGGATGGCAATTGTGAAAATGTGTCACTTATGCCTACCTCTTGCTACTCCTCTCCCCTGCTCCAAAGACACCAATCCCCACCCCCTGCATTAACACACACACACACACACACACACACACACACACACACACCCCATTCAGAGAATCTCATGAAAGGCAAAAAGCATTTACTGAGCCTATTCACAAAGCTTGAATTAACTTTGAAGAATCTCAGAAGGCAGAATCCCAGAGTTTTATATAGATTTTACGTCATCTCTTCCAACTGATTGCACCTCCTACATGTAGCTAGAAAGTTCTTTCCGATATCTAATCTAATCCCACACACTGCCACAGTATCTCCTTCAGTCTGGTCCAGGATTGAGCAGAATGCATTATTAAAGGATTGAGGTCAAATGGGAGGAAATGAATAAGTTAATTTAGAGGCCAATGGGGAGCAAGTAAAGGAGCCACATGCACCATGTCTATATTGTGGAGATACATTCTTCTAATTAAGTTAAAATACCATTTAATAGGAATGTATTGTAAAAACACCACTTGACACATTCCATTAGAATTAGTATTTTCAAGTGTCTCCTCATTCGATGGTCTTCTTTCTATATAAAGCTTTGTGGTCAATCTAATTCTTTTTTAAAATCCCTTTTATCCAAAAGATGTTTTGGATTAATTTAAGTATTTGTCACTGGATAATGTCAAGCTCCTTTTCAATGAAATGTCCTGTGCTGGTTTATCACACCTGTTAAATATAAGCCTCCTTTTCTTTTGATATTCTAAGAGGGGCCTTAAAAGGTTTACATCTTTCAATATGGAGATTTAATTGCTTTACCTATAATAAAAAATAATCCCTATAAAATTCAGACTCTAGATATTTCAAAGCTGAAAGAACTATTGGATTGGGATGTAAAGGTTGCAGTTCAAAAAGTCTTCCACTTTTAATATAGCATGCATGGTGTTATGAGTTATAAAATCCTGGTTATCATTTGGAAGGTCTGGTCTTTGTTGTCCTTGCACCGAGTGTCTTTGAGCTGCTTTATGGCCTGGCAGTTCTGCGTGTGCATGTGTTAAATGTGGGAAGGGCAGCGGCCGTAACTGCTCATGAGGGAGGAAGTCTCCGGTGCATTTAAACCAGGTATCGCAGTGAGCTTCCTGGCACTGGCGCATCTGCATCTTGGCTGAGCTCAGATTTAGCAGGAGGTGGTTTTGAGGACAACCCTGGTTTGAAGGAGAGATGGTCGTCAGACTTCAGCTGCTTTCAGTTGCCTGAATCCTAGCCCCCAACCCCCTAAGTGATCAACCGGGACCTTCTTTTCATCATGGAAATGGGTTGAGCTGGGCAAAGTTGAAGTTTAGCAAGGAGACCCCTGTCCCGGCCATTCCGAGTTTCACCTTCCCCCATGGCCACCATTAGAACCCCCAGTCACCCCAGACCTGGATACAATGGGAGGAAGCGTCAAAGCACTGGAGTTAGGGGCCCTAAAGGTAGCATCCCTGGTCCCTCTCCCCATGGCCACCTTCAGCCCATCCCTGACTTGTGTTATTGACTTTCACTGAATGGTGCAGTCAGCGGAGGACATTCTTAGAGGAGTCCTCAGCCTACTACCAACCGTTCCTGTTCTGTTCCCAGCTGCTAAGACGGCAGTGCTAAGTGTTCTGGATGCTTCCAGACAAATAAATTCCACGCAACACTCAGTCTCTGCAGCGCTTCTTGGTGTACATCAGATACATTTGTCTCCAGGGAGCACAGCAGTTCCCAATAACACGCAGCGACTCGCAGCGACCACAGACTGTTTGTAAAATTGCATAATGCATAATTCCTATCAACCTGCATCATGCACAAAATAAGTTGATAGGAAACACACTGAACATCTGTCAGGGTGCTTTGGTGACAGAGGTTGAACAAAATGGGTCAGGAGACTCTGTTCATCTTCTTAAAGTGGAATTAGCTGGGTACGTGGAGACTTGCTCCCACATGTCTGAAGATTAAAGTTGGGCAATTTACTTGGAGTTTCATACACTGTGACTAACTCTATCAGTGAACTATTTCGTCATGTGTATTTTCATAACGTGACTCCTTGGGACTGAAAGAGGTTGCATTTCTAGAAAGTTGAGGCAACTTCTTAGTGGGTTTTTTTGTATCGACAAAGGGCACTAACATAACAGAACATTAATGCACGGTGAGTGAGTGATCAGTCAGGGAATCGATTAGCAATCATACTTCTCAATCAGATGTGGGAGTGCGTGCCTGTCATCCCAACTCCTCAGGAGGCTGAGGCAGGAAGATTGCTTGAGCCTAGGAGTTCAAGGCCAGCCTGACCTCTCTCAAAAAATAAAGAAATAAATTACATTTCTGATTGATAAACACTTATGCTCACACTCCTTTCTTCCCCCGGGCTTCAGTGCAGCCAGTGCGTCGACCTTGCCTTCCTCTCCTCTCTCCGTCTGGTCTGGGTGGAGAACTGCAGTCTACACGTGATGGTCTGCGCCCCACCTCAACATCAAAACCGCCCTGGGAGTCTCCATCATAACTGTCCTCTGGGCCCCACCGCAGACCCAGTGAATTAGAATCTCAGGGGGATGGGAAGGCCTTTGGACTTTGAACAACTCCCCAGGTGGTTGAACTGGACACCCAGAACTGAGGGCCACCACTGGTGAAATGACAGTCATTAAACAAATGATAGAGAAGTCCAGAATCTTCATCTAATCAGATATTTCCAGGAAAGTGCTTTTTTATTGGGGCGGGAGTGTGGGTACCAGGGATTGAACTCAGGGGCACTTGACCACCGAGCCCCATCCCCAGCCCTATTTTTATTTTATTTAGAGACAGGGTCTCCCTGAGTTGCTTAGCACCTTGCTTTGTGCTAAGGCTGGCTATGAACTCGTGATCCTCCTGCCTCAGTCTCCTAAGCCGCTGGGATTACAGGCATGCCCCACCACGCCTGGCAGGAAAGTGCATTTTAAAATAAACTCCCTACCCCCATACTGCTCCTTGTCAGAGTCTCCTTGTTGTGCCATGTCACTCTTTGCTCATCACAAAGTCCTGTGACCCTGGAACCTCTTGCCCACTGTCTCCGTGGGATGGTCTTCCCATCTTCATCAAGCCAGGCACGGTTCCTTTGGATCTGCCCCTGTAGAAGTACTCGAATGCATGCTTACCACATCGTCACCTGGTGAGGTGACACACAGGACACTCCAGTGCACGAGGCTAGCTGGCCAATCAGGTCTTAAGCCTGGAGTTGGGACACCCACTCATTGACAGCTCACCACCCTTCCTTAATTAAAATCTCCTTCTGGTCATCTCCTTGGCAGGCCTGAGCCTCATTTAATTCCTGCCCTGAATTCCACTCCTTCCCGCCTCTGGGACAGCACTCACCTCTCCGGACTTGATCATTCATGCATGAGAACTGTGTGCATCTTAGGCTCCCACACAAGCTGTTGAGGCATCCGTTTCCCCCTGGCTTTGTTTCCAACAGTTACTCTAAAAACCCTGGATCTTTGAAACTTGCTGCATCGTCCCTAGGGGCCATGCTCACTCCCCAAGGTCTCCCCACACCAACTGACCTGTGCCCTATGGCAGCACCATCTTCCACACCAGGTTTGAAACCTCGGGATTGTCCCCTGCCGTGGGGTAGATGGCAATGTACTTGCTAGGTACATTGCCCCAGGGTGAGAATTTGAAAATTACCAACAAGCTTCTTCTCTTTCATTTGCAGAGGGCAATCTCCTTACCTGGGACAGTCTTCACCCTCACTTGCCCACCTGGAGGGGTGGAGAGGTCAGCATTGCCACAGAAGAACTTTCAGGTGCAAAGTAAGATCCCAGAGGAAGACAGGATGTGGTGCTTCCCAAGCCAGAGTGTCCTGCCCCAGAAGTGCCTCATGGTGTGGGCGAAAAGAGAGCTCTGTTTGCCCTCAAGGTGTAGCTGAGGAGTTTGGATTCAGGAGGAGGAGAATAATTGAGGGGAAACCTGTGCCTTCAGGAGACCAGGGATGGTTGGGAAAGACAAAGGCAAAATAATGAATAAGAAGCTCTAGGGCCCAATGCCTTCTCTGGTTTCTGTCCCGAGATGCAGACTAGGGGAGGCCAATGCTCTGGGCAGTGGTGGGGTGGGGGAGTTGGACCAAACTCCTAATGAGGGCCCTGGACACTGCCACACTCCAGAGCCTGGGGTGTGGAGGGGACCTGGGGTGTGGAGGGGACCACTTCTGTGGCATAGATTTGGAGTTGAGCCCCCAGGGCTAGTTGAATGAAGTAAGGTCACTGTCAACCTTGTATGTCAACCTTTGGGCCTGCAGAGGTAGAGGGTAGAGGCTGGGTAGAGGGTGTGACCAGGCCTTGGCATTTAACAGCCAAGGCGAGGACAAGGTGCCAGGAGAGGCCAAGACAGCACCAGACAAGTTCCACCAACCACAGGCTTCAGCCACAGATGCCTCAGGGTGGGTGGCAAGCCAGAAGATGAGGGACCTTCCCAGACACCCAAGCACACTGTGTCGGAGGCCCAGTCCCTTCCTGGAGGCAGGAGCTGCTCTGAGTGAGGTCCCTGGGTTGGTTCAGTCTGTGAAATGTGCTACCAGTCATGAAAAGATAAGTCCGGAAACTGAGAGTAAGCGTGGAAAAACTTGTCTAGCAGTCTGACAGAGGGGTTTTATGACCGTTCAACATAAAAATATGTCTTTCTCACTTTATTTTTCACTAGTCACTTATTTTTCTTATATTTTATAAAATATCCATTAGTGACATTTTAAAATTTGAGAAACCAACAATAAACTGGGTTTTCACCATGGAGTTTGAGAAGCATCACAATAGACCACATCGTGCCCCTGTGCCTGGTACCATCTAGGGAAGAGGAGCAGGAGAGGGCTCCTGAGCATTTTATCCAAGGGAGACCCAGCCCTGGCTACCGGGACTATTGATTGGATCTGACCAAAAGCTCTACACCAGATCTGACCATACAGCTAATATTTTTCCTGCTGACCAGCAGGTGGGGCCTAGGAGGGGGTGAGTCACTGGAAAAAAATATACCCTCCTCTGCACACATACGCTGTAGTGGGATCAAGGTTTGAGTCCTTTATGCAGCAGTTGGGCCTCCATGATCTGGGTCCAGATTTTCTCTCCAATTTATCACTCATCACTTTCTTACCTCAATCTCCCACCTACCCAGGATGGTTGTCACCGATCTTCTCCAACTGCACAGCCTACCATCTTCAGTTTTGGAGCATCTAGCACAGCAACAGAAGGATAATCAATCTTAACAAATGTGACGTGGCCATCATTACACTTTAGAACCTCAAGAGACTAAGATACAGGGACCCAAGGAAGTGCGGAAAGTCTGCCTCCCATAGAGAATTGGGCTTTAAGAGATTTGGGGGCCTTGCCCATTGTACCCTAGCTGGGACAGATGGTGTCAAAGAAGGTGGCAGTTTTACAACATATTGCCTTAAAATACTCAGAGTTTTGTGCTATGCAAGAGCCCTCCGCTCTCCAACCATCACCACCAAGGCAGACAGGGGACAGTGCGAGTCTCCCATAGAGCATCTGATACTCTCCCCTCCTTCGCAGCTCCTTAATAAGAATTTCAACCAAGGAGGACAGAAAAAATGGTAGAGGCCACAGCAGGAGGTCAGATGCTGCAGTCAGGAGCTGCCCGCGGATGACCGTGACTGCTGGACTGAGGGTGTTGGAGAAGGCAAGCCCCGCCCGGCACTGGGCACAGCTTCTAGGGCAACCTGGATCCCTGAGTAACGAGGATGCACGTGCATGTCTGTCTGTGAAGGTCGGAGAGCCAGGAGAGGAAGCCCTGCACACAGCAGCCTGGAGATGGCTCTGTGGTCTCTGGCACAGGCCAGGGGGCGCTCTGTGCCTTCTCGCTTCTCGCTTCCATGTGGGCACATGATGTTGATTATGTCTGTCTCCGTCTCCTGCCAGCCTGAGTGTTCTTGACGGTTGGTCTTGTCTTATTTATCTTGGTACTCTTGGAACTTGGCACATGGGAGATATTGAATAAATGTTTTTTTAAATTGGGTTGAAATGTATTAAATTGGATCTACTTTGGCTTGGATTAAAATACACTGGAGATAAAAACAAAACAGAATACAGTTTGTGTGAGTTGTTTCCTCTCTCTCTCTCTCTCTCTCTCTCTCTCGCTCTCTCTCTCTTTCTCTCTTTCTCCATATATATTATCACATTAATAATGTTCTCATCTAAGTTACTCTGGGTTGAGGCTTGAAGTTTCCACTAAGGACTCAGGCCCAGCGTGTGCTCATCTGTAACCATATTCAATAAATGATCCCCATCATCATCATAGAAAGACAACCCGGAACCAGGACCTTGAGCCCCAGGCCCAATTGCTAATGAGTGGGTGGACCTAGCTGTCCTTTCACCCTCAGCAACCGAGATAAAAGTGACATACTTTTTATGACACCCTGTCCCAGAATAAGACGAGGCAGCTACGCCTTTCCCCCTAAATGTCCCCCTATCTCCCAGCCCCTGGGCTCTTCCTGTTCTTGAGTTCTCACAGATCCTGCCTGGCTGCCGGCGGGCATCATCCCTGTGGAGCTGACCATTCTGTTGAGCTAGCTGTGGGCTTCTCTGGGTCTAACACCAAACTAGTTACATTCTTTCACTACCAAAAGTGACCAGGATTTTTTTTTTTTTAACAATCTTTGGAACAGATCCCAGTTTAAGAATGAACGAAACTCAGCAGTCAGCCAAATACGACTTTTGAATAATTTAAATGAGAGCTACAGAGTCTTCTGAAAACAGCCCCAACCCTGTGCGCTCTGATGTGAACAAACAAAAAACAAAGCATCAGCGTGCAGAACTTGAGCCCAGGCAGATGGCACATTTGGCACCACGGGCTGCAGCAGCTCCCGAGACCAGCCCCACAGAGGGTGTCCACAGCCGAAGTTTGCTTGTGCCTGGATCTCCAGGTTAAATCCGTCAGCGGGTTCTGGGGTTTTATTTTTCCATATTCTAACTAGATATATCAGAGACTGAGCAAGCAGCCAAGGTCTCCGGCCTCCTTTTGACCAGAATGTCCCCTCACTTTTAGAAGGATCTGTAAATGTCACTTGAGAGGTAAAGAGAAGAGCGTTTAACTATCTCCTAAGGAAAATAAAGCTTAATTAAACCACTGCAGAGAAATCTCCTTCCTCCTGGAGCCACGGGCACAGCCCTGGTGGAGAAACACGTGATCAGGTGATTGACCTCCCCTGCCATCTATGACACCAAGCATGCCAGAGATGAGCACCAGGCACTCACGACTGCTCCACGCTAGGTACAATGAGGGCACAACAACACAGAGCTACACGGTATGTTGGAAAGACACTGACTTCCTGCAGAAAGGTAGGGCACCTACACAGAACCTACAACAAGGCTCCATGAGAGGGAGAAGGGGGTAGAAATAGAACAAAGATATAACATAAAAAGATGTTGCGTCCATTCACAACTAAAATTTTTTTTTAATAATGATAATAAACATAAGTAACTTTTAAAGAAAAGAAAGTTACTGCTGTGTTCATTGAATGTCAAAATTAAGCTTTTCTCACTCAGTTGAAGACGGATTTTGACTTCCACTGGGTTCAGCTGCGGGCAGAATCCTCTCTGACCTCAGGAACCAAGGTGGGCTTCCTGTAGGAGGGTCACTGGAGTTGGTCGCCATTCTGTTCTCTTCATTCTGCTGCAGGTGGATCAGGCACCCAGTAGGATTCGGCCCTCAGGTGCCACACACCAGTGCACGCACCACGCCAAGCCCTGAGGACCCAGATGACAGGGACTCCTGCCCTCCAGGAATTCATGGTCATCCAGTGGTCACAGTGTCCTCTCAGAGCCCTGTAACAAGTGTAATGGAGAGAGACTGTGATAATCCATGAGACTCACTGCTTCGAATCTAGATGTAGCACAGATGTAGATAAGGCTCAGTCTATTTAAAATCAAATATTTAAAATTAAATTTTAATTTAAAATATTTAATTTTAAATAGACTCAAACTACACTACACCTCTCTAGAAAGCTAGATTTAGATGGCTAAGCAAAATTCAGACAACCCTCATTGATACAGACGTTATGTACCTATAAATACCAGGTCACGGTGTGGATGAGGGGAATTAAATTCAGACAAGTATTGAGATACATATATCCAAGATTAAAGTTGAATCCCGTGTTATAGAAATATTCATTATTATTCATATATCAGAAAATCCAAACTTTTCAAATTGAAATTGAAATGAATGGCTAAGATATGTCTGATATAATTCATTAGCATGTATTTTGATTTTTCCTGTTGTGTTTTTCAATCCAAGACCTGAGAATTCAACCTGAGTTCTGTAATGTAAGACTGTAGGATAACTTCTCATATGGTTAGTAAAAAGCTAGCAATACCTCTGAAGCAGTTCAGAGTGCATTTAGGAAGAGATAAGTTACTGGGGCCTAACACTGTTATGAAAAATCAGATCTAAATTCAAGCGTGGAACCTGTCTTAGGCCTTTCTGGGCCATTTGGTCCCCGGTGTCCCCTGTTTCCTGGAGGTTATTGGTCTCCGCCTACTCACCAGCACCCTTGTCTCTTTCCATGAATCATTCCCAGCCGTCAGGGACCTCTTGTCTTCTCCTTTAGAGGGCTTCTCAAAATCACGAACCCGTGCTCCTTTTCCTGTTTCTCAAATTCTCGGGAGCACTGTGGAGCTAGGAATTCAGCCATTACTGTTGGATCACCGGGGGCAGCTCAACTGAACTGTTGGTAAATCACCTTTGAAACAGTGAAGGCCCAGCTGGTCACAGGGTCCCACGGAACTAAGCCCATCCCTGAAAAAAAGAGATCGGGCCAATTAATCAATTCTGGAAAATTGAGAATTCCACCTGAGTCCTACTCACGCAAGGAGGATTCTGCTGATTTTTAATGAGAGACCAGCAACAGCCCCTGACAATCCTGTAGTAACTACAACCAGGTCCTCGGGCTTCAAACTGCAGAACAGGCACTCGGGTGGCATTGTGAGCAACAGGCCTTAAAATAAAGAGGGGAGGGAGGCAGAGAGTGAAGACCCCTGAGGTAGGCCTGGGGCTCTTGGTCCTGTCCTCCTGTGTTTGAAGTTGACTTCCTGTGGTATGCTCCGGGCTTCTGTCTCCTCCGAGTCAGTGGAAGTCAAAATCCGTCTCCAACAGAGTGAGAAAATCTTAATTTTGACATTCAATGAACACAGCAGTGACTTTCTTTTTCTTTAAAAGTTTCTTTTGTTTACTATTATTAATTTAACATTTTTTTAGTTGTTAATGGTCACAATATCTTTTTATGGATTTATTTTTATGTGGTGCCGAGGATCGAACCCAGTGCCTCACATGAGTGAGGCAAGCACTGTGGCACTGAGCTACAGCCCCAGTCCTGTTGTTATTTGTATTTGTTAATCACATAGAGAAGTAGCTAGTCAAATGGAAGAAGAAGAATTTCGGCTTCTAACAGCTAAAAATTTGAGATGTAGATGAGATTAAACAAAACAGCTTCCAAAGACCAAAACACAAATCCACCCCCGCCTTTGAGGGTCAGCGGCCCCTCATCTGCCCTCATCTTCCTGTGAAAGTCAAATAAACTCAGGTGGAATCATGTTTTGTTTTCCAGACATCTAGAGCAGAGAAACAATGAAGATTTTACTCCTTAAGAAGAGATTATTTATCCATTCTTAAAATTCATAAAAGGAAATTGTACCATAGGATTTACGTGTTCTTTTATTAAGAGGACCATATTTTAACAGAAATGACCAGCATATTCAACAAGATGTGTCCCTGGAAATAGAGTGACATATTCTTTCACTCCTCCAAAGCCATTTTATCTGAAACATGCCCATTTCAAAGTCAGCATCAACAACAGCCTTGTTTGGAAATCCAAGGCAGCTCTGCCCTCCCGGCCCCTCTCTCCCCAGCCTCCTGCCTCTGCCCTGAACCACACCTCTCTAGAAATACTCGCTTTGTTAATGAAAACCATATTTTTAAAAAGAGAGAGAGAGAAAAGAAAAAAAAAAAAAGTTCTCCTGACCCGCGGAAACGCCTGGACAATCTTTAATGTCAGTTTCAGACGACACGTGTCTTATGAAGTCTGGGGCCCGGCTCGTCTGGCAGAGCCAGCTCTGTCCCACATCTTTATGAGAAAGAGGGACAAAACTTCTGTTTTTGGCATTTTATATTGGAGTCTGTTTTAAGCGAGGAGGAAAAAAATAGCAACGTAGAGTCTAGACAGCAGAGATGGGGGTGAAATCTGGAAGCCATTCACCCCTGCAAGGGCAGCGGCAGCGACGGCAGCAAGGATCGCCTTACACTGCCTAATTACACATGAAAAATGCACACATCATTTCTCTCAACTGCTCGGAAAAATAGATGCTCAGATGGTGCTCGGACTGTGGCAGCTGAACCCGTCGTGCGTTCGGGATGTGGGGCATTGTCTGCTGTGCATTTTGCAATGAGAGTCCCCCCCCACCCCACCCCCGCTCCAGGGAAGTAGGTACACCTCTCATCTCCCCTCTCCAAAGAGGGGGAAAGTTTCAGTGTGTTTTAAATTTGGCAAATGGACACGTTCTTTGAAGACTATTTGATGTTAAAGTAGGTTAGTGTGAGATGAAATTAGACATGTTTCTGGTACCAGGAAGGTCTATACATTAAGATCAAGACAATTGAGGTCCCGGGGCTCATTTGGGGCTCTAATTTATGGTTTGCGTCAACTTGTCACAATGAGGACTTGTAAATCATTCGCTTGGCCAGCTCACAATCACAGCCTTTTTGCCAGGCACGGTCCTACATCCTAGGCAGAATACTGACTTTTTCATATTTAAAGAAACCTTCCATACGGTGTCATTCTCTAGGAGTTCAAAGCATTTTTTACAGATATTAGCACTCAGTTGTGTACCCTTCCTGGGATCTAAGGAAGAGATGAGTGGGAGCCAGGAAGGGAGTCCTCAGAAATGTGTGTGTGCAGGATTTGATGCTGGGCTGTCTCTTCCTGAGGACAAATGAGAGGAGAAATTTAGAAGCATCCTTCACTAACATTAGAAAGCAGAGTTAGGTGTGTGTGTGTGTGTGTGTGTGTGTGCGCGTGTGTGTGTGTGTGTGTATGCGCGCGCATGCATGACAGAAATAGAGACACAGACCTAGAAAGAATACGAATAGTTTATAAAATGAGCAGCAAAATCATTTATTGACTTGCCCGAATTTTCACAGTGGCATTTATGATGAGAGCCGAAAGGATCATTCCAAGTCTACACTTTGATGCTTTCTTTGAATTTGATAGGAAAGTTTGATGATCTATTTTTTTGAGTTTAGGGTTTGTCCACAATAGGCAGGTTCTGTGCAGACCCGGGATTTGAGTGCAGGAAGTAGAGGGGACTTCGTAACTGCTTCCGTGCCGGCGTCCTGAACTCACAGCCAGGTGAGGGAGTGGCGGATGTGCCCGATTATGACGGGAGCAGAATCCTTCAAGGAAGGGTGACTTTGGTGTGCTTAGTGGAAGAACCTGGGGCTGCACCGAGGGACATTGTGTGCCGGTTGGTGGTGCATGCCTGTAACCCAGCAACTCAGGAGGCTGAGGCAGGAGGATGGCAAGTTTGAGGCTGGACTTGGTAACTTAGCAATCCTGTTTCAAAATGAAAAATAAAAAAAAAAAAAACGTTCAGCTGGGTAGTAGCTCAGTGATAGAGCACCCCAAGTTCTATTCCCAGTACCACTCCCCCTCCACACTCACAGAGAGAGAGAGAGAAGAAAGCAAGAATCAGAGCATAGAATGGAGGAGTTGACAGCACGGCTCCCCCGGGGTGAGGCCTGGGTTCTCTTATGCCAAAGCCTGAGGTCCCCTCACCCAAGTCCTGGGAACCCAGGTGCGAGGTCAGGCCCGCAGCTCCTGGCTCATATCCCTACCCCAAGCTGAAGTTCTGTCTCCTCAATAGTGACGCCCTCAACTCACAGACAAGAACCAGGGACCCCTGGGACTGTCCAGTGATGCCTGTGAAACGTGTCTCAGTCCATAAAACAGAACCCAGCCCTTCCCTGGTGTCTACAGCACAGGAGTTCAGGGCTCCTTCGGATTCCACATCCAGATGCTTAAATCAACATTGGGTGTGCTTACATATAACCCACACACCACACTGCTGCCTTAAATCATCTCTGCATTCCTTATCACACCTAATGCCATGTGAATGCCATGTCAATAGCTGTCCTGCTACTTAGAGAACAATGGCCAGGAAAGCAATCTGCACATGGTCAGGACAGACGCCACCGTCATGGCCCAAACTGTGTGGCACACAATCCATGATTGGCCAAATGCGTGGACGTGGAAACAGAAGACCAACTGGGCACAGGCTTCCAGAGCCAAGCCGTGAGAGTGCTATCAGCCTCAAAATAGCAAAACACAATTTGTGAGCTAGCTACCCTTTTCATTAACTCATTATATACAATGACCTATCAGCACATCTAGGGGTCACCAGGGTATCAGAGTCACAAGGACCAAAAACCATGACTTAAGATATCTGCAATACTCCTAATTGTGCCATGAAAAGTGAGAGTGGTTTGTGTTAGTGACAAAATCACAGTGCTGCTAATGACGGTGGGGGCCGGGGTTGTCTTCTGTGTACCTCAGAGAATGCTCGGTACCAGGGAGGCACCCGCGGGAAGGGAGATCTTTCTTTGCTCATCCAAGTTCACCAGCACCATGCCCAAGCCAGGACCTAGAAAACCGTTTTAAACATCTTTTGAGCAATAGTCTCCTCTTACCCCCGCCAGGAAGGGACACCACAGAGTTCCCTGCTGCCACCTTCCAGAAAATCGGCCACTGGTATGGTAGCCTCCTTGACGCCTGGTCTGAGTCTCCTGAAGTCCTCAGCCAGGTCCGCTGGGGTACACGCCAGTCCTGAGCCCGCTCACTCACCCACTCCCACACCCGCTCCCGTGTTTGCCCAGCTGGTGTGTACCCGTCACCTGCTCTGTGCCACCAACCGTGGAAGCCCTGGTTGTGCCCAGCTGTGAAGACAATACTCCTGGCTCTTGAGAAACTTGGGTGGAAGAGAAACAGACCAGAATCAGTGAACACAAGTCCACAGTGGGCCAGGCTGTGACGCATGCCCTGACCTAAGCCAGCCAGGTGAGGGGACAGAGAGGCCACAGAGGGGTGTCCTCAGGGAGAGTGGATAAAGGGGCTGACCCACAGAAGCCTGAGGGAGGGAGAGAGGGAGGAAGTCAGGGAGCCGTCTGGGTCCTGAGGAGGGCTGTGTTGGAGGGTTTGGGGACAGGCAACCAGGCAGTCTGGAGCCAGTAGTGGGGGGGGGGCTCCTGGGGCCAGGTTCTATGAGCTGTGGGTACTGACTAGGTGAGCATCCAGGGCCGTTGGCAGAGTGCCAGGCCTGGCTCAAGGTGTAGGACGCTCCCTGAATAATGGTGGGAGCTGAGATAGTGGAGGCTCCAAGGAGAGGTGCAGGGAGAGGCTGGGTCTGGTGCTGACCAGCTGGTCATGTCGGACCAGACAAAGGGAGGATCCAAACGCTTCCCTTGCCTGATCACCCTGCAGGGTGTCAGTGGGAATTGTGGCAGGGACAGCCACCCCTCAAAGACTAGGAGCTACTTCTCTGCACCTTTTGGTGGCAATTTCACATGCAGTGGGGCATCCACCAGAACATTCCAAAGACCCCAGCTCCCCCAAAAAGAAGGTGTGTGGGGTGACACAACAAGGTGTGTGCTTGGGTCAAACCCACCCAGCTGCAGGCACCTAGTATCTGATCATTTTGTTCTGTAGAGAGCAGACTTCCTTCCTAAATGGTCCATTCATGAGTTAACCAATTGAAGTCCAGGGTGAGCCTGTACGTATACTCTCTGCTCCTGATTTAAACGTGACCACCATTCTTCCAAGCATCTTTCCTAGATTAAATCAGTTGACAACCCAACCATGCTGTTGGACAGGTGCTGTTGTCATCTTCATTTTTCTGGTGAAAAGTAGAGCCCAGAAAGTTCTGAAGCTGTGGCCAGGTCTGAGGTAGTAAGTGGCCACCAGCTGCATGGCCTCCCTCCCAGGACAATTCCAAGAACCAGATGAGAGGTGGACACCAAACGGCTGAGAGAGAGCCAAGAGCCTGGCCAGTGTGTGGAAGCCTCATCTGACCACAGTGCCTCCTACGGAGGCTCTGAGCCAGTTTCTCCATGGAGAGGAGGGAGGGGCGGTCCTGGGTGAGAATCCAGGAAGATTCTAATGAATCCCCCTGCGTCCCTCCAGGGAATGAAGTAGCCTACACTGTGCTCTCCAGAGCCCCAGTTCTACCCTCATAAGCATTACTTTTGCTCTTTTCTGAATTCTACCCAATTTTCCTACAGTCATCTGCCATTTTTAGAAACACTGAGACTGTTAAATACTATTGACTATTAAACACTATTCAAAGAAAGACTGATACACAGTTACGCAGTGCACAATGACATAAATGACAAACCATATATATGGCGATGGCCTGTGAGGTGTTACTGCCTAGAGACTTCAAGGCTGTCCGAGAATGGACACTCTGACCTCCACATAACAGAACCACCCAATAGCTCATCTCAGGACACATCCCCTCAGTTGGGGGACACTGAATTTATAGAGACTCCTGCCACAAGACCCGTGACACACAGATTGAAGGAGCTGCAGAAGGGCCCAGGCAGCCAGGGCAGGATGGTGACTGAAGAGGTTGGGGCGGGGCCAAAGCATGGAGCATGCAGCGGGTCTTCTGATGAGATCAACTTCCTGCTGATGAAAGTACTCGTGGGACAAGCAGGGGACCCAATCAGACAGACACTTGTGCTCCTAAGTGGGTGATCCAATAGAAAAACTAAAACAGACCTGTGGACAGAGGGGGCACCAATCAATAATAGAGAGGAGCGCGTGGACACGGAGGAGAGAAGGAAGGGAGGAAGTTCCAGAGACCGTAAAAAGAAGAGGCCCAACTCCCAGCTCTGGGCCCTTCTCTCTGGAGAAGTCTCTCTCGGCCTCTCTGTTGCTCTTGCAATAAACCTGCTGTTCTTCAGTTCTTTGCTAAACAGAGACAAGGAACCCAGCACCCCTAGATGGTAACAAGAGATGGGGTTCTTAGAAGATTTGGTATCTGGGAGCAGACGTGGAGTTACAGGCACTCAGACCCCAGGTGTTACGTCACTGATGAGGAAATGTCTCAGTAGCAGCCAGAGATCACTGGTCCTGGGAGGTGGTTCTGTGACATGGTTATGGGGTTGCAGTCCCCCCAGGGGATCGGAGTTTCTTGCCCTTCACAGTCTGCAGGAGGTTCAGGGCTTCCACCTGCTACCCAGGCCACAGCCCTCTGTGTAAGTGACAGGAGGCAGGCTCAGATCTGCAAGGCGCTGCCTTCCAATGCATTTCAGAAGTTCAATGCCTCCTCCATCAGGTGGGCATGGTGTCATGTGACGGGCCCAGGGAGATCCCTAAGGGAATCTACTTCCACCGTGAAGCTGTGCAACTTGGGACAGCTTCCTTAAGCTCTCTGGCCTTTATGCTTGTATCTGTAAAACAGGGGTGGTCTAGGAACATTGCTCAAGAGCAACCTTGGTGACAGTGGGGGACATCTC
This sequence comes from Callospermophilus lateralis, assembly GCF_048772815.1. Classification (NCBI taxonomy): domain Eukaryota; kingdom Metazoa; phylum Chordata; class Mammalia; order Rodentia; family Sciuridae; genus Callospermophilus; species Callospermophilus lateralis. The sequence goes on along the minus strand of NC_135314.1, from coordinate 6,092,733 downwards.
ACACCCCAAAATTCACCATCCCAGGTGTGCTGTCCAAGGAGAAGAACTGCCATTCCCACTGTGGTCACCTAGAGGCAGACACTCCAAGTCACTTGCCCCGTCCATTTTCATGTTCAGGAGGGTCAGAGAAGGACATCTTGGAACCCCAGGGACCCCAGAGGCGAGCTTGGCTGACTCACCGTCCTGCCTGGAGAGGGTGGCTCTGTGGCAGCCTCAGCAAAAGCACTGGGCATCTGCTGAAGAGCTCAGCACAGCCAGAAGGACGCCAGAAACAGAGCCCAGCCCTCTACAGACCCTCAGCTGTCCCCCGGTGAATCTCAACCGTGCTGGAGTCTTGGGCGCCAGTCACATTTGTTTTTCTTCTGTACTGTGTTTCATTCCGGACATAAGCCTGAATTTAGAAAGAGGAGGAGGAGGAGGAGGAAGAAGAAGAAGAGGAGGAGGAGGAGGAGGAGGAGGAGGAGGAGAATAAAAGGAGGTAAAAGAGAAGGAGGAGGAGAAAATAGAAGCTAAGCACTAAGATGGCCATATATTCATCATAAGATGGCAAATAAAAAATTTCCAAGTTGCCTACAAAATACATCATCTATTTACATGGAATAGATCTGCTGTTTTTTACTGAGTGTAATTTTTTAAGTGTGGGCAGATGAACAGATTCATCCATTGCTGAACTCTATTTCCCCCGCCACTGGGAGTGGAATTGAAGGTGGTTCTTTCCTGACTTGCTGAGTTTTTCCCATGTCTGAATTTTATATTTTGAATTATTTTTACATGTCTGAATTTTATATTTTGAATTATCTTTACATGTCTGAATTTTATATTTTTCAAATAGGGGTCTAATTGCAGCTGCTGAGGGTTCCGAGGGTTTGTGTTTAATCACAGAACCACAGATTGGTACAGCTGGAAGAGACCCGTGGAGATCCGAGCATGTTCCCTGGTATTTTCCGATTTCTTCCCTTATGGAAGGTGCTTCTCTCCAGTTGGGGCAGACTCCCCTTCCAGGGAAGTATCAGACACCATGTTGGAGGTAAGTGTAGGAGCCCAGGGCGCCCTCCCCGGGACCACTCTGGCGTCCCCCCAGCTTGACACATCACTTCTGGGGTTCTCTTGGCTCCCTGCCCCGACCCCGTCAGGAGCCTCTGGTAGGCTGTACTGAGGCAGCTGAGCCCCAGGTGCCTTGGTTCTGCTAGCAGGGCGGGGACAGGTGCGGCAAGAGTGATCTGCACACCCTTCAGAATGACCTGGACTTCCAGCCACACTCTTCCTGACTCTTCTCTGAGTACCCAGGTCTTGGCCCTTTTCACTCATGGTCCCCATTTCCCACTTCCTCCACCATGGGCCTCTCCCACCCCCAAATTCTTCCTGTTTATCTCCCTCCCCCAAATTTTTCACTAGCCAGAATGTGGAACAAAACCCCTTGCCTTGTGTGTTGTAGTATAAATAATCCTTTTATCTAAGTTCTTTAAAATTATATTTCTGAAACGTCTTAAGCAATTTTGGGGGCCTGAGGGTTATCTTTTATCATTTTAATTTAATGTGAGTTTTAAATTCTTAAATGTTAACAGATTGGCTTTTTTTTTAGATCTATATGAGGGTCATGGCAAAATTGAGAAGAAGGTACAGAGATTCCCTATACCCCCCATGCACTCCCTCCACACATGCACAGCCACCCCTTTATCAGAACGAATCCTCTTTTTATAGCTGATGAACCTATGCTGACACCTCATTATGACCCAGAGTCCATAGTTTATATTGGGTTCACTCTCTGTGTTGTTCTATGGGTTTAGACAAGTTTTCACATATGTTTTTAAAATTTCCTGATGGCCTATTTTAGGGTTCTCTAGAGGAACAGAATCAACAGGAATTATAATTATAAAAGGGGTTTATTAAGTTGGCCTACTCAATCAGAAGCTGAGCAGTCCAAGAGGCTGAAGCCTCAGAACAAGAGGGATCAATGGACCCTAGTCCAAGACCAAAGGCTTGTTGAAACTCCCTGGAGAATCACTGGCAGAGACTCCTTTGAAAGAGTGAAGAGCGTGAGTCTGCTATCCTCAGAGGATCGCAGCAGCAATCAAGAACTGGTTGAAGAAGAATTGAGCTTGCATCTTCTGCTGCTCCCTGTTCTTCCAAATTTTATTCCATCCAAGTCATCATCCTATTGGACGGTCCTGCCCACACTTAGAGAGGGTCTCCATTTCAGTTGGCTGTCCCACATGCCAATCATTCCTAGACACACCCTCATGGACAACCCAGAAGCCTCTTAATCATGGGTATCTCTTAATCCAATCAGGTTGATAATTCAAATTAACCATTACATAGACCTTGATGGGTTTTTTAAATTTTGTAATTGTGATTTCATCACTCATTCTTCTTTATTTGTAATCCATCTTGTTGTGCAAACCTTCTTTGGTGATTTTTTAAAATCTATATTTATATCTTTCAAAAATAATTATTCCTCAGTCACGGCTTAAAGATTCCCTAGAATAATGTCTGTCTGACACTCCTTTCTAAATGTATGAATAAGAAAGGAAAATTTAAAAGGAGAACTGGAAGCTCCCAAGAGCACAGAACAACCATGCAGGAATCCTCTGTCTACTCCCAATGCCCCGTTTTCCAACTGGGAGGACCCCAGGAAGTCGATAGTGAAACTGTGGGGCCTTGGACCTGGTTCCATTTCCTATATACCATGCCGAGCGAAGGAGGGAAGACCCTCCAGGACTGGGGCACTTTGAAGGGATCCCACTGCAGAAAACAGTCCCCAAGACACCAGATAGACCTCAAGATGGCTCTGGTCATTCTCGAGTGGGCATGCCACCCTCTGCCAGGAGCAACCACAGTCCCTGAACAAGACCAGGTAAAACCAGCTGGACCCCTGTGAAGGGCCTATTGGAATCAACTGAGGGAAGCCAGGGACAACCAGTGGGAAACTGCGTCACCACAACCCCCAGCCCCCAAGATCTCCCCAGGAGAAAAGGCAGAGTGCATATTGTCAATGTTAGAGTAAGAGTCAGGTGAGGCGTGATCCCAGCTGTGTGACGGCCTCAGGGGTGGGCAGAGGGGCCCCTTAGTCGGTGTTAGTCACTGGTGGAAACAGGAATCAAGACAGTGCCAGACCCTCTGTGCCTGATCTGAGCAAGTCACCTTCCGATGGTGATTGTGAACCCCTGTTTGTGCAGCATGGTTGTTAGAGGACATAATTAACAAGGTCCGGTCTAGCAATGACCCGCCGCGACTCCTAAGTATAACTCCTTCTATTATTTCTGTTTCTCTGGGGTTGGTAGGTGTAAGAGAGGCTGACCAGGGGAGTGAATCACTTCCCGTGGTCATCCGCTGCCCACGGCTCAGCTATTTTTAACAGTCTACATAAAGTCATAAATCCAACTCTGGGTGTGTATTTTATTTGTTTAACAAGTGCCCAATAAGTCAAGGTGGGGGTGGAGACGAAAATAGACAGAATTAAGCCAGGAAGGAGAAAGCTGGAAAAAAAAGAGAGAGAGATGAAAAAGAAAACCAAAAAATCAACTCCCCTGATCCAAAACAATCCCTCAATAAGACGATCTTTCTTGTAACTTATTTTGGAAAACTTGTCACAAAGAGAAAAGAAAAAGGGTGATCTTTTTAGAGTGACTTCTGTGGTAATTCCCCACTCCCTAGGGAAGAAATTAATATTTAAAGCAAGAGAGCTGCCCAACTTCACAGCCAGAATGACTTTCCGAAATCCTTTTTGTCCTTTATCACTGCTGTTTCTTTCACTTCAAATATGGTATCATAATTTCACAAAATCTGTGAATAAGGAGACAAGAAATGTGAAATGGTTCACTAAGAAATGTTATAGCTATTGAGCATAATTTCACTCCGAGGCTGAATGAGGGGGTATGTGAGTTAAGACTCCAGTCACAAAAAACCATGAGACTTAGAACAACAGAAATGCACTGTCTCCCAGATGCGGAGGCCGGGCCCCAAGATCAAGATGGCGGCAGGCTGGTTTCTTTTCGGGGCTGTGGGAGGGAATCTACTCTGGGCCTTTCTCCTTGGCTGGCGAGTGGTCTTCTTCCTCTGCCCTTTCACATGGTGTCTCCTGGCTGCGTGTCCCTGTGTCCAAATTTTCTTTTCTTATAAGGAAACCAGTCCTAGTGGACTAGTGCCCTCCCTCATGACCTCATTTTAACTTAGTTGCTTTTACAAAGCCCTTGATTCCAAATAAAGGGGATCCCTGACTTACGCTGTGGTTACAGCCTGGTAAACTCATCATAAGTTCCAAGTGTTGTAAGTTAAAAATGCATTCCGTGTACCTCCACTACCTCAAACTGTAGCTTAGCCTGGCCAACCTTGAGCATGCTCAGGATGCTGGCAGGAGCCCACAGCTGGGCAGGCCATCTACCGCCAAGGCTGTTTTGCGGTAAGGTATCGGCTCTTTTGTAATGTACAGAACACCTTCATCCAAAGACCCCAGCTGACTGAGCTTGGGTCACTGCCGCTGCTCAGCATCACAAGACAGAGGTCACTGGGTGGCAGCCTGGCAGAAAATCAAAACTCAAAACCCAACCCATAGGTACCACTGAACATATATTGCTTTTGCACCACTGTGAAGTAAAAATCTTCAGCTGAACCATGTAAATTAGGGACCGTCTGTTAGGACACATACTTGGGTGCTGAGGACTTTAGAAACATGAATTTGAGGATGGGACAGGTAGAAGCCGTAAGAGCTCAAGTCTCTCAGGTGCTGTGGTTCATCACTCCACACAGGCTCTCTGTGGGGAGTACCTGCCTGACACCCCCAGCCCCCTGCCCGGCTGCCTTCTTCCATTTTTCCTTGGTCATTTAAATGTAGCCCAGGCAGAGGGAGAAGACCCAACATGAACTCTGGCACAACCCTGCTCCTGGGCCTGCCCCATGGGACATCAATTTTCAGAGCATGTCTGGTCTAGGTCTTCTTCCGACCAACACCTCGTACCCTCCCAACACTGCACTTCGGCCTGTGCCCCGGGACCTGGCGTGGAATGCGCAGCGTGCACTGTAGAAGCCTCAGGGCTGCGCTCAGCACAGCTCCCATGCTGGCCTGGACGGGGGCAAGCACACTCCTGCTGTCCAGGGCTGATGGTAGGCGTTCGAGGCTCTTCCTCCTTAGCTCCACTGTGACAGCCTGTGAGCAGCTCCGAGCAACAGGAAAAGGGGGAGCCCGGGGGTGCTGCAGGCAACGTCACCATGGGCTCCGAAATCGGACCTCCATACATTCTTCATGTTGAGAAGGGCTCTTCCTCTCTTCCCAGCCATTCCCAGCTGTAAGTCACCCTCCACTGGATGCAAAAGTCCAGTTGGCCATGGCCTTAGTTGGCAGCGCCCTGTGACTGGTGTTCCTGGTGGGCCACAATCGGCACTCCAGGCCCTTTTCTTTGTGTAAGGTCATTGTCCATCCCTCTGCCTCCAGGCTGACCTGTGTTCAGGGCTGGTGTCCACAAAGGCCTTGATTCGGTACATCCTGCGGATGACCTCCGGGTGCCATCAGGAGGGCTCCGCCAGCCTCTCTCAAGGGAAACTTGGCTCTGAGCAGCATCTCATTAACAGTAGGAGGTCCCTCCTTGCTCTGGCCAGGGGTGGTGGTAAGAGCTGAAGCCCCCAGAGGTCCGAGGATTTTTCTTTGACTTTGAGAGGGACCAGGAGCAGCTCTGCTGTTGAGCAGGCCAGAGCACCAGGACACTTCCTACTGATCGTCCTTTGTCCCGCCCTCCACCCCAACTTCCCCCTCAAGCAGGGAGCCTCTGGCTTTCCTTTCATGCTCAATGTCACATTCCTCCCCTTTGCCTGCGGCTAAATCCTCCCTAAGCAGTGGCCAGGAGAGTGTCCTCGAAAACATGGGGGCAGGCAAGAGCTCCGTGTTCAAAGTCGTTTCTTGAACCACGATGTCCCTCTACTGTGTGCTGAAGGGGAATCATGAAGAAAAGCAAGTTTGAAAATATTTCAGGCATCCAGTGGCGGTACAGATCTGCATGCCCTTACCTCTGACTAGTGACGGTATTTTCCATCCAAGTAATCAATCAGCAAGTGGAGCGTAGTGCACCCCTGGTGAGAACGTGTCACGGCAGGCTGTCCGTTCAGAGCGGGCCCGAGGTATCAGGAATCATCTTTCAGAGATTCTTACTTTCCTGTGTAACAAGACAAGAAATTCACAAAGAGCCACAATAAATTTGACTTGGGGACTGCGATTGCATTGTCCCATGCATCTTAAGTCATGGTACTGATCATGCTCCCCAGTGCTCCTGTGCTATCTGTGTTTGAAAAATGAAGACACAGACAAGGAAAGGTTTGCCCCCAAGTGCCAGGTTCTGTGCCAAGAAGGCAAAACAAAGATGCGCTGCCTGCCTGACTTCACACGACAGGCGCAAGGCCTCCGCCTCGTCTCCGCCTCACATGGCAGCCATGCTGTCTTCAAGATCAAGGGCTATCACTGAAGAATTTGCTCTGTGGTCAGCAGCCCATGCACAGATTGTGGACGGAGGACACAGGACATCAGCTTTCCTGGCATCTGAATGAAATTTGGTGACGGCCCTGGACAGGTGTGCTGTGCAGACACACCAGAGGGACCACTCACCCAGTCCCCAGTACTGCCAGCTCGTAGCCCACGCCTCCCCTGTTTCCTCACCTGAGCTCTCTGGAAGACTGCGCCATTGGATAACTTTCTTTGCTAGGTCTCGGGTTCAAGAGCAACCCAGGCCCCCACACGTGGCCATGAGATGCTGCTGCATTGTCCTGCCCAGTGTGCAGCCACCATGCTACTCCCAAGGGTTGCCCGGACCCTCTGCTCCACGCCCCAGCTGCGAACCCAGCCCTGCTCTGAGCTGGCTTTGAAGTCCTGACCTCCAGTAGATCCATGATGCAAAGTCCAGGCTGAAGGCAGGGGGCAGGACCACGGCTGACAGGACCTGCAGGAATCCAAATCACCCATCTTCCAGGCCATGTGGGTCACCCCACCAGTGGCAGCCCCCAAGAGAATAGCAGCCAGGTCACTAGAGGTCACAGATCCTCTCTACCACAGAAAGAGACCAGCAGGGACTTTTTTGAAAAAGAAAATATATGAATATCAAAGTAAATATGACTTAGCCAGAGAAGTAGCTGTTCTATTCCAAGCATGTGGGTGGTGGCACAGACACCCCACCCTCACCTCCGACTTTCTTGGGCCAATAAAGAAGATTCATGATTTTCAGTTTGCTGCTGCCAGGGTACTGAACCCCTGAGGATGTGAACTTGGGGTCCAGCCCCCCAGATGGCTGTGTGGAAAGGTATAGCTCCAATCCCAAGGACTAAAAGGGGGCCAAGTCTTCATAAAGGCCTATGTGGCTTTCTGCACGACACCCTCTGGAGAGCTGGGTCCCAAGTTTGACCTCAGCCAGGGGAGCAGCCTGGTGCCAGCCCTGAGACCCCTCCCCTCCCCGCCAGGCACCTCAGTGTGCTGTGGTGAAAGTTCCCACCACGGGCTGCCCAGCCGCCCACCAGGGGGCAGCACCTGCTGACCCTGCAGCCGGGTTCCCCTGACACCAGGCAGGTCTTGGTTGACTCTGGCTGGCCAGGCAGGTCACCATGGGCTGGGCCACTGGACCATAGGCATGTATTTTCTCACAGTTTTGGAAACTGAAAGTTCAAGATCCGAGTTCTAACAGGCCTGGGTTCCTGGTCAGGGCTCTCTCCCCGCTTACAGATCATGTGGGGGTTGGAGGGATTTAGAAAGAGAACAAACCAGAGAAATTGGGAGGGCTTTAAGATCCTCCTTCGAAAGGCCACTAATCCTATCAGAGGACCCACCTTTATGGCCTTAATGACTTTCTAGAGACCTGTCTCCAAATATAGCTCTATTGACGGTGGCACCTCAGCATGTGAACTCTGGGGGACACAAATGTGCAGCCCACAATAGGTGTGCAAAGCCCCCTCCCAGGCCACGTGTGCCACTCACTCTTGCTTTTGCTCATTTATGTCACACCTGTTCCTGGAGGTGCCACACACCAGGTGTTGGTCCCCCAAGGCTGGACAGCAGTGGGGAGCAGGAGCTGCCTCACCCACCTCAGGTAGAATGGCTACAATCAGAACAACAGAACAAAACAGAAAGGGGACCCTCATGCACTGCTGGTGGGAATATAAATTCGTACAATCATGGTGGCAAACAGTATGACGGTGCCTAAGAGTGAAAAATAGAACTACCACAGGACTGTATTGGATTCTTATAAAAATGAGATCATTAAGTCAAAGAGACACCTGCAATCCCTTATTTTTTGCAGCATTATTCATGACAGCCAAGATATGGAATCCACCTAGGTGCCCACCACCCGATGGACAATGAAGGAAACGTGGCACAGGCACACCATGGAATACTATTCAACCATAAAAAAGCACAGAATCCCATCATTTGTGACAACATGGACGAACCTGTGGGACACTGTCCAGTGCACTTTGCCAGGCACAGGAAGACAAGCACTGCCCGGTCTCACGCACAGAATCTAGGAAAGCTGACCTCATGCAGGTTCTGTCTTAGCTTTTTCACCGCTGTGACTGAAAGATCTGACCAGAACAATTGTAGAGGAGGAAAAGTTTATTTAGAGGCTCAGGGTTTCAGAGGTCTCCGTTCACAGGCAGCAGTCTCCACTCCTCGGGGCTCGAGGTGAGGCAGGACATCATGGTGGAAGAGTGTGGCAGAGGGAAGCAGCTCACATGATGATCAGAAAGCAGAGAGAGACGCCATTCTCCAGATACAAGTATATACCCCAAAGCATGTCCCCAAGTCCCACCTGCTCCAGCACACCTACCCGCCTCCAGTCACCACTCAGTTACTCCCTATCGGGGGATTAATTCACTGATCGGGTCAAAGCTCTCACCACCCCGTCATCTCTCCTCTGAACCTTCTTGCACTATCTCACTTGAGAGCTTTTGGGGGGCACCTCACAGCCGAGCCACAGCAAGTACAGAACAGAAATGTGACCCCAGAGGAGGCAGGAGGTACAGGGAAGAGATGACCGAGAGGGGCTGGTCAGCAGCACAAAGCTGCCGTTAGGTGAGAGGAGTGAGGTCTGCGTCGAGCACGGTGAAGATGGTTTATGGCACCTGTTTTTTCCAAAGTAACGGGAGATGGGATACCCTCACCCCAGGAAATGATCCCCTTTGCGGTGACAGACATGCTGATGACCCTGATTTGACTGCTCATGGTGTGTACATGCATGGTGTGTGCGTGTATCAAACAGAATTCTGTCCCTAACAGATGCGAACAATAATGGCGTGTCAACTAAAAACGAAACGAAACCTAAGAAAAGGAATACGGCTGCAAAGGAGCTGTCCCTAGTGAAGGAAGAATGAGACAAATTAACACAGAAACGACAAGAAAACAGGACATGGCCCCTCCTCCAATGATGGTAAGCGGCTTTCCACTTGGGCTCAACTTCATGTTGGTTTTTAAATGGTCTGGCCTGTAGCTCCGCATGGAAACCTTTTCCTATTCCTTCTTTAAACTTTGCCAAACAGATAAGTATCTTCCAACTTTCAGAAAATTGAAAGTGAAGTTCCGAGACTTCAGCCTCCACGTCCGTCCGGATCTGCGGAATCTAAGCAGCATTCCTACAGCTGCGTGGTACTCACGTGTCCTAACAGCCACGGGCTGGAGTGGATCCGAAGGGGGGAGCTTATAAAATGGAAGAGTACCAAGGCATTTGTTCTCACAAAGAAGCCATCGATTCTTTCTTCTCTGGCATTTTAATACGTGGATCTCCACTTTCTCCCCAGATTTGTTGCTCTGGCAAGAAAGAAAACAAGTTCCCTAAGGAGAACAGACACTGGTAGGCACAGTCATTACAAATTTGACATTTCTAAACTGGGCTTGACGGTGGAAATTTGAAAATATTTATCTATCAGAAAATAGTTTCAGCCGTGGGCGATTTGGTGAAAAGGTTTCGTTGGTGGAAAAACCATAACTCAGTGTGACTAGTTTCAACGTTAGATGTTCTTGAAGGCCACAGAATCACCAACGTTTCCAACAACCTGGAAAATTTAGACCAGCTTGGAAAAATAACTGGGGGCTGGGGTAGGTGGCCAAAGTGCTGTGAGGATCAGATAAATTTATGTGCTTCAGAGACTCGATTTTAATATTAAAGTATAATTGAAAGCAATGCTCAGGCTGAGCCTTGAAACAGGACTCTATCTGCCCAGTTTGGTTCTCCTTCTCTTTCAGACAAGTTCAAGGTAATCTGCCAAAATGAGATGCTCTGCTGTATCTCCATCTAGTTGTCTCCTGTTTGCATTTCTGGACAAAATACGAGTTTCTCTGGCTCCTCACATACTAGAGAAGGCCTCTGCCCTGGGGCACTGGCCTGTGTCTTGGTATTTTTGTGTGGCTCCCAAGCCCAAGGCAATGACCTGTCGTCTTGGCCACGCTCTGAATATCTATAGTGTACACAGCTAGTGGGTGGATATGCTGCTCTCAGCCGCCCCACAGTGTCCCTCTGACAGACCTGTCCCCGCTGGGCTGCTGTTTCAGCCTCTGGATGTGGGGTGGGCAGACCACTGGAAGCTCCCCGGCCATTTCTTCTTTGCTTTCCGCCTGCACCTGCCCTAAAAACTGTCTTGTGGACATGATCAAATTTTCTCCACCTTTTTTTTTTTTCCTATTTTCATACCAGAATTGGGGGAAGCAACTTCCTAAAGAACAGGAAAACCATCAGCAGAGAAAGGAAGAGTCCGCCCAGGCTTCTCTGCATGAACTGTGTACCCAGAGTGGAGCTCGCCGCCCTGCAGGACAAAGCCCTCCTGCCCTGCTCTGGGCGTAGCTCCTACGGCCATAGCACACTTTATTAACCTCACTCCTCGTCCTGTCCTCTGAGACCCCAGGTGCCCAGTGGACACTCTCCATTTCCACCCCAGTCGGTGTGCTGCACCCCTCCCACCCTGGTCCCTGGAAGGTCCTGCCCTGGAGTCCATCAACTCCTTCTGCCTTTCAGTCACCAAAGCCCCACACTCGGCCAGGGTCCTTGTTCGCTAACCATCCCCCCAGCATTGGCTTAACTGCCTCCCCCAGCCTCCAGGACGTACTGCCCCCTGAGTTTTGCACACTCTAATTGCCTGTTTGCACAGCTGCTCCCTGTTAGACCCTCGAGGGCAGGGGCTGCATCTCAGTCCCCATTGTACCCTCATGGCCCAGCGTGGTGTTGGGCATAGGATAAGTGTTGAACAAATATTTGATGAATAGACGAATACGATTCCAAGAGCTGATGTTCAGGCTAAGCCTTATGAAATGGATGATATCTGGCCACTTTTGACCTGCAAAAACGGCAATTTCATGATCCTATCTAATAAAGAACCCCCCCCCAGCACCAAAGAGTACTAAAAGTGGCCTCTAAAAGATGAGGGAGCCTGGATCCCATACAGAGAAATGCCAATAACCCAAAGAGGGCAAGGTGGCAGGAAAAGAGAATTTTACAAAAAGCGCTGAACAGGCATTTCCAATCAATTATATGCTGGCAATTTTTCTTGGTCTCCCAAATATTGCCCCTCAGCCTTCCAGACCATCTGGAAAATTCTTTCTTCTAGACGAAGCACGGTCATGCCAAATGTGAACTCTGCACTCTCTGAGGATCACAAGTAAGGCTGTCAAACCGTGTACTGCTATGAGATTTTAAAAAGCTTCTAAATCAGAAAATTACATTTGAGCTTATTCAGTATCCAGAGAACTCAAAAATAATGGGATTACAAATGCCAAATGCATAGTGTATGTGAGTTTATAAAAACTAACGTTCCAAAAAAAGGACTTGAGCAGGAAAATGAAGTTCAAAATAAATGAGAAAAAGTGAGATGGTCCAATTACTTTGGACTAAAGTTGAGGACAGGCTACTCTTGTCATGAGTAGTTGAGAGTCTGATGGTTAAAAATGGAAAGAACTTTTCTTCTTCCCTCTCAGGAAGTTCATCAAATCCTCTTTCAAATCCAAAAAGAAGCCATTCTGCAGGAGGCAGATCATGAGTATCTGAGCAAAAATCACAGTTCTCTGTACAAGCAGGTGTCAGCTTAACCAACGTGAGACAATTTTGGAAAATACCAACAAAAAACCAACCCCCAAACTGTGACTGCTATTTGGACCGTGTATGGAACTCACAGAGTGACGTGCATTCCACCTGTGGAGTCTGCTTGGGACAATGCCTCTGAAAGGTAGGGCACATTCAACAGAGAATCGTCTCCAAGGCAGATACTCAGAGAACAACATTCTAAAGCCGAGCTGAAGCTGGGCGCCATGCACACACCTGAACCCAGTGACCCCAAGTTTGTGATCGACCTCAGCATTTTAGCAAGACCCTGTCACATAATAAAGAGGTAGGAGGTGGCGCAGTAGCAAGCGCTCCTGGGTTCTATCCCCAGTACCAAAAATAAAAACGAAAAACAAAACAAAAAGGGCTGGGGATGGAGCTCAGTGGGAAAGTACTACCGAGTTAAATCCCCAACACAGAAAGAAGAAGAAGGGGGGAAACGTCAACCTGGAAACCCACATGGCCGTTAGCCAAGCGTCTGTCAAGGACTCGCTTCTGGAGTCCAGGGACACGCGCACGGAGGAGGAGTCACCGGCCCTCTAGGAGTCTGCCCTCTTCTGCAAAAGCTTGGCTGGCAGAAGGCCCTGGGCCAGACAGAACGTACAGGCATGAAGAAGGGCGAGAGGAGGGGCCGAGTCAGGAGCAAGAGGGCAGCCGGTGGACCTGGGAAGGACGTGACGACCTCACGCAGGAGATACCATCAAAGTGGCCCTCTCAGAGGAGGAAGCGTCTGCCAAAGGAAAAGGAGGCTGGAGCGCTTTGGTCCCGAGTCAGGGAGACTTTGACTGAGGGTGTGACATTCATACCCTTTGCGGGTGTGAAGCCGCTAAGAAAGTACAGCTCTGTCTGACACGGACACAACCACACAATTACCTGTGGTTGGTTGTTTCATTTGTGCTGAGGATCAAACCCAGGGCCTTGCACACGCCAGGCAGGTGTTCCACCACGGAGCTACGTCCCAAGCTCCTGTTACTGTTTAAGAGTGTTTTCCTTCTAGGGATAAATTTATCTCATTCACTTTCATTGATATGTTTAGAATCAGTTCTGATGTTTTATTTCCTTTTACACTTTTTGGGTTGGGTTTTTTTCTGATCTTATCACTGAAATAAACATATATATATATATATAATCAAAAACATCTGATGTGAAGAATCCTCATAGATCTTATGCACCCGAAGAACTGGCACCCATCTCAAGAAATGGCCGTGACCATCATCTAAGACACCTTCTCCAGACCTTCCCGTTCACTAGCCCTCCCCAGGGCCTGACCTCAAAGGCCACAGAACCATTTGGCCTCTTGGATTTTATATAAATAAAATTATATACAAGTGTGTCCTTTCCTGCATTGGACTTCCTCTGCCCAACATCAAGCTGAAGAGATTCAGTGGCATTGCTGCCTGTGCTTGGAGTTCATTCATTCTTCCTACTGAAGAGTTCTGCAGTGTGTGGCTATACCATGACCAATTCATCCATTCCCCTGCTGAGGGGCATTTGAGTAGTTTCCCATTTAGGGCAATTGGAAGGCGTGCTACCATGAACACTCAGTGCTTGTTTTTCATGAACACATGTATGTGTTCCCGTTTGGCACACACCTAGAAATGGGACCGCGAGACGCAGGGCTTTGGACTGTCAGATGTAGTAGGCTCTGCCAAGCAGCTTTCCAGAACAAACTCACATTTCACCAGCACTTAGAACTTCAGTGATTTAAGTAACAAAAAACCCTTAAGCCCCTCAGACAACAAGTACCTATTGAGGAACCTCCTTCCGTACCAAGTGATCGTGACCTGAAGGCATAAGTCTTCAGTATTTTTAGCAGCAATAGGAATCACCTACATGTTGTTGAGAGGGAGGAGACCACAAAAAGAAAAGTGGTTCTGATAAGCATGGAGGACTCCTTTCCAAGACAGATGAATTCTGTGAAGTAAATAAATGTCAATAAAATGGCACAAAATAACAGTTGAGTGCTACCAAGATGGAGCCAGATGGCAGTTAGGAAACAGATGTTTCCAGGAAACGATGACTCTTGTTTTGAATTCCGCTGGCCAGGAGCTGGTAAAATTGCCCACGTCAGACTCCAGGGATCTCCTGACAACCATGCTTATCTCGTTTTGCAAAGAAGAATTTCCTGGGAAACATTGGGAAGAAAATGCTGATAAGAATTGTAAAACCCACAAGATAAATTTTTAATAATTTTCCAACTTTTCTCATAGAGGCATTATATACTAGCACCATTCGCCTTAAAAAATGTTGAAAGAAATTGCAAGTGAGGTCCAAAGTGACTGGAGACAAAAGGTGAGATCTTTTCTGAGCCACAATCAAATACAGTGGAAGGGGTGGTGGAGCACATGGGAACGGTCCCCTATGTGTAGGGTGCAGTGCAGGCCCCCAGGCCTACTACAGGGGCATAAAAGAGTTCCAGAAGCAGATATAAATCTTACCCATTTAGTCTCTTCCCACATCTCTCCAGTTGTTTCTTCCCAATGCCACAAAGCCCAGACTTTGACGTGGCACCCAGAGCCATCTATGAGCTAACTGAAATAGTGCCTCACATCACAATATCAGACCATCTCTAGCTTATGCACCCTGCCCTGCTCTTCTGATTTTCCACTCAAGTTTGCAGTCGACCTGCAGTTGCTGTTGGGAATCCTTCCCTCTCACTTGATCCCTTCTATATTTCCAATATCTACTCTACTTCCATTTATGACAATTTGAGAAATTCTCTTATTCCATTTTTTCCTGTGATACACAAAGAAGCAAAAACATGACTCAAGAAATGTCTTGAAGGCGAGGGAGTAAGTCATAATCAATAGCAAATCACCTTCTTTCTCAGAAAAAAAAAATCCTCTTAATTTTGCTTTCAAGATGGTCTGGAATAATATCTATATCATGATCCTTTACAGTTTCATGGTATTAAAAAGGGCTTGTTGGAAATGAATCATTTTGTACACATGTGTCAAACCCAGTCTTTTGAAATAATGTAATTTCAAAAACCCAGTGTTTTTGAAATAGTGTAATAATGTAATTTAATCACTAATAAATTAAATTACAAACCAGGGGCAGAATTTTAAAAGAATCATTGCTTGAAAGTGAGAACTGGCTTACAAGCTTATCCTTGTATTCCCCAACTTTAGAGATAACAAAAATACCTATAAAGGAAATCCTGAACAGTTTCATTTTAAAAAACCAAAATCCCCAAATCTGCCAATGGTAAAGATAATTCAAATTGACAAAGATTTTAAAAATTTCAATGTAGGTGAAGTTTGCAAAAGTACATAGTCTTGTTATATGTCGGGAACTATCAATTCATTTAACCTTTGCTTGTTGCTATAGGCTGCCGTATGGTGTAAGGTCGGATTGGGGGACGTTTGTTAAGTCTAGTAACTTTCATGGCACCTAATTTCACTGTAAGGGCACAGCAGAAAGTGTATGTATGCAAAGATTCTATTCACAGGGCGCTTCTCTCAGCTGCGTTGGAAGAGCAAATATTTGGAAGCAATTTAACTTTTCCAACAACAGGGAATTAAATAAACGAAGACGCGGGTATATGATAGACTATGATGCAGTCATGAAAATGATGTGTGGAAACTATCATGGCCTATTATAAATTAAACATCAAAACAGTGGCCAAACAAAGTGTGCTCTGTTACACCAGCGTCCCGGAAATCAAAAGCACCCTCTCTAGAAAATGAAAAACAAAACTGTGACGTGTAGATGTTGAACTTGAACCATGACTTTTAAATGTGGAACATCATGGAAAATGTTTATCCTTGGTATTTTTTAAGTTTCTTATTATTAATGAACCTCCCACGGAGCCCTGGGTCAGGGCTGTGTGCCAGCCTGCAGGCAGGTGACGGCTCCCCCAGGACTCACTCTTTCCCTCAGGACTCCTGGGTGGAGGGGCTCCAGGCCATCAGCACGCCCCCGTTGGGGAGCGAGGAGGGAACACTAGGTGCCACGGCAGATGGCAGGGAGAGTGATGATTCTGTTCCTGGAGGACTCGCTGACACTCACCTTTCTTCATTGAACTACCAAGTTCTGCCTCTGAAGAGGTTCTTATGTCAATATGTTAATTAAGTCTTTCATTCACCGAAAAAACGTTTTCGCCTGGTATATGCCAGTCACTGTTGCAGACAAATAGGACAAAGTCTCTACGTCCACGGGTTCCATCCTGGTGAGGGGCAGATGGAAGAGAACTGTAGAAACAGCTGACGATGCTGTGAATCAGAAAGTTGAGGTTGTGCTAAGTGTCAAGACATGTAAGCCACTCGAGATGATAGACAGTAATGGTTTAGGAGAAGGGGGCTGCCTGAGGGCTCGAAAGGACTCTGTGAGCAGGTAACCCTTAGGCTAGACGTGGGAGGAAGAGAGATCCAGCAGAGAAGGGTGGGGAAAGGTGTTCCCTGCAAAGAAATGGCAAGTGCAAAGGTCCTGAGGTGGGAAAGACACAGGCCTGTTTGAGCATGGGTGAACTCTAGTGACTGAAGGGCAAAGTGGGACACGCTGTGATGGGAAGGTGAGCAGAGGCCACAACCAGCCTGATGCGGCTGCTTTAGCTTTAAGGTGCCAACCATAGTCAGTTGGAAATGTCTATTAAGTTGAGATTCCCCGAGTTTGGAGCTCTGGGAGAGGCAGGGACAGCCCATAGAGATTTGTGGACTGGCCAGCATGTGGATGCTTTCTAGGGCCACCAACTCACCTCAGTTTGCCTGGGGTCTACTCGGCTGGCTACATCCTTCATCCCAGGGTATCCCCCAGTCCCAAGAGAACTGTGACGAGAAAGGATGACGTTACCTGGGAAAGGAGAAGAGAAGGGGCCCACGCTTGACCCCAGGGACACTGGTGCCCAGAGGTCAGGGAGGAGGGTCGGAGCCCTGCTCCGTTTCAAATCAGCCAGAAGCTCTCCTGGAGTCAGTTCAGAGAGACTCCAAAGAGCTCTTAATTGCACAGGGAATTGGGGGTGCAGAGCAGAGACCTCCCATGTCCATCTGTAGGGATCATGGAAGGGGCATTTTCAGAGACCAAAGCTTCCCTTGGAGTGGTGAGGAGGAACAGGAGGGCGGGACGGCGGCTTCCTAGAGGGACAGATGCCAAGGTTAGAGAGCTGCTCAGAGTAGCTGACCCAGAGGCCCAAGAGGAGGAGGTCAGGGCTGAAAGGCTGGGGAGGCAAGGCCTTGACTGTGAACTTGATCCTGTGGGGGCAGGGCACAATGGCGTCAAGGGTCACCTGATCAGGGTTGCATTTCAGAGGCATCAGGGGCCAAATGCAGAGGAAGCATTAGAGGAGGGTGAGGAGGAAGGCAACAGGCCGTTGAGGGACCTTCTGCAGCAGACCCCATGGTGTCCTGGGGATCGTGTGGAGACGGAGAAGAGGGGAAGGACACGGGGCAGTGTCCAGCCTGGCCCATCGACCACCATGCAGCCGTGGGGGCCAGAGCACAGGGCTCCCTTCACTTGGCGTCACAGCCACACCGGGATGGCAGGGCCCCTGGAGGGGGAGCACAGCCCTCAATGGTGCATTTGAATGTCTCTGGGCACAGACTGCCCCTCGCCAGCGGGCAGCAGGAGACTGTGGGCCACGTGGACACGGGCAGTGTGGGCAGTCTGGGAACACAGCTCCATGTGGAGCAAACTGATAGATCACGGAGCCACTGTCCAGCCCCTCAGCAGGGAGGTGGGGGCAGAAGAGAAGGCTGGCTGTGGGCTGTTCCGATTCTCGCTTTTGCTGCCTGTGCTTTCTCAAAACTTCCCCAATCAACATAAATTATCTTTAGAAAAGAGAAATCGATAAAAAGCTATTCTTAAAAGGGAAATGTGCAGGAGTCAGTGAAAAAAAAAAAAAAACAGAGAAGGAATGGAAAGATCGTGGTGCCGTGCTGGGTACGGGAGGTGGGGAGCGCAGGCCCCGGGGCTCTGCAGTCACGGACACAAGGACGCATGTCTGCTACTGGTCACTCACCTCCCCTGACGCTGCCACTGGCACCCTCATGTGGTCTCTTCAGATGGCTGTTTCTGCTCAGAAGGTCCAGCCCCACACTGGGCTCACAACCCGGAAACCCTCCCACCCATCTCAGTTCATTGATCACTTATCTTTTTTGCGGGGGAGGGGTACTGGGGATTGAACTCAGGGGCACTTGACCACTGAGCCCCATCCCCAGCCCTGTTTTGTTTTTTATTTAGAGACAGGGTCTCCCTGAGTTGCTTAACGCCTTGCTTTTGCTGAGGCTGGTTTTGAGCTTGTGATCCTCCTGCCTCAGCCTCCCGCACCGCTGGGATTACAGGCGTGGGCCACCGCACCTGGCTGATCACTTTACCTTTTTACCGAAATACACTGGACCTCATCTGTGTCCATGGTGGAACCGGGGAGAACGGAGGTGCCCAGAGAGGAGGAAGGGCTTCTGCTCCCCGTCAGGGCTCCAGCGTCTGTTCTCTCCTCCCCTCTTCCCAGCCAACCAGGTGCCGTGGTTCAGAAGCCAAGACTTGGATTTATCACTTCTTTTGTTCCAAGCCACCAGGAGTCACAGTGCTACCCCACAGGCTGCAAAGCCCCTGGGGGAGTAGAGAGTGGTTCCAAGTGTGGATTCAGAAGCAGAACCACCCGGCTCGAGTTTCTGCCCCCAGGTTTATGAGCTGTGTGACCCTGGGAGAGGCAGGTGTCAACCTCCTGTGCAAAGCGGCTTCTGGCTGAGAGGGTCCGCCCGCCTCCCTCCCGGAGCTGCTGTCCAAAGGCCAATGCAGACTCCTCCGGCCGGCTACTCCAGAGCCTCACTGTCCAGGTCCAAGATGCGGCTCTCCTGCGGTGAAGAGGGAAGACCCGACTTTAAGGATCTGTCGAGTCAAGCTCTCTACGGCAGCTGGTCTCCCCAGCCTTCCAGGAATATCCCAGAACGCAATCTTTCTCTCGCGCAGAGTTGTCTTTCCTGTGGTTTGTCAATCTAGGAGCCAGTGTGAGGACGATGAATTAATTTACAAGGAGAAGAACCACCCTCGGGTGACAGGTTATCACTACTCCCTCCCAGAGGAAAATATTTGCAAGAGGATAAATGATACTCAAAGGCAGCCTGGTCAACTTGAAAACAGCCCTCAGAGTGAGTCGGGGGGATATTCAGTGCTGTGGTCCTCGGGGGACTCTGAGGCCCCTTTCCCCGTGGGGTGTCCCTGTGTCGCAGTCCCTACACTGGGTCCTGGGGGAGGGCACTGTCTCCCTGGGATGGTTGCCAAAGCTTCCTGTGAACATCCTGTGGACAGAGCGTTACACGGGAAGCTTCCCCGAGGAGACGAGAGGTAATCGATTCCAGAACACGACCGTACGACAGACTCCAAAGCAAACATTTCAAAGTCGGTGATTCCTATGGCTTGAACAAGACCCCTCAAGCTGCATGCCGGGAACCTGCTCCTCAAATTCACGTGTTGATGGTGCATTGAGCGGGGTTCCTTGGAGGGATCAGGATTCGATGGGGTCATCAGGGTGAAGCCCCAGGTGGCAGCGGTGGCTTCCCAAGACCAGGAAGAGAGACCTGAGCTGTGAGCTTGCTGTCTCTCCAAGGGCTGGCACCAGGCTCTTCGACTTCTCAGCCTCCAGAGCCATTCACCACACAAACTGCTGTTCCTTAGAAATCGTACGGTCTCAGATATCTGTTTTAAGCAACAGCAAGTGGGCTAATATGGTGATGAAGAGCTGGTTAAAGAGCTCATCTGTATCAACGGTAAAAAGAGGTCGGTCTCAGCGGATGGAGGATTTCTTGGGAGAGAGCGCCGAGCCTTTTCCAGGGTGGGAGTGGGTGTCCCCCTTCATCTCCAGCTGAGGGACCCACTTCCACAGGTGTCCTGGGCTTGGGGAGAACTGGGGGACAGAAATCTAACACTTGAGTGAAGACTCCACAGAGAGGCGTGGGCACAAAGAGGGAGGCTGATCCCAGTGACCTGGGAGGCTGAGGCAGGGGATCACAAGTCCAAAGTCAGCCTCAGGATCTTAGTTTTCGTGAGACCCTCAAAATGAAAATATAAAAGGGCCGGGGACATAGTTGGATGGTAAAGCACCCCCGGGTTCAGTTCCTAAAACAAAAAAAAAGGTGGGGTGGGGAGGTGTCGAGGGAAGCTGGACGCGGTGGACACAGACACACCTGTACCAATGGAATAGAGGTTCCCCCGGGCCAAGCTAATGACCCTGCAGAAGAGACTCTAGATCCACTCTAGAGTCTAAATGCCCACTAAAGGGCGGCCCCCTGGGAGGTGTTGGGGGCTCCTACCAGGACAGCCTGGGAAACAGACCTCCCATCCCCAGGGTTGAGCAGTAGCAGGAAACCCGCGTCACCTGCCGGGCAGAAGGCAGGCGAGTGTTGGCCGAGGGTCTGCGGTGACCTCACAGAGGAGCTGCTGCAAACACAAAGGCACAAACGTCTCCTGCTCAGGGACTGCTTGTCCATTTGGTCACATCTGTGACGTCAGTGACCAGCCAAGTCCAATCCCTGAGGGACGCAGCCACCACTCGGGTGTCATTTGATCATCTATAAAGACAGGAAAGTGGAAAGAACCCAGAGGTGGCCCAGGCAGAGAAGCACTGGGAGAAAGGACTTTTGCCCCTTAGTGGGCCATCTCTGTCCACAGCCAGGTGGGCCACTGGGTTACGGGGCAAGCCGAGGCTCCCACAGGCAGCCCCAGGCCGTGGATCTGGAGTCCACCCTTGACAAGGGCCCAGCGTGGCCTGGCCAGAGCTGCAGATGCAATCTCGCTCATGTCAGTTGGGGTTGATCAGGGACACAGAAGCACCCGGAAGGGACGGATCATAAAAGGATTTATTATCTTAACTTCGTACGATATGGGAGCTCCTTCAAGAGCCCCGCCAGGCGGTGGGCTTCGTGTGGAGAGGCGGAGCGTGGAGTTTGCAGGGCTGCAGTCACGCTGGGACAGCTGAACGTGGTCTCCTGGAGCAGAGTCTAGAACCTGGAGAGACTAGTAGTGATGCCAAGGGCCTGCTGGTCTGCAGGGATAGGCCAGGCCGTTCTACTGGGTGGAGGGGAGGGGACTGAGGTGACCCCACAGCCCCCGATCCCCAGTCTTCCTGGGATGGAGTCTGCCGCGCAGAAACTTTTCCACATTCTCCCATCCTTCCCAACCCATTTTCCATCACGAATGGAGACTAAGAGTCCACCCCTAATGGGGCTTAGGGGAGGGAGTTAAGGGCAAGACGATTTGGGTCAGGAAGTGGAGGTGTTTCTGACCAAGGTCATGGTTTTCAGATGTCGAAGGGGCCTGTCATGTTCTGCTGGAGCCTGAATCATCCCATGGGGCAGAACTGTCCGTCATTCCTGTCTCCCGGGTACAGAAGAAGTGAGGTTGGCACTGCCCCATCCATGCCCTGAGCTCACAGGACGGAGGCACAGCCATCCCTTCAACCCTTCTGTACCCACTGGTGAGGGCAGAGCCCTCAGGGACTGATCTCTTCCTAATGGCCCCACCTCTCCACACTGGTGCACTGGGGGTAAGCTTCAACATGAATTTTGGAGGGATACAAACATTCGACCATAGTGGCCTCCAGGCCAAGGGCAAACGAGGAAGAAGTTTCATTGTCCTCCAGCTCCATCTCGTAGATAAAAGGTCTCGTGGAGGATTGAAGCAGTACGTGCAGAAGGGATCCAATGTAGCAACTGAAGTTTTCCATGTGTTATTTACAGAAAGGTTAACATGCAAACATCCAGAGCCCTGATCCAGCAGACTGGGATCAATTCTAGGGGACAACTCAGGCTGAGGAACAGGTGAGGTGAACCATCCTTGGTCCCATTATACCGACTCAGAGAGGGAATCCATCTGGCTCAAAAGGCCTGCTTCAGGTTCCACAGCAACTGAGCTATAGCCCCAGAAGTAGTATGGATAAATAGATAGAAGGATGGATGGTGGATGGATGGGTAGAAGGATGATGGGTGATGAGATAACTGATGAATGAACAAAAAGATAAATGTTTGGAGGATGATGGATGGGTGAATAGATGGAAGGATGTATGATGGATGGATGGATGGATGGGTAGAAGGATGGATGGATGAATGGATGGGTGACTGGGTGGATGGTTAGAAGGATGGCTAGATGATGTATGTTTGGATGGATGATGAATTGA
Source organism: Callospermophilus lateralis (assembly GCF_048772815.1). NCBI lineage: Eukaryota > Metazoa > Chordata > Mammalia > Rodentia > Sciuridae > Callospermophilus > Callospermophilus lateralis. The sequence goes on along the minus strand of NC_135314.1, from coordinate 6,070,575 downwards.
TGAGTGGATGGATGGGTGGAGGGATAATGGATGGATGGATGGGTGATGGGTGGAAGGATGATGGATGGATGGAAGGATGGATGGATGTGTGAATTGGTGGATGAATAGATGATGGAAGTTTGGATGGATGATGGATTAATGAGTGGATAGATATGGATGGATGGTGACACATTCCTTCCTGCAGGACCACATTTAGTCATGTTCTTTTATATCATCTAGGACAAAGGTGGGTAGCAGAATATGTCAAAAGAGAGTGGGTGCTCAGTGCTGCTGTCTTATAAAGCTTTGCCTCATGGATAATTGCTTTGAAAGAACATCTGCGTGTTTCGGTGTTAATCTTGATATTCTCACTCTTCACTAAGACTCTGGAAGAAGGAGAAAAATCACATCAGGACTGAGAGTTGGCATTCATGTCTTTCAGTAGTATCTCCCGTGGACCTGAACAGGCTCACGTGCATGGACAGGCACTTCACCGTTGAAAGACGGGATTTGGCATGCCTTAATTCATTCCAGCTTTGCTTTTTCAATCAAGCCAAAAGACAAACACACGTTTTAGTTCCCCTGATCCCCTTCACCCAGAATGCAAGTTGGCCTCCCTTTAACTTGAGAAGCAGGCTGCAAACCCACATTTTGCTTGTGTGACAGTAGGAACTGATACTTTCCTTACACATTCCTTCAAGCTAAGCCAATTCGACTAATTAAATGAACAACTCCTCTGAACCCAACCAAAAGCAGCCTGGCCAGAGCCGGTCCTGCGGGGAGAGGGCATCCGAGGCAGAACACGTTTATCAGCCGGCCAGGGGCTGCGGGACCTGCCGCCTGCCAAACCCAGCAATTACATTTTGCAGTTTCCCGATTAAACAGTGTTTAAACATCTGCTACTTAAACGATACTTAAAAAGTCATAAATTAAAGGCAGGGGGAGCAGAACTTAAATACAGAAAGTGAGCAGAGGACCAAAAGGTCTGTATAAATAGAGAAGCCACATTTTTCCATTTCTGAAACGATCCTTTGACAATTTAAAAATAAGCACTAACTCGGGTGTCCAGGGTATAAAATAAATCTGAATAAGCCTAATGAGAATCGGGCAGTCGTCCCAAAAGAAATTCAATACCTCTGCCCTCTTGCTTTCCACTGGTCTGCGTTTGCTGTGCATGGACTTGCAGTGGGGGAGGCTCACCCAGCCACTCAGGCAAGACCTGCGGCTGGAGCCCTAACTCCCCAGGCACATTCAGGCTGGGCGGCCCCAGGACGAGGGCCTAGACACTGCACACTACGCATGCAGAAGGTAGTTTTACTGGGCCTGATGACTTTTTAAAAAGGATTTGCCAATCTTCTGTCATATACAGTTCAGTTTTAAAGAACCTTATCAGTGATCACTTGTAGTTAGCAAAAACTGTTACATTTTGGCATTTATTGTCTCTCTATTAAAAGTTAGATAACATTGTCTTGGTCCCTTAGTTTAACCATCTCTTTCATACACATGCTGTTATTTAAGAAAAACCCACAATATACAGCAGCTCCCCTGCCATCAACCCACAGTTTCATTTTCTATGGTTTCAGGTACTTGCAGACAACATGGATCTGAAAATGACAAATAGAACATTCCAGAAGTAAATAATCCATAAGTTTTAAATGGATTTAAATGTTGAGCAGCAGGATAAAATCTCAGGCCATTCCACACCATCTCACCCGCTGTATATGCTACCTGCCCAACAGTCGCTCAGCACTGTCTTGGGTGTGAGATTGTTGAGCTGTCTCCATTCTTGTGTTTAAGTAACCCTCATTGTGACTAATAGTGGCCCCAAAGCAAACGAGTAGTGGTGCTGGCAATTCAGATATGCCAAAGAGAAGTCCTCAGGGGCACTCTTTACATGAAAGCATGAAAGTTTTCCACTGAAGAAAAAAATCATACTCTGAGGGTGCTACGTTCCACGACGAGAACAATTCCATCTGTGAAATTCTGAAGAGGGAAGAAAAGGTTGTTCTAGTTTTGCTGTCATCCCTTGAGCTCCCAGTTACAGCCACAGTGGCTGTAAGGGCTTAGCTAGGACAGAAAGGGCACTAAGTGAAAGAGCTTTGTTTTCCTGGTTCAGGGGTCCACTGGAGAAAAGGGGGTTGAAGATGCTCTGGCAAACCTGTCTCAGAGGGAAAAGTTCATTCCCAAGGTTCAGAATGAAGCCACGGCATTGCATCTGAATGGGAAGAAAGGAGATCTGTGCGAACAGTCACTGGAATGGGTTCTGCCCATCAATTTATACAAATGCAACTCTGCACATTTCCTGTAGCACACACCATTCCTCTCCCACACTCCCCCAGACCCCCTCACGCAGCCCTAAACAACATTGTTCTTAGGGTTTACTCTTTATTAACAGTAATCGCTTTGGCACTTAGCTTAAAAGCAGGTTTTCTTCTATGCACATCGATGTGGGTGGAAGCTGGGGTTGAGGGATGGCATCCACAGGCCTGGAGTGCGCACTATTGCAGCTAACACTTGCTTTCCTCGTCCTTTTCTGATCCGGGCCTAAAACTAGCTTCTCTCCTTGGACTCTTGTAGTTACCAGGGACTTCAGCTTTCTCTAACTAGGTCTGTGCATCTCCTGTGCATCATAGAAGCACTGTATCCAACAAGAGCTCGGGACTCAGAATGGGCCCACCCAGGTCTCATCTGCCTCAGCCTCACAGGTAGAATGGTGTCAAGGAGGAACTGTGCCTGTATTTTTCATTTGTAAAAGTAACATTAGGAACATCCTTGCATCCCTCCCAGGACCACAATCGAGTCCCCGGGTGACCTAATCACTCTTAGGGTTTTATATGATGATGTTGTTCTGGGAGTTCTCTCACAGTAAAAATTTAAAAATAGATAGAAAAAGGGGCCTGTGACCAAAGACCTTTGAAGACAGGTCACCATACTGTCCCAGTGCAGCAGGTTCCGAGGGGAGATGCCCTGTGCGTTCGGCGGCATCAAGTTTCAAAATAACTTTCACCGTATTTTCTGACTTTACAAATAAATACATGTTCTTCGCAACATCAAAAAAAAAAAAAATGTGGACGAGAACAAGGCCAAGAATCACTCAACAGCAGATACCAATCTTTGACATGTTTGTAGTGGTTTCTACCTGTCCACGCGTCTCTATGACACATGACACATACAGGAAGACTGGCATTATTTGCTACAAAATATGGGTCCTAAAACTTGTGAATCATTGTTCATGTTCCTGAGAACAAAATTGCCCCCCAGATCAGAACTGGCCCAATGGTTAGAGTGGAAATTCAATTTCTGCTTGGCAGTTTTACCCTGTGCTATGTTCTAGGAAAGTGATCTAAACTGGGGGCACATTTGAGTGATAGAAATGAAATACCAGGTGTCCGGCAGGAGGGAAGAGCTGCTCGGGTGGAATGACGTCCTTCTTCAAGTGAATTTACCGAGAGACCTCAAAGGCAGGAATGCTTGACATAATCTCCCCCAGGAGAAGTGGATATTTTATGTGGAGTTTATCAGCGATCCCAGGGGGAATCGTCCAGAAAGAAAATAGGCCAAGGGATAGCGAGGGGTCTCTGAAATGGAGAAAACATATAACATTCCTTCTGTTTGCTATTTGTCTGTATATTTCTATATTCTCTACAGTGGGCAATTATTTCATCGAAAAGACCCGAACCAAAGTAAATGAAAATACTTAGTGATAATCGCCGTTAGCAAACACGTATTTCATAAGGAACCGGGTTCATTTTGCCAACCCAGGAGCCACCTCCTGCAGACTCAGGCCGTATCTGAGCAGCCTAGTCTTGGAGGTAGTGACAGAGCAGGGCAGAAGGGGCCGCCCCGCCCCTGGGTCTCCTCTGGGGCAGCCACGCCCATGACACTCCTCCTGGAGTCACCATGCAGCCCCAAAGCCAGCACCTTCCGTGGGACGCCCACCTCGGCAGGGCCAGTAGCCAGTGCGGTCACCCATGTGTCTTTGTGGTCACAGATGGATTTCGGTAGAGAGGTTTCCTATTTTTTCCATCATGCATGTCTACGACTCTATAATCAGAAAGACACATTCACGTTTTGAAAAGAATATGCGTGGAAATTCACTGGAGGGGCTATAAAAGTAAAGATCCAAATAAGAAACATGTGTAACTTTTCCTCAAATAAACTTCTACGGGTGCCTCGCCTTTGACCCCGCACCCGACAGCCCTGCAATGCCTGGCGGGGGGGCTGGGGTGCATTTCCCAGGGCACCTAGAGGGGTCTCCAGGGCAGCTCTGAGCAGTAACAACAGGGGGTCCCATGTTCTGAATAGACACCATCATATGTGACACTTTTCTATTGTCGATGTCCGGGGAATGCAGGGGACTCCCTCAGTTCCCCCGATTCCAGCTGATAGCATGGGATAACTCAGTGGGCAGCAAACCGGAGCCAGGGAGCCGAACCAAGCTCCTGCCTGCTCTTGTACATAAAGTTTTATTAGAACACAGCCGTGCACACCCATTTGTCCCCATGTGGCCTGTGGTTGCGTTTGAGCGTCCCTGGCAGAGCTGTGGAGTAGCAACCAAGGGTCTGTGGCCCACAAATGGAAAATATCTATGATCTGCCCTTCACAGAAGAGTCTTGCCAAACCCTGATGTTTCGTGCTTTGACATTAAAAATGTCGTGGTCTGCAAAATCAGTCTCAGAGAAGCTTCCGGGTTTTCTCTTGATAATGCAGCTTTGCCTATGTCGACATTAGACTTCCTTTAGGGAAGCACACTGAACCATTCTGGATTCCCTCTGGTAGCAAGGAACAGAAAATCTGAAGGTGGCTAACAGACATTGGGTGTGTCTGAGACAGGAAGACCAGGACTGGCTCGGCATCTCCCTGGTGCCACTGGCTGTTTCCATCATTAGCAGAGAAGATTTTGTCCCTGGGCTTTGGCCTCCTGATCACAAGATGGCTGCAGCAGTCATAGTCCAGCAGGAAAAAGAAAAAAAGGTAAACAAGCCAAGTTAGAAAAGCAATTCCTTTTTATTCAGGAGGGAGCTGCTGTGCAACTCTTCTTAACACCCTAAGCTACATCCTGGGGCTTCCTCGGGTGACAAGCTTGCCTGGACAAATCTTGAGCTACACATGTTGGGATCCCCAACCATACAAAGGTTCTAATAAAAAAGTCAGGGGGAAATATGTAAATCGGGCGGCAGCTGGTGGTGTCTGCTCCACACCTTCCCCACGAAAAAGCCTCCTTGGTTGAGTGTTTGGTGACTGCTTTCAGAGGGTGCTACCCACCCGAGGAGCAAATGAGTAAATGGATAAGAGCTAGAGGTTGACTGACCTTGACCCACCCACCAGCAGCCAGCCGTCCTGGGCATTGCACCATCCTTCCTAGAACCCCTGGGGATGCCCCTCCTGCTTCTCTGAGCAGGGCTCCCAGGCCTTCCCCTGGGTGAGCGCACCCTGCGTTGTTGTGTGTGTGTGTGTGTGCTCACATCTGTGGGTCCTTAAAGAAGTCCCAAATGCAGCCCGCGACCCGCCCCCCCTCCCTGCAGCTCTGACTCAGCCCCCACCTCTGAACGACCCCCCTTCCCCTGGGAGCTCCTCCATAGATCTCCCCAACTTCCTTCCTCCCTGAGCATTTTCATAGCATTAGAAACCAAACAAAATGTGCTTCATCTTTAAATAAACTCACAAGCCTTGCTTCATAAAAGCATCCCCCTTTCCAAATGTTCCTCCTTCCCCCGCTTCCTCTCAGGATGGATGAATTACAGACGTGGAAGACGATTCATCATGCTAAGGGACGGTGCCAACGGCTCATTTCTCAGTGGAGGCCAGATTTACAGGGACCTTGGACCAGAGGGAGGTGCACTGTTGAACACAGGTGGGGTCTCGGCCCTGCTGTCCCCACGGGGGTCATTCCCTCACCTCCCCGGCAGCTCCCTGGAGGCACTGGCTATACTCTCTCCCTGCCTCGCTGGCACCTGGGGCAGCAAGACGCCAAGAATCCTGCAAACAGGGACTCGCGCCAGAGAATTCTAAAGAGCGAAAGCTAAAAGTGCTCTAGGGATCCCGGCAGCTTCCTAGTTGCAAGACTGAAATCCCCAGGCCCAGAGAGGTCCAGGCCTCCGAGTCTCTTCTCCCAGTTTTATCTGTGACCTTAACGCAGTGTGGCTGTGCTCTCTGGCTCCCACTGTAGGGCTAGAGTCGGCCCAGAGTGAGTGTATACAATAAGACTTGCCGAGCAGTGCGCGTGCGTGTGTGTGTGTGTGTGTGTGTGTGTGTGTGTGTGTGTAGCTGCTCCCTGCTCGACCAAACCAAAGGTGATAAAACGCAGGAAAATAAGACCACCATCAAATGTTCTCCCACTCTGACAGGGGTCTCCCTCCCAGCTGCCCCAGGCCAGGCGGAGCGGGGTCCCTGCACCCTTCCCTCTGCCTGCCCCCAGGCAAAGCTCCTTCTCCCACTGGATACTGGTCTTGTGCGGGGTATGCAGGGAAATTCACAGAAACTCTGACCTCCAGTCAGCACCTCAAATGCTCCCTGCCTGATCACCCACCACCACCTCATTCACCCCATTCACCACCGTCATCATCATCACCATTACCACATCACCACCACCATTGTCACTACCATTGTCATTTCCACCTTCATCATCACCATCATCACCATTATAACTACCATTATCACCATCATCAATCAACATCACCACCACCATCATTGCCATCACCATCATCTCCCTCATAAATCATCATCACCACCATCACCATCATCAATCACCACCACCACCACCATCATTACCATCATTACCATTATTACCATCACCATCATCAATCACCACCACCACCACCATCATTACCATTATTACCATTATTACCATTACCATCATCAATCACCACCACCACCACCATCATTACCATCATTACCATTATTACCATCACCATCATCAATCACCACCACCACCACCATCATTACCATCATTACCATTATTACCATCACCATCATCAATCACCACCACCACCACCATCATTACCATTATTACCATTATTACCATTACCATCATCAATCACCACCACCACCACCATCATTACCATCATTACCATTATTACCATTACCATCATCAATCACCACCACCACCACCATCATTACCATCATTACCATTATTACCATTACCATCATCAATCACCACCACCACCACCATCATTACCATCATTACCATTATTACCATTACCATCATCAATCACCACCACCACCACCATCATTACCATCATTACCATTATTACCATTACCATCATCAATCACCACCACCACCACCATCATTACCATTATTACCATTATTACCATTACCATCATCAATCACCACCACCACCACCATCATTACCATTATTACCATTATTACCATTACCATCATCAATCACCACCACCACCACCATCATTACCATCATTACCATTATTACCATTACCATCATCAATCACCATTACCACCACCATCATGATCATCATCACCATCACCACCATCATTGCCATCACCATCACCCCCTCATAAACCATCATCACCACCATCACCACCATAATCACCACCATCTTCATCACCACCATCATCACCACCATCACCATCATCACCTGCTTCACATTAAGGCCAATTAGGTCCTGCTGGAGCGCAGTCTCCATGCACCAGGACCGTTGGGCTCGGTTCCACCAACACCCTCTGCAGAACCCATAAGCTAATCAATCACTCGGCTGCTGTATGCACTCCACCTTCATTAAACAGGAGCCTAATTTGTGCAGCATAAGTGGGCATGTATTTTGGCTTCTGTTAGCAGAGCGATGTGATCAGGTACATATCTCCCACGGCTCTGTTGAGCTGCCCCGTGGCCCTGAGTGCAGTGGCAATCACTCCAGGCCCAGGTGGCAGTGAGCCTCCCTTGGTTTGCATGAGCACTGGGCAGACCATCAGCAAGTTCATCCACGAAGAGCTCAGGGGTGCTCAGACTGTGCCGGCTGCGCACAGCTGTTGCTTTCCACGGTGATCAGAACTATGAGTAACTGTGGCTGCAGTAACTGACTTCGGGCTTTGAAGGCCACAACTCAATCAAAGGATGAGTTCGGTGTCCAGTGGCTACCCAGTGGTCACCACCTGCAGGTATTCACACCCCACCTGGCACAACTGCTCACAGCGAACTGTGATCCCCACCGTGAAGCAGTGAGAGGTGGGACCAAGGGGTGCCTTCCAGAGATGGCGAGGTCATAATGCTCCTCCCTCGTGGTGGAATGGTTACTTAATGGGTCATCACCGTGGTGAGTTCTCCGCTCCCTCACTCTGTCTCACCATGTGATGTCTCCACCTGGTGATGCCACAGGACAGCCGTGGACTTCCAGAATCATGAGCCAGGGTAAACCTCCTTCCTTTGTAAATTACCTTGCCTCAGGCTTTCTGATACAGCACTAGAGAGTGGAACAGGACAATAACCAACAGGATATTATGGAGATGGCTGTGTGACATTGCAGATCCTACCTTCCTTTCTGTGGGTCACTTGCTCTGGAGGAAGGCAGCCACCCCGTCAGGAGAGCATTCCTGCAGGCACAGCACCAGAGAGAGGTTCATAAAGGTAGAATGCCAACAGCCAGTACCAACTCCCGGGTCGTGTGAGCGAGCTGCTGAGAAGCTCACCCCCAGCCTCACCATGCCTTCAGCAGACCAGCTCTGACCACCCCGGCCACTCTCTTAGTGAGGCTCTGAGCCGGACCTCCCCTGCTAAGCCACTCCTGAACCCCTGGCCCCCAAAAAACTTTCAGAGTAAGTGTGAGTGTCTATTATTTCACCCATGAAATGTGTGATGACTCCTTAGACGTCAATGGATAATTAACAGGTCGTTCATGAGCAACAGTGAATGATTTAATACCCTTTACATCAATGTCACCAAGCTGGAGAGAATGTTACAGAGGCGGGAAATCTGAATACTATTTTCAAACAGACAAAAGACCTTGCAGAAGAACGGACTTGATGTCTCGTGTGGAATTTGCTTGTGACCCTGCTTCGTCTGGTCTACCTCAACAAGTCCAAACGCTGCGTGAGAACTGGGCACGGTTCTTATGTGAAAAAAAACCAGATGCACCAAATGGCACAGCAGAGACCCAAAAGCTTCTTCCAGTATCAACAAAACTTGAAACACTCATCGTGCCTCTCTCCCTGTTCCAGAAAAGTTTCCTGTGTCTCCTGAAAGGTGCGTATTCGCTGGGCAGAATGGGCCACCACATCCACATCCCAAGACACAGTGTCCTTGGTGTGGCCCGATGAATGCACGTTTCAGTTTGCTCCTACACGTGGCTGCTTCTCGTCCATCTGCACTGGGCGGAAAGTCTGAGGGGGAGATGACGCCCACTCTCCTGCTAGATGTCCTGGTTAACACAAAACAGGTCTGAGCTACAAAGGGCTCCCTGGTCTGAAAGACAGAGGCCTGCATTGGGCAGGTCCCTGGTCCAGATGGGGACAAAGGTCCTAGGCAGACACTGGCAATGCCAATGTGTGATCAGCAGCGAGTCCTAGCACAGTCTGGCCACCTGGGGAACGATGGCGAGATCCTCGCTGGACAACCGTCTTGGGTCCTGCATGCACACCCTCACGAGGCAGCCGGAAAGGACACCCAGCTGATGTCCACTGGCCTCCCAGCACTCATTGCTGGCTTTCTGGGTGGAGTTCCTGATTTGGTTTTAAACTACAGACCCCCCTTGTCCACTCCCGGTCCATGGAGCCTGGGTGAGGTGGGCTCAGGTCCTGCAGCAGAGGCTGCAGTCACGCTGGTCCATCTGAGCACTGTCAGCCTCCGGCGTCGAGGGCTGGTCGGGGCAGACGCGTGACCCAAGGCAGCAGAGGGTAATGGGGCTCAGGACCCCAGCGGGAGCTGCTCTTTCCCAGGAGGTTGCTGGCTCAGCTGGACCTGCCTTAGTTGTTTTGTCACCAGTGTCAAAGGCACAGAGAGAGAGAGAGAGACCGTGTCCTCGTGACTGGCTGGTGTCCCCGACCAGCTGCTCTGAGTGGGAGTCCCTTTCAGACAGTGTCTTGCTTCAGGTTTCTGCCCAACAGACGAGACTTCCAGGCAACAGCTCCTCAGGGAGATGACCCCAGGAAAGACCAATGGGGAACCGAGGTGGTGAGAGGGAAGGGAATGAAATCAGCAAAGGGTCCTGCGGTCAGCAGAGCAGGGCCCCATCAGGCTGTCTATGTCCCAGTCCCCAGAAGCTGCGACCGTGCCAGGTTGCAAGGCAGACTTGTGTCAATGCTGCAGGTGGGATTAAGGTTGCTGGTCACTGGCCTCAAGAAAGGGAGGGTATCCTGGATCTTCAGAGCGGCCCAGTGTGGTCAAGGAGTCCCTAAAGATGCAAGAGGGAGCTGGGTGTGGTGGCGCACGCCTGTGATCCCAGCAGCTCAGGAGGCTGAGGCAGGAGGATTGAGGGTTCAAAGCCAGCCTCAGCAACAGTGAGGCCCTAAGCAACTCAGCGGGAGACCCTGTCTCTAAATAAAATACAAAGTAGGGCTGGGGAGGCAGCTCAGTGGTCGAGTGGCCCTGAGTTCAATCCCTGGTAACCCCCCACCCCCGCCGCCAAAAAAAAAAGCAACAGGGAGGACAGAGCCAGCAAAACGTCAAAGATGCCCTGCCGGGGTCTCTGGAGATGGAGGAAGGGGCCGAGCCAAGGAACCCAGGCAGCCTCTGGAAGATGAGGGAGCAGTTCCCCTCTGGAGACTCAGGAAAGGATGGCCCTTGGGCCATGGTGAGCTCAGCCCACTTCTGACCCTCTGACCCAGAAGGAAAGGTGTGTTGCTGTGACCCAGCGGGAGGGGGCAGTTTGTCCCAGCAGCAGTAGGCAGCTAGCGGGCACATGCCATCAAGCCAGCTTCCATGTGGGCGACAGGAGCTCAGGCTGCCAGGAAACTCCAGGAGGTGATGCAGAGCACACTGCGCACTCTGAGAGGGCTCCACCCAAGGGTGCAGACGCTGCGGCGGCCATCTGACCACCCACCGCTGTCCGCGCTTGGGAGCTGTCTCCAGGGAGACTGGCACTTGTAGCTTGCCTGGGTGGCTTCCTCAGGTGGCAAGCCCCCAGGCGGAGAGTCCCAGGTGTCTGTGATGAGCACAGGTAAGGGCCAGGACGCCAACAGCATGCGGCCAGCAGCCTTTGAAGACAGATGGCTGGGACAGGGGTGGGGATGTGGTCACACCATCAGGAACTTCCACCAGCTGGGTGTGATGACCAGCCCACAGTGTTTGGGAGTCTGCACCACTGAGAATCCTCTCCCCCAACCTGGTGGACATGCCCTTGAGAAACACTGGCCAACAAGCCGCTTCTGCTTCCGGGCTGCTCCGTATCCCAACGTGGACAGTTCCTTCCTGCTTGAGTCAGCGTGGCCTGGACTTCCCTCCACTCACCCCTGTGGATCTCCAGCGCTGCACATGGACGACAGAGATAGGGAGAGCCCCAGTCGTCCTGTCTGCACACACGTCTAACAATAGCTTCCAGAGAGAGGAGGGTGAGGGCCAAGAATTCCCACAGCTGGGCCGGATTCCCAGCCATTCTTCACACTTTTCACATAGTGTTGAAAGGAACATAAAATTAACCCAGCCCCGCCAGAAGGTTCTGTCATGAAGTCACAGAGCCGCGTTCCAAGAGGAAGGAGAAAGGGATGGCAGAGTGCTTTCCTGCTCCCCTGAGGCTCAGGGGTCATGGACAGCAGGGTCAGAGACCCCCTGGGAGCTCACCTCCTGCTTCCCAAGGTCTGACTTGCTAAAGCCCTCGACAGATGAAGGGCAGGTGAAGGAGGAGATGCTGAGGGAAAGTGTTAGGGAGGGAGGGAGAGAGGGAGGGAAGGAGAGAGGGAGGGAAGGAGAGAGGGAGGGAAGGAGGGAGAGAGGGAGGGAGAGAGGAAAGAGGGAAGAAGAGAGGGAGGGAGAAAGGGAAGAAGGGAGAGAGGGAAGGAGCGAGGGAGGGAAGGAGAGAGGGAGGGAGGGAGAGAGGAAAGAGGGAAGAAGAGAGGGAGGGAGAAAGGGAAGAAGGGAGAGAGGGAAGGAGCGAGGGAGGGAAGGAGGGAGGGAGGGAGGGAGAGAGGAGAGAGGGAAGAAGAGAGGGAGGGAGAAAGGGAAGAAGGGAGAGAGGGAAGGAGCGAGGGAGGGAAGGAGGGAGGGAGGGAGGAAGGGAGGGAGGGAGGGAGGAAGGAAGGGAAGGAGAGCGGGTGAGAGGGAGGGAAGGGGGAAGAAGGGAGAGAGAAGGAAAAGAAGGAGGAAAGAAAAAGGAAGGAAGGAGGGAGGGAGAAAGGAAGGAATGGGAGTAATGGGTAGAGGAAGAGAGGAAGGAAAAGAGGGAGGGAGGGAGGGAGGGAGGGAAGGAGAGAGGGAGGAGGGAGGGAGGGAGGGAGGAGGGAAGGAGAGAGGGAAGAATAAAGGGAGGAAGAAGGAACGGAGGGAAGGAGAGAAGGGGGAGGAAGGAGTGGAAGGGGAGAGGGAAGAGAAGGAAGGAGGGTGAGGGAGGAAAGGGAGGGAGGAAAGATTTCCCGTTGTCCCTGCCATGGACCGCCGCCCTGTGCCCTTGGTAGCCTCCCTCTGAGTGGACAGGCCAGCCGCGTTCTTAACACTAGTGTCAGCTGTGGCTGAGCCCGGCCAAGGGTGCGGAGAGAAGGATCTGGGGAGCAGGGGGGCAGCTCCCTTCAAGTGGCCTCCTGGGGGGAGTCTCAGGACCACTCCTGGGTCTGCCTCCTGGCACCGCCTTGCAGAGGACACTGGGGGGCTTCACCTCCCGCTCTCCTGGGGCCGAGGGCCTGAAGTCTGAAGGGAGGGGTGGGAAGTCTGCACCCCCTGAAGGTCCTGGGGGAGCCTCCTGTTCCTCTCTGCCTGGGGTGGCCGCTGGCCATCGCCAACAGCCCAGTGTCTGCATACACATCACTCTGACCTCTATCTCCAAGGACGTCACCCTGTGCGTCCTCGCCTCTCTAGGTCTAAGTGCCCTGCTCCAGCATGACCTCATCCTTGTGTGATGGCGCCTGCAGAGACCCCGTCTCCATGTAGGGTCACCTTCACAGGAGGAGGCTGAACCTCAGCATTCCTCCTTGATGGACAGAATTCACCCCATCACGCCCCTCAAACCACGTGGAATAAATAGCTCCTGGGTGTATGTGGGGTGACCGGTGGGGGTGTGCAGTGACAGCAGATCCCACCCACCAGACAAGTCATGGTGTGGGCCCCCGCCCCCCCAGCAGACTACAGCGCCAGGACTCAAAAGGAGGACTTTGAAAAGCAGCTGAAGAGGCGGGAGGAAGGAATCCACCTGCACCAGCGCTCCTCCAAGGTCACAGCCCAGACCTGCCAGGAAGCTCCCTGCACAGCTCAGCCAGTCTGTGGTGAGGAGCTCAGCCCTGGATCCCGGAGCACGCCCTCCCTCCTGAGGCTGGTCACTGCTCCTTGCTGGGTTGGATGGTGGGAGGCACTGGCCGGAACTGACTGAAAGGTTAGGTGAAGCACAATAAATCAACAACATCTGACCATTTTTTTTTAACTGCAAAGACAATTCCAAATCAACTTTGAGTAGTTTTTGTTCTGCTGGTTGGATTTTAACTGATAACTGATTGAACCTTGCTGAAGAGCAGCCAGGGGAGGAGAGCCAGCAGCGGGGGCTTCCCAAGCAGAAGCTGTGAAAAGGCCCCGTTTTTAGTTCAGCAAGTGCTAATTTGTTGATCAGATCCTTTCACCCCCTCCAAAACAAATCAGCTTCATTTAAACTGTGCTCAGAAAAGAAACGGTTGCTCTCAGGAGCAGTATGTTATTACAAAAGTAGAGGAAATATTAGTTTGATTTACAATAATTTCTTCTTTTTTAAATATTTTTTAGTTGTTGATGTACCTTTATTTTTTATTTACTTATATGTGGTGCTGAGGATCGAACCCAGTTCCCCACACAGGCTAGGCAAGGCTCTGCCACTGACCCCCAGCCCCAGCCGCTATAATAATTTTCAATAACAGTTTTTAATCAATAATCCCTAGAAGTAAAATACAAGGGAGGTTTAAGCTGGTGCAAACTTGTAATATTATTTTTATTTTAAATACCAAGATTTAACCTCAAAGTTGTCTCTTCTCCTGGATTAACATCCAGGGATTGGGGACCTCCTTGTTATGAGTTCTTCGGAGCAGTTTTTTATCTATTCAGACTGAACCTCCCAGACTGGGAACTCACCCTGCTGTGGACATCCATCTTAATCTGAAAAGCTGACTCTGACCCCTTCGAGCCCTGCCATGACCTGAGTGGAGAGTCCACCCGTCACCCCACACGACAGGCCAAAGTCAAAATGCAGGAACAACAGAAATACTGCATAAGATCACCTTTGGGCCTGTGTATGGGACTCACACCAAACAAATATGAATTTCAGGCTTAGCCTGGGTCCCCTCTCCAAGCTGTCGAGTTGTGTCTGTAAATATTCCAAAGTCTGAAACATCTGAAATCTGAAGCACTTCCAGTCCCCAGCATTTCAGATAAGAGGCTCAGGCTGCAGGGTAATTTCACTTTCGTTGACAACTCACCTTACTTGTCAGTTTGACCCTAACCGAAGTCTGGTTGTCTGGGAAAGTTGAGTCACCCGTAGGTGGGATCCGCTGTCACCTTTTGTATTCCAAGCAAGGCCAGAGAAAAGGTGTTTGAGCTGTGTTTTAACCCACCTTAGGAGTGAGTGTGCAATCCCACAAGACACTAGTTAATTTTTTATAAGTGTACATTTTAATACATTTGTGTGTTTTAAAAGTATTTTTATTTTATAATTCCAACTGTCAACTATCTGTGATTAAAAAAAAAAACAAACAAAAAAAAAAACCCACCAAACCAAAGGAAAACAAAACTGATTTAGGCAAAGCAGGTGGGAGGGACAGAGTCCTGCTCCAGCCCAGCTTCAGAGGAACCCAAAGCCACTAGTACCACCAGGGTCCTAAAAGGTCCCCAATGCACCCAACAACTCTGTAAACTGCCACAGAGTTTATTCTGTGGCTCCTCAGTGTACCCAGGGGCCTGCGGAGCTGCATGGCACGTCATGCTGAGGAGCTCCTGATGTCCTTGCTCGGATCAGCTGCGGGAAACAGAGCAGGAGCCTGGCTGCAGAAGCACAGGACCAGGAGCATTAGGCTGAGCGTCTGGCCGATCACCGCCCCTCACCCCCCAGCCTCACCATCCTGAAAATGGCACCTCCGTTCCACCAGTTGCTCATGGAAACCTTGGAGTCCACCTTGAGGCTTCCCTTCCTCTCCCTTCCACATCCAATCCAGCAGCAGATGCAGTTGACACTTCCTTTAAAATATACCCAGAACCCCAAAATACATCGCATCCCCACCACGCTGCCTCAAGCCGCAGCCTCCCTGACCTTGACCTGGGTTTCACCTGCTGCCTGGTCCTCTGGCTTCTCCACTGGCCAGCCGCAGCCCATTTTCTAGACTGTCCCCAACAAGCCAGGCTTGTTCCCAATATCACAGTGACTCCTTGATCACTCAGGATAGGAGTCCTTACGGTGGCGCCCAGAGTCCACCCCTCACCCTTTCGACATCAGCTCGTACCAGTCACCCTTGCCGGTTCCTCTCCAGTGGCGCTGGCCGTGCAAACAGCCACCATCGTGCCCAGTCCCCATCCCCAGGTGTTGGATCCGTGTTTCCACTTCCGTGATGAAAGTCCCCACTTTACTGAGCATGTGCTGTGTGTGGAACGCTTAGAACTCAGGGCCTGTGACCATCCTCAGTGAGGGAGGATAGAAGGGATTTTAAAAATAAGTGAAAGGAGACATAAGGAAGGATAGGAAATAAGACTTGATTCAGAAGTGCCACGTACTTATCCAGGCCCGCCGTTCCCGAGGCCAGGCTCCCCAGACCTGTCACTCCAGATTTCTGGGAGATCTGTAAATCTACCCTGTGTACTATTAAGTAGCCCACCAACAAAGAGATTAAGCAGAGAGACAGTATCTTGAAAAACCAGTCAGGGAGCTGTCGAGTGCTACCTGTGGATCAGATAATGAAGACCGCGTCAGCCTGAGGATCCTGAGATTGGCAGACCACCAGGAACCATCCGGGGACACCACACGGATGTCACCCTCACAGACCGTCCTACCCCCACTCCTCACCAGGTCTCCTTTAACAGGCAATCCCTTGCTCTCGAAATGGTCCACTTCTGTCCTTGAACCTGTATTCCTTGCTTTCCTAAACTGATGTCTGTGCCTCTGCTAACTTGTGCTGTGATTCTTTTCTGTCCTGTATGTCCAGGACCCCACTGGCCCAAAGTTGAGTCAGAGGGCACGCACACGGCTGATTAGGGGTTTGATTCTGCTTCTGCCTGATGATTCTGAAGGGACTGGCCAAAGTTCACTCCAGCTATGGGTGGATACGGCCCCAGCGCTCCACTGCTGGAGAATATTGGTTCTGCTGCGTTGCCCTGCCCCCTTCAATATTCTCCAATCCTGATTTTACAGATGAGAAAATAAGGCCCAGATCAGCTGGGTGACCTGCCCAAGACCAGTGACAAAACCAGGCAGAGATGGCAACACGGGAGGATGCTCACCACCTGAGAGATACCCAGCCTGGGACGTCCCTCTGCACCCCCAGAACCACCTCCAGCCCCTGGCCACCCACAGGCTCTCCTGCAAAGCCAGCAGCATACTATGTCTTCAGTGATTCAGAAACTTCACCTCCTGGAACCTGGGGAGCATTTCCAAACCATGGTCAAGTTACGATCGCTCTCACCCACACAGGCACCAAATGACCCGTGGCATGAAGGATTTGCTATCCACTGCACACCAGATCCAACATCAATAGAAAGTCCTGGCCTCAAGGGCTCCAAGGAAAGCCTCTGTTTTTAAATCTAAAATAAAAATAATAATAAATCTGACAGCTGCCAGCAAGCCATGGGTGAACTGAAAACTCAGGTTTTTGCCTCTTGCCTTCATCTTCAACCAAGTCGGGATTTCTGTCCTCTACGGTGGTTTGGGTCACATCACTAGGACCTTCACTGGCTTCAGGATTTTAGTCAAAGCTGTCACTCAGAGAGTGAATTATATCACCATGCCAGGGCCAGGGCTGCTTGTTAAAATATTTCCACGTCTGTTAGAGCTCACAGGCCCCAGTGTCTTTTTCCAAAGATATATCAAAAATGATCTCTTTTTTTTTTTTAAAGCAACTTACCACTGGAATCATTCATTTTGTTTTCTCTATCCACTTTGGAAAACATACATTCAAAGACAGACCGCACATTTGTTTACTTGGGCTGCACTAAGAAAGTCCCATAGACGGACTTGCTTACAACAGAAATTCATTTCTGACAGTTCCAAAGGCTGGAAGTCCAAGGGAAGGGCGCCTGGTAGTCAGGGTCAGGGGAGGGTCTCTTCCTGGTTGTGGACTCCCAATGTCTTGTTGCATCTCCCTGGTAAAAAAACGAGTTAGGTAGCTCTCTGGTCTCTTCTTACAAAGGCACTAATACCATTCATGAAAGGTCTATTGTTGTTACTTAACCAGTCCTCAAGGAATTCACTACCAAATACCATCTGTGTTAGTTAGATTTATGTTACTCTGTCAAAATACTCTGAAAAAAATCAACTTATACGAAGAAAAGGCTTATTTTGGCTCACAGTTTCAGAAGTTTCAGTCTATGGTCAGTTGGCCCAGTTGCTTTGGATATCTGCAGGCAGAGTTCATCATGACAGGGGAGGTGAGAGGCAGAGGAGGCCTGTTTATCCCATGATGCCCAAAACAATGAGAAAGAGAGGGAGAGACTGGCATCCCAGTGGCCCTTCCGAGGTAACTTCTACCTACTAGTCCCTACCTCCCAGAGGTTCCGTCACCTCCCAACGCTGCAGGCCGGAGGCCCGGCCTCCAACATAGGAGAACTGGGGAACAATTGGATCCAAACTAGAGCACCATACCCACCCACTTTTAAGAAGAGACGTATTCAGAGGGTTCCGGGCCTTGCGATGTCGGCTAGGACTGTGTTGAGACGCCTCAGTTTAATGCAGTTTTAGACTGGCGGGTTTTGCCACAAACTTCAACTGGTAAGACTTCAGAGAACTGAAAAGAACATAATTGAAGCTCCTAAAAACATACACCCCAGTGCTGGTCCCAATCCCAGCCCCTCCTGACCAGGGGAAAGCACAGGGCTACTCCTTTCACCTGCCGGGTCAGCGGGGTGGCCTGGGGGAGGGGCGGCACCCCTTGCCCCCTGGACAAGTACAGCCTGTGAGCAGAGTGTGGGCAGAAAGGACTGGCTCCTAGGTTAGGGGACCACCAAAGGGGAAAGAGGAAGAGCCGGGCCCCCACTCCATCCCTCCCCAGCTCAAGGGAAGCTGTCACCGAGACTCCCACCATGTCCTTGGCACACCCCACTGTGTGACCCACACTCCGCACACCTGCTAAAACACTGACTTGGAAATGATGTACAACTGCTCTGACAATGTGGTGTCCATGACAGAAATAGAAACGTTGAAGTTTTAGGTAAAAGAAGAAGGCAGAGAAATCCTAATATTTTCTTTCAGTGTCCCCAAGAGACTGCTCCCACCAGTGCCCGCACACCCATGTGGCCACTCACATGCATATGTGTGCGCTCACGCCCTGAGACGTCATGCACTTTTTGGAACCCTCTGGACAGGGGGCCTGGAGCATGCTGCTCACACCTGACCATCAGAAGCTGGGAGGCCAGGGTCTGGATGTGGTGGGAGGGGTGGGTGACCCCGGCCCAGCCAGCGGCCACTAAAGGCGTTCTCACTTGAGACCCAGAGGCCATGGGTAGAATGTGAGGGAAGAGGAAAGGGGTGAGAAAAGCGCATTTCCTACCTGGCCCTGCTCTGGTATTTTATGTGACCAGAGCACATCAGATCCAGCCCACTTAATAAAAATGACCATGTATCTGATTTTTCGTGGAGGGGACAGGATGGTTCCCATTTTAGTTTCTTTAAACTCAAATTTTTGCCTAGGAAATGTGTTAGTGCATTTTTCAGAGGGGAACTACTTGCATTAGTAAGGGACAGTCTCCGTCCTGGTCCTTTACGGCGTTGGAGAGGGGCGAACCGCCATCTCCCGGTCCCCGCCTCCGCGCGGGGAGGACGTGGTCCCGGCGCCCGCCAGGTGGTGGCGCTGGAGGCAAATGGTGCGGGGCACAGCCCGGGCGCGCCGACTGACCAGGCCGGCTCTGGAGCGAGCCCTGTCCGGCGAAGGAACTCGACGCCCGGCCATCCTCTATGCGAGCTGAGGTGCAGAGGGACTGTCTCGGAGCCCCCGGGGGACTCTGCGCTGCCAAGATGACAGGCCCCGCACGAAGCGGTGTGAAAGGGCCGGAAAGGAGGGGGCGCCCAGCAGACCTGGCCTTGGAGCCCCGCAGGTGCGGGAGAGGAAGCGGGTCCGGGAAAGCAGCTGCGGTGCGGGCAGGAGGGCCGGGCAGCTGGGCGGGGTGCAGAGCGGGGGGTCAGCGCCGCAGCATGAGCGGGCAAGCCCCGAGGGCCAGGTGAGAACACCAAACCTGGCAGGCGGGCCGACCCCTCACCCCGCCCTCCCACTTACCGAGGCCGGTTCCAGTTACACTGTTATCTTTTCATATGCAAATGAAGCCAGGTGGTTGGTTTTCCTGGTGTCTTCTGGCTTTCCAAAATTAGGATCACCTTTTGCAAGTAAACAAGATCTTCTGTCCTTTGAGTCACTGTTTGAATACAGGGGATTGTCCTGCCTCTTTGAATAAACTTAAAAAAATAAAATAAAATGAGGCCACACAGGCAAAAGTTCAATTTAAGGAAGGAAGTTCTGGAAGCAAAGCCGAGTACATTTTGCTGAAGTCTGCAGATTGTTCAATGAAAGATTTCTAAAATGGAATGTTTCTGAAACCTGAAATTTTAAAGACAAATTACTTAGTCTTTTCAATAAGACAAGTATCTTCTGCGCCTCCATCCTCTAGAAGAATAAAATAAACTATCTAGAGGCAGAGACATTTGGATTCATTTCCAATTTCTAATTAACCTGTACTTGGTGTCATAATTATAAAGGAAGGGCAAGGAGAGGGCTGAGGCTCTCACTGAGACAATAAGAAAGAATAATGAGAAGAATGAGAAAAGACCAGCGCCCCCACCCTGCAAGAATAACCAAGTTGTATGAGGTTGAACCATGAAGCGACTAACAAAATAACCGCATGCACCTCTCCCAGTGATGCTGGCTTCGAAGGAAAAGAAAAAAGTGAGATCCTCCTGTAATTTCATTTCCTATTTTTCTGTTTCCTTCCAACCCTGGAAAATTCTCTGTGACCTTCATCTGTGACACACAAGAGCTTACTGCATTGGCTGAAGCCAAGTCCTGCCTCTTTACAGATAGAACAAAAAAAATTGGGAGCCCTCTCCCCAGGAAGCCTCCATTGAATACATCTGCTGGCCCACTCTTCCTGCCCTCAGCGTCCTCGCTGCCCCCACCCCATGTGCAGATGTGCAGTTGTGGCCTCTCTGCAGGGCAATCTGGAAAGGGGCAGGAAAATGCAAACCACGTTGCTCAAATCTCTCCAGCCGCCCATTGGAAGACACCTACGCGGAAGAGATCATGGATGCTCTTATTTTTTTGGTGCACACAGTCTTCACAACAGATGTACACTTCAGTGAAATAGTCCCGCTCTGTAAGAAAGAAAAGCAAAAAGAAATATTCATTTCAAAACCAATGTAGTCATCGCTCTAAGTTATACCATAACCCAGTTTGAAATAGGACGGGAAGCAATCCACTGATATTTTGATCTATTGCTAAATTCAAGTTCAGAAATTTAAATGCCTTATAGCTCATTAAGTGAAAACCATCTTTGGCCATTATAATCAGAATAAGTACCTGGCTATCAAAATTTACTTGTTTTTTTTTTTTCTGTTTTTCTTCCCAATAATGAAAGGAAAGCAGTGGTAGAACATTCCTGATTAAATAACCAGAATACACAGTGTTATGGTTTGGATGTGGTGAACCCCAAAAGCTCATGTGTGAGACAATGCCAGCAGGCTCAGAGAAGAAGTGATTGGGTTTTAAGAGCCCTAACCCAATCAGAGAATTAATCACCTGATGGGATTAATTGAGTGAGAACTACAGGCAGGTGGGGTGTGATTGGAGGAGGTGGGACATCGGGGACAGGTCAAGGCTTTGTGGCTTTGTGGTATATGCTTGTATCTGGCAACTGGAGTCTCTCTCTGCTCTCTGATCATTATGTGAGCCGCTTCCCTCCTCCAAACTCTTCCATCATGGTGTTCTGTCTGACCCTGAGCCCAGAGGATTGTAGCCTGCTCTCTATGGATTGAGACCTCTGAAACCCCTAAATAATCTTTTCCTCTTCAACAGTTTTTCTAGTCAGATCCTTTGGTCACAGCAGTGAAAAAGATGACTAAAACACACACCCTACACAAAAAGGCAGCCCAGACTAACTGAATGAGAATGTCGTTTCTAGAGGAAGATTTTTCTGAGTTCAAATCCCAGCTCTGCAAGCTACAAGTATGGTGACCTTGGGCTCCTCATTCAACATTTCAGTACCTCAGTTTCTTCATCTGTAAAATGGAAATGATAAGAAAGCTCCTCTTGAGATGGTTGAAAGATGTGAATTAATACATGTAAAGTATTTGGGATGGGTTCTGTGCCTGGAACATAAAGTACTCAGAGTATTTTACTGCATTATTATTTCTTAGTTTTTGGGCTGCTATAACAGCCTGGATAATTTATAAAGAACAGAAATTTATTTCTCTGAGTTCTGAAGGCTGAGAAGTTCAAGGTCAAGGCCCTGGCAGGTCTGGTGTCTGGAGTGGCCGGTCTCGGTTTCCAAGAGGGTGCCTGTTGCTGCATCCTCTGGAGGGGAGGAATGCTGCGTCTTCACATGGTAGAAGGAGCCAAAGGGCAAAGGGTTCCTCCAGCCCTTTTATAAGCTGCTAATCCACCCATGAGGCAGAGCGCTCATAACTCAATCTATTCCCACAAGACCCCACCTCTCAATGCTACCACCATGGAGATTGTTTCAACATGAGTTTGGGAGGGGACACCTTCAAACCATAGCGACCTGTGTTAATTTATCTACCCGTAGGCTGAGCGCAGGCTGTGCCCTGCTCCGAGTCATTCCATGGTGTGCAGAACAGCAGCTGTGCCTAGCCCTGAGTTATTCCCCTTATAAAGTCCAGTTGGTCCTGAGCTACTCCATTTTGACTACAAGTTTGAAGGCAGAGTGACTTGGTAACTCCTCTGGGCAAATAGATGAACCAGACGCTGAACAAACACAACTTAATCAAAAGGAATGACCCCTGCCCCCAAAGCTGCAAAGCACCATCATAAGGGAGCAAACTGATAAATTAATTGTGCTAATTAAGATCAGAACCTGGGAACTTATTGACTCACTCAGAAGCACATGGAGGCACCTGAGCGTCAGAGCCATAGCCTGAGTTATTACTTTCACCAGATGTAACCCCCTCACCTGAAACCCATATAAGAGAAGCGCTAGAGTCTGGTTGTGTGGCACTCGTGACCGCCACCAGCCCCTCCTGCGGGTTCAGTGAACCTCTCTCTGGCTCTCTGTCTGTCTGCAGGCTTCGGCTCAGCCTCATCTCCCTGCTTGGCATGGTCTACCTTGAAACTGCTGCTGTCCGCACCCCAGCCTGCAAAGACCTCTCCACCCTGACAGCTCTGTCCCCTGGACAAGCTCCTGGACTGGTTCACAGTCCTATCAGGCCACCTGGAGTGACTCTGCATCGGAACCTGCTCCCTGCCTTCACTCTGAGAACAGCCTCCTGGGGCCCCGTCACCCTTTCTTAGTCCACTGTCGCCCATGCATACCATTGTGTGAAGCTTGATGTGTGACCTGTGTGCTATGGACATTAGTCACTAAGCTGGGGATAAAAGAACCCGGGCTTGCCCAACTTATGACAGCTTGGAATCTCAAGGCCCAAGGAGGCCTGTGGCCCTGACCGGACGCCGAGGAGGACACCCCCTCAGCCCTCAGCCCTCTAATCCTAATTCCAAGAGAGACACACACACGTGGGCCAGCGTCTCCTCAGATTCCGCTCTTCTCGCCTTGCAGTTCTAGAAAGTCAGGCCCAGGGAAGCTGCTTCTCCACCAGCGGTGCCCGGGGACAGACCCTCCTTGTGTCCTGGGCTGTACCTGAGTCTCTGGATGTGGAGGAAGCTCTGCCCAGGGCTCTCCTGTCCACCCAACCCCTGCTCCCTGAGGCAGGGTGCTCTTGGCCACCCACCATCAGCTCCCACCTCCTCTGGACTTCGCAGCATTTCCTAGAGCCCAGGTGACAGGAGAAAAAGCCTGCCGTTGTCCACCGTGTGACAAGAATCAGGGAAGAAGCGAAGGAGTACTTCGGAGCAGCCTCCTCCGCAGGAACTGGTCCTCCCAGGCACCCAGCGAAGGCCCACAGCGGTCCACTGGCCCAGCACATACGTCAGAGTCTGTTTCCCACAGGGCGGTCACTGTAGCCTGAATCTCCTCTGGGGACAAAATCAGACTGAACCCTGCCCTCCAGGAGGCGACTCTGAAGCAGCAAACAGATGTGACGTGAAGGAGCACATTAATAAATAGTAGAAGGGAGCAAGCTGAACTGCCGCAGTCTCTGGGGCACTGAACAGGGAAGGATGCAGTTCAGTGGGAAAAGACAGAGGGGTCAGGATGGGTAGGGGCCAGGGCAGGCCCTGTGCAGGCTGGAGGCTGGAGGGTGGGGTGTGGCCACCATGGAAAGGATCTCAGAGCACCCAGGGCTGCTTCCAGCTGCAGAGGCCCAGGCTCAAGGCCCGACCCCCCTCTCCTCCCTGCCGACACCACCCACTTGCCTGCTGTGTGACTCACATGTGTCCCCAGCCCTGCCTGTGATTCTCCTTCAGGTCTTACCTGTCCTTGTAGCACAACACTGTTTTGGTCTCTGCTGCACACTGTCCAGACGCCAGGTGGGAGGACACCGTGGAGAAGGGAAATGCAGGTACTTCCCGGCAGCCCCGACTCAGGGCGCCAGAGACCCAGGGGATGTGGCCCAGGCCCCAAGACAAGAGCCTCCAGGCAGTTGCCTGAGGCAAGCTGAGGTCAACTGCGATTGAGCCCTTGGGCTATCAAAGGGCAGGGTTTCTTCAAGTGTGGACTGTGGCTCTTTTGAGGGATATCCAGGCACATAGGTAGAAAGGTCTGGCAAGACGGGATCAATAGACAGAGCGGTTCCTGGTCTCGGGATTTCTCAGCGCCCTTGGTCGGCCACTGCAGGGCAGGGGTCTCTCTGCCCTTCTGGGGACTGTGGGGTCTCCATGCCCCCCACTCCCAGGGTCTGCACTCTCGGCTGTGTCTAGAGAGCAAGAGGAGGGAAGCAAAGACCGAGCCTTCTAGATACCCCTATCCAGAGCAGTATCTCTGGCCTAGGAAGGTCTCTGTAAGGGTTTACTAAGGAGAGAGACAAAGGAGGCACCGGCAGATTGTTATTCAGACATTTTCTTCCTGGGACACATCTTCAGACTATCATCCTGAAGGACGGAGCCTCTACCGACGTGTCTAAGGAACCCTGCTCCAGGAGAGAAGGAAAGACCCGATGTGGACCAGGTTCTTCCCTTGATGTGGATGAGCCCAGAGTCTGCTAACTGATCTGCTGGTTTTTCTTTCTTAAGGAAATTGTTCCTTCTAAAATGGACTTAAACCAAGAAGGCCATCATCACTGTCATCAAAACAGCCATCGTTGCTGATGCAGATCTCCCCCTTCATTGTCTCGGTTTCTATCTCTTTTTTTCCCCAAATCAGGCTTTTCAGTGCACCCACTGGACTGCCGTGCGAGGGATCCGCCGGCCACCTTCCTCTCCCACAGGAGGCCCAGTGACTGTGCCCACTGTGCCCACCCCTTCCGGGGCCAACCCAGGTGGTCCCTGTGCACCATCATCATAGTGCGACAGGACTCTGGGGACACTGAGGCTGGCAGGAGCCTCCTGCCTACAGACTGGGATTTCCTCTCTGCGTCGCAGTGAGTGTCCTTGGAGCTAAGAGCGTCCCAAATAAGAAGATCCATTTTTTTGCTTTCACTCCAGCAAAGATGCACTCCCCGTGTGTTGCACATACACGACATCTTTCAAAGCTGTTGCGAGCATAGCCAGTGGGCATGGCATGCCAGGACGCTCCTTGTCCACCAGGTGCATTTCCTGAGTTCATGCTGGGTCATCAGTCAGTCAATTTACTAACATTTCAGCAAAAGTAGGTGGTTTCCAAAGCCACGCCAGCTCCTGGCATGGGAGGACCCACCCCAGCCTTCGCAGAGTGTCTCCAGCCTGCGCTTGGACGCATCTCCAGAGCGCTGGGGCTTCTCAGCCTTTGACTGGGCCCAGCTCCCTGTCATGCCACACCTTCCAAAGACTGGAGCTCTGGAGGCGGGAGAGCGTTCCGGGCATTTTCCTGTCATTCTTGAGACAATGAAGAAGCACACTCTCTCCCTCCTCTGAACGTCTGAATCCAGCATTCCTATGTGCAAGCAGGTTTTTCACAGAAAAGTATTACAGTCCTATAATTAAATTAGGTGCTTGTGGGAAACAGCACAATTAAAACCAGAAAATAATTTAGAAAGATTAAGCCCATTAGGGTAGGACTTTTCTTATTTAGTGGAGAGGAAACGCGATCAGGTGAACTCACTTATTAAAAACACCCACGGAGAGCCGAGCACCCCCAAGCGCACCCAAGCACTCTGCTCTGTAGGAGGCCGACAGACTCCACTTCCTCTCCCTCCAAATCAAATTAGAAAGCCAAACGCAATGATTCCCCTGGAGAAGTATTTACATCTCGGAGTAGATTGAAAGAAATTTAATCTCAAGCTGCCCGGAAATTATGACTAAGTTATTTCCATCGTTTTAGGGTGATAAGCTTATGATTTTGTGATAAGATCCATGCTGTGTCACCTAAATCTATGTAAATCTTAAAGAATACATAAGAGAGCAGAAATCTGCTTTTCAGGATGTGGGCAGATGAATTCTTGGGACATTATGTGATAACAACATGAAACCAGTTATAGCTGTGACCGAACATCTCATATGATAAAAAAAAAAAAGTAGGTAGGACATGGTGTCTATGAGTATGTGTCTGAAAGCATATTCAGGAACGGTTATCTGTGCCAGTAGAGCCTGATGATTGGACAAATGTAATAGTGATCAAAATCTGCCCTTGGCAATCGATGGACTTGGATCCACACTCAGTCTCCTCACCTGTAACGTGGAGACTATAGAACCCCCTTTTAGATAAAGTAATGCCTGCCATGTGCTCAGCTGTGTCCTGGGACTCAGGAAGTGCCCAACCTTAGCTCTGTGAAGAAATAAAAATAACAATTCTCACAGCCAGAGTTCTTCCCAGGTCCCAAGACTGTTGAAGATGCTTTGTGTATATCACCCCATTTAACCCTCATGGTGAAAAGCGAGGCGCTAAGCAACTCAGTGAGACCCTGTCTCCAAATACAATACAAAACAGGGCTGGGGATGTGGCTCAGCGGTCGAGTGTCCCTGAGTTCAATCCCTGGTACAAAAAAAAAAGAAAGAGGAAGTCAAGGCCTAGAGTTTGAGTGATGTGCCAAAGTCACGCGGACAACACCTTCACGCTAGTGCTACTTTATAGGACTCTGGTCACTTTCTTTCATCAGAGGGGAAAAAGCGGTCTCCAGGGCAAGGAGCCAGGGCTAAGAGCCTGGTTAACCGCCCCATTTTATAAAGCAGTCACTAACTCGTCCTCTATGCTGGAAAGTAGATGGCCGCAGTCCTCGCTGTGTTCCTAGCTGTGCAAACTGCAGTTCATCGTGGTTTAGCTGAGTGACACTAGTTCTCCAACGGCAAGTTCAAATCCCAGTCTGCAAATAAATCACTGCTCAGCCAACAGGGGCTCCCCAGGTCAGCGACCTGCCGTTCTGTTGGCGTTTGGTCCCTCACCTCAGCCACTGAGTGTCCCGTTGCCTCTGTGTCTCCCCCGGATGACACCTGATGGTTCACAAAACAAGGTGGGGAGTTGAAACCGGGAATCGGCCCCCAAACAAAGTTGCAGCAGCAACAACAGAAAGAACTGGTGAAGCTGGAGGTGAGACTGGAGTCGGATGTAAATGGAGTCCCAGAAGAAATAGCTGACGTGGGAATGTCACGTGGCTGCTATTCCAGAGACTTCTAGATGTGCCGCCAAGGGACTGAGCAGAGGTGGCTTCCTGACATGAGGGGTGTGCATGTCTTGGGAAGGATGGTGACACCCTGCAGAAGGGGACCCCGGTGAAAGCTTCACATTAAAAGGCCTCTCCGGGAGATCTCACAACGTCCAACGCACACAGCTTAGAAGGTTAGAGGCTGACCCAAACCTAGAAAGGCGTACAGTCCACCAAGGCCAAGGACAGACGCATGCTTGGTATCAGGTGCTTGGTATGTGGAGTGGGCTCGCTGGCACATGCCTGTAATCTCAGGAACCTGGGGAGGCTAAGACAGGAGGATCTCAAGTTTGAGGCCAGCCTGAGCACCTTAATGAGACCCTGTTTCAATTTTTTTAAAAAATCAAAGGGGTGGGGTTGTACTGGGCTCAATCCCCAGAATGGAAAATAAACAAATAAATACATAAATTAGCTATATGGAGGGGAGGCGGCAAGTGCTATTTGAACTACTCGTGGTACGTTCTTTGCAAAGGTATGAAACGCTTTAATCCTCCATGTCTCTACTGTTGTAATCTGTACTGTTGTAATCACAGCATATCAAATAAATATTGATCTAACAGTTTTTGATTTCATCATGTGCTGATAACTGACACGAAGACAACTTTTAATGTTTTGACAAAATGCTTTCAAGTCTCGTCCACGTGCCGTGTAGTCAAGGGAAAGGATTCCCCTCCAGAGAGATGGACTGGCTGAGAAATAAAAACTAAGAAATGTAGTACACGAAATAGCCACAGGACACAGAAAGATAGTTTCAAAGTAGGGGCAGCGACAGGCCAAGCTGACCAGACAGGTCCAGCTTCTAACAAAGACGGGAGATGGCTCACTCTTGCTTTATTTATATCAGAATACACCAAAGACTTTGAGAGAAAGTTCTTCACCAAAACAGGATAGAGGTGGGGACAGGTTAGGCTGCTCAGTTCCTAAGGGGTCACGCCCATCTCTGGTGTGGCGTGGGACCTTTCTGGACAGAGTGGGGGGTTCACTTGTATGAGTGGTCTTAAGAACAGGAGTGCCACTACAAGTTCCCAAATGCCAGATTTACCCCCTCGCTGGCTTCAAGGCTGAAAAGTTCCTCCTGCATTTCACAGTTGGCTTCCCGCATTCAAGGTCGCGGACCTTTGGATTATCCCCCAGGGATTGTCAAGCTCCTCTTGTGCAGTCTCAGCTTGCACACGCATCTTCGAGGTCCTGCACTGATGAGCAAACCACTGCACACCCAGATGTCTGCATGTGCACAGTGCCTTCTGTTCCTCCAGCGGACCAACTCCGCTGACTGCCTGGGCTGGCGTCCTGTCTCCCACCTCCAGGCAAGAGCCCTCTCCACTTCCTCACAAGCTCACAGTGGATCTTCTTTAGTTGGCTTCCTGCCTCTGCTAGCTCCTCCTCCACTTCTTCCTAAAGCCCCTGCATGCTGGCCCCACCCAGTCTGCTCCTGACACCTCCTGGCACCCTGCACGGGCAGCAGCGAGCTCCAGGCACATGCTTGCCTAAATCAACACCCTGACCCTCACCAACTCCTACAATAAGAGTTGCACCCACTTTTCAGAAGAAACGGAGGCAAGAGTGTGAGTCACCTGCTCTGGTCACTAGGAAGGACCACCCAAGCTTCCGACCCAGACATGGACTCTAGAACTTACAGCCTTGACCCCTCCCCGTGCTGCCCCACCCAGGGTCAGGTTAGCCATGGACTTGGGGGTCACCAACTATTCGTGAGACCAGAACAAAATATTTAAGATTTCCAGAAAGAAAATGATATACAGTCTCCAGGATATGAAAACTGTAAAAACAAAACCAGTCCTTTTAATTGTGTGTATGACATTGTGTTTATTGACTTTCAAAACAACTGACTTTCGTGTTCAAAAAAATTCCATTATATTTTAAAATAATATATAGTTTCAATTTTCTGACTTTGAAAGCATTCCCAAGTATAACAGATTGATTGTGTGCTCAGGAATGGTTAACGTCATAGCCAGACATAAAACAACTCATTTTTTAAACAAATGTATACAAATTCTTTCACATTAATTTGTAGCCAAATGCATATGTATGTGATGTGAAATGTGTGATTTGATATGGGCAGGGATCGCCCCCTTGCAAAAAAAAAAAAAAGTGGTGGGGGTGGGGGTCGGGGTGGGGGTCGGGGTGAGGGGGAGGGTCTGGGGGAGTCCAGGCCTCAGTGGGGTGTTTTCCCCAGTGCAAACATTGCTGGTGCACAGATGTCCCACATTGCTCTCCACTGGGTCTGTCCTTCCAGCTCCTGCCTGCGACCAACCCGGATGTCCTTCTGCCGTGAACAGGCCCCACACTTCTGTCTGGGACAGAGGATTTCTGGGCCAAGATGCTAGAGCTGGGCCACCTGGATTCACGTCTACATTCTCCAGGCAGAAAATGTGGCCCCAGGACCTTACTGATCCTCTGTGCTCACCAACAGAGATAACAAAAGTGCCACTTCACAGGGCTGCTTGGGAGGACAGAGTTAACCCACGGTCCCAGGGAGCGCTGCGTTCATTCATCTATCCAACAACGGAAAATGCTGCGTCAGCCGCGTGGACAGCCTGCTGTGTCCCTGGGGTATGGCAGCAAGCAGGACTGGCCTCGAGGGCCTCATGTCTGGTGAGGGGATACAGGCCACCAACAGGACACGAGAAGAGGTGGTTCAAGTGCCCAGGAAAAAGCCAGGCGGGGAGCCAAGGGGCCAGGGAAGGCACTGTGGGCAGTGGGACAGGAGGAAGTCCTGCAGCAGGCCAGGAAGAGAGCTGTGAGCCGCCTGGGGACAGCCAGTGCAGGGTCCTGCGGCAGGAGTGCGATGGATGCTGAGGAACAGCAGCGACACTGCTCACAGGGAACAAGGAGCCTGTGCCGGGCTCGGCCGCCGTGGACTGTTGTGGGCTTCGGCAGCATTTAGTGCCCCACTGTTCTGGAGGATAAAGCCGGGCAAGGTCTCTCGGGGCCGGTTCCCCTGGGGCCTCTCTCCTTGGCTCCATGATGGCATCTTCTCCTGCCCACCCCCCCATGTCTGTCCCGATGGCCTCTTCTTTGAAGGACCATCATGCTGGACTAGGGCCTGCCCTGATGACCTCATGTCAAGTTATTTACCTCCTTATCGAACTTACCTCCCAATACAGCCCTGTTTGGAGGGCCTGGGAGTGAGGACTTCACCTTAGGGATATTGCAGGGGGCTGGGGGGGGGGGCGGTCCACCTGATAAAGGGGTGGGTGTAGCAGCAAGGTTCAAGCAGCCTCGAGTCAGAACCACCTTGGGTGTGCTAAGCAGGAAGGGATTTTAAACCCCTGTTGCCTGCAAAGCATCCACTGGATGTCCAGGAAGGCCCTGAGAACCACCCAGGACTGACCCGGGCACCATGAGCAATGAGGCTGTTTCTGCAGCTGTAGTTCTAAAACTCATGGCCACGGCAAGCTGCAAGCTGGGGGGAGGGGGAGGTTTCACTGCCGCGAACTTCAGCAAACAAACACCATGCAGGGGCAGCAGGGCATCCCCGGTGGGTGGTCAGAGGACAGTGCCCTGCTCGGAGCTCTGCGCACTTTTCAGTTACATGCCCCTTTGTCCCTTGTGTTCCTTCTATCAACGCCTGCAAAGCCTACTTGGGACATCTGGTCTACCCTGCTCCTTCAACCCCAAAGCTGTCAGATTACCCCTTCCCTCTCCCTCTTACGCTTTCCCTACTCTTCTCAGGCTAGGCATTCATCCCCCTGAAGTGCCCCAGCCCAGCCCATCATTTCCAAACTCAGTTCTGCTCAGCCAGACCCTCCCACCACAGTTCACCCACCTCTTCTGCCAAGAGCCATTGTCTTATTCTCCTGGGTGCCACATTGCATCTGGTGACAGACACATGTAACCAGACCAAAGGCCTCTATCCCTGGGAGCAGAGAGCAGGCGCCTCTTGACCCAGCAGGACCCAGGGAGCACCTTCAAGGCCCCAGGGAGATCTGACCCTGGTCACACCCCGGGATTCGGGCCAGGTGAGAACCGTCACCTGCCACAGGGCAGATCCAAGCCATAGGCTTATCTCTCTTCCTTTTTCCAGGGCTCCTGCCAACCAAGGTTTGCTATTTGCCTCACATAAATGAGGAGGCCCCACCCCAGAATCTCCCCTCAGCCCAACCAGCGCTGCAGGGGGCCCATGTTTTCCTGATTCCCACCAGGACACGAGTTCCTTGATTGACAGCTTCCTGCCCAGCACCTGGCCTGGCTCAGCATCGTTGGTCCCCAAGGGTCCAACAGAGGAAGGCTGTGTGTGGGGAGAGCTGACAGAGCCCTTGGGCTCCAGGTCTCTCTCACTTTGGGCTTCTCTGCTGATCCCATGGATGGAAGCGCATGTTCCCATCCAGCTGAGTCGTCTTTGGAAACTGCTTGCAGTGAGAGCCACGGTGTCAGCTATTGTCACACTTCTTAGGCTTGTTCTCCTCTGCTGTTTGCTGTCCTCGCCGAGTAAAGGGAGTTGGTATTTAGGGGAGCTCAGCTTTTCTAGAACCTTGCATGGCTGGGCACTGGGGTAACCCCTTTCCCACACATCCAAAGGGACAGGGAGCAGAGAGGTCACCCACCCAACACCGGGCATGTCACACACAAGCCGTGGAGGCAGACAGCCTCTGTAGATCCCCGCCTTATCCACCAGTCAGGAAGCCACTTCACCCTGGGAGCCTCAGTTCCCTTCCATCTAAATGGGGACAACATCTAGGGTGCCATGGTGCACGCCAATAATCCCAGCAACACAGGAGGCTGAGGCAGGAGGAGGGCAAATTCAAGGCCAGCCTCAGCAATTTAGCAAGGCCCTAAGCAACTTAGCAAGACCCTGTCTCTAAATAAAAAATACAAAGGGCTGAGGATGTGGCTTAAGTGGTTACGGGCCCCTGGGTTCAATTTTAAGTACCCCCCAAAATACAAAATAAATAAATAAATAAATAAAGTAAATTGGGGACAACACAAGTCTACGTCATTGGAAGGGCCCAAGAGATAGGCAGAGGTCCCCCAGGAAGAAGCACCTTACCTATGGCGGCTTCTCCCTAGGGCTGTCTCCTCTGTGTCCCCACTGTCACCACAGTAGGGCTGAAAGGACGGGTCCCTGCCCCCCTGATTCCCCAGGACACCACA
This sequence comes from Callospermophilus lateralis, assembly GCF_048772815.1. Lineage (NCBI taxonomy): Eukaryota > Metazoa > Chordata > Mammalia > Rodentia > Sciuridae > Callospermophilus > Callospermophilus lateralis. The sequence goes on along the minus strand of NC_135314.1, from coordinate 6,038,343 downwards.
GACTAGAGTGGGCTGACCAAGACCCCGCCTCCCCAGCAGGGGGCACACTTTCTCAGAGCCTTCCTTGAAGACAACCTCCTGGGCCCCATGGAAGACCACACCGGCCTTCATCAGCAGTGGGCCTCAGGCTCCATACTGTCCAGGACCATTCACTGTGTAGAGCACTGTGGAACATAAATTTCCCTTGTTTTTGGACTAGCAGATGACCAGGTGTGATTGGCAGGGCTGCTGCAGCCAGGGTAGCAGTGTGAGATTCCCTGGCCGGAGGGCCCACACCAGCCTACAGGTCCAGCCCCTTCTTCTGGACAGGGGCAATGAGACCAATCTGTGCCTTTACCACTACCACATGAAATGGCGATTTCTGAAAACTTTGGAAAAATGAAACAATAAGGTTGGTTTTGCTAAAAATGTGGAGTTTGCTCCCCTATCCCACCACCCGTCCCCCTCTTTCTATCTCTGCCTCTGTCTCTCTCTCAGCCTTTTAAATACAATGCTAACCTTACCATTTCCTTGTCTTAACTGGGATTAGTTAGAGACGGGGCTAAATTTGTTTAGACAAGCTCTACATTAAAAAGAGGAAGGCCAAGTACATTGAGTCTCCAAGTCCAGAGAACATTCCATTCCCCGAGCTTGGGTTTACAACTAGCTGTGCTTTACGTTAGAGGACAAGCTATAGCTTGTAAAACCAACGTGGAAATAATCTCAAGTATGAGGCGCCGACTGTTTATTATGCAACTAGAGAAGAGTCTGGCCAGGAAAAATCTTTAGCTGAAAGCAAAGATGATCTGTACTTAATTGTTCTTGAGCAAAATTAAAATGTCTGTTTCTTTGATGATATCTTGGTGGCAGGCCGTCCCTCTGTCAGCCTGCCCAGTGCAACTAGCCAGGTTGACTGTCACCCACAGACTCGTTGTGACATGATGGGAAGGGTAAGAATCCCCGGGCCAGAAAGCCAGTCGAGTGTCTCTTTTGTTCAGTAGACATCTTTAAAGCCCACTCAAAGTCCTAAATTTACAACTTTAACATTTTGTCTGTGAAATCAATACCTCTGGGTAATGCCTATTATTTGAGATCCACTTACACTTCGAAAGCATTTTGATAATATTCCGTAAACCGTCCCTTCTTTATTCAATGCATACCAGAGTCAGGTCAGACTCTCGAGTGTGATTCCAGCCGAATCAAGGAAAACTCCTGTGTGACTGTCCTTATCATCTTTCATTTACAAAGCATTTTCCCTGAAATCACTTCTCTCCTGCCACCCGGACTTGTGGAGGGACAACATCTCAGGAATGGATGTGGCCTTTTATAAACGTCCCCTGTACCTCTGAGTCCTGGGGCGCTCTGTGGCGTGCTGGGTTTTCTCCAGCGCCCTCACCTCATCAGGGCATGTCCCCTGGATAGCCCTGTTTCCTTCACACTTCACATTCTCTCAGCTTTGCTTGGCTCATTGATCGACTTTTTCTCCTAACAAAAAAAACATAAACTCCGCTGGGGGCAGTGGCGCATGCCTCTAATCCCAGCAACGGGGGAGACTGAGGCAGGAGGATCACAAGTTCAAAACCCGTCTCAGCAACTTAATGAGACCATCTCAAAATCTAAAAAAGTAGTAATCATAATTTTAAAAAAAAGACTAGGGTTGTAGCTTAGTGGCACGTGGATTCAACCCCAGTGCTTTCTCCCAGGTTTCTTGACACATAGTAGGTGCTCCATAAGTATTTGTGAAGCTACCTATTAAAAGAAGACAAAAGGCACAATGGTTTTATTAATGACATTGAAAGATTTTGTCTTTCACTACATGCAAAATACACACCTATAAAAATGGCAGTAAGACGTGGCCAGTCTGTTGGCCATCCCAGGGCGAGGCAGTTGGGTACGGGTTTGCCCTGGGTGCAGCTCCCTGGGTGCAGCTCCCAGGAGCCACAGAAGTTGTGTGTTGGCTCCACCCGGGGAGGTTCCCCCGCTCACGGAATGCACATCTTTTGCCTTTAATCTTGACGATTGCAACTGGTACTCAAAAATCTATTCTAAGTCAGGTTCCTCTGCTGTTTCCTGTTGTCTCAAGTGAGCAGGAAATTTTAAAATGTGTCAAAACATTTTTCTCTGACCTTTCTGTTCATAGGAAGGAAGAAAGGAGGGTAAAGGGAAGGGGCGGGGGGGGGGAGAAGTGCCCTGCACACAGAGGGTCAGGATGGCTGATCAGCGCCCTCTGCCCTCACCAGGGAGTCGCCCTGTCTCAGCATGGCCACCAACTACCGCACTCAGGTGCACCAGCATCGAGACACCCTGCTCGTGACCGACACCTGAACATCACCAACCATGCGCTCAAATCACGTTGCATTTTTTAAAACCTGGGCTTTGTGATTTGTGAGCACTTTTACTGTGAACTGTTCCACACTGACGGGGAGCTGTAAAGTCAGAACGGTAAGCTCGGGGAACAGCACGTCTGTGTCCTGGCCCGTCCTCGGTCCTGCGTCCTAAGCCAGGCTCCCTCCACACTAGTTACTGTCCTCTATAATCTACATAAATTGTTAAGGTCTGTAAACAAGTCAGATTGGCACCTGTTATTTTGCCAGAGAAATGTTAGAGTCTGTAAACAAGTCTGCATGGTGCCTGGCAAAATGCCAGAGGGAGTGGTTTGTGAAGTAACAAAAGCGAGCCATTAAGTCTGGAGGTTCCTTATTGGTTGACTGCTGTATCTATTTTATGCTAATCAGATAAACTGTGTAAAATGTATAAATATCGCTCAGATCCTACAATAAACGGCTTCCATTCCTGCTGCATCAACGTACACAAGTTATTCGTCACCCCCGGGCAATAAATGGCGCTCTACATGCATCTTCTTGAACATTTGCTTCTTTTGGTCCTTAGGTTTGGGAGAGTCATTCAGGTTCCCATAACTGTGGCAGAACAGGACTTTATCATGTGAACACAACGTCTCTGAGAGTCCACTTCCTGGCAGGTGGGTGATTAGGTGGCCTCCTGTCCAAAGCTGCTCTGAACGATGGGCTGGGACGGTCCTGGGCCAGTCTCTTGGAGGACGAGACCCGCCTTCCTGCTGGTTTGCACCAGGAGTGGGGTTGCTGAGCAGGAGGGCCCCCTGGCCCACTCAGCAGGTGAGACCAAGCCTCTCCCCCTCCCAGAGCCAGGCGAGCAGAGGAGAGCTCCCTCCACCCTCCTCCCTCCGCAGTTCTCGGCATGGACGTGGATGCTGTTTATTCTGCTCCTCTGCCCAACGCGACGCGCACTCTCAGCACGCCCTTGACCTGCTCTCTTCTGGGTGCTAACGCGGTGAGCATCTTTGCCTATGTTTATTGGCCATTTGAACATTCTGTCAAGTATCTTTGAGTCCCTTCCTTTTTCTGTTGGGTACTTTGAGTTTTGCGTATGGACTTTATATCAAGGATCTTTGTTAAACTTGCTTATTGTTATGAATAACTTATCTGAATCCTAATTAATTTTATAATTTTCTATTTTTCTTTTTACTTTTTAAAAGTTCTACATACCTCCATATATTCTCTATCTACCCATGTCACTGTGAACGCTGATGGTTTTATTTCTTCCTGCAACCCCACATCTTGTGTTTCTGATTGCGACCTTACTCCACTGACAGGACCTCCAATGTAGGGGAGGATAGAAATAGTGAGGTCACAGAGGTCCTCGGCTGGCTGCCAATCCCAAAGGTGAAGCTTTTACATTTCACCATTAAAGATGATCTGTTGTGCGTTTTCTCTAGTTATCCACAGACACATCGAGGCAGTTCCTGTCTGTGCCCCTACGTGAGACTATTTTGTTAAGGTCTGCAAACAAGTCAGATTGGCACCTGTTATTTTGCCCGAGAAATGTTAAAGTCTGTAAACAAGTCTGGATGGCGCCTGGCCAAATGCCAGAGGGAGTGGTTTGTGAAGTAACAAAAGCGAGCCATTAAGTGTGGAGATTCCTTATTGGTTGACTGCTGTATCTATTTTATGCTAATTAGATAAGCTGTGTAAAATGTATAAATATCGCTCAGATCCTATAATAAACGGCTCCCATTCCTGCTGCATCAATCTACACAAGTCATTCGTCACCCCCCGGATATTTTGCCCAGCCAGCCGGGCTGCAGCACTATTTCTCATGCACAAATGTTGAGTTTTGCAGAACGCTTTCCCTGCACTCACTGACACATCACATTGTTTTACTTCTTTATTCTGCTAATGCGGTTAAGTTCACAATGATTGATTTTTCAAATATTTGACAGCGGCAATTTGACATTCAAGAATGTCCCCCAAGGGCCTGAGTGTTGGGGGCTTGTCCCCCAGACTGTGGTTCAGCGGGGAGGTGGTGGAACCCTGAAGGGTGGGGCCCCGTTGGAGGAAGTTGGTCACCAGGGGCGTGCCCTTGAAGGGATGCTGGGATCCAGCCCCTTTCTGCCTGTCTCTCTGCTTCCCAGCCTGTGAGGGAAACAGGCCTCCCCTGCCATATGTCACTGAGCTGCCACAGGCCCAAAGCAGCAGGATCAGACCACCCTGGAAGCTCTGAAACCACAGCCAGAGTAAACCTTTCCTCTTCTGGACTTGATTCTCTCAGGTATTGTGTCACAGTGGCGAAAAGCTGACCAATCACAGTCTTGCGCTCCTGGAGTCAACCCAGCCTCGTCATGAGATGCTGTCCTGCTCCTATGTTGCTGGCTGTGAGAATCTGTTAGGATTCCTCTCAGGTTTCTCCTCTGTGTTCATTCATGAGCTTAGTCTGTGACTGTCTTCCCCGTGACGTCAGGTTTCAGTATCAGGGATGTGCTCTTAGGGACAGTTGAAAAACGGTTCTCTTTTTCTACCCAACAAAACAATCTCTGGGTTTAGTGACGGACCTTTCTTCACTACTTGTTAGATGTGCCAGTGAAGCCATCCAATTCCAGAGATTGTTGGCAAGGGGACAGAGTTAAATCCTGGATTTCCTTATTTTAACAGTTAAGGGACTAATCTGGTTTCATTTTTTTAATGTTATTTTGATAGGTTATGTTTTTTAAGGAATTTGTCCATTATTATCTTAATTTTTAAATGTTTTATAATAAAGTTAACCATAATATCCTCTATACCCCTGACCCATAATCTGTGGGGGAGGAGGACCGGGGTGCTGGGATTGAACCCAGGGCCTTGTGCATACAAGGCAAGCACTCTACCGGCTGAGCTAGATCCCCAGCCCCCATAAGTATTTTTGTAGTGTGATTGCCTTTCTAAATCCTGATATTGGTTATTTATATATTGTTTTTCTCCCCTGCCCACCCTCTGAACCCGCCTTGCCATGGATTCATCAATGTCATGAGTCTTTTTGAAGAACTACTTTTTGACTTTGTTAAACTCCTCTGTTAGGTGCTTGCTCTACAGCCACGTGACAGGTTTTCGATTCTGTTCTTATTTTCTATATTGCCCTTGCCCTCCTGATGACCTGGGCACCTTAGTCATCCTCCCAACCTTTTAGATTTTCTGCAGGATAAAAAAAAAAAAAAAAAAAAAAAATGGCCGAGGCCCCAGCACCCTCCTCATGCACCCGCCTGGCCACTGGCTCTTTGCTCGTCTTTGTGATACTTTCAAGATTGATGTAGACATTTTACCAGATTTTTTTTTTTGACGGCCCTGAGTTGACTTCTCCCCTGGGTGTGCCACGGACTGCTCCCTCCTGCTCCAGCTGTGGGCCTGGGTCAGTGATAACATCACGTGTTGGAGGAAGGAGTCACACCCGTTTTCCTCCTGGTTCATGGCTGATAAGCTCTCCGTGAGGTCAGATCACACCCACGCAGACCCACCCACTCAGGAAATCACAAGTGGTGTGCAGGAATGTTCTCTTATACAGAAGTCACGGAGGGGATCCCCAGAGTGGCCCAACGTGGGCCCCGAGGAGATTCTGCTTTTTCTGGGGTTCAGAGTTAGGGCCGTTTCTCATTTCCTCTTTGGCTTTGTCTGTCTTTCCCACATTCTCCTGGCCGTGTGGGCTGCGCTGGCTCTGCTTGGCCACTCCAGGGCCCCCGACTCTCGACAGGTTAGTTCTGATCTCCGCTAACACAATGGCCCACTAAGTCTTCATCAATTGATTTCCATCAATATTTGTCCTTTTCAACAAGGTCTGCAAATCTATCCCCCCACCCCCCAGCACCTCCACTCGGTGACTTGGAACCTGGCCTTTTTCTCCCTCCTCTGTGTCTAGGGCTTGCTTGCTGCCTTCCTGTGGCTGGGGTTAGCGGCAGGCTCACCCCCTGCCAATTACACGATAACATTCTCTCTCCATGAGTGTGCTAAGATCATGAACAAACTTAAAGAAGCACAGGTTCTAAGAATACCTACCAAAAAACCCAGCAGATTCCACAAGTAACAGATACGAGTCACATTTTTAGCCATATCCTAAGCAAGTTGTTTTGAAGCAGATGGAGTTGTCAGGAGGCTTTTGCAAGTTCCCAGTGCCTCCATTATTCTTTGGAATCACTGTGCTCACCTGTGTGGGTGGGCGGCAGCTTGCCCTACCACAGCCCAGCTGGAGCTCCATACAGCCTTGTGCACACACACAGCCATCGCATGTGGATATCACAAAGCCACTCTTGAGGACCAAGCCAAGGAAACATCAATCCACAACCTCACCATCATAACACAGCCAACATTAATACCTGGTTCTCTTTCTTTTCAACATCTTTTTCCCTATAGTATCCTTGCCAGTTTTGGAGAATAGCATTGTAATATTTGTTCTTTTCTCTCTCTCTCTCTCTCTCTCTCTCTCTCTCTCTTTTTTTTTTTTTTTTTGGTTACTGTGAATTTTACAGATAAAGCTGATTCTTTCCCTTAATTTTCCACTTCATTGTTGATAAGACTGAATATTTTCATAAACTAGCTACTAACTGTGTTTCCTCTGATGCTTTAAGGAAAAAAAAAACTTGCTTAGGGTTGTCGGTATTCTTTCAAAATGACAGATTTCTATCTCACAATTTTTCAGAGTTCTGGCTCTAATTAAATTGATAATCATTTGGCTTTTTTGAAAAACTACATAATGTTGCCCACTATGTAATTCCACACCATTTTTTAAAACTCAGAAGAGCTTCAGTCAGTGGAGTGGGAAAGGGGCCAAGGGAGGTCTCCTTCCTCCCGAAGGCGGCTCCTCGCGGTTCAGCATCTAACACTCAGGTCAAAGAGTTCTTTGTGAGAGGCTCTGCTGTATTAAAAACACTCACGGGCAAACCTCTTTTGTGTTGCAAGATGTGGGCAGGTCTCAGGGTCCGTGGGCCTGCAGATGGTCCTTCCTTTGCCGAGCCCCTGCCCTCCACATGCTCTGTGTGCCTGGGTCCCCTCTTCAGGAAGGAGCTGTGAAGCAATCCTGGGCAATACAGTATTTTCTCCCTCCTAATGTGAAATATGGTTTGCATGGTTTGGAGGAACCAGTCTCCCTAGGCCCCACTGCCTTTAGGCTGCTGGACTCCCAAAACTCTTCCCCTTCCTTGGTGCTACCACCTCATGTTGGTTTCCCTGGTTAGTATTTGTCCAGACAACACATTTGTAGGACCCAGTATGTGCTGGGCATGGCTCCAAGTGCTGGGGATAAAGAAAAGTCGTTCCCTGGTGGGTGGAATGTACTGACCAGTGCGGTCAAGAAACCACGGCATGGTGAACAAATAGATGTGACATAATGCTACATGTGCCTTGAAGAAGAATAAAGCAGGGTAAGGGGTGAAGCTTAGCAGGAAAGGGGACAGGGAGTGGGAGAATGACACTGGGCAGGATCCCACATCCACCCTGCCTTGTCTTGTGATCAAAAGAGCCATCTCTGCTGTCCTTCATCCTGAGCAGATTCCCCCCTGACAACAGTGACGATGACGTCTGTCTCACCTTTGCACCCACGAGGCCAAACAGGAGATGCATGACTACACAATTTGGTTACAGCAAAAAAAAAAAAAAAAAAAGAAAAGAAAAGAAAAAAAGAAATCTTTTCAGGATGCCTCCAATCACTTAATGTCACCAACCAGCAATTCCTGGATGTTTCTTGAGTTTTCTGGAAGCCCCTCCCGGCTTGAAGCAGACTCTGTCCACTGGGTCAATAGTTCCTGGGGCTTTCCTAACAGCGACCCGTGCTTATTTAACATTTGCTGGATGCTATTCTGCAAAATGGCCGAAGAGTTTCACCCCCACCCCCAGGCTTGGTCGGGTTCCAAGTCTGCATGTGAACATGGACCCATCAGCTGTGCCAACAACTTTGACACAGTTTCTCATCAGAGAGCGACTGGTCCTCCCACACAGGCCCACAAAACCTCTGACTCTCCAGTAACTCATTAGACACTGCTCCCCGGCCCTGGAGCCCAGGCTGGGGGGGGGGCCTCCCTCATCCAAGGAAAGAAGCGTACTTCACCATCCCACAACCAGACACCGAGCTTGGCAAAAATAGAAATAGCAGCCTTTGTTTCAACCCTGCCCAAAACCTCAGGGGTGTGTGTGTGTGTGTGTGTGTGTGTGTGCGCGCGTGCACATGCACACGCACACGCTTCTGCTTGTCTTCAATGGCCCCTATTCCTCTGGTGACAGGCATGTTAGGAAGGGTTTGAGGAGAAGGAGCCGCAGGGTTGACGTCACTTTTCGTGACCTGTGTTCAAGGGAATGGACCCAGTCAGACTCTTCCTAGGATCCAGCAGTAAAAATCTGTGCCCGCCCCAAATACTCAGCCTACCCGGGTAGAAATAAGCCTGGGTGCTCCTGGGGAGGCATTTTGACATAAACCTGCTGATGTGCTCCCTGCTGGGAAGTGGAGGATGGTTCTAGAAGGAACTATTTTAATAAAATCAAACAAGGCATAAACCAGGGGCCTGAGTGGAAGGCCGGGCCGTCCAGCTGGCTCTACCCTGATTCTCAAACGTCCTTGAGGGCTCAGTGCTGCGCAAGGGAGAGGTGGGAGACCAGTCCCTGACAGGTCATCCTCCCAGCTGTTGGGGGCCGCAGGGTCCCCCTGCCACCAAAATCACCTTTGAGACCCAGCCCCCAGCACCTCCTATCTGGAGAGAAGGCCTTTGCAGAGGTGATGAGGGTAGCCTGAGGTCGTAGGGTGGGCCCTGATCCCATCTGTCCTCATGAGAAGAGGAGGCCTGACACAGACACACCCAGGGGGCAACCACACACACACACACACACACACACACACACACACACAGTCTGTTGTTAAAGCTCTGCACAGTCCAAGCAGACTGCTACACCAGTGCCCACCGCCAGGTTTCCCAGGGCACAGCCAGGTTCTTACTGCTCCAGGGAAAGCCCTTCGGACTCTGCAAAGCTGAACTCACATCCCCAGGTGATCTCGGTAGAAGGTGCCAAGGCCACCTGCCCCCTCTCTTCTCCACCCTCTCCCGCCACACGCTGCTTATCCTGTGACATTTCTGCCTCTTCCTTGGGACTGCTTTCAGGATCCTTGCAGCATGAACATTCAATCTGCTACTTCTAATTGCGGACCCCAGATTTCTGAAGATGCCTTTCTCCTGCCTGTGCACGTGATGGACCATTTCTTCAGGTCTAGAAATCCAGTGGGAAAGGCTCTGACTCCAGACGGCTGCATCACCTTGCAGACCCCACAGCCATTGCCAGGAAGGCAGCCTTTGTACGGTGCCTTCTTTTCCTCTCCCTGGAGGCTTTTAAGATCTTCTTCTGGCCATCACCGTCCTGAAATGGCACAATAAAGTGCCTTAGTGTCGGTCTATTTTTATCCGTTGTGCTGAGCCCCTTCCACCTGCAAGCATGTGTCCTGCAGCTGGACAAGTCCCTTCTGATCTCTGCTCTCTCCTCTGGAAACCCTTACCTGGGTCGCAGGCCTCCCGTTTCTTCTCTCTGCAGCTGTGTCTGCTTTCTGACACTCTCCCGACACCGCCTTCCAACCTTGCTTTAGGTCTTGGATGTCACCGATCATGTCATGACATTCCCAAAGTCTTTCAACATTCCCAAAGCTCCTTTGGTTGTCCTTGTTGTTTTCTGAGTGTTGCTTTTTTTGTAATCTCCCATTCTTGATGCAGAGATGAGAAATCTTCCCATCTGCCTGCTACTAATAGTAAGTAAGCAGAGTCTGCTTCCTCCAGTTTTTTGTTTTTTTTTTTTTAAGTGGAGAAATAATCCACATGAAATTCAGCCTTGGTTGATATGTTCCGAGTTGTGCCACCGTCATCATTATCCATTGCAGAACATTTTCACCACCTCCAAAGGAGGCCCCATCCCTGCTCAGTCATTCCCAGCCCCTCCCACCCAGGTCCTAGGAACCAGGAAGGCACTTTTCTGTCTCCACAGCTGTGCCTCTTCTGGACATTTCATACAAATGGACCCTATGGTATTTGGTCTTTTGCATCTGGCTTCTGTCCCTAGCATCATGTTTTCAAGGTTCCTCCACCATGTGTCAGTCCCTCATTCCTTCTGAGGTGGAAAGAGCTTTGTCTTGTATGTGGGTAGAGCACAATATACTCGTCCATTCATCAGCTGAAGGACATGTGGGTTGTTCCTACCCGGGGAGCAGCTCTTCCTGTGCGGATGGCCCCCGGGGTTGTTGAAAGCCCTGATGTATTTTTATCTTTCCCACTCCTCACTTCCGGTGCTTGTCGGGCAGTCGGTTCTACCTTGGTGCTTACTTTTGATCTGGGAAAACTAGAAAGCAGATTAAAGTCTACACGTTGACATGGGGCCATCCTAGAGACCCACCCCCCGGGAGCCCCAGTAGTGTGGTCTGGCGGGAGGCTGAGAAGATGCTTCCGGCCTGCTGCTTGGAGAGTGAATGTCTGGCTGCCACCTTAGGGAGCAGGGGACCTGTGTGCATTTGTCCCCTCCCTGTGCCCTGTGTCCTGTGCAGTTCCACTGTGGGGGACAGCTCCTAGACTCCTCTGTACCAGCAGCCCCAGTGACGGCCTCTCCAGAGAAAAAGTCTCCAGGCCCCGCCAGGGTGTGTGCGGGTGCCCAGGGGTCAGCGGCCTCTCAGACGGCCCTCACCGTCCCCCTTATCCAGGTCCCTTGCATGCCCACTTGCTTGAGTCTGAGCCCTGGAGTTTGGTACCCAGGACTTTCCACACTCCTGGGGCAGGGTTCGGCTTTCCTGAGTCGGCAGAGCCCAGCGCCACAGTCCACCCGGCTCCGTACCCTTCATTGCTCTTGTCCTCACTGCCCTTCATCCTTAGGCATTTCCGCCTGATACACATTGTCCTTTGTGGATGAGAGGTGTCCACCTGCCCTTGTCCACCCGGGGGCTTTAAGCCAACTGTCTCGTCCAGTCCTCCTGGAGACCCCTGGGCAGATGCTGCAGTTCCTCTGAGGTAAACTGAAATGCAGAAAGCCTCGGGGACATCACCACAGCCACACTGCCCAGCAGGGCAGGGACTTGACACACCTGGCTGTAGAGTCCCCGCTTCCGCCGCAGAGCTGACCCGGGTCAACACTGACAGTGGCTTCAGGGTCAGGAGGTCTTGTCCGATGACACAGGAAATCGGGGTCAGGAGGTGGAGGTGTGGGGAGAGAAGGGTCTGTGGATGACCAGGACCACCCTGAGGGCCCGGGGGATGCTGTGCCCAGCCAACATTGCCCCTCAGAGAAGAGAAAACGGGCCAGGTGACAGGTCAGAAGTGGGAGATGCCTGGGGCCAGCACAGGGCACCTCCCCCACTGGGGCCCGCTCCACAGCAGTGGGGGCAGTGGGACATGGCAGCTATTGAGCTCTGGAGAGCACACTGGAGGATCCTGTGACTCGTGTCATATTCGACTTTCAGTGTCCTTCACCTGCCACACTCTCCCCAGAGCCACTCCACCAAACAGCTGCTGGAGACACTGGGTGTGGAGCAGAGAGGGTGCCGGATCTGGAGTGACGGACGTTCTGCCCGTAAGAGACCTTCATGACTGGGCTCTTGACCAACATCCTCATGTTTCTTTTGTTCTCCAAAAAGTCAAAGGCTGGGCCAAGGAGCAAGGCTGGGGAGCAGCAGATTAGGGAGAAGGACGTGTGGGCACAGAGGCTCAGGCACCTGGAGTGGCCATGGGAAGGGGCCTCGGAAATGCCAGCACCAGGTCTGCCGAGAGGAAACCTTGGGAGGGGACTCTGTTCCCTCCCCAGTCGCCTCATCCAAGTCCCATGCGGTGGTGAGCATGCTCAGAACACAGCCCTGCAGAGCCCTGCAGAGGGTGACCACTGGGGATGGGCCAAAGTGTGTCTCCCCGAACGCACACTAAAGCCCAGTCCTGGTACCTGAAATGTGACCTTATTTTGATATAAAATCCTTGCAGATGAGATGAGTAAAGATGGGGTCATACTGGTCCTTAATCCAATGCAATTGGTGTCCTCATGGGAACAGAGGAGGGAAAGAGGTGGACACGTGGTCGAGAAGACACCATGTGGTGACAAAGGCAGGGGAGGAGCAATGTGCCTACAAACCAGGAGGGCCCAGGACTAGGGGGCATGCCTGGCACTCGAGGAGGCTGGAAGGACTCCCAGGTGGGGTTTTTTGAGGGAGTGCAGCCTGCACACACCTTGACCTTGGACCTCTGGCCTCCAAGCTGTGAGACAACCCATTTCTGTTCTTGTAAGCTGCCCAGTGTGAGGTGCTGTGTCCCCGGAGCCTGAAAGATGAATACCACCTTCACGGGGGGTCGGGGGCAGGACTTCAGTTTTGCTGCCACCCCCCCACCCCCCACCATGGTCCATTTGTTCTGGTCCTTATTTCAATTCTCAATACTAACAGTGACAACTTTTTTTTTTTATTATTGATTTTTATTGTTGGTTGTTCAAAACATTACATAGTTCTTGATATATCATATTTCACACTTTGATTCAAGTGGGATATGAACTCCCATTTTTACCCCGTGTACAGATTGCAGAATCGCATCGGTTACACATCCGTTGAACAGTGACAACTTTGAGGCCTGGTCGGCTGTGAGCATCTGTAGGTTCGCTGGTGGTCAGCCATCACAGCCCCAGCTGGCTCACGTCCATCTGCCACCCATTCTCCTCCTCTGCCTGCAGCCAGGTGCTCGCAGGGCTGGGGGAAGCCAGGGGAAGCCCTGCAGATCCTCCCTGACTGCTGCCCCTGCTGCCACTCGGAAGGAATGCTGGACACGCCCAGAGGACAGTGTCATGGTAGCCCTAAATGCAATTGTTCAGGCAAGACGTGACACCCCTGTTCAAACTGAGACTGAAAACAGTATCCCCGTGATAGACAAAAGAAGGGAAAAGGGATTTCACCTATTCAAAGTGAAAGGATAGTACCTGCTGGTAGAAAAAATTAAAATTACATAGAGCTATAGAGTAGAATTATCGGTGCAGCTGCCTTCTCTGCCCCCAGCTCTCACCTGTGCTCTGCATTTGGTCTCCCAGAAAGAACTGCTCTGACATGTGGTGGGAGCATCGTTAGCTGTAGGGTCCTCGTGCCCCTGTGAATATGCTCCGATATCATTTTGTTTAGTTTCATCTTATTTAAAATCACAGAGTCCAATGCCTGCCTCTTCACTCACTGCATTATGGAGATCTTTCCACATCAGAGGTACAGGTTTATCTCAGAGAGTAATTGTAATGAAGTAATCTCAGAGCAGCCCTGTAGGATAGAGAGGTGATTACCAGCTACAGTGTGCCCAGGGGAGACACCGCCTGTTTCCACCATACAATTTGCAGCACATTAATTTGACACACCACGAGGACTGGATAGCAGTAGGTTTTAAAAAGGATCCCAACCCATCAGCTGATTTTAAAGGTAAGGTTCATCGCTATAAATGTGGGAAGCGTCTCTTCTGAGACTGAGAGAAAGCGGCCTTGATGAGAATCAATAGTGATGGGTAATTAGAAATTGTCAGTGCAGAAAAGAGACAAAGAACTGGTAGAATTTTGTATTTTTATCTTGAGTCAGTTGAAGTTGGATACTTTACATAGTATGAGAGAATAGCTCATCTGTAATTGAATTCCTAAATCTTAATATTTGGGGAAGTAAACCAGAAAGAAAACCAAAAACATGAAAAACCCGTGTTTAAGAAAGACTTCTCAGAGAGTATAAATAATCTTGAAATCCAGTGATTCCCTGCACAGGCCAAGAACAAATTTTGAGAAGGGTGAAGCTCATTTCCCCACTCTGGTGGACCATGTTATGGTAGAGGTTCTTCACCGGAGGGGAAAGGAGCCCCCAACCCTAGGGGACATTTGAAAATGTCCAGAAACATCTTTGATTGTCACACTGAGGGTGAGGGCAGGAGGGGACGCCACTGGTCTGAGTGGGTGAAGGCTGGGATGCTGTCAAACATTCTACTCCGCACAGGGCAGTTCCCATGAGGAAGAATGTCAGTAACACCCATGTGTCAGGACAGCGAGGCCGAGAACCCGCGCCACGTCACTCTCAGAGGGATCTCCTTCTGCCGTACCAGGCACAAGCCCTGTTTGATTCACTTACAGATCGCATCCTTTTCTTGTGAATCTCAACCTAACCTGAACCATTTCACTCTCTCCTGAAAAAGTCGCAGGAAATATTAATTCCACGTGTGACACTATGACATCAGGTTGAACTCTAGCTCCCTGGACATCACAGACCTTCCAGAGAGGCCAGGGATGGCCTGTTAGACCATGGGGAGCAGGGCCGCAACCCATGCAGCTAAGTCAGGCACCATCTCATACTTCAGAGCAAACCTGCTCATCACTGGACAACAATGATTCCCATCATGAAGGGCAGGAAGGGCTGGGGTGTAGCTCTGTGGTAGAGCACTTGCCGAGCATGTGAGGCCCTGGATTTGATCCCTAGCACTGCAAAAATGAAATAAAATAAAATGAAGGAACAGGAGCTCAGCCTCTCATGTGGTTAGTTGCCTAATAAGACACATACACACTCTAGATTCCTGTGAATAAAATCCATCTCGAGCCTAAGAAAAAAAAAATCATGGCCAGGAAAAAATCTCCTTTTTCTACTGGCTTCTAACTAGGCAATGCATTCCAGAATCCAGCCTCTGACTTTCCCACCCTGTCCCCAGCCCACCCCCATCACCACCTGGCACCAGATCTGGATTTCTCATTCCTGAGGTGGCTTTGTGGGCCAAGGCCAGCCATCTCCTTGTTGTGAAAGTTGCCACTGTCTCTGCATGTGCCACTGGGTGCCCTGAAGCCCACCAGGAAGGCAGAAGCATGTGAAGCATCCCAAACAGTGGCAGCATGTGTATATAAGCTGTTTATTTAAGGGCAGGTAGTAATAGGCTGTGGGTGAGCCAGGAATTGCATCAATAGATTCACTGTGGCCTCAGAAAAATCCATGCAGTAACCACAGGACTAGAGATGACGAAGAATTAGCTGCAGGAGGCCTCTGCCCCAGGAGGGCCACCGCCTACTGTGTTCAGGCAGGGCCCCTGCAAGGGACTGGAGGCTGAACCCCATGGCTTGCTCTGCCAGGGTGGAGCATTTTCCTCCAACACCCACAAGCAGCCGCATGGACTCTCAGCAGCCTAACACCAATGCTCTGAACCAGCCACCATCAAATAAGAGGGAAATGAGGAACAAGAGCCCCCCGGAGGAGTTTTCAGGGTTCCCTCTAAGGAAACTGGGCTCTGCTCTGTGTGTTTTCATGGGAAACAGAAAACTGCTGATACCTATTTATTTTGAGCTATCACAAACTAAACAATCAGTTCCTATTAATGATCCTAATTACTCAGCTCCTATTTTTAAATGCTGGTCTTTCAGCATGCTCTAAGTGGGTGGCTTTAATTATGCCTAATTGTAGCTACGTCACATCCAAATATACACCCTACACAAATGATTAACAGGGTTTGGAATTTAGTTCATTGAAGAGGGGATTTGCAATATCAAGCCTAAATGTGTCATATAAATCATTTTTTTCCCCCTGATATCTTCGATGGTGGAGAAGGTCGTTTATGCAGGCAGAGTCATTTGGGATCTAGCCTCCCCCCAGCTTCAGGAGACGAATTCTCAGTGGTTGTCAAGTTCACCGAAGGCTGGTTTCCATAACGCTCTCCATTGGAAGGCACTGGTTTTGATTTTCTTTTGGATCTGTATTCCCAGATGTCTTCTCACATGGCAAAGTGATTTTAGTATTTAGGAAGCGCCAATCCTAAGTGAAAACAAACAAACTACCCACCTTCTGGGCAAAGTCCAATCGCTCCCTTCTGTCCTTCGCTAGAAATGAACTTTGAATTGCTGCCCATTAACTCGCACATTCCTGTCCAGCTAAGTCTCTGCCTGATCCTCCAATTCTGCCATATTTTTACGTTAGAGGTGAGGAGATCCATTCCGAAGGGCTGATCCCCTAGGGGCAGAGCCCGGCTGGAGGAGGAACTGCTGTCTCTTTCACCAGCAGATGCTGAACAGGTGCTGGAGACTGGGTTTCCCAGGTGCAAAGCTCATGTGGGCGGGGCAACCCAGCAGCCAATCAGAGGCTGCCATGCAAATACAGCGGTGACTCAGCTGTCCACCTGCGCGCCCCCACCTGCCCATCCTGCCCGTTTGTAATCCAGGTTGTGCCTTCAACACCCACGGAGGACTTGGAGTCATGCCCAAGGTCTTTCATGGGCCACACAAGCACAAACTGCCCCCGTGCTCTGCTGCAGACTGCTTCACAGGCTCGCAGAACCTGACCCGGGCTGCGACGGGCTTGGAGCGTCTCCTCAGAGTGGACGTCGGCTTGTTCCACTCTAGGGTGAGAAACAAGTGAGCTATAGAGACAGCCATCCCCAGGGAGGGTTTCTGTTATGTTTAGCACCTTGTTCCTGATGGGAACGTGCGCTGGTGCTCTGAAGGGCGGTGGAAGTTGCTCTGTGACAGGGGCAGAGAATTGGCAGCAGGTGGAACCGAAAGATGTCTCATTTCAGGTGTGGCCTCAACTGGGTCCCTCTCCTTGGCCTTATCTTTCAACTGAATTGGAAAGGATTTCCCTTAGAGGAGGTCAGAGGTTGGGATGTTGGAAAACCTTGTGCTGGTTGCTGTCCACGGAGGGTTGTGACCTTAAGATATTTAATCGCCTAGACGTGGGGAGAGATTAAGACCACAGGTTTGAGTATCAGGAATATTGACTATGGACCTCAGCTCTGCTCATGTCCACTGAGTGACTTCAGGCACGTTTCTTAACTTCTCTAAGCCTCTAATGTCTTGCATCTGTAAACAGGGCATTCCCACTTAAATGATTGGGGTGTCATGAAATTTAAATGAATTGACAGAAACAAAGTGTCTTCCTCATAGTAGGTCACCAACATTGTCATTTTTTTATCTGAGCATCTCTCCTAAAGTTAGAATATTTTGATTAAGCGTAGGTAAGTGTGGTTCGTAAGTATTCTCTTGCGCTTTGATCACTTGGAGAAGCCAGGGACCCTTGAATCCCTCACACCCAGCGCCAGCTCCTCGGCAGCCTTTGGGCCTGTGTGGATGACAGTCTTGTTCACTGAAAGCACTGTGCAAACACGGTGCTCCTGGTGGCGAAGCAAAGCTTCTGCTCTTGCCCAGGATAAACGGGTTTCCTAAAGTCAAAGACCCTGGGAAGCTACTGGAACTGTGCAGAGCGCCCGGAAGGCTGATGGCACAGTTGTGGCCTAAAAGTTCCAATAAAACGACCCCCTCTTAACTTCACCATTTTACATTGCGTCTTCCAGGATGAAGTTCCTGTGCCACATTCTTTTTGCCACTTGTCCTGGTTCTGTGGAGTTGTGCTCATGGTCTGAAGTAAATCGCGTGAAGGGGGCTTTCTCCAGGACAAACCATCCCCTAAGAAAGGAGGTCTCTGGATGCTCGCACTGACATGCCATTTCACCAGGTGAGGCAGAAGTGGCTTGGCAACCCATATTCCATCAGCATGGACTCTTCAGGCACAAGCAGCAGATGAACACAAGCTAAATAGGATTAGTTTGCTGGGTGCCACCAGTGAATGGAGTGGCAGAGGAGGAAGGTAAAGAGAAGGCCAAAGAATCAAACAGGGAGACACAGAATGGCGTCTGTCAGAGTCTTGTGCAGAAAGCCCAGGGCCTGAGCCACTCCAGATGCAAATGGGCTTTTGTTTCCCACTCTGTTGCCCCCACCCTGAGACTGGCCGGCCGTTCTGATGCTTGCCTACTGCTGGGCTGCCTGATGCCACCGCAGCCTCCCCCGGGGGCCGCCAACCTGCCCTTGGACCTGGAAGGCAGTGGTTGCATAAATTAAACATGGAGGTGCGTGTACAGGTCACAGCCTACACGCTGGTCTCCATTAGAATGAGTAAGCCCATTACCAACCCTCTAAGCAAATCTGCTCCCTCCAGACCACGGTCTCCCAGCCTTCGTAACACGAGCATGATTCATCAGTCTGTCCATCACAACAGTGACGTGAGTCACATGTTATGAGAAGCTCAGAGAATGTATTTTTGTGTACACAGAAAAGTAAGGTTTGCAAATTTCTGGGATTTAACTTTATTGGGGAGGGAGCAGGGTAGTAATGAATTCCACATTTTTTCAAAGTGAATCGGAGGAAAAACCCACAACAGGCAACATCTGCATGAATTGGTCTCCAAGGACCCGATATAAACGGTTGTTGATATAAATAGATGTGCTTTTAAGCAAAGACAGATGTCCCAGACCGAAATGCTAAGAAAACACATAAAACAGTTAAGTTCAAAGACATCTTGGCTTTCCTAGCTTTCCCAGTAGGTGAATCTTCACGGGGCCAGGACAGGGAGGGTGGAAGACAGAACGTTCTGCTTCCCATGAACTGGCCAGCAGCCCCACCAGAGCAGGTGTGGGTGCAGCACAGCCACGGGGCGTCCACCCAGGGGAGGCCGGCCGCAAGACGTCCTGGGCTCTTGTGTTCGCGGGCGTTCGTGGAGTTATTTGAAGACTTTCTGCTCGGACCTCCTCAGAATACGATCTCAGGGAGGACTGAGGAGAAGGCATTGGGAAATAACCCTGCAGAATCTGGGGGTCAGTTCAGCTGACGTCAATGAGAGAAGGACCCAGAGGCCAGCAGGAGTCTGGAGCCAGTGTGGACTCCGAGTTTGTCCAGGCTACAACTTATTTTCTCAAAGTAAGGACCTGAAACCAGAAAGTCAGCAGAAGAGTTGATATTTCTGGGGGAAGAGCATTCTCAGAGGGAGGGTGGAGAGAGTCAGAACCAGGGGGAAGGGTCCTTCCTCTAGAAACAGAGAGATTCACATGTTGTGGTGTGCCAGGCTGTGCCAGAAGCATTTTCACATACACTGAATGCAAGAGATGCAGGAAAGAATTCAAACCACGCAGGAATTAGGGACAGAAGGCCAGTGCATATTTTGATCACACCATCCTTTATATGGTAAAAAATTCCACTCACCCTGCCAAAGCAGGTCCTCCATCCCTTTGAAAGGTCACACCAAAGACCTTCCTGGCCTTTTGGCTAAGCTTCCCAGGGAGGGGAAGGTGCTTACAATACTAATATTGCCTGGGAGAATGTGACAGACAGTGTTGGGGTGCCTGTGCTGAGATGAGGCAGGCCAGGAGGCCACCCTGCCAGGTTCCAGCCAGAGCATCCCAGGCTCCACCATGCAGGCACAGGGGAGGAGAGTTGGCATCCACCATACCCAGGAGTGGGCCATGGTTGGCCAAGGTTTGAGGTAGAAAAGCCCAGGTCTTAGCTATTTGTCATAAAGCCAAATTATCTGGAACTTGGTTCTCTGTTAAGCTATGTGTATTAGTCAGCTCTCTACCACTATGACAAACTACCTGAGAAAATCCATTTAAAGAAGAAAAGATATATTTGGGCTCAGGGTTTCAGCCCACAGTCACTTGGTTCCCCTCTTCCTGGGCCTTGGTAAAGCAGAACATCATGGTGGAAGGGAATCTGCTCACCTAGTGGTATCTAAGAAACACACACACACACACACACACACACACACACACACATGCAGAGGTGGGGACAGAGAGGAGAAAATGGGCCAGGGACAATATATAGCCTTCTAGGACATGTCCCCAGTGACTGCTTTCTCCAGGTAGGCCCTCTCTTCTAAGCTTCCACTACCCCTCCATAACCCATTAGATGGTGAATCCACCAATGTATTCAACCATTGATGTAGTTCGGTCCCTCATGATTCAACCACCTTTCAAAGGCCCCATTTCTGAACACCACTGGCTTGGGGACCAAGCCTTTAACACATGGGCTTTGAGGGGGAGGGAGATTTGGGATCTAACCTATAATACCATCCAAAAGTAAAATAAAATAAAGTCCTGATTATGATTCACTTTAGGACGAGTGCTACGCTCTTCCCGTACCTGAGCATTTTCACTGATGGAAGATGATCATTCGCAGGTAGGCACAGCTGGACAAACTGTCAGAAGTCGTTAAAGCAACCTCTGGTTATATCCTTAGGATGTGGATATCTGTGGGCATTAGGGTGAACGTCACATTTGTCAAACACTCAGAGGAGGCCACCGTGATGCTTGGTGACTGTAGACCTGGTGTAGCAGAGATGGACAGTTTGGAGTCCTCTTCTGGGTGTCCAGTAAGACTGCAGGTCCCAGCCTCCCTTGTAGTTCTGCTGGCTTCTCCCTGAGTTCTGGCCAATGGAAAGTGGGCAGCAGTGATGGAAGCTACTGGTAGACTTGGCCACAAGGCTCCCTGACTGATCTTTAACAGACTCTCTTCCTCATCTTCCTCATCTGTGATGACCCCAAGGGTCGTGCATTGAAGAAGTCCTCTCAAAGAGTTAGATAGGATCCATCAATCCCGGGAGCTCAGGAGAACTGCCTGGACTGCATCACACAGTGGCGAGACGTGAAGATTGTTTGTTATAGCAGCTAGTGCTTATTATTCTGACTCACCGTCTAGTTTCTGGGAATTATAGATAGGTTACCAACCAGGGTGCCCTCAGTTAATGTGTTTTCTGGCATTTTCCTGGTCTAGAGTACAATTCAAAATCAGTCCCCAAATCAGTCACAGTTGGGAAGAGAATGAAGTGGGTACAGTCAGGCTCACTTGGGGGCCAAATTCACATTGGATTCTTAGGATTAAAAGGATTGATTCAGTGCATTCCCTGATTCTAAGCACAACTGTGCCCAGATCATCTTTGGAGAATAACGGATTCCTTGTTCCTAAACAGACAAGCATGAAACCCCCCAGCCCAGCTGAGTAATTCCATGACTCAAAATTTGGGAGCCTGGGGGTTCTTGTGGAGTTCCAACCCAAGCCCATGGCCGGGCGCTGCTTGCTCCTGTGGTTCCGTTCTTGGAAGCGGTGGGCTGTTGCCGACAGTTACTGGACTGACGGTGCACCCAACTCTACTGTAGGAATGCGGATGGCCCAGGCCGCCCTCAGAGGGAGAAGAGAGAAGTTAACAGGCTCTTGTTGCAGTGAGTGGGCCTGAGGAGGGAGGCACGAGCTCCACTCCGGGGGCCCATGGTTCCTGACAGAGGGTAAGAACTTGGAGGAGTTCTCTGTAGGTCAGGAGGCAAGCCTGGGAGCAGGAGGCTGAGAAACCCAGCTTGGCTGGAGCAGAAACTTCCAGTGGAGGATGGAGAAGAGGAGGAAGAGGAGGAAGCATCAGACCAAGGCTCAGAGGATGCGGTCGGTAGGTAACAGCCCTCCGAGGCTGCCCCAGTCCTCATATGGAAGCCTGTGAATACGTCACCTTCCATGGCCAGAGAGACTTTGTGGAAGGGCCTTGAGTTGGGGAGATGATCCCAGGTCATCCAGGTCATCCCAGCATCTTTATAAGGTAAGAGTGGCTGCCCCAAGAGGAGGTGATGATGGAAGTCAAGCAAGAGGGAGAGGGACAGGTGTTAAACTACTGGCCTTGAAGATGGAGGAGGGGCCGGGAGCCCAGGAATGCAGGTGGCCTGCAGAAACAGGAAAGGGCAAAGCTGCAGATTTCCTCCGGAGCCTCTGGAAGGAGCAGAGCCCACGACACCCGGGTTTTAGAACTTCTGTGTGGTGTTTTGAACAACTGTCTGTGGCCATGGGTTCCAACAGCCTTAAAACACTGACACAGGTGACTTCAAATATGAGGCCGATGACATTGGGCCTGCACTGCAGTCACTCTTGGGCTCGGAAGGCTTTCAGCAGAGCCCTCCATCAGCACCATCCAAATAGTCCTGGCCTGTGTTGGTCCCCAGGCGCCCCAGCAGGGACAGCAGGGACAGGGTGACATCCCTCAGAGTACTTTCTGGATGGACAGATGTGTGGTGTCCCCCTTGTTCCCTCTCGCCTGGACTCTTCGAACCTTCCTTCCAGACTGCTCAGTATTGGACCGTCACTCCAGGCAAACCCGCTGCCAGCTTCATCCTCTGATTATGTAAACATCATCCAAATAAAACCCAAACTCCTTAAGGAATTAGTAAAAGCCCTCTTTTGGCTTCACACGACCTTCAGGAGCAGAAACCGCCTGCGCTGGGTTTCCCGTCCGTGTTGACAGGACCTCACTATTAGACCAGCCCCCCTAACACGACTCTGTCCATTGAAATCCTGTCTGCTGACTTTCATCCTGGGGACACACACCACCTCCTCTAAGACAGCCCCCGAACGCCACGTTCTGAGTTTGCCCTTCACTTTATATGATCATCCTTCTTTGGCTATGCAGTGCACGTCTGTGTCCTCCATGTGGACCCTCTTCATGCCACCACAGGGTGACCCTTCATCCAGCTGCATAGTGCCGTACAAAAGGAATTTGATGGAAGTCCTATATCTAGGGATCAAATATCAGTTCTCATGAATTAGGGCTTCGAGAAAATTCCTCTTTTGGAAATAGTTAGGATATCGATCGGAAAAACAATTCCACTAAGAAGCTTGAAAGAGTTGCTATCTAAAGGAATTTGTAAATAATAGAACACATAGTGAAGGACCACAGGAATACGGCCAACTTACCCATTAGGCAGCGGGGACTGGTGCTTAGACCCCATAACTTTTTTAGGAACTTGTGAAAATTTCTGAAAGCCTGGAAGAGAAAGGAAAACCATGAAATCAAAATTGTCTCATGAAACATTCAGCAAACTGTGAATTCCTCAATTTAAACTTTTCATATGTGGAAATGCCTACACTTAAAACAATATGTGAGCTGATTTTCCTCATTTCACCAGAATTCAGAATTCTTAAGCATGTACAATGGATGGAATTAGTTATTTTAGCCAATTAGTTTTGAAAGCAATATTATTTTTTTAAAAATCCTCTCAAGTTATTTTACATTAGGAGATATTTAGGATCGGAAATGAGTACATTTTAAAATATGTGATATAGTTTATTGTGGGGTCTCCAAAAGCAGCATACCCAGGGCTTAGGATGGACTTGCTGGGAGCCAGCTGGACTTCAGCCGGCCAGGGCCGTGGGTGACGGTGGCGATAAGATCACCCCTCCTTCTCTACTTGCCACCTGCCCTTGACTCCTTTCATCTTCTTCTCAACTGTGTGCTTAACATAATTAACCATTTTAAGATGTAAAACTTGGTGGCACTTGGTAGGTTCACAATGTTCGAATCCTACTCATCACCCTAGAAAAATCACCCACACCCCTCAAGTAATGCCGCTCCCGCCTCCTTCCCCCAGGCCCTGGCGACTGGCTCAGGGTCCCTGCTCTCTTTCTCAGTGGATCTGCCTGTTCTGGGAAGTTCATGCACCAGAATCTGACAATCTGTGACCTTTTGTGTTTGGCTTCTTAGCATGATGTTTTCAGGGTTCGTCTGATGCAGCACAGGCGGACCACACTGTATCCAGTCACCAGTCCACGGCAGTGGGTCACCGTCACTCTGGCTCTTATGAACAGCACTGCTACAAGCATTTGGAGCACATTTCCGCATGGACAGATTTTTTCATCCCTCTTGAGTGTGCTCCTAGGAGGGAGGTAACTGGCCGTAGCGTAGGTCTGCGCTTAGCTTTTGAGCAATGATGCTTTTAATCTTCACAATGGCCATGGATAAATTGGAAATAACATGATCCTGTGCCTCAGGTGACAGGCCCGTCTGACTCTAGGACCCTGGTCCTTTTACTTGGTTGAGGTGTCTGGTGAGCCCACGTGAGACCGAGCGTAGTGGGACAGCTCGTGGGCCATTTCTAGGGAATGGCAGGAAGTAAAGGCTAGTGAGAGTGTCGTGTGGGGCCACATCCTGAGGACGCTGACGGTGGACTGAGGAAAGCCGTGGCTCCAGAGTCAGGCAGCCAGAAGTAGGTGGCTTTAGGTCCTTTAGTGACTCGGGTAGCAATGGCGGCCAAGACTAGGACAGGTCAGAGTCTGTCCTCAGGCACAGAGTGGAGCAGCACTGCGGACTGCCAGCTTGACTGTTCATGTGAGTTGGGGAGAATCTCCCACTCTCAGTAGAGGGGAGACATGGTCACTGGGGCCACACAGACAGACCCGGAGGAGGCAGCCGGAGTGACAGCAGCCGCAGAAAGGCAGTTAGGGAGACCGGGGGCTGTTCCACCCACACCCACACCCGCTGTGGCACGCCAGACAGACGGGTGGACCCTCCCTCATGCAAACACAGACTTCCCAATCTGGTCTGCATGCTTGGACCCCAAGTTTATTTGTCTTTCTGTTCTTTTCTTAGCATATTAAGATGGATGCTTATCTCATTAATTTTCAGTCTTGCTCTTTGCCCCCCATAACATCAACATTTAAAGCTATAATTGTACTTCTTGCAAATATTCTCTAATTTCCATCACGGTTCTTCTTTGAACCTTTGTCTGGATACCTATATCTATTACTACATCACACACACACACACACACACACACACACACACACACACACAAACTTAGCAACCTAAAACAAGTAGATTTATTGTTGTCATGACTTGGTGTCATGAGCGTGAACAGGTCTCAGGTGAATGAAACCTGTTCTGCTCCGTTCCAGGCATTGACTGACGCAGCTAGGGGTATTCAGCGGGCAGCTGGGCAGGTCCAGAGGGTCCGAGAGGGTCTCACTTATTGAGATTGTCATCTTATTGAGGATAGCCAGAAGGTTGGTTCAGGTGGGACTGTCGGATGGAGGGTCACACGTGACCTCTGTAGCTGTTGGGCTCAGGATGGTTTGGCCGATTCAAGACAGCTCAGGAGTCCCAGAGAGAGAGTTCGCCAAGGTGTTGGAAATACCAGGTACCGCAGGCAATCAAACTCGTGCTTGGAAGTAGCTCAGCAAGGCCAGCTGACTTCTGCAGAAGGGCGTGCTCCCCACACATCCAGCAAGCACACCTGGGGGCGGCAGTCCACCCGCTTTTATCCCTAACGCGCGCTGCCCCTTGCTCCGATAGGAGGAGCTCAGTGGCCATCTGTGCCCTTGGCTCATTTTAAGATTGGGGCAGACAGAGGGAAGGGCTGAAGTTAAAGTGGCTACGATTGGATCTTATATCCCAAATAAGGCTGAATGCTGTATTCTGAAAACGGATCATGGAGCTTTCTATTTCTCACAGAAGGAGGAGACCTACCAGGCTAAGGTCTGCTCAACCCCCAGAATGAAGTGCCGAAGGCCTCCAGTTCCTCGGAACATGACTCTGTTTGGAGATAGGGCCTGTAAAGAGGTGATTAAGTTGAAACAGTCATCAGGGTGGGCCCTAGTCCAATGTGATGGGGGTCTGCAAACAGGGAGGAGAGGGTGAGACAGACAGACAGACAGGAAGACCGCTGCAAACCCAGAAGATCTGTCTCAGAAGAATCCAGTCACTGGGCACCTGGATCTTAACTGTGAGAACACAGGTTTGTGTTGATCCAAGCGCCCAGCGGCTGGGCCTTGTTTTGATAGCCTGCAAGCCAGCACGCCCTCTCTAATCCTTCTGTCCATGAACTGTTTACACTTGGTTCTTCTGGTGCCTATTGGTGTTCATTTTACTTACAGACGTGGTGGGTGGCTGGAGAGTGCGACTGGCTCTACCAGTGGTTCACCTTGGCCGAGGCTGGCTCCGAGGCCTTTGGTGAATATTCTTGGTAAGATGGACAGGTGTCTTCTACGGTGCCCATTAAGAGACGATCAAAAGGTGGTGATGATAACGAAACCAGTGACGTGTGTGGAAATAAACAAGCCACCCAAATGAGCACAGAGAGCTGGCCTCCCTTCAGACCCGGGCGTTGCTGGGGAGCCAGCTGCTTCCCCGGGAGACGGGCCCCGTGGTCAGGCCTCTGTCCCAGGGAAGGGCTTTCTGGTAAACACCGTCACCTTTACTTTGGGCTCACCTGAAAACTCTCTCATTGTTAACCCAGCAACAGGTTCTATTAAACCCAAGTAGACTCTGTTTGCCTGGTTGAAAGGAGGACTTTGGAGCTGGGCCATCAGACTCTGAGCACCACCTCCCGCCACCCTACAGGAGGCTCTGACCTTGAGTGTTGTATTTTACGGAGTAAGAAAACTGCTGTGTGCTCAGATGGTGCCCAGTTTGGGGACTGCAGCTCCTACTGACCATGGCTGGGTAATCCATTCCATTGTCCCATGTGAAGGGACCCTGAAAGGTTATTTATTACTAGTCGGCTACCCAAGAGCAGGATAGAACAAAATAATAAAAAATGAGACTTTGCTGTCGAGAGCAGCCTGCATCCCGCTCTGTGTAGACAGCAGTTCCCAGGCTGGGCCTCACCCTAGCTGCTCCGTCTTCTAAAGCAGCAGTTTGCCGTCAGCTGCTCCATTTTGAGTGTAAATCCTGAGGCAGAGTGACTCTACACCTTGTCTGTACAGATAAACAACGACCCTCTGCCCAGCACCACCATAGGGCACAAATAATACATAAATTAATGGTGCTAATAAATAATGACCTCCTGCGAACGTGTTCAATCAATGAGAAGCACGGGGTTGCAGGGGACTTCACCCCTGGGTCAGAAAGACCAGGCCCACGAGCTTAGCAAACACCCAGGCCGCGGAATAAAGCAGCCCCCTCACCCGAGGCCCAAGACTGGACACAGCCACACAGTGACCCTGTCCCCTGGTCAGTTGCCACAAACCTTGCCTGCGAAAATCCCTACAAGGATGAGTCTCTGGTTCTGCAGTCCCTTCAGCGTAGCATGGCTAGTGTGGGTTCTCCCGTGTGACCACCCAGTCACTTCAGGCTGACTCCAGGCTGACCCCTGAACTGCCCTCCTTCCTGACACTGATCTTTTCCAGCTCTGTCTGACCCTGCAGTGCCTCTCTGCCCTCCTATCTGCTCTCTGCCCTGGCTCTGAGCCAGCCTCCACCCTAGTCCTCTCCCGGCCTTTCTGCAGCATGCCTATCTCACCGTGTAAAGTGTGACTTAAGATTGCAACAGAAGAACCGGCCTGGCTTTTGACCACCAGGTGACCTGAGCAGTCAGTGAACCCCCTGCTGAAAGTGCTGCAGCCTGTGGATTTATTGTTAAGAGCGAATGCTAGCTCTCTGCAAAGACACAGACCTGCTCGGTCTGTGTCAATGGCATAGGTCACTTGACACTTCTGTTTCCACTGTTTTCCATTTTATGACATTTTACTAGATTCTCACACTTCCGTTGTCCTACCAGGTTCTCAAACTGGAGCAGGAAACGATCCTGCCTTACACAAAAGCATAAGACTGGATCACTTTTGGATGCGGCGTGGCCAGTGAATGACAGCACTTGTACTTCCAGCATAGATTGGGCCAGCCTATTACCTGGGGGCGCTGGTGTGATTGACAGACAACTGGCGATAGATAGGGGATAGATGATGGACGGAGCACCAGGGTGGACACTGGTCCTCCCAGTAGCATGGAGAGGGTGCCGCCACCAGGTCCCACAGCTTGGGAATGGCGTCACCAGGATGGGACGCATGCCAGGTCGGATGCACGCTCTCTGGCTGCCTCTCAGAATACACCCAAAACAGAATCTGCCTTGTGTATACTGCAAGCTCTCCTTCTACTGGGCGGCTGCTGAGCTGAATTAGACCCCAGTATAATGCAAGCTAAAATATCCAGTGGCCAAAGCTTAAAAATAAAATGTCGGCCTGCATTCTGTTTCGTAGTCCAAATGTGGCTTTGGGGCCACTTTTTTTTCTAAGTTTTTCTTAGTTTCTTTTCCCAGCTTTGGCAGTTTCAGACCCAAGCGCACAAAAGCAGTGGAGACACCGATCCCTGTGGCCCTCCAGGCAGGGTTGAGGAAGTTCTGCGTAGGGACAGGGGACTTTGGGAATCTCTCTAGGAGAGCCAAGGCTGGCGTGGCTGGGAGCAGTTAGGTCACAGTCTGTGTGTGTGAGCCTGTGTGCACATGTGTACAGTGACTGTGGCTGTGTGTATGAGCATATGTGTGTGTGGCTGTATGTGTACAAATGCCTATGTGTAGGTGTGTGTGTTGTGTGTTTGTGTTTGTACATGTGTGTGCATGTGTGTGTGTGTGTGTGTGTGTGTGTGTGTATGTACACACCTCCCCCACCGCACTCTCCTGGACTTTCTCTCGAAGTGCCTGTGTCCCTTGACAAGCCTGAGATGGTCACATAGAGAAGTCCACATATTAATTAGAAAAGGGGGTCTTCATGGAGTTGGAAGTTTTCTTACAAAATTTGTTGTTTAATGACATCATAATCATGGTGCTTTTCCGTCTGCAACCAGCTCCTGAACTCTGACCTTCATTTGGCAAACATTTACTAAGCACCTGCTGCCCGCAGGTGAGCTGATGCGGAGAACCACTAACGTGCATCACAAGAGCCTGGGTTTCTCTGTCACCATATGACACCACCAGGGGAAATACAGGGTACCTGATGCCAGTCGCTCTAGACTGTTCTCAGGAACATGGATTAGCAGGGTGCAAGTTCTCATGATACTGGGAAGATGGCACTGACTTGGTCAAACACAAAGCCCAACTTGTCACCTTTAACACCCCCACAGTGACCAGGGCAGAGCTGAGCATCCCTGCACCACCTAGATGAGTGTCTGTCACTGATGAGGATGCAAATGCTTATGTTGGGAGAGGTGAGGACATTTGGATGGTGTTTCATTATAAATAAGTCTATGTTCCCTAAACAATTTTATTTACTATCAACATTAAGAAGGTGTCAAATAATTTACATATTCTTGTGGCGTCATTTCTCTTGATTTTAAAGCAACATCTTGTCTTTTTTAATTGACATTAGTATTGAACCCAAAAGTAAGACAGGATGTATAAACCAGGTTCTCTCTGTCCATGCTTAATTATAGTGCCGCTTCAGAAATACAATAAAACAGTTGAAAAATTGAAGAGGGAAACACGAAAATGAATTTTTAATTTTATAGACCAGAGTACACTGAACATCCTTCTAAACTTACTCCTGAGTTTGGATAAACATGGTAAATATTTAATAATTCACATTTATGATGGCCATAAAAGGCTATCATCCAAGTTATTTTACAATGTCAACAGTGTTTAAAACTGCGGGAAGGAGCTGAGATCTTGAAACACAGGCTGTCTGTTAGAAGGACATGTTTTTGGATGCTGAGGTTGGCCTTCAGTTCCACTGGCAGTCCACGTTCCTCTCCTGGCCATGCCCTGCCCTGCCCCTACATTCCAGAAACTCCACTGCCCGTCCCACCATCACGCACTCAGGTTTCTAAGAGGAGAACGCAGAAAGATTGACGTGTTGACAGTGTGCTAACAGCTGATGTTGGGGCACCCTGGCTTAGGGAACCCCCTGCCTGTCGCCCCCGGAGCTGGCTGCTGTGCTCTGGGGTCTGCCACGGTCTTCCCTTCCAGAGGTGGACTCCTGGCTTGCACAATCCCTGATCTGTCTGGATCGATTTTCTCCGTGGTTTCTAGGTGCCTCACAGTATCTGTTGGGGCCCATGACTCACTGGGGACCCTATGAGGACATTCTCCCTCCTGATAACATCCAGGTGAGTCATCCTAGGACACGGGGGGAGCTCAGTGCAGGTACGGTTTGTTCAGGCCGCGTTCACCCCAGGGGCTGTCCTTCCTGGAACAGAAACTAAAAGTCGGTTCATCTCTGTGACCCCTGAAATGATGAGTTCACCCACTCACAGTAGGCGGCCCCTGACTCAGACGACTGGCAGCTCCTGGGAATGAAGAAGGGCCTGGCTTGTCCCTGGAAGTCAAGGTGTGCGGAAGACACCCATTCGAAGGTCAGTGCGCTGCCAAGTGTGACCGGCCTAGTGTGACGGGCCTGCCAGGAGCAGCTCCTGAGCCCTCCTCCGACCTGCAGTGAAATGGCCTTTGTTCCACTCACCCAAGGGGAATATTTACTGTTATTGCGGTGACTCCTCTCAGGGTACACAGGACTACACCTAAGACACATGTGCCTTTCAGAGAGAACAAAGGTGCATTGTGCAAACCCGCTGGGAAGACGGAGCAGCCAACACCGATAACAGCCTGCCCGACCTGCCTCTGGCTGCCCCTGGCCTTTGAGCTTGGTCCTTATTTATTTTAGAAGTCGCTGCTTCCTTAAGAGTAGAATTAAATATCTGGAGACTTGATTTGTGCTGAAATAATAAAGCAACAAATGAACACCCTGCTGGGGAGTGAGCTTTGGCTAACAAGTCCTGGTTTGGGCCTGGGTCTGTATTTTGGACCAGAATCTCCCAGAGCCATGGGTCTCAAAGTGTGGTCCAGGGGCACCAGAGGACCCTGCGCCTCTTGCTGTCAATCCATGAGGTCAAAATTACACTCACATTGTTCTTTGCTGCCTGGTGGGGTGTTGCACACATGGAAACCCAGAGACTCTGGAGGCTGAGGCAGGAGGATCCCAAGTTCAAGACTAGACCGGACAACTTAGAGAGACCCTGTCTCAAAATAAAAATTAAAAAAATGAAAAGGACTGGGGATGTAGCTCAGTGGTACAGCAGCCCTGGGTTCAATCCGTGGCATTAAAAAATAAATAAAAATAAAAAGAAAGGAGCCTCTTGTTGTTGGTATCATGTCCACTGGGCCCGGAGAGGTTTGGGAGCACCCCTTCCCTGGTCCATGAGATCCCGTTCCTTTGGTGGAGGTCAGCAGCTGGTTCAGGTTCTCCTGGAGGACAGTACACCCTCCCCCAGGGGACCGACCCTTCATTCAGGGGGCTCTGGGCTGAGAGAGAGGGGCCTCAGAGCCGGGGGGGGCTTTCTAGCCTCAGCGCTGGCCAGGAAGGTCACGCTCATCACCTCGCCTCTTCTGACTGCTCACATTGGGTGGGCCCTAGCTCCCGGGAAGCCCAGGAGTAAGCGATCATGATCACAGACCAGGCCTTGCTGCCTTTTCTGGAAAGTTCTGGAAGGGGAGGGGAGGTTTTATGCTCAGCCACCTGAGATCCTGGCTTCCCCGAGTGCCTGGACCTGTTCCACGCCCAGCCTCCCAGCCCGCAAGTAACCTCCCCTGCGTCCCGTAAGACCTCGGTGCTTCCCCACCCTGATAAGGCCTTGCAGCAAGGGGGTCTTCTGGGACTTAGGGACACGGCGTGTCCAGGGAGAAGAGTCAGGCAAAACCGATCACCACAGCCCAGGAAATAAGACCCAGAGCTGATACAGAGTGCAGAGGTGACCGTGTAAGGGTCGTGGGCACAGCGAGGCTAGGCCCTCAGCAGGAGCCCAGTAAACTGCAGGGAGCGCGCGTTCCCCTCTCGGCTCCCTCTCCTGCCCCTCCCTCGATGGATCCTGGTGCTCCTGGGGAGGCAGCCAAGTGCAGAGTGGGAGAAACCGCGGGCAGCGCAGACGGAAGCCAGGCCAGGCTGCCGAGATTTTATTTTCAGAGCAGTGCAGAGGCTTTGGGTGTTCTTAAGTAGGAGATGCCATAGGAAGAGGAACCTGTCAGGGAGGGTGTTGGGTTGCTGAATCAGAGGGAGGGCACCTGATGGAACAGCTCCCCAAGGCCACAGTGTCCCCGTGAGATCAGTGAGAACAGGAAGAGACAATAGGGTCTGAGAAGTTCAGTGTCAGGAGCTGGGATCCAGTCGGGTCCTCCCAGGCACAGCCCCTGAGGATGCCCAGCCCTCCGGGAGCCTGGCTCCGCTGCTGGCCGGCTGGCAGATATCCGAGGATGACAGGCGCCTCTCAGACGAATGCACAGGACCTGATGATGCCCAGGAAGGATGCACAGAAGGATGCACAGGACCTGATGATGTCCACATGATGTCCAGGCTCGGCACAGACTCATCCAGCTGGACCACCTCCCAGCCTCCCTTGCAGCTGTGTGAAGTCACGTGGCTCCATCCCGACAAGCAGGAGTGCGCAGTCCGCCCCCTGCAGCTGTAACCAGCACCTAAGACCTGGAGCCACCGTCTCCCTCCGTCCCCTCTTGGTGGAATAAGGTGGTGAAGCCACCTTCAGCCAGAGGGATGAGGGCAGAACCGGACAGGAGAAGCCCAGGTCCCAGTGTCCCTGAGCCGCTGAGCCAGCCTTGGCCCGCCTCCTGCAGCTCACGGCAGCCCTCCCCCGCCACGCCGTGTGGCCTCTCTGGTGACACGCTATCTCAGGCATCGCTCTATGTGAGGAGCAGACCTGTTTGCTTTGGTGGAGAGGCTGAATCTGAACCGAGGGCTCTGAAAGCCACCCTTCCCTGGCCCGTGGGCTCTGGAGGTGTCTCAGCACATGACAGCAGGGGACAGAGGCCACATGGGCCGGCAGCATGCCTGTGGGCAGCAGTGGACATGCACGTCTGCTCTGGCAGGAGCACAACTGAGGGAGGACTTTATGAAAACAAGTTGGGTCAGTGTGACCGGGTGGCTGTGCCCGAGAGGAGCTGAGCCGAGCGTGGCAGATGTCATTTGCTCTCAGGCAGGACATTTTGCACCTTGCCTGCTCTCTCCATGGGCAGTCCCCGGGGAAGAGCCCATCCTCCCCAGGAGGATGTCACCTCAAAGGGAGCGTCCCAGTGACACACTGAGGCTTCACCTTGGTCACTATTTGTTCAAAGGCGTGCTTATCATCAGGGTTAAAGGCGACCAAGTGGTTAGCAAGAGAACACGACTTGGACAAGAAACTCAGGAGTCACAGACCTGGGGCGCGGGGCCTGGGGTGAGTCGGGACAGTCTCACTCAGTGAACGCATGTCCCTAGACACCTGGAACGTCCCAGATGCTGTGGAAGGTGCGGGGACACCATGAGGAACAATGACAAGAGCCCGGCTCTCACTGAGCTGAGTTTGTATGTGGCAAGGGATGATAAAAGGAAACAAGCAGGTGAATTAACAAGGCCACTTGGGTGGTGATGACCACTGGGAACAGCAGCGGCAGCAGCTGACAGTGACAGGAAGCTGAGGCTCCTTCACTCAGGATGGGAAAGGGACGCCCACAACATGTGACTCGTGATGAAAAGGACCCGGCCTTGCGGAGACCAGTAGAATTCCAGGCCACAGCAAGTGCTAAGGCCCTGGGGAATGTAGTGCAGCAGGCAGAGGGTTGTGTGCTGAGAAGGATGGGGAGAAGTGGGCAGGGACCCCATCACATGGAGCATTGAAGGAGTTTGGATTCTATTTTCTGTGAGGCGAGATGCCTTCGGAGGATTTGGGGGAGAGAAGTGGCCTCATGGGGTTTATTTGTTTCACGAGATTGACTGCTCTATGGAGGATGAATTATAGGCAGTGAAGCAGAGGGTGAAGGTCAGTTGGGGGACTGCTGCGTGGTCAGATCAGTGACAGCAGTGACCAGAGGACAGTTTAAGGAAAGATTTGATAGATAAAGTCCTACAGGGTTCGCTGATGGTTTATGGGGGACAAAGAAAAAAAGACAAATCAAGAACAACCCCAGGGCCACGGCTGGAGAAACCGGTGGGCGGTAGTCCAGTTCCCGAGACGGGAAGGCCTTTTCTATATCTCTGCCCTGAACTGGGGGGTCCATGCCCTGGCCTCTGCCCCTTTCTCCTACCAAGTCACCTGGCTGGCTTCCCTACTTCTGCCACTCTCGTGCCCCGCAGTCTAGACCGATCCTCAGAACAGCGCCTGGGTTCCAGGTTACTCTCCCCCAGACCAACAGATGGGCTGGGAGGAGCTCTGGGTGGTTCCGATGCAGGCGATGGGCAGTTGGTCCCTGTGTGGGGCTGTCCTTGACAGCAGGACTGGGCGTCTCAGCCAGGGATGAGACCAAGGCAGAAGTCCCAGCTGGAGACCAGCATGAAGAAAGGAGAAGGTTCTGCAGCCCAGCAAGTGGAGTGTAGGGGGTTCTCAGGACCCAGCAGCGACCCTGGGCTGGCCAGGGGACAGTCTAATCCCTGCCAGCCCACAGAGCTGGCTGGGGTGGACTTCTGGTCCCCAGCTAGACGAGTGCAGGGCCAGCTTTCCTTGGCCATGATTGGAGCAGGGATGGGGTTGGACTCGGAGCTGAGGGGCTCCAGGAGACCCAGCCACAAGAACAGGGGGAAAAGTAGGCAAGGGAGCCGGTCACTCCCGGGTCCTTCTCGTTTTCCTGCCGCAGACACTATCGTTAATAAGTGATCGATCTGAATTTGTAAGTTCTTGATCTTTTGGTGTGATTTCTTTTTTCTGCATGAATCGCAGACGGTGACTCACCCCGGGATTATACTTGCCATTGCAGCATGTAATGGCCACCATAAAATGCGCGTTGGCCCCACCGGCGGGAGCAGGATTTTAAATCCCTTGTGCTCATCCTCACGTAGAGAGTGTCAAAGACCCGAGTGACTGCCTCATTCACGGCTGTACTCCTTGCCTGAGGTTCCCAGCGCCCTCATCCCCACTCTCCTAGGCTGCTTTGTACCTTTGAATGTCCACCCGGGTCGGTCAGCCTCTTGATTTCCTCTACAGGATCACTTCTCATCGGGACATGGTACTCGTTTTCCTGTGACTACTGCAACAAATCGCCACAAGCGCAGGGGCTTAAAGCAAAACAAAACAGTGTATTCTGCCACGGTTCTGTAGGCCGGAGGTCTGCCACCAAGGTGCCACAGGGCCACGCTCCCTCTGAAGAAAGCAAGGGAGGTCCTTCCCCACGCCTTCCAGCTCTGTGGCCCCGGCACCCGTGGTCTGTGGTTCCTCGGTCCCCGTCTCCATCTTTACGTGGCCTTCTCTTCTTCTCCCTGTGTGTCTCCTGTGTCTCTTCCAAGGACCCTTGGATTTTAGGGTCCACCAGGGTAACCCAGGGTGGCTTCATCTTGAGACCCTTTCTTACTACATCTTCTCTAATACCCAAACACCTTTTGTCCAATAAGGTCACTTTTGTGGGTACCCGAGGTTAGGGCACACGTATCTCTTTGGGGGACCATCACTCAACCCACTTTAGGGTACACTGATGGCCCTATAGACGGTTACTTTACAGGCCAAGAGAAGGGAATCCGGCCAAGTCAAGGTAAGGTACGAGCTAGGCAGGGGGTGAGGTTCCCTGGCTGTCCTTACATCCCAAACAACTGAGACTGATGCCTTTGCCACATTTCAAAACAAGGCCTCTGTGCATCCTCAGGGTTGCCCTAGAAAGATGAAGCCAGCCAACCTCATACCACAAATGCCAAGGGCCAAGCTGTGCCCCTTCTGCAAAGCACATGTTCTGCGTCCGAAGTCCCCGTTCATTGTCTACTGTCATGTCAGTACAAACAGCAGAGGGCCAGCTCCCAGCTCAGCCAACCAGGCTGGAGGGTGGCTGAGTCACCAGCCACATCTCACTGCGAACCAGAGGTGACAGGCCAGGGGCTGGGGCCAGTGTCTAAGAGAGAGTTTGCACATGGCAGTGGCCACACATGTGCAAAGGGCCATTCAACCTGTTCTCACAGGAAAACCCTCTAGGAGGTATTTGAAGGTCATTCCAATCTTCTGGAATTTTTCCTTGTGACTTTGGGCAGTCATTTACTCTGGAGATAAGATGTGTGATTACCTTTTGGATCTGGAAGGTTCCCCCCCCATAAATCCACATCGCAGGGAATGACGCAATGTTCATATGTGAAAAGACTGGATTATGGGGACTCTGACCTCATCATTGGATGAATCCATTCGCTGGATGGATAATCTGAATGGACCATAGGCAGGTGGAGTGTGGCTGGGGGAAGGAGGTCACTGGAGGTGTGCCTTTGGGGACTCTCTGAGCAATGGAGTGGGCTGACCATGGACCAAGACCTTTGAAGCCATGAGCCAAAATAAGCTTTTCCTCCTCTAAGTTGTCCTTGTCAGGAATTTGGGCAAAACTCGGCAAAGCCAACTCACACACCATCCAACAGAGCAATGCCATACACATAGAAGGCTCCTCCTAGGCCCGGGCAAAGCCCTGGGTAAATGTGGAGTCGTTGTTACCATGGTTTCCATCAGTTCAGCAAAGTATTACAAAAGATATTGCTGTGGTTTAATATGTTAAAACTTCATCCCTAAA
Source organism: Callospermophilus lateralis (assembly GCF_048772815.1). NCBI lineage: Eukaryota > Metazoa > Chordata > Mammalia > Rodentia > Sciuridae > Callospermophilus > Callospermophilus lateralis. The sequence continues at coordinate 6,002,268 of NC_135314.1, read as the reverse complement.
TTCAAATGTGGGTGGTATTTGGAGATGAGACTTTGGAAGGCAATTAAGATTACATGAGGTCCTGAGGGTAGGGTCCCCAGGTGACATTAGTGGCTTTATACATAGAGGAAGAGGGGCCCAAGCTGGCACATCTGCTCTGTCTCACCATGCCATGCCCTCCCCACCTCACAATGAGCAGGAAGGCTCTCACCAGGGCTGAAAGACATGGGCACAGGCTCTTGGACTTCCAGCCTCCTGAGCCATGAGCCAAAGAATATTCTTCTTATTCTTTTTTAAATGAATTATCTGGTTCCAAGCATGTTGTTATAGCAACAGAAAATAGACTAAGACAGCTGTTACACAATCTATTTCTATCTCTTTAACTGATAAAACTTTTTCTATCCCTTTAACTGATAACATATGTGTTCAAAGTTACCAACCAACATGTCACATTTTTGTCTGAAAAATGATGACCATCCATCCTCAGAATAAATTAGTACAATTTTTTCAATAGACACTCATGGAGAGCTGTGTCAGGAATTGTTCTAAAGTGTGCAGAAAAATAATGATCAGACAGATACAATTCTGACCCTAATAGGGTAGAATACATGCTGGGAAGACAGAATCAGCAAGGAAAAAATTAAAATACTAATTCAATTAAATATTAATTTAATTAACCATTAAATAATAATAAAGGCTTAAGGGAAAAAATTGCACGCTGTGTCCAATGAGTTGAAATTGCCGATGGGCAGCCAGGGACAGCCCGCCAAGTCTGCCCACTTAGTAAAGGTGAGGGGGAGTCATGTGGAATGGGGAAAAGCCGTCTCCGGGAGGGAGCAGCCTGCCTGGCACTGGGGGGACGCGCAGTGCATGCGCAGGAGGCTGGCGCCGTGGTGCCCAGGGGAACTGGGGAAAGAGAGATCCCAGCAACTGGAGGTCCCAGAGCTCCTGACAGGCCGCAGGCTTCCCTCTGAGAGCGTTAGGGGAGGAAGGGCCCAGTGACTGATGTTTTTAACAGGATCTCTCAGTTTAGAAGTCTCTAGAAATTAGTAAAGTGTTGGAATTGCAGATCTCATAAAAAGGCATTTCTAAATGTAGAATGCTTGCTTTTCCCCCTGAGGAACAGCAGGTGGTTCTTGGCAAAGAGATGGTCCACTCCTTTTCCTACACCACTGCCGTAGTGTGGGGCGGGAAGAAGAGAGCAGAAGGCTCACTGGCTAGTGCAGCCAGGCCCTCTTGCCCCCCCCCCCCCCCAGGCAATGCACAAGCTCAAGCAGGGCGCGCCTCCTTTGTTCCTCCCCACGCACACGCACAGCTGCCATGGCGGTGGAGGAAGGACCAGAGATCACACAGCTCCCTGCTGTGCCTGCCGGTCACAGGGCTGCACAGGACACATGGGGCCTGAGCGAAGCTCATGCTGCCCAGGCCACCTGCCCATGGTGTCCTTGCCTTTCCATTCAGGAAAAGGACACAGGGAGTTGTCACCATACATCTGCAGTGTCACAGGTACCTGCAAACAGAAATCGGATAACTTGGTACAATAATATTATTATTATATGAAGTAGTGACACTTGCCAAAACATGGGTGAACCTGGAGCATAGGTTGTGCTCAGTGAAGGAAAGCAGGCAGTTATACAAGGGTACTATCGTACATCGCGGGAAACACCCACAGGAAACAACTCTGCAGAGATAGGAAGTGCACTGGTGGCTACTTAGGGTTGGGGGACTGGAGGGGAAATAGGGTGATAGCTTATGGGGACAGGTTTGCTTTTGAGGTGATGAAAATGTTTTGAAGTGGAACAGGGTGACGCTCGCCCTTATCCATGATATTATAAACCTATTGAATTGCACCCTTTAATGGGATTGCTATTGTGAATGTCTGTGAGCCCCTTACAATTCATAGATTGAAACCAAGGGTGTGGCTCAGGGGTACAGTACTTGTCTAGCATACACGGGGCACTGGGCCCAATCCTGAGCACCACAAAAAAGAGAAAGAAGGGAGGAAAAAGAAACCTGACCCCCAAGGTGACAGTGCTAAGAAGTGGGGCCTTTGGTGGTTAGATCATGGGGGTGAGCCCTCTGGCCTGAGGGAGTCCTGCCATGTGAACTAGGAGGCAGGCCCTGAATCTGTTGGCTGCTCAAGCTGGACTTCCCAGTCTCCAGAGCTGTGAGATGAAATTTCCTTTGTTTATAAGTTGCCCAGCGGGTCGGTCAGTTTTCTGTTTCTGTGACAAATACCTGGGGTAACCAACTCATGAAGAGGAAAGGTTCATTCTGACTCGCAGTTTGGAGGCCCTCGTCCCTGGTCAGTTGACTCTGTTGCTTTGGGCCTGGGTGGGGCAGCCCGTCATGGCAGGAGGGTGTGGCAGAGTAGAGCTGCTGACCCCATGGCCAGGACTTGCAAAGAAAAAGGGAAAGACACCAGCATCCCACAATTTCCTTCAAGGGCTCCCCCCAGGGACCTCACACTTTCTACTAGGCCTCAGCTCTAGAGATTTCCACCTTCCTACAGCACCAAGCTGGGAACAAAGACTTTAACATGTGCACCTTTGGGGAATGTTCCAGATCCAAGCTACAGCACACCATCTAGAATCTTGTTATAGCAGCTTGGAAAAACTAAGACACAGCTCATCATCACAGTTGTGATATGTGAGTTGTGCCTTGACAAGTGTGTGTCCCATCCATACAAACACATGCACAAACACAATGCTCTTCTGCAACCTTAGAAAGTATTAATAATTCCAAATGGAAATACGTGCACTCTTTACAGTATGACTTTTGTCAAACAAGAAAGTACAGTTTGAAGAGATGGATGAGATTGCCTTTACGGGTGGCCTCACCCTGTCCACTGTGCGCTGGTGGCAGCAGGACTTGTACAACCTCTCAGAGAGACGGCATGAGCTCTGAGGCCCAGTGCAAGATGAAAATGGGCCTTTTGATTGACAAGGATTATGAACTTCAAGATGGCAGCAGCAGAAGTCTAGAGCAAGCATTGATGCTCTGAGAGGTGTCTCTGCTAGGAGAACCCAAGTAAAGCCAACCTCCAAAATTCTGTGAGGATCTTCCAGAAGTTGAGGGTTGGTGGCCCTCTCCCTGGAGAGCTAAGAGTGGAATTTGACCTTCCTCCTTCTCCTCCTCCTCCCCAGCCTGTGCAAAAAGGTAACCTTTGGCAGTTAGAGGTAAAGACAGCATTAACTTGGAAAGTGGAGCGCATCATATAACAAGCTGTGCACGGTTGGTCTAAAATAGACCCAGACACTGGAAATCACACATGTGAAGCAGTGGGGGTAAGTCTGACAGCAGGAAGAAAGCCAGTCCTCAAAAACGTAACTGAAAGACTCCAGTGATTTATTCACATGCCTGCTTAAGTTAGTTACATTTTTTTCACCTTTAATGTAGATTACAGTTTAATCCAGATTTTGTCACCCAAAGTGGCATGTGAATTAACCTTCCATAATCATTTGCTAGAATGAGACTGACAACATAATGACTAACTCTCAGTGTTCCAGTTCTGCAGTTTGCAGAAAAACCAACTTCATGCTCTGAGCATCCTTCAGGTCAGTGCATGTGGGATTATTTTTGTGATTCAGAAAACACACACACACACACACACACAACTACAAAATCATCTACCTGTGCAGGTCTGACTCAGTTCAGACATATTTACTTAAGGATTATCAATTTTACAGAATACCTTGGTCCCTATTATGGTTTTGGTTGCTCAGACTTGCCTGAGGCACGTCACCATGCAGTTTAATATCACGGTGGATTTTCAAGGTGGCTTATGAATTTCGAGAATACTGCCTTATAAGGGAAAGCAGGTGGCAGAGTCACATGTGGTGGACTTGAGGCAGCAAGCCAGGAAGTAGCCACGACCCTGGGCTATTTCCAAGAATCGATCCTCGGGGGCCTCTGTTTCCTTATCTATGAAAACAGGAGTTAGCCTCTCTTACCTACTTTCTAAAATTGTTTCTAGTTTTAAAATTCAGTGCTTTGTTCCCTGGTCTCTTACCATTAAAGACTAGAAACTTACAAAGAAACCATGGCTCCAATTACCAAAACCTTGCCCTGAGTGCGGGGCAGGCAGTGAACAAGTAGGGTTCAGGAGAGGCAGACGCCAGTCCTCTGGGTCAGGTCAGCCGACCTGCTGTTATTGATCACACAGGAGACTGGAAGACGTGCCAGGCATTGTTCTGAGTGCTCAAGAATCATTAAAAGACTGTGGTGGAAAGAGGCCAGAGAGGCTCAGTAACTTGCCTTGGGCCCACCTACAGCTAGACAGCTAGTGGAAGGCTTCGCTGGGCTCTGACCCCAGCTATCTGGTGTCACAGCTACCAGCAAACAGAAGAGATGATAAAGGAACATTTGGAAAGCTTTGATACCCACTCCCATGATTGTACCATATTTGCTATTTGAGCATCTTAAAAAAGAGAATAGATAGTTCTCGCTCCTGCTTGATTTGAGACCACCTGGTTGGGAGGCTGGAAGGCTGCCAGTTGGCCCCACCTCTGCCAGGGATTCCTGGTACTTATGCTAGTGAACAAGTGAGGAATGAGCTGGGTTGGGAGGTGGGAGAGATGCATGCATGTTAAAAAGCTTGACTGCATCCACCCTTAAACCTCATGTGTATGGGTGGAATAGAGTATCCACTCTTAAATCCCATATGTATCTGTGAAACAGCCAACACTTCCAGACTCACGTTCCAGATGATACATAAATTAAATTATTTCTGTCTCTAAGTGCATTCTTTTCCTCCCCAGCTCCCCACACACAGGACATCCAAGGTCTCACTTTGTGTGTGATTTTTACAATACCGTATACCTTGTTTCTACTTGTTCAAGGGCAGCGACTAAGCCTTACTCATCTTTGTCCTCTCAGCATCTGACACTGTGTTTGCCGAATGAATAAATGATACATGCACCTCCGACTAAATGACGTCTATTTAACTTGCAACTGGAAACCACCGCAAACCATGTGTGACCATTGATTTGGATCTCAAGGTAAACACAGACAAGCTTCTCAGGAGCTTTTTGTGCTGTTTTTTTTTAAGGATGACTTGGGAAGTTAATAATTTTTCATAATTGTGTTTAGATTCTAAAAAATCCTACCTGCATTTCACTCTCGAGGCATTTGGTGTGTATAGCACTTCCCCTGCACTTAAGGGAAGAGTTGAAAGTGCCTCACTTTCAGTCTCCCTCCCACATCTGCTTACTTGGCTTTCAATTTCCTGGACCTCCTAACTCCCATGACTTTTGATCTCCAGGCACAAGGGCTGTACTTTTATTAGGTTTAATTTACCTTACCGCCCCATGTTCCCTGTGAATCGCACCATAATAGTCAATGAATAATCACAGAATTAGCCAGGCTGGGCTTTAATTCTGCCGAGTAACTAGGAAACCGACTAATAATAGGAAGGAAAAAAACCTGTAAGGAGCCCTGATGTGGCTCCAGAACCAGGTCCTCCCGGTTAACATGAGCATATAACTGCCCAAGCACCAATACACTGGCCACCAGGTAGCACCCAGGCCAGGGAGACAGGCAGGAGCCTGGTGGAGGCAGGCTCATGGGTGACCTTGGCCAACAGGGCAAGCCCCTGAGCAGCCCACCAGTAATCTCTCAGCTCTGGCATTTGTGTTTCCAACCACTGTCATTTTTGATAGTTTCCCACATCTAGACCTGAGAAGGGAAAGATCTGCGTCCCCACCCCCCTCTCCGCCCCTGTATAGGATAGTTTCTTCAAAGTTTTTCATTAAACACTCTCAGAGGAGAAGAAACTTAACTGCTATACCATCTTGAGCCCCCCGTGACCATGTGCTCCACCCTCCCTGTTGGATTCTGTTCAGTGCCTACCCACAGTATGACGACATAGGTTCCGTAAAATCAAGCCCTTATCCTATGGAGGAGGCTCAAGACTAGTAAGCAGAGGAAAGACCCCAAGTCTTTGAAACCATGGGCTCCTTCCTTTAAAAGCTTTCTGCTCATACCTGTTGGAAAATGCCCAGCAAGACAAAGCACCCCCTTCTGGCCCTCAGCCCGTACCAGCCCCGAAGGAGGAAAGAGGCGGGCTCCCAAGCTCCAGAGCAGTGTCAGGGGGGAAGCAGTCAGCCCTGAGCTCCAGGGGTGGCCTGTCTCGGACAACCTTCTCAGACATGGCCAAAGCCAGGTGGACAGCCTAGGGGTGGAGGAAGGGGAAGACCCTCTATTAACCAACTGCAGCCCAGGTGAGTCAGTATTTTCTGCTAGTGATTTTCACAAAATCAACATATGCTTCATGTCTCCATGGCAACACACTATGGATCTGCATTCCATTTGTGGAGCTCCTTCTTGACCTCTCTTGTGTTCTCTGATTCAGCCTGAATATCTGCTGAGAAGCCATCAGAGTGCACCCAATCTCCAAGAAGTATGGGTTCCCTCAGTCCTGGCTGTTCCAGAAGGGCAGACGCTGCCTCCATCCATGCAACTGGAATATCTGGAGACCTTCACCTGGAGAAACACAACAGTACCTCAATTAGGGAATAACCCCCATCCGGAGTTGCCATGGAAACCCGGTTGTACTGAGTACTGGAGAAGCTGAGTGCTTCCTCGCCCTTCCCAGTATGGTGGTCCTTCAAGGTCTTGCGCAGGCTGCGTGTTTCTGTTTCACATGCATCTTGGAAATCTGAACGTCCTGCTAAATACTGAGCGTCTGACCTGAGCCTAAACAGGAAATGCACAGGTTTCTAGTTATGGACTCAAGCGCCTTATGGTAAAAATGGAGACCACAGCGTGGCTGGTGGTTTTGACCATGGGTCTGGGAGGCAGATGCACTCGGGGTTCACTTGTGAACTTCCCACTTAGGTGACCTGGCAGGTTTCTACTGTAAGGTTCAGTTGGCTCCTGTGAAAAGTGGGAAGGAGCGAGCGTGCCTTGGAGAATTAGAAGGATTAAAGGTTGACGCACTAGAGCCCTGGGCCCAGAGAAAAGCTCGGTCGAGGCCCAGCTCAGCTCTAGGGGGCGCCACTCACACGGAGGCTATAGGAAGGGGCTTCCTGGTAGCAGCGTTACATCCCGGGCCCCGGCCAAGGGCCCAGCTCCACATTTATAACCTTATGTAGTCCTTTCGTGATGGACTGGCCAGAAGTCAAAGTCCATTCGGAGGTTCAGATGGGCCAGCTCCGGTGCAGAGGCCTTACTACCCAAGCCCCGATGCCATCGCGCCACCAGCGCCAGCGCCAGGTTCCTGCGGAATCCGAAAGGCACGTGGGCGTCAGCGCTAGGGACTGGCCCACCGCGACACTCCTCGCCTGACCTACCAGGGCGCACGGCCGCCCGCTCGGGCCGAGACCCCCGGTCCCCGAGCCCCGGGCCGGCAGGCGAGAGACCGGCCTAGTGACAGCGGGCGGGGAGTCCGGGCCGGAAGGAGCCGCCCTCCGCGGCCTCCCTCCGCGGCCCCTGCCGGCTCGCTCGCCGCCTCTCTCCTCCTCCCCCGCAGCCTCCAGCCTCCTCCCCTCGCGCTCGTCGTCCTCCCCGCCCCCTGTCCCCTCCCCTGCCCTCCCCCCCAGCGCCTGAAGAGCGCGCCGCGAGGGGGCCGGGCCGCTTACTTCCTCCACCGCGGCGCCGAGCGCGGAGTGGCCCCAGCCGAGCCTGCGCCCCTCCGCCCGCCCGTCGCCCCCGGCCCGCGCCCGCCTCGCCTCGCCTGGCCTCGTCTGCCTGGCGCGCACCGGCAGTCCACCCGGCCACAGCCGCCGCCCGGCCGGCCCTGCCGCAGCAGCACGGTAAGAGCGGCCGGAGAGGGACACCACGCTGGGCAGGGACGGGCACCGAGGGCCAGGTCCCGGGTCCGCGGGCGGGGGTGGCGGCTGTCCGGAGCGATCGAGGGTCGCTCGTGCGAGTTCCACTGGCGCTTGTTTTCCGGTGGCCGAGTGGCTGGGGGTGGTGGGGCCCGGCCACGCAGGGGGGCTGCTCTGCCCGAGGTCTCCGAGCCGGTCCCCTGGCTTTTGTGTTTGGAAGGAGACGCGGGCCTGACAGGGGGTTCCTGCCCAATGCGCGCCCTGGCTTTGGCCGAGGGTGTTGGGGACCGGAGGGCGCGCCCGAGGTGGACCCGGGTTGGGGGTGAACGGCTGGGGGGGCGTCGTTCCCCGAGGATCGGGGGCGCCTGAAACACCTGGGCGGCTGCGGCTGCCCTGGAACGAGTCACCTGCTCCACCAGGTCCGGGCCGCCAGGGCCCTCGCCCTAGGAGGCCAGCACAGGGCACTCTCGAGGTGGGGTGTGCAGGCGCGGGGGCCGCCTTTATTTCCTTGGCCTTGGAGCTTTTGGATGGAGGGGTAAAGGCGTTCGCTTGTGTGTTTGGGTTGTGGTTTTATTTCTTGTTTTTTAGATTCCTTTAAGCGCAGGAGGTATATTAGCCTGTATTCAGTTTCAGGGTGGCCTAAAATAGTAGTTGACTCGCTACTTATTTAGAAAGTGAAGAAGTGAGCAGTCCTCTTTGGAGATAGGAGTAATTTATTTTAATTCACCAGTAAGCGATTATGTTTGTTCCCTACGGTGGAAGCGCCTCTGCGTTATCCGCCTGCCCACACCACCGCCAATCGCGGAGATCAATCTCCACGTTAAGCTTTATTAAAATTCTGAGTAATATCTCAGTACAGTAAATGTGAACACCGTGCGTCCCGCAGGCAAATAGTCAAACCCTCATTTCTGGGATTAGTCATCCTCTCTCTAAACTGATGGCTTGTACAGCCAGAAGCAGAAGTGTTACAGGGTTCTCCCCCACCCCCAAATATACCTACATACCAACCTGTCCTCTAATCTTACATAAGTGACCACTTGTTCCAATAAGGATACTGTTGTCAGGCAAATTCTCCTTGTTTTACAATTTAACCATTTTCAGTCCTGAGCCTGCTGCCATCTTTCTTCCCCCACCCCCAGTTTTCTTTTGGTTCAGAAGCAGCAGCCAATGACAGCGTCGAAAAGATCTAAACTTGAAATTGATTTATATGTTGCCACTTGGTCTGCCTGCTGAGTTAACAAGCAGGTTGAGTAGAATCAGTGAACTTACATTTGATGAGTTGTGTGTCTGCCTGAAAGCATTTAGTAGAGCACTTTAAGTCTACATGGTTTTTTAACAAAACTCATTAAAAGCCGGACAACAAAAGAATCCTATTCTGCAGTTGGTAATCACGCTCTTTATGTGGGAGTGGTAGGCTGGCTGCCTTTTCTCCTGGTATTTGTACACAAAAGCTGGCAGAGCTCTTCAGTGGCCCTCCACATCCATTCTCTGTCCATCTCAGAAGCTAAAAACATAGAGTTAAGTCAGCAGGTGTCTGTAGGCCAAATCATAGCAAGAAAGTGCCGTCTGGGGGCTCTGGAGGGATGATCGGACACGCCCAGGTGTACTGGTTTTGTTGACTGACCTAGAGACCTAGAGTGGTAAGTTAGAGAGCATTTCCTGGGGCCCAGGGTAGTGCAAAGGGCCTAGTCTAATAGTATTTGTATACTCTGTCAGATATAGTCATACTTATTCCAGGGTTTTAGACCACCCTTGACTGGAATTCTGATCCCCACTCTTGCCCCTTACAGGCCTCCATAGTAGCTGTGTGGCCCCAGGCCAGTGACTCATGTTGCTGGGCCTCAGTGGCCTCTCTTGAAGGAGGTAGAGCATCTGCCTAGAAATGCAGAGACTCAAGGACTGGGGACACGGGGTTGTCCAGCACAGGGCTTATCCCTTGGTGACTGTGGGTTCCGTCATGGCCACCGTCATGAGTAGCGAATGTTGACTTCTGAGTGAATGTTGCTGACACCATGCACCAAGTGGAAACTCCAACAAGGGTGGCCACTTAGGAGCCAGTCCCCTCCCCATGCTCCCACGGGGCTTCTTGCTCAGTGCAGTGCTCCTTGGCCTCTGCAGGCTACTGCCATCTTACCTCTTTCCTTCAGCCTTAACAGCCCTCCCCAGCACTTCTTGCGGCCTCTGTTATCTCTTTAGCCGAGATGTGTGCACATGTGTGTGCGTGCGTTGGCTGTCGGCATTGTTGAGACATCTGCTTTAGCCCTAATGTTGACCATAAAGCGAGAACGAGAAAGCTTAAACCCACATAATGCCATGAGAATGCGCCGTTTGCTGCCTCCAGTAAGTTCTCTCAGTAGCAGGGTATTTTAGTTCAAGTTCTCGGTTGCAACAGGTGGGAGCACCCACAGGAGACCTGGGTGGTAATTAGGGGTGCCCGTGGAGCTGGTTGAAGGCCTTCAATACTGTAGGCATGAGGCAGGGAGGTTGGGGGATGGCCTTTCGTGGCCTTATTTGCCATGTTAGAAATAGTACAACTGATGACATTGATTGCATTACATTTCAATTACCTAATAGTTTCAAGATATTCTATAAGCATGCAATAAGTGAATAAATTATTGAGACATTTTCCTTTTTACTCCTGAATCTTTGAATCTGTGCTGACCATGTTATCAGAGCCAATGAGGCTGATCCCTATTGGGGGTTACTCCCACTGTGGAAATTGCAGAAATCGTTTAAGCTCTGTATTCAGAGCAGGAAGATCCTGGGACAGCAAGGGTTTGATCTCACCCTCTCCCCTTTTACCCCACTTCTGGACCTGTGCTTCCTGGCATCTTGGAGAGCAGAAGGGAGGAAGGGGAATTTTCTGAGACTCCTTCTAGGGCTGCTTTTCCAGATCTGGATCCCATGGGAGCTATTTGATGGGGCCACCAACCCTCCTGCAGCTGCCTTGGTTGAGGGCACTATGCCCCCGCAGGCAGGAAGTGACCCACTGCCCTGCCAGCCCCCCCATGTCATTGAAAAGCATGAAAGTGCCGTCTTCCAGCATGAAGCTGCCAGCCATCCAAAAAGGTGCTTAATCTGGAGAATCATTTCTAAGGGAATTCTGTAGGGAGTCAGCATTATTATTTAAATACCTGACTTGAGAAAAGCTTTCCTGTTGAGACCCTTGGGAGGAAAGCCTTGTAAATAAGAATCCAGGTGTGAACTACCTGTTACTGTAGAATCAACCAGGACTTCCTGGAAACCTGCTTCATGTGTTGCCCCTTTAACTCTTCATTTCCTTTTCTTTTTCAAGATGAATGATTTTGGAATCAAGAATATGGACCAGGTGGCCCCCGTGGCTAACAGTTTTCGAGGGACGCTCAAGGTGAGTGAGTCTTCATGACAATATTTTACAAAGCGGAAACCTCCATCTCTAGGAGAAAAAATATTGGCCTTGTCCCAGAAGATGGGTAGTGAGGCCTTTGTAGTGGACCTGGCTCCTTCCATGTGAAAAGGTCCTGTGATTCTCAGTCTGACAGTTGGAGGAGCTTCCTGTCCTGCCTTTTTATCTACTGGGGGGTTGGGGTGGTGAAAAGGCTGTTTATGAGCTGCTGTGAAAGAGGTAAGAAGAATTAGCTGCTGGAGGTCGCAGGGAGCCTGTTGTCACTGGTGCAGAGAAACAGGCCTGTTTATGTAAACTGGAAAACAGATTAAAGATGAAAGAGCCTGGGTGGCACATGCCTGTATTCCCAGCTGCTGGGAGTCTGAGGCAAGTTCAAAGCCAGCCTCAGCAAAGATAAGGCGTTAAGCAACTCAGTGAGACCCTAAATATAAAGTAGGGCCGGGGATGTGGCTCAGTGGTTAAATGCCCCTGAGTTCAATCCCCACTACCCCCTCTCCAAAAAAAAAAAAAAAGATGAAAGAGCCTTCTCCGCTGCAGAAACATGCTTCATGTCTCTTCTATCATGATTCCTTTTGGAGAATGTTTCGTAGCCCCAAATGGTAACTTCCCATTTGCTTTCTCCAAATGTAAGTGACAAGGTGTGGTTGTTTTTGTATAGTAAGCATGTTTCAGAAGCACTGGTTTTAAGGTTGGCCTCCTGAAAGCTGTGTCTGGCAAGATGATGATGTTATCCCTGGTATGTTGTATTTTCCTTTGTAAATCACTAGTGAGGTTATTTGCGTGACACAGTACTGAAAGCTAGAAGCCGGCACAGTATTCGTGTCATTACCAAGAACAAAAAATTTCAGTGAGTTTTCATGTGTGTTTGGTGTGATGTCTTAAGCCTGGCAAAAGTGGTGTAGAGATTATGGTTATTGAGTTGCAACCAACACCCCTAAGGAAATCCTTCTATGAATTAAAAGAATCTGATGATGCATCTGAGGTCTCTGGATTCGGAAAAGAAATAGTCATTGCTGAAATTTGTGTGTTGAAATACAAAATGCGGATTTGATTTGTTCTTTGGCTTCCTGATTTTAAAACAAGAACTTACAGTCCGGAAAAGCACTTGTTAGTGGCTTGGGTAATGCTAGTGGGAATTTTTAACCTCTATGGGACATTTCACCAAAATTAGCTCTGCTGTGAAGTCGTTTATGACTGCAGATGAGTACTTTGCCCTTGCTTGGTGAGCTTCTCCTCCCAGGTCACAGGCAGTCAAGACGTCACCTCTTAGGGCTTGGGGTTTTAGGGGGCTGGGCTCCCAACTTCTGCCTGCCTGCTTTTGCAATGCGTCATTCATTGTTCTGCATTCTGGGGAAAAAAAAGCGCAAACTGATTTTATTTGTAAATGTGTTACACATTTTCTTATTGATGACTCAACAGATGGGTCATTGTGTTACACATAACGTGGAATTTCCAGAATATGTTGGAAAAATAGAACTTTTCTTCACGTTTCCCCCAACAAGTTAGGCAATGACAATGAAGACATTATCTATTACTTAGAAATGTGTCTTCCATTAAAGACTGTGTTCGCAAGGTGTGGAGGTGCTAGATCAGCACTCCACACACACTGAGTTTTCTGTCCCGACGCATCTCTCTCCCCTAAAGTGCAGGTGGTTGAACTTCAAACTCATTTCCTTTGGAAATCCTTCCACTTACGGGTGTGTGAGTGGTTCTTTTTAATAACACACTTCACTTTTATAAAATGAAACCTTAAGGAATCTTATTCACATGTTATTATTTTCTGAACTGTTGAAACCAGAGGAGGACCAACTTCTCTATTTCCATTTAAATTGTCTCATGGGAAACATTTCAAGTGAATGCTTCCAAAGATATTCCAAAGATATCTTTATTACAGAGATAAAATGTGATGGTTAGATTTTCAATTTTTATTTGTTTAAAAATATGTACCCCACCTGGTTGAATTCCACTCCTACCTAACAGGAAGGACAGGTGTTTACAAAAGGGGTCTTGAGGTTCCTCCTAGCATAGTCCCAAGATTCTGTTGTTCTGAAGTTTTTTTAAAAAAAATTTCTTAATTTACATTGATTAGACCAAGAAAATAACCTCCTGGTCATTCTGATTCTGTGAGGTTAATTAAATAATCCAGAATAAAATGGAATCACTGGGTCACTCTGACCTAGGAAGTCTGAGTACTGAGTGGTTAATTGCGTGTGTTGCTTTATAATTGCTGGTTTAATCCGGGTCCATCAGTAAGATCACCCATGGACCACTTTTAAAGTGGGTAATTAAATAAGTTCCTCTTGTATTTCCATTTGCTTTTGCATCTGTTTCTGCAGCGCCAGCCAGCCTTCGACACCTTTGATGGGTCCCTATTTGCGGTTTTCCCCTCTCTAAATGAAGAGCAAACACTCCAAGAAGTGCCCACAGGCTTGGATTCTATTTCTCATGGTAATTTCATCCTTAGACTTGAGACAATTTCCCTAAGTGGTTCAGTTGATGGAGAGGGTGATGTTTCAGAAGCGGTGAGTGTTCCTACGTGGAACTTGGGTGTGAAAACCTGGTAGAAGACGGGAACTGGGAGAAGGCGGGTTCCTTTTTTCCTCTTTTTTTTCCTCCAGTACTGGGTACAGGTGCTCTCCCCGTGAGGCCTAAATCTGGAGAATCCCACCAGACAGCACCCCCTGAGCTTCTGTCAGGAAACTTGCAGGGGAGCTCTGTGTTTCCAGCCCCAGCAAGCACTTCCTCATCTCCTGGGTCACCTCAGAAAACAGACATTGAAATTCACGGGCTTTTCAGCCTGGGCTCACATTATTAGTTAAATTTCCAACTCCCACCCCCACTGCCGCTCTGTTTTCAGGACAACAAGTTATTGTTGATCTGTTCCCATCCGATTCCGATTCCTTTCTGCAGTTCTCAGTGCCATTGCTTACTCTTTTTAAAGGACTAGCATGGCAGATGATGGAGGGCTGGCTGCAAGCTGACCAGCCCCTGCTTCCTCGTGTGAGGAAAGTGCTAGAAGATTCAGCCCAGGCAATTAATTGAAAGCACATGCTTGCAATAGCATAACATCATGTGACTATCATTTATCATTCTTGAAACTTCTGGAAGCATCTAGAGAAGATTGTTTTTCAACTAAAATTGAAGACTGGCCCCCTTTGTGGTGCTAAGGTCTGCCTGATCATGCCGGGCCTCCTGCCTGCTGCTTGGTTTAATGGGCATAACTTCTCAACTGTGCATTTAAAATCCCTTATGCCTTTTGACCAAAAACCATACCATTTCACTTTTTTCTAAAATTTTAAATGACATTCTATCTATTCATGTAAAGCTTTGCAAAATAAAATCAATTTTATTTTAGATTTTTTTTTGTGTGTGTGTGTGTGTGTGTGTGTGTGTGTGTAGTTCTGAGACATATAATGATTTCTCAATTTCCGTTGAGATTTTTTGTTCCTATTTATACTTTTTTTGTGGTTGTTCCCGGAGCCCCTTGTGTGCTAGGCGAGCACTTTCCCACTAAGCTGCCTCCCCAGCCCCAGAATTATATTCCTTTAAGGAATAGTGTCCAGGTTTGGGGTCAGAGTTGCTCTTTCCTGAAGTTGGGTCCCTGTGTCAGTCCCCCCTGGTGTCGCCCCAGGCCCTCACCTGCCCTGCTTTCGTCTAGACTCGGCCAGCTGCTGCGAGCTGCCTCTGCTGACGCCCTGCAGCAAGGCGGTGATGAGTCAGGCCCTAACAGCCACCTTCAGTGGCTTCCAGAAGGAGCGTCGGCGTCTTGGCATTCCAAAGAGTAAGTGCTGTGTGTCCGAGTGCTGACCCGGGCGCCCAGGGCCGGGGGAACGGCGGGTGCTCCATTTTGACCGTGGGTTTAGAAGAAGCAGTGATGTAGTTCCCGAACCGGTGTTTCCTCCAGGGTCTGCTGCACACCCGGGCCCCCCATCAGGCTGACTTTCAGGGCAGAGCCTTGCTCATCTCGTGGGTTGGGTGGGTCTCCAAGAACACATCAGGGTCGCCTAGTCCCCCCTTCCCGCTCTGTCCCCGGAGTCCTCATCACGTGTTCCCTCCTCGCAGACCCCTGGCTGTGGAGCGAGCGGCAGGTGTGCCAGTGGCTCCTGTGGGCCACCAGCGAGTTCAGCCTGGTGAACGTGAACCTGCAGAGGTTCGGCATGAACGGCCAGGTGCTGTGCAACCTTGGCAAGGAGCGTTTCCTGGAGCTGGCCCCTGACTTTGTGGGCGACATTCTCTGGGAGCACCTGGAGCAGATGATCAAAGGTACCCCGAGTGACCCGATGGCCTTGTGCAGGGAGGGGAGGCTTGGGAGCAGCAGGTGCTCTTCCACCTGAGGGTCCCGTTTCAGATGACACAGAGGGCACTGCCTCGGCACCCCCTAAGGGAGGTGACCAGAGGTCTTCGTGCCACTTGGGGAGGTGTGTGGCATACAGTGGGGATGACGCCACAGGCAGTAGCCTTAGCCAGAGAGCGCTGCTGTGCCGGACGCCACCATCACGGCAGCCTGGGTGGACGGGCGGTACGCCATCAAGGGTTCCCCGACTCTGAAGACCAGGGAGCCTTTATGGAGATGAGCTCTGTGAATCACCCAGTAAATTCCTAAATCCAAAGGAAATCCAGCAGAGGACTCTCTTAGGAGGAGGAGTGTTATGTGTTTAAACAAGCAAGTGGTTGATTCATACCTATACACGGATGGTGTTTTACAGAAACTGACCATTGATCACCAGAGACCTCACCAATACAGAGACGGTCACAATTCAGAACTTACCAGCAATAGCAATGTGTAAAATGCATTGTTTAAAAAGAAAAACAAAAATCATAGAGGTTATTTAAGTTAAAAATTATAAGAAAAAAGTGTGTGTTGAGTTTGGGGAAATATTCTTCACGTGAATGGATTTTAAACATATCAAATTTCAACATCTGCTGTAGACTCAGAACCTCAAAAAGCCTGGGGTTCACCTGCCAGCTCTTCCTAGTTATGATGTCTCTGGGCCAGGGAATCTTGTTTTAAAAGATCCCCTGTTTATTTGGCAAGTTGGACCTGTTTTGCTGTCACTCGGGCGTGTGAGCCTGTGTGTTGCTGGAAAGTGTGTAGCAGAGTGTAGACCCTTTCCAAGTTCTCGGGTGCACCTGGCCCCTGCAGGGGCCTGCCGTGACCTGGCCACACCTCCAGGTCTGGTCACTGTGGGCCTGAGCCTCACAGGGCAGGAGCCATTGCCATCTCGTTAATCCTCAGCACTCCCTGCCCCTCACGGATGGTTTTTCCCAAATGGTTTAGATGTTTCCTGAGCCTGGAAGTAAAGACATTTCAGGTCTTTCCAGCTTTGCCATCAAGTTGGACTTTGCCAATGGCATCATTAATTTCAAAAACTTACTGACATTTCTTAGGAAAATGTTTTGCTGTCTCTGTATTTTTGAAGGTCACACAAAGACACAGGATGTGATGGGATGGAACAGGAGGTGCCACATGCATTGGGTCATTCTGGGTCACCCACGCGACAGGGTTCGGAAAGTAACTTTTCTTGTGGTTTCTACCTGTTTGCCATCTTATGTCTCCTGCATCTATTTTTCAGAAACCCAAGAAAAGACAGAAGATCAGTATGAAGAAAATTCACATCTCAATTCAGTTCCTCACTGGATTAATAGCAACACCTTAGGTCAGTCTGCTTGATTCTGTCTTCAGGTCTTGCTCTTGGGTCTTCCTGGTAGACAGGCCCTAATAGAAGCTCCATGCGGCATCCTGGACCTGCACTGTCCCCCTGGGGTGGCCACACCTGTGTGTTGAGCTATGCGTGGTGGAAATGTGGCTGACCCACATTGAGATATACGAGGCTATAATGCACACCAGTTCATAAGTCTTGGTATGAGATAACATAAAATCTCCCCGATGATCATACCATACTGATTACCTATTAAAAAGGTAATTGATATGTTAGGTCAATTGAAATGGAAAATTAACTGCCCCTGGTTCTTGTTTAATGCAGCCACTAGAAAGTTTAAAGTTGTGTAAGTGGCTTGCAGCGTCTCCCGTGGATCAGGGTGTTCCAGGCAGTGTACAGAGGAGAGCTGACGTCTGCGGTCGCTGGCTGTTCCTCTGTGGTGGGCACAGGGCGAGCCATGCAGCCCTCAAGTGGCTCAGCACTTGGGAGTTGAAACGGCTGTCATGGAAGCAGGGTCCTCTGGTCACTGCTCAGAGGGAGGGAGGTCACATGGAGGCTGGAGGGTGCAGTGCCACATGGGATTTGCTCCAGGGATGGCCGTTGGGGTGACCTGACTCTCACAGCCCTGCTATCCTTCATTCCGCTCAGGTTTTGGCGTGGAGCAGGCTCCGTTCTCAGTGCAGACGCAGAATTACCCCAAAGGCGGCCTCCTGGACAGCACGTGTCCCTCGTCTGTGGCTCCCAGCGTGCTCACGTCCGAGCAGGACTTCCAGATGTTCCCCAAGTCACAGCTCAATACCGTCAGTGTCAACTACTGTCCTGTGGGTCAGGACTTCCCAGGCTCCAACTTGAATCTGCTCACCAGCAGCTCTGGTAAGCACAAGTGTCCTGGGCCGAGCGTTGATTGGAGGAGCCGCACTCAGACAGTGGTTTCTTAATAAATGTGTCCTGGGTTCAGCCGTTGGAGGAGGAAGTCAGAGGACGCTCCTGTGCTCGGTGACTTTCCGACAGGAGGGCTTCTGATGTGCTGGAAACTCTGGGAGAGAGCTCACATGCAGGGCTGGAGGGGGCTGTGCCTCCTAAAGTGAGCCCGACGGTCCCCACTCTTGAGCTAATCCCCCACCCAGTGGGGCATTTCATGGGAATGATGTAAAACATGACAGATTTCTTTTTAAGGAGAGGTAACATACAGCGTGCAGATCCCAGTTGTACACAGGTGGGATCTGTGCATGTAAGTCCACCTGTAACAGCTGTTCAGATAGAAATAGGAGTGTTTCCGGCACCCCAGGGAGTTCCCTCTCACCCCCTCAGTCACGGCATCCTCACCACAGGAGGAAACCAGTCTGACGTGGTGTCGTCCTGAATTACTTCTTGCCATTCTTCCTCGATGGAATCATACAGCGCTCTTTCCTTTGAGTCTGTCTTGCTGCTCTGTGTGAGCGCCATCCGGACTGTAGCCAGTTTTCCATGTCAGTGCTGTATAGTATTCCGTCTTTGAGGCTGTACTTGGTTTATTCTCCTGTGGACACAGGGTGATCTGTGGATACGCCTGTCTTAAGGAGTAGGCCTCTGGGTCTGAGAGCACTTGGGGGCCCTGAAGGATCCTGCACCTGCGGAGGGGTGGCTGCAGTCGGGGTGGTTGGCGGTGATGCCACAGTTGTGCCCAGGACCCACCTGTGGCCATGACCCAGTAGCCCTGGACCCTTCCCGTGTCCCGGGGACTCAAAGCATGTGCTGGGCTGTCTCTGCCAGGGAAGCCCAAGGACCACGACTCCCCCGAGAGCGGCGCGGACAGCTTCGAGAGCTCGGACTCACTGCTGCGGTCCTGGAGCAGCCAGTCCTCCCTGCTGGACGTGCAGCGGGTCCCTTCCTTCGAGAGCTTCGAGGACGACTGCAGCCAGTCTCTCTGCCTCAGCAAGCCGACCATGTCCTTCAAGGACTACATCCAGGAGAGGAGCGACCCGGCCGAGCAGGGCAAGCCGGTCATACCTGCTGCCGTCCTGGCCGGCTTCACAGGTGAGCCTGGAGCCGGCCTCCAGTCGTCCCTGCCCCCTGCCTCCATCCAGGCCTGCCCACCACGTGCCAGGGGGTCAGGGTGTCTCCAGGTGAAGCCAGCTGCGTCCACACCGGCTGGTGACACCCCTGGGTCTCGCCCTGGGAGGATCATGACCACGCCCCCCACCTGGAGGCGGAGGCCAGGAGGGGGACAGGCGCTGAGTCCTGGGCCCTGACTCACCTCCTGCAGGATCTCCAAGAATGTAAACTGGCCCCGGAGGAGTGGCCGGACCGGCCTCCATACCTGGGCTGTTTACCTTTCCTGGCCTCTACAACCATCGGCTCTTAGTTTTCAGGTTTGGGTGAGGGCTATTCTAGGCAGAGAACAAATATTAAAGCCACTTTAGAAACAGATAATCCAGTACTGGAGCGAAAATACCAAGGTTTTTTTGTTGTCATTGCTTTGTGTGTTCTTTATATATATATGTACACACACACACACACGCATGTACATATATGTATATATGTGTATATAATTTTAACCATATGGAGCTACTTTTAAAAAAACTAACCCAGTAGATTAAAATGAGGCTACATGGGCATCCATATTTTCCTGTCATCTGGAAAGCCCGTATGTGAAAGCCCATGTGGAGGGTGGGGCCGGCGGTAGTTCCCCTCTCTGGAGGTGCAGGGCCTGGTAGGGCAATGCAGGGCTTGGTGCTGGTTCTCCGTGTGGGTGCTAATGCTGCTCCCCCTGCGTCGACTGCCACTCTCTGGGGAACCGGGCCCGGGGTCTGTGGTGGGGGTAGCCTCACGTGGTGTGGTGTGAACCCACTGTTGAGATGGGGCGGAGAGGTGGGCAGCTCTGGGTGGTCACACAGCGCCCCAGCTCGGCTTGCTGGCTCCAGAACACCGTCCTTAGTGCTTCAAGGGGATCACTATTCGGTGGGAGAGGGTGGGCTTCGGAGCAGAAGGTCTAGGTTGCCCCCGTCTCCCCGGCTGCATGTGACCAGGACGGGGCGCTGGCCTGCAAGTGGACCTTCAGACCAGGCCCGTGAGGTTCGGGCCCCACAGGCTGTCGGTTCTGAGAGGCAGTTGAGAAGGAAGGTGGCTGAGTTGCCGTGTGCCAGGTTGGCTTCGCAGGCCGGCCGTGAGGCCACGGGGGTCACCCCCGGGCCACGGAGCACCCCTCTCCTGAGCAGCGGCCCCACCTTCACGAGCGACATGCCCTTTCTGTGAGGAAGTGTCCCTTCCGCCGCCCCCACAGTGCCCACTGGGAGTTTCTAGAAATAGGCCCTCAGGCTTCTCCCAGGGGAGCAGCTCAGCAGGTGAGGACCGTGAATGCCAGACGTGGTGGCCCTGAACTTTCTTCCCCAAAGCAAACCCACCAGCCAGGGAAGAGCGTCATGGCGGAGCGGCCTCTTCTCCAACAGTGGGAGGTGTAGAGGGACAGCCCCCTTTGGTGTCCAGCCTCATCCCGTTGAGGCGTTTAGACTGTCCCCACCGCGCTGGGTCCCGCCTGCATGCCAGTGCCCAGCTGGTCAGCTGTGTCCCTCGGCTGTCCTGTCCCACGGTGTCCTGATTCTGTGATTGTGAGCCACCTCCGTCTCCCCACAGGAAGTGGACCCATCCAGCTGTGGCAGTTCCTCCTGGAGTTGCTTTCCGACAAGTCTTGCCAGTCCTTCATCAGCTGGACCGGGGACGGCTGGGAGTTCAAGCTTGCGGACCCGGATGAGGTATGGCCAGGGCCCTGGAAATCCCCAGGCTCTAAACCGGATTCATCACGCCACGTTCCCCTCTCCATCCCCTGAGCCCAAGAAAGGGCTCATCGGGTCCCCTCCCGACTGCTAAGGCTCCACAGAAGCTTCCGCTTTGATGATGAACCCACAAGGTGTCCTTCGGGGGCCTCTGTCCATGGCCACTGGGCTTGCTTCCCGGTCTTGCTCTGATGTCCAGTCAGAAGCCTGAAGCTACAAACAAAGCCTGTCCCCAAACGCCTTAGGAGACCCGCATTTGCCCATTGAGGGGACCGAGCTTCCTGATTGCCCCTCTCTAGGGGTGGGGACCGTCTGCTGCGGAAGGCAGATGTGTTCAGACATTGCTGAGGAGCCCTCCGCCTCTGGCAGAGTGGAGTAGAGCCTGGCGCCTCCCAGTTCCCTTGGGAAACCAGCACCGAGGAATGAACATGTCACTATGTCACTAGGCTTGGACTCCTGCTCAGAGAGAGAACCCAGGGCGGTGGTGACCCAGCCTTTCCCTGTGTCAGGCCTCCTGGGGGGGCCTCGGCTCCCAGGAGGCTTTGCTAAGACAGACCTAAGCCAGAGGCAGGGACCTCACTCACCCAGGTACAGAGAAACAGCCCAGGAGGGACACAGTGGCCCTTGCGTATGTATTAAAAGACCACCGAGCCCCTGGGGCCTTGTGTGGTTGGCAGACTCTGTTGGATGAGCCCGCATCAGAGTCGGGGAGCCATTAGTCACTGTTTCTGAGTTGGCAAATGTAACTCTGTTCCATCTCTGTCCGTCCAAGGTGGCCCGCCGGTGGGGGAAGAGGAAAAATAAGCCCAAGATGAACTACGAGAAGCTGAGCCGAGGTCTACGCTACTATTACGACAAGAACATCATCCACAAGACGTCGGGCAAGCGCTACGTGTACCGCTTCGTGTGTGACCTCCAGAACCTGCTGGGGTTCACGCCCGAGGAACTGCACGCCATCCTGGGCGTCCAGCCGGACACAGAGGACTGAGGTCTCTGGCGCCACCCTGAGCCACCCGGGGCCTGGGACTGTGAGCGGGAAGCCCAGCCTGACCAGCTGATCCCCAGACCCGGAAAGGCAAGGTTGAACCTGTCCCTGTCCAGAAAGGTCACCGAGAAGCAGTGGCCTTATTTGATCCCAGATCCTGCCTGTTCAGCAGGGTGCCCTTGGTGGCCGAGTGGCCCGTAGCTGGGCAGGAGCGACTTTAATGAACGTGGTGGAGATGGAGGCGCAGGGGCCACCCTGGCTCCGCGTGGCCGTGTGGCAGGGAGTCTGTTCAGGATTCCCCGGGGAGCGAGCGGGTGTGGAAACACGGACATTTAAGTGGTGTTTTGGCCTGTTGCAACCGGAGCAAAGATCCTCTCTGTCGGAGAGGGCTGGGAGGGAGGGAGCCAGGGACCACGCCATTTCAGAAGACAGTTTGTATATATTATTGTAATCTTATAATTGTTATCAAAATCCTCTAACAGTTCTATTTAACAGAAATTGTATATTGTAATTTAAAATAATTATATGACTGTATTTGAGATAAGAATGCAGACATCCAATATTTTATTCCATTTTTTTCAATAGCACATGCGTCCGGCATTTTACAAAGACGCTCTCTGCCCCCGTGGCAGACGGAGGCGTTGAGTGTGGATTATGTTCATCTTATAGACCTACAGGAACAAGGTCTCAGGGGTGATCCCTGGTTTTTGTCCTCTTACTGTTGGTTTTTTTGTTTTGGTCTTGCCATGATGACTATCTTGGCAAGGACTTTGTACACTTGGATTTTTATAAGAAACTTAATGTCATTATCCTGGGGTACATGGACCCCTCTGCTTTTTCCTTGAATTGTAAAGCAAAAGCTATAAAGCAGTATTTTTCTTGACAAATGGCATATGTTTTCCACTTCTGTGCATGCCTTAAAGCTGTTTATACACAAATGTATTTTATTTTTTGGTGTAACCGTGTTTTCCCGACAGCTCACCTCTCCTGGCCAAACTTTTCCTTCCGGTGCCCCGAGTGACTCTGTGTGATTAAAATGAGAAAACTATTTTTGGAAATATGCGAATCCTTTTCAGAGACCAGGAGGGATTTATGTAGCAGCTATTTTTACTACAAAAGTAATTCACTGGAAAAAAAATGTAATTTGTACGAAAGCTTTATTTTTATCTCGGCTCCGTGTCATGTACTGTGCAGAGCTGAAGGGCAGGGTGGGCGGGAGGGGCTTCTGTAAACCTCGAACACAGTGACGCATGGCTGCACCAAGGTGGTCACCTGCCGTACCTCGGACCATCTGGATAGTATGCTTTCCCTTTCTGCTCAATGTTTCGATTCCCGCCAAGACTTGAGGACGCATAGTCCACCATGTCGTCCTGGCCTTTGCAAGTGATCCAGCCACGTTGACTTCAGAGTCAGAGGGACTTTCTTAGCAGCGTGGCCGTGGATCCCTGAGGCTGATGAAATCACGGGACAGGCACCCGCGAGCCGGGGCCGGTAAAGCCAGCCTGTGGCGGCCCAGCCAACACGCTCAGAAGAGATGGTTTTCAGGACACTTACGCACAGGATGTTTTCTCAAGTGGGACCTATTTGTCACGGGAACATCTGTTTATAATATAAACAGACGTGACTGGGAACATCTGGCCGCCGAAAGAAAGCGTAGCCATCGGCTGATTTAAATGAGGCTAGAGCGACGGCCCGTTTCAGACTGGTTCTGACCAGCAGAGATGGCAGTTTCTTGTGGTTCCGCCTCAAGGGATGGAAACAAGTCCGAGAAGCCTTTGGCATGGTAATGAATGAATCTTGAGTATAAAAATTTTGTAATTTGGCTTTTTCTTTCTCAAGTAATAAAGTATTTGGTTTATGTAAACGTCTCCGTCATGTTCCTCACCTTCTCCACTCCGGTGTCGGGAGCCAGAGTGAGGCCCCAGCGTTGGTGAGCCGTCTGCACCGGCACCTTCCTGTCTCGGGTGGGCCTCCCGTCTCTTGACCTGGTTTCACCCTGGAGGAAGCCTAGAAACCCTAGAATCCCTGGCCTTGAGGGATCGCTGAGCCCATCCGGAAGGAGTTCCCAAAAAGTGCTCCTTCAAGGGAGAAATTCTTCCAAGGCGATCGTAACGGGGATCATGCGGGTGTCCGGTCTTTGAGGAAAGGCTGAGGATGTTTGTGTTACGGATAGGACTTGAGGTGTAATTTGAGGCCAGGGTGCTCCAAGTCCCCACGTTGGAGCTCTGACACAGGGGACAGGAGCCAGAGAGGACAGAGATGGCCCAGGACACTCGTTCCTGTCCCCAGGACTCCATACCCTGGGCTGCCAGGCTGCCAGGACCTGTGGAAACCAGCAAAGGCCAGCACTTAGCATAGCACCACCTCCCCGCCAACGGCTACCATTTCAGAAGTTAAATGTTAAGACATTGATTTTGAAATGATCTACTACATATTAGCATAAACAGCACGTTTTTTCCTCACTGAAATGAAATTTTTTTTTAAATAATCATGGCATTATTCTACATTGGCAAATCTCATGTCTGGCTTAATAGATTTCTGTCTACTTATTTCTGCATTTAGTTTGTTCTGTCATATTTTGATGAGTATATGAAGAAAATATGGCCTTCCTCACAGCCGTGTCCCATAGTTGTGGATACTCTTTCCTATGATGCCAACGATCACACATGTCGATTTCTTAAATCTTAATTGCCATTGGGATATGAAACCATATCAATAAACTTTCTGATGGTTACACTGAATTCCATTGGTCGATCTTGCTGTTGGAATGGATCTTTTACTCATATGGAATTTTGTAACATCATACATATTGGTCATTGGAAAGTATTGCTTCAAAATGTTGACACATTTCGATATCAGATGATCATAGTAATTACTTTAATCATCACCAATCTTACCAGGCTCACAACGACTAACAAATTTTCAAGAATTCACATCTTTATTTGGAGGTTCAAATCTTTTCATTGACAATAAATCTTCCTCTCAATTGTTCTCTCTGAAGTGACAGGCTCAGTTCAGTTATTTTTGAGAATTAACCCACCCAGTACTCATGGCTAAATAGATACAGAATTTGCCACGTGTTCTCTCAAGTAAAAATGGTGCCCATGAATAAAGTGGTTAGTTTAGCTTGTAACTCAACACAGCTGCCTTTCCTTGGGATGGTCACCATACTTCCCTATGCAGCAGGCTTTCCATTTTATTACACAAAAATTAAAAAGAGGTATGTTCTGTTAGTAAAGTTAGATTTCACTGATTCAGCAAAGATATTCTTGAGTGGAACTGATATATACATATACACATTTAATTCATCGAGTACATGATGTTGAAGAATGTGATGACTCTTGTCCAGTTTAGTGCCTCTCCTAGTTCATGAGGCACCAGAACTCTCCCTACCTTTGCATCGTCAGTGCCAAAGTCAGCCCAGTAAAGATAATGCAAAAACGCTTGCCTGACATGTGTGAGGCACTGGGTTGGCGCCTCAGCACCACATGTAAATAAATGAATAAAATGAAGGTTCATCAACAACTAAAAAACACATATTAAAAAACAGATACTGCAAAAAAAAAAAAAAGTAGTTCCAACCTCCAGGAGACCCCCCCCCCCCCGCCCCAGTCTGAGTACCACACTTTAAGAACTATTCTGGAAAGAAAAGAGGCTTACCTAGAACAAAAGGGGTGGACCTTGAGGGAAGTAGGCAAAATCAGGCCTGACTATCTCAGAATCTGATGTCCCTGGTTCCAATTTTACCCTTTCACAACCAGAGGATGCATTTTAAATTTAAAGCAAAAGGAATTGTCTACTATTCTGCATGATGTAGGAAAAGTTCCTCACTTGGGGTAAGACAGACTTTGCCTTTCCAAACCTTTTATAGAAAAAAAATGTATATTTTGCCACACTTTCTGGCAGTTCAGATTTAAATTCAGTTATAATTGTCTGTTTAATACATGTGTTAGTTTTCTGTCACTGTAACAAAATACTTGAGGCAATAAATTTATAAATAGAAAAAGGTTATTTTGATTCACAGTTTTCAGGGTTTCTGTTCTTGACTGATTGGCCCTATTGCTTTTATGCTTGTGGTTAGGTAGCACATCATGGCTCAAGGGGAAGCAAAACCACTCACCCCATGACAAGGAAGCAAAAGAGAAAAAGTGGCCAAAGTTCCACAATCCCTGGCAGGGACACTCTCCCAGTGATCTAAAGATTCCGACTAGGTGCCCCTGCTGAGCCTCCATTCCCCTCTCAATTGTGCCACCCTGGGAAGCACATGGGCCTTTGGGGCACATTCAAGATGGAAACCACAGGGACATAAGGACCATCTTACATAAGGGTGGCCTGGCTGGAGAAGTATCAGGAAGAGCTGAACCAAAATCACTCTAAAAATACAAGATCCTGTCCCTTTAAAGATCGAAACTTTTTTCTGAAGGATGCAAGAGTTAATCAATTGCTTTCACCACCTTCCTATGAAATATTCACTTCATCACCCCCAAAAGAACCAATGATCACTTTGATGTCATTGGTCGATTGTAAAGACAATATCAATTGACAGGTTCTGTACTTGTAACCAACCTCAATTCATTATCACAGTGAATTTAAAGAAAGAAACAGAAAGGGAATGGAAATTAAATATTTAGATCTGTGTCTTGGATCTTGAATGTCCCCCAGGGGTCACAGCGTGAATGTCCCCCATGTGCAGTGCTCAGAGGAGGGACCTTTGGACAGTGCTCGGGTCTTGAGGGCTCTGACCTCAGCAGCAGACTAATCCATTGATGGATTCAGAGCTTATTGGGTTGGGGGAGGGGCTTTGTTATAAAAGCAAGTTGTCTCTCTTTGCTTTCCGGCCAGCAGGAGCTGAGTGGCTTCCCTCCACCACATGCTTCCGCCATGATGGGTACGCTCACTACAGTCCCAAAGCCATCAGGTCAAGTGACCATGGATGGAACCTTAGAAATCACGAGCCAAAATAAACCTTTACTCTTTAAACTGATTTTCTCAGGCATTTTGTCACAACGGCAGAGATCTGACTAATACACAGAGAAGTCATTCTTCTTCACATTCTGAGTTCTGAGACCATGCCAAGATGAGGTCCACGTGGCCTGCCTTCCAGCCTTTCCACACGTGGGGAAGGAGTGAAGCTCAATTGCCTTTGGGCCCACATCACATGCCGGCTCTTCCCATGTTCCGGCAGGGCTGAGGGCCTCTGGGTGTTGGACGCTCACGGCAGATGATGATTCAGAGTCTGATGGAGCTGCTCAGTGAGGTGTGTAAGGCACAGGGCACAGGGGGACGGAGGGGGCAGCATGGGCAGCGGGTGTGGGGCTGGGGTAGAAAGTTGTCTCATCTCTTCTTGGCAAACACGGAGCCAGTTGGCAGTAGGTGTCCTTGAGCTTTGGAGCTACTTGGGGCTGGCTCTCACCAGCTCTGTCATGTATGGCCTGTGACCTGGGGCATGAGACCTGCTCCCTCTCTGCCTCAGTTTCCCCTCATGAAGTGGGGTCATTGGGTGGCTGTGGATGGATCACCATCATGGGTAGAGGTGGCGTGCCGTTGGTAGCCCTGGGGGGAGCACCAGGAAGGCACTGACCAGTGACTCCAGGCAAGGTGTGCTCAGCCAGGGATCTGCAGAGACAGCAGGGCTCCTGACAGCCACGTCTCCATTTGCACAAGAGGTGACCTGACCCCAGGGTCAGCAATAGAACCAGCACCTAGGCACCACCCAAGGCCTGGCCTTCCGTTTCCTGGTGTGGGTCTCCCACCGCGGTAACCATGCCCCGTGCTGTGGTGTGAATGCCCCTCTGACCTCGAGTCGAAATTTCATTCCCACTGTGACTAGGAGGCGGGGCCTTTCAGGGGTGATGAGGTCACGGGGCTCTCGGGCCTCCCGAGTGGAGCCCTGCGGCTCCCACAGGAGTGGGCTCTTCATCAAGGATCCGGCTCTTGAAAAGAGGGGTGAGCTGGGGCCACTTTCTTCTCTCCATCGGGCACAGGTCACTTGCCTTCCGTGCTGTTGTGATGCAGCCAAGAGGCCCTTGCCAGACGCTGACCCTGGACCCTTGGCCTTCCCAGCCTCCAGCGCTGTGAGACACGGCCTCCTTTTCTCCATGCATGGCCCAGTCTGCGCGTTATCTTGAGGCTGCAGAAAACAGACTACGTCACAGTTTGGTTTAAGTGATTACCAACGCTCCCCAGGGCCTCCCCCAAGCTTCCAGTCCCTCCTTCCACACAACGGAGGGCCAGCCCGTGGTTCATGTTCCATTAAGCATCACCTCCCCCCGAAAGAACGCACAGTCCTGGTGCTCAGCGCTGGCGGCGGCTCACTGAGTTTGAACAGATGCAAGGATCTCATAATCTGGGCCAGATGTTAATCTGTCTTTCTGTAGGAGCAAAGCAGAAGGGTGAGACCCGAAGCGCTGTGGGGAAACCCCTTATTTTGTAATTGTTTTGTAACTCTCGGGCGGGCTTCAAGCATGTTAGTTCTGCTTGAAATCTAACGTTAGGGGAAAGACCATTTTTGGTCATAGCTGGTGTGATGACATCTTGGCAACTGGAATTGACAGGGTATTTGTTCCTTGTGCTCTGAGTAAGTGGCACAGCAGCCTGGGGTCACCACACCTCACTCCTATCATCTGTCTCTGAATCTCTGGCTTCTTGCTGTTGCAACCAATGCAGCAGCTCAGCACGCATGTGTGGCTTCTGTGGCCTGGGCTCAGAAATGGGGAGTCATGAGTATCTGTGGCCCCAGAGAGGCTGGGTGGGCTGGAGGACAGCGTGGGGGGGAGGAGATGATAAATGGTGAATAAAAGTGAGCTTTCAGGCAAAGGAATGGTGTGAGCCATCTCCACGTGAAGCCAAGCTGAGAAATGCCCCCCAACCCCTTTGCTGGTAAGGTCCGCCTCTGCCATGATGGAAGATCACCAAGTGGGCATATAATTAATCATTGCAAAACAGGGCTCCGTTTTCAAAGTTCGCTTCCATCCGTCGTCCACTCACAGCTCTGCGTCACCCGGGGAGTCGGCGCTACTACACCCACTTTGCACAGGTGGAAACGGAGGCTTGGAAAGTGACAACCCCATAGTGAAACTGTAGGGACTGGTCCTGACTCATCAGTGGCTCCTGCTTTTCGGGGCCCGAGGTGCAGACCGTGGCTTGGGGTGGTGGGGGGCCTCTGTGGTCTGGAGCCAGGGCTGCCTCCTCGGCTGGGTCTCAATGTCCCCTAGGTACTGGAGCTGCCTCTCCTCTCCATCTCTGGTGATGACCGGGAGGGCTGTGGGTGCCCTGCTCCATCCCACTCTCAGGCTGAGGCGACTCCTTCATCACCCTAAGAAACCAACACCGTGTCTGTGATTCTCAGGTCCTCGGCAATTAGAGGGTTTTGGATCAAGTCTGCAGGGCCCTGGGCGTCTGTCCTCCCCAGCTGTGGAGCAGACCCCAATGGCGGCTCCTGCAGCTGCGTGACTCTTTCCTTTCCCATCCCTCCCAGGTGCGTTGACAAGCAGCTGTGGAACGTCAGCCACTGGGAATCTGCAGATGATTGAAAGCCAGGCCTTGCCTGCTGGGAGCCGCTTTCCAGGGAAGGAATTCCGGAGGACAGAGGCCCCCAGCGGGAATCTCAGCTGGCTCCCCAGCTGTGGCGTTTCTCCTGGACAGTGCACATCACGGGACACCACAACAGGAAGCAGCAGGGCATCCACATGCTGGGTGCCAGGAAGCAGCCCAGGTGCACAGGTGTGCTGACGCCCCCGAGGCAGCCCTGCACTGGGGACCAAGACGTGCAGGTGTCCCAGTGCACACACACCCACCTGCTCAGCCCAAGCATTCAGGGCTGGGGGGCCTTCCAACCTCTGCCGCCAGCTGCCACCCCAAAATGCCTCTCCTCCATCCAGATGCAGCCCTGACTGCTCTGCTGCTGACAGCATGGGACACACCCTGGGGACCTGGGTGTCCCTGGGAGCTGCTGGTTTCCTGTCATGAGGGTCTCCACAGTGAGGAGGCCGTGTCCTATAGGAAGAGGAGGATGGCTAAGGACAGGCATTCTGCCCACCAGGGAGCCGTAGAAAGGCCACCAGGAAAGGTGACGCAGGACACGAGCCAAGGAGCCTCGGGTGGGGCCAGGCCTGCGTGGTCACAGACGCTCCATCTGTCAGCCCTTGATACACCTGAGCAGCTCTTCCCCATAGACTTCCTGGAAAACCACGGGGAATGGAGCCTCCCTGAGTCTCCAGGAGACCATCCCAGGACACGTGCTAAGAAGACGCAGCAGGAGAAGGTCAGGGGAACTGCCCACAGCGGGAGGGAAGGCTCCTCTGCAGGAGGTCCACAGGCTCCTGACCATGAATCTGTGGGAGAGAAGCGGAGGGAGCCCGAAAGGAAGGGGGAGGCGGGACCCCCAGTGAGGCAAAGCAGGCCGGGAGGCTTCCGGTGCACCCCGAGCCTCCTGCAGGCTTGCCTGGTCCTCACCGGGCATCTGTCTGGGCGCCCTTCAGAGTGATTTTGGTTTATCCGTCTGGTTTAGCTATGTTACTTAGTGGGTGCTGCAGTTTGCTCTTATTGATACTTGAGAAAGCATTATAATTTTACGGTTCTATTTTAAAATACAGTCGCCTTTTTATAATTCTCACTAAAATATTTCCCCAACACTGAACCTTTTGTTTTGTATTTGGATTTAAGTGAAATCACCACTACTTCTTATGCCAGCATCTAACATTGAGATCAAAAGAGACATTGAAAATAGTGAACACCATTTCTGAATGCTCTCAGCTCTTTTTATTAGTCTACCCAAGTGACTTAATGTTTCCTTGAGTTTTGTTTTTAAAACCATTACAAAAAAAAACTTAAATAAAACATCATCAAAACTACATAATTTTTTATTAGTTTAATCCTAAATTCATAGATTAATTTTAATGTGTCAACACTTTGCAACTATTTATTATTGTTCTGTATATTTTCTTAACTAGAGTAGTTTTGATTAAGATAATGTTTTGTGTTTAGTGCTTGTTACGTTTATGGAGTCACAAAGATCTTCTCCTCTGATTGCAAACACACACACACGTGCACATACGCACCACCATGATGTGGATAAACTCCCTTATTGTTACGTTGGTACATTATTTATTTTAAAATAAAGTTGAAATTTTTCAGATATTTTTTAAAAATTAAGCAAATAAATGAAAAGAAAAAAGTGTGTAAAATTTGTATGTATCCAAATATACAGAAATTACATAACCCAGCAGGAGAGGCGCCCACGGCAGGACAGGGTCCCCGAGGAAGCACTCCATCCCAGGTGACGCAGGCGCAGACACGTGATGAGGTCAGCTTCCCGGGGGGCAGGATGGAGAGGCGCCCACACAGGAGCAATGGGGAGGCTGTCCCACCCCTAGGCCCCCAGGGGGAGGAGGATCTCCGTTATCTGACCCCAGTGAGCAGTTGCCAAGGATGGGGAAAGCGGTCCCGGGTTCTCTCCTCCTGTCCTCCCACTTACTGCTGGAGCCCCGGCAGCCGCCAGTCAGAGGACCGTGCAGTGCAGGCCAGGGGAGTGGAGTAGCCTACCGACAGGCGGCCGGCAAAAGCTGCAGGAATCCGGAGAGAACCCGGCACACGTGGCCTCACCTGGCCGAGGGTGTTACTGCATCTGTCCACCTCCATTTATTGCCAAGAGTCCACTGCGCTTCCCGAGGCCTTCAGTGGGGTCCTCGGGGCCTGGGGTGCAGCACTGGAGAGAGCAGCCCGAGGAGGCCTGAGGGCCAGAGCTGGCGTGCTCCTGAGGGCAAGGTCAGTGTAGGGGATAAATCCACAGAGCAAGGCCACGTGTGACTGCAGACACTTCCTGTGGGGTGATGGGACAATGGGGGTGACACATAACCTGAGGTCTAAAGGCAAGAAGCAGCTGGCCTGGGCAGGAGAGGACAGAGCACTCCAGGTACCAAGTTTCTGGCCTGCGAGACCCAGGAGCCCAGCCTCTGGGGCCAGAGGAGAAGGAGGGAAGGCGGGCGGAGGGGGAGCAGGCCCAGGGCCGGGAGTGGCCTGGACCACAGGGTGACCACCCAGGGGAGGTGTCCAGCCCTGAGAGGTGGGGCTGGGGGAAGGGAAGGGGACACGGAGGGATATGTGGCTCTGGGGCTCTTCGGGCCATGCAAAGCATGCAGGAAGAGAAACAGGACGATGGGGGGGGGCGGGTCTGGCCATTGAGTGGCCATGATGGGAATGGAGAAGTGGGTTGCCTGGATGGTTTGGGGGATGGGAAAGAGGAGCAAAGGACACTCAGACATTTTCTAATAACCCTCTATGTCGTTTGTCACTTCTTGAAGCAAACCTAACACAATCTGCAGGGAAACCCTGAGAAAAGCCAGGTTGTCACGGACCCAGCCCAGAAAGCCTGTCCTCTGAAGATGGACCTGGGGGCCTGTGTCTCCTGGGCCTCCATGCGGTCCCATCACACCTGAGGCTCTTGACCAGGTAGCCCCACCTCTCGGGTGCTCTCACCAAAGGGGCAGGTTGAAGCGAGGCTCCAGGGCAGGGCGGGTGTTCCCAGGTGAGGTGCTCTGGCAACCGGAGGGAGCCCACATGCTGGACCGTCGCTGGACTCCTCGCTGGGGATTCCGAGGAGAGCCATGCTCCTCCAGCACAAGTGTGCAGCCTGTGCAGCCGCCAGACCAGGAAGACTGCAGAGCTGGGCGTGCCCTGGCATGAGGGGCTCACTTCCTGGGGCTGTTCCTGCAGCCAGCTGGAGACGGGTGGGAGGATCCAGACAGGTCCTCTGGAGGAGGTGGCCCCTGAACTGAGCACCGAATATCAGGAGTCACCCTCAATGCTTCTCAAACTCCAGAACGTCTATGAATCACTGGGAGATCTTGTTACTAAGCAGATTTGGATTTATCAGGTCTTGAGGCCCTGCCTCCCCCACCCCCCAATTGTCACCTAGGCTGAGACCAGACCTGGAATAGGGAGGGGCTGGGAAAGATGAAGGCTGGGCATTCCTGGCCATGATGGAAAGGCAAGGACCCAAGCAGCTCGGTCTGCGAGGGTGGGAGGGCTCTGGGCAGTTAGTGTCCTGGGCCCAGGGCTCAAGAAGAGGGCAGAGCACAGGGCAGAGCCCGCGGGGGACTTATGCACAAGGCCCCCTTTCCTCAGCTGCCCTCCCAGCACCACTGCCAACACACAGGGTCCCCGTCTTAGCACACTCTTTCAGAGGGGCATGAGGACCCAGCCGAGGCTGCCCTGGAAGCCAGCCGTGGACCCCCGCTCTGCCGGACGCAGAAACAGCTTGCCAAGGAGCAAAGCTATTTGGAAAGAAGAGCCTGAAGATAAAGTCGTGGCTTCAAACCGCAAGCCAACTCACATGCTCAGGGATGAGCTCATTCGTCCCATGAGCAGGACGGCTGGCAGCTCAGCTGGCCACTTGTCTTAGTGGACATATCAGGTTACTGCTCAGCAGAGGCCTAAGTATTTGATGACAAATGTATGTTTCTATCTCCTTTGGCCTTAGATGATAGGTGTACATTCTCCTGTGGCCACCTCAACTATCCCTGTGTGTGTCTGTATCTCCTACAGGTAGCTCACAAAACTGCACGGGATCTACCTGCTTTCTCATTTCAATCATAAAAGCTCTCAGCTAACTCCCACCACTACCCCAGGGGCAGGGGAAAAGGACAGAAAGATGGCATATACCCTTTTACAGGTTCTATGCTAGTTAGGCTTTTTTTTTTTTCTCTCATTCATTTCTTCATCCATCAAGAATTAATTAAGCACCTTCTCTGTGCCAGGCACTGGGCCTCTTGTGGCACTGCACTTGGAACAGGAGGACAAGGTCCAGCTTACCGGAGCTCAACTTGACCAAAGGCCCCTGGACAGCAGAGGTTCCCTGACCAGATGCCTCTTCAGTCCGGTTTCCCCGGGGCCAGGGAGAGCACTGGCGGTCAGCACACACGGTCAGGGAAACTTATAATTACAGTGTTTATTAGGACAGATTACAGTCCAAAGAATCACATCGTTAAAGGAACAACGAATAAGGAAAGAGGTTAAGCAAGAACCTCGGAGGGAGAAGCCCTGGCTCCGCCAGCCCGCGCACGCCTCGCGGGGCTGAAGCTGCCTGATTGAAATCAGCTCAGCAGCGCTCTCCCTGCTCAGCGGTTTTCCTCAGAAGATGCTGATGTGAGTCTTCTCCGGTTCTGAGCCAAGGCCTCCTCTCAGGTGTCCTGTGCTGCTGGCAGGGGCCGAGGGCACAGGCTGCACATTGCGCAGCTGGCTTAGCCTCCCAGGGGCCTCAGTTTACCTGTTTAATGAATAATGACCCCTGGAGTCATAATGATGAACGATGAAAACAATAGTGATGATATAATAAATAATAATTCTTCCTTGTGGGGTTGTCACAAACAAGAAATCTTGTGACAAGCACCGAAGTCCGTAAAGAAGCATAACTGTCAGCACCAGGCCCTGCCACAGTGGAGCCTGGGGCAAAGGGAACATTCAGAACTAGTATTTCCTTTATTTAAAGTTTGGCAATTTTGTTCACATGGATTTTATTACTCTCATTTTGATTTTTTAAAATATTGCATTAACAATATTTAACATAATCTCTTGATTGCTCAGATTCTTGGAATCTCTTGAAATTTTTTATTTTGGTAAAATATATAGAACATCAAACTTACCCTGGAATCACTTGTAAGCTCACCATTCAGTGTTGAAGCACATTCACACTGCCATCCTGGCTGGCACATGTTATTAACGTGCTGACATCCCAGCAGGTGTGGGGGGCACCTCTCCCCCCTAGACCAGCCACAAACCTCCCCAGTGTCCACGAGGGCCCTGGAAGGAGGCCCGGTCCCTGTGTGTCCATTGGTCTTTCCCTGTGGAACCCCAGGGGGCTTCCTGTACCCACATAGCCCTGCAGACCCTGCAGGGCCTTGGCTATAGCTGTAGCCTGTGTCCATGGGCCAGTGGGCGGGTCCGCAGAGGTGGGATGACTGACAGAAAAGCAGACAGGACTGGAGTCTTTAGGAGGCAGGGGCACCACTTAGAAGGAAGGTGTTCTGGATTTTGTCACCAGAAGTGTTGACTTCTCTTCCTGTGGCCAGCCCAGCCTGGGCAGAGTGGAGAAACCTGTCCTCAGAGCACACTGTCCCAGGCTCCCCAGTGCTCCAGGCCACAATGGTGTGGCACCCAGTGCCAGGGCTGCTCCACCAGCCCCTCGAAGCCTGCTCCCCTCCCTCAGCACTGGCTGCCCTGACCCTGGGCCATTCCCACGTGCAGTGGCTGATGGCCACAGGCTGGAAATGGCCTTGGCTCATGGGGCAGGACTTAGTTGCAGGTCACTAGCTTTTATCTTCACAGAGTTACCCCCCGTAGGGAACCCCGGCCACCCTCCACACCTAGGCAGTGTTCCGAAGACCTCTGCACTCAGCCAAGGAAGGGTCCCTACGGATGCGAAGGCTGCTGCTCCTCTGCTTCTCCCTTCCTCCAACTCAACTGCCCCTTGGTGAACAAGCCCAGCGCAGGCCAGCGCTGGTGAGGAGATGCAGAGACTCTTCCTGACCCCAGCCTTGACAGGGACTGACCCTGGATCCCGTGGGAAAGGTTTGGGCTCTAGGTTCCTCTGAGAGATGGAGGTGGCTGGACGTGAGCTCGTCTCTCTGGGTTGTTTCTACTTGGGTCTCGTCAGTTGAGTATCTCACGTGGGCCTGCTAGGGCCCAGCTCAGGGAGAGGGGTTCCAAGGAGGGAGGGACCATGGGTGGCTGAGGTGTGGCAGCAGATGGGAAGGGCACGGGAGAGACGTTGGCAGGCCTTCTTGGTGTCCCTATGATCTCTCAGGAGAGAAGACCCTTCTTCAGTGAGAAATCTCTGTCTGATTTTTAGATCTATTTTGGGGCTAGATCCTCCCTCAGTCACTGACCGTTTGCTGCCAGTCCCCACGACCTTTCAGTGTGAGGTCAAGCTCCCCAGATTAAAGGCTAACGAAGGGGATTTAGCCCTGGAATACAAGGATGGTTCAATGCACATTAATCAAAATGTGACAGAGCACATTAACAGAATGAAGGACAAAAACCACACCCTCATCTCCACAGATGCAGAAGCAGCACTTAGTGAAGTTCAGCACATTTTCATGGTGAAAGCTCTCAACAAATTAGGTATGGAAGGAACATGCCTCACCTGAAAGGCCAATGCCACTGTCCCATAACTAACATGACATCCCACGGTGGGAAATTGGTAGCTTCTCAGATCAAGAGTAAGCTCACGGTGCCCACTCCTACCATTTCTATTCAATGTCATGCTAGAAGTCCTAGTCAGAACAACTAGGCAAAAGAAAGAAAGAAAAAGCATCCAAATCAGAAAGAAAGAAGTCAAAAAGAGTCTCTGTTTACAGATAACATGATTCATACAACATTCCTGAATGTTCACCAAGAACTGTCATAACTAATAAATGAATTCAGTGAAGTTGCAGGATCCCAAATCAATATGCAAAAGATTGATAGCGTTTCTATAAAATAACAACAAACTATCTGAGAAAGAAAGAAAGAAAACAGTTCTTATTTACAATAACTTCAAAAAAACAAAACAAAATCTACTTAGGTGCAAATGTAACCAAGTTGGTAAAAGATATGTACATTGAAAAGTACTTAAAAATAAGGAAAGAAATTGAAGGAGACACAAATAAATAGAAAATACCCCATATTTGAGGATTGAAAAAATCCATGGCTTGTCCCCAGCGAGAGAATGATGCTGGACCCTCATCTCACACCACATCCAAGCATCAACTCAATACACGGCTTGAGGCTGCATCTCCCCAAAATATGACTGGAAGTGAGCAGAATATGCCACACAAACCTGAAATATACCACATGAACCTGTCACATCTGTAGTTGATTAGTCTAAGAAAGTCAGACACAGGAGTAGCTCGGAAAATCTGTTCTTTTCTAAAAGGAATTTGTATGTGTAAAGGAAATCTGCTTTGAGCATACCTGCATCCGGAAGAGGGCTGCCAGAGACAAGTCTCCTTACCAGAGAACAGGGAATACCGCCCCAAGCACCATGCACTGTGTGCTGGTGACTTTGGGCAGAGGGCACGTGGACACACAGAAACTTTCCCTGACCCGTCTTATCTGTCTGAAGATTGTCCTCCAAGGGTACTCCGTTATCACAATTGCCTCCTTGGGACTTAACCAAGTCTGATCAACTGACTCACAGAAGAGACTGGAGGCGGACGCCAGGACCAAACAGACCAGACTTACTCTTCCACAGGCTCGTTCACCTTTCCTCCAATTCATTCACCCTGATCCCCGCAAATTGCACAAGATCCCCTCCCGCTCCTGACTTCCCCATGAAGAGCATATATGAGCATAAGGTTGGGGGTACACATTTTTCTCTCATGTGATGCTTCTACTCACAGAATAAATTTGAGTTCCTTTTCTTTTGTAAATCTGTCTTTTTTTTTTTTTTTTTTTTTTTAGGAAAGGCAGCAGAATACAACAGACACTAGTATGGCAATATGTAAATCAATGGATGTGTAACTGATGTGAGTCTGCAATCTGTATACGGGGTAAAAATGGGAGTTCATAACCCACTTGAATCAAAGTGTAAATCTGTCTTTTATCTATTTAATTTGTAGCCCTGCTTTAAAAAAAAAAAAAAAAAAGTCTAAAAAGGTGGAAGGAAGTCATTTGTCCCCTCAGAAGAACTAAAAAGCTTCCACCCCACAGCTGGGTGTGGTGGTGCACGCCTGTAATCCCGGGGGCACAGCAGGCTGAGGCAGGAGGATCACAGGTTCAAAGCCAGCCTCAGCAACTTACTGAGGCCCTAAGCAACTTAGAACTTGTCTAAAAATAAAAAAATATAAAAAGGGCTGGGGATGTGGCTCAGTGGTTAAGCACCTCTGAGTTCAATCCCTGGTACCAAAAACAAAAACAAAAAAAAAAAAGAAGCTTCTGCACAGCAAAGTACACAGCCAACAGAGTGGAGAGGCAGCCTGTGGAGCTGGAGAACCTATCTGCAAACACACATCTGACAAGAGGGTAATAGCTGGGACATGCGAGGAACTCAAGCCAATAGCAAAAAACTAAATAACCCAACTAAAAAATGGGCAGAAGAATTCTGAGACGTCTAAATTTAATCTCAAAGCCTGTGGGGGTGGAGAAAGAGATAAGGGACATCCATCAGCAAGCAGCTTCTCCTGGGAGCACTGCTTCCTGAATGCAAGCTGCAGCCTTGAACTTCAACCCCTGGGGAGATCCAGGGGCTAGCCCTCCTGCTGGGCTACCAACCTTCCAGACCACTGATCCCACCAATCCAGAAGCAATACGCACATCTGCACCGTCCCCCTGCCTCCAGACTTTTCCAGCCTCACGACATCCACAGCAAATGTAAGTTCCCTGTAAACAATTGATGATTTAATTTTCTTCCCCAAATTTTCATTATAAACATGCTCTGGGCTATTAGGTCCAGCGGACGCTTTCCCCACTGCTGTCTACCCTGGCTGTTGGAAGTTACAGGAACTGGCCCAGAATCAAGTTCTTCTGGCTAGCACCGGTCAAGACTAATAAGCACTTTTATTTGTTTCGATCTAACAGATCCAAATAGACAGCTCTCCCGAGAAGACACGCGGATGGCGGATGGGAGTGTGAAGATGCTCAACGTCACTGACCATCGGGGAGATGCCAGTCCGGTCCACGGTGAGGTGCCCTCCCACCCCTGTTCGACTGGCTGAGGGCAAACAGACTAACCGTGCTGGTGAGGCTGTGTGGAAAGGAGTCCCTTGCTCACGGTCGGTGGGAATGCAGACTGGCACAGCCACCGTGGAAAACAGTAGGAGGAGCCGCAAACCATTGGAACTGTCACAGGATCCCGCAATCCAGCTTCCACAGCCTCCATTCAATAGCTCAGGACCAGGCTCCTGGCCAGCTGGAAGTCCGTGGAAATTCAAATGCGCTTCCCCAACCATCTTTACTCTTAGACCCCAAACAGCCACTTCTCTGGTGACTCTGGGACACCCAGCCTGGGGCCGCCGGTTCAGGGGACTGAAACACGGCACCCCGTCTCAGTTTCAGGTCACAGGGACAGCACTGGATGTCACAGGTGGTTCCAGCCACTCTGCTTCCTCTGGTTCTCCTGAGAGGCAGGTGTTGGTGACCAGCTTGGCAGAGGACGTCCTTGCTCAGAGAGCTGCCCTTTACCTGGACCTGGAGAGACGCTCTGGTCTCCCCAGGAAACATTGGCATTGAAGGCCAAAAGCAAAGGGCTGTGAGGTCCCCCCGGCAGGCGGCTCCGTGATCCAGAGCAGTGCGGCGGGCTGGGCCAGGGGACCTGTCAGCCCTCTGCTGTCCTTACTGATGTAACGCTTTCAGCTTTCACAGCTGTGTGCCTGTGAGTGTGAGGGGTCTTTAAAGCCCTTCTATTTCCTCCTGTCATCACAGTTATTCCTCCTCCAGCTTCTGCTGAGCACCACACGCTCACCAGGAGCCTGGAACTCCCCTCACCTGGAGCTGGTCTCAACCGTCCTGTGGTGGGTGATGCAGTTCTGTCTCCTGGGAACTGCTCTCCTTGGCCCAGGAGCAATCTCCGGGCCCTCAGTACCAGGAGGGGCATGAGACCCCAGCAGGTCCAAGTTCCCCTTCTGGAATCATAGGCTCCAAGAATCCTCTCGTCCTGGGCTCCACAGTCATAGAATAAATTTGTGTTTCTTTTCTTTTGTAAATCTGTCTTTTATCTATTTAATTTGTAGCCCTGATTAAAAAAAAAATAAAAAGTCTAAAAGGGTGGAAGGAAGTTATTTGTCCCTAGGCTGCCTTGCTAGGGGACTGAGCTCTCAGAGAGGAAGCACTGGACAGAGTCCTGAGGCCCTGATCCACCTGCTCCTGAAGCCCCATACCCTAGTCTATAAATCACCCAAGACAGTCAGCCCCCTGCAGGCTTAAGCCAATTTGAGCTGCGTTTCTGCCACCTTCTCATGAAAGGATCCTATTGGCATAATTGGTGCTAATCCTACCAGTGAGCTGAGTCCCTTAGGTGGGATGCTCTGTGCAGAGTCACAGAGCCATCAGAACAACAAGGCTCCAGCTCACAGTTCAGGAGTCGGCTGGGGACTCTCACCTCCTGGGACAATAGCAGTAGGAACTCGCCCTGTTCCGGGGTCCACTAGGACTCTCCTCTGAGGCCACCTGTTTGCCCTGGCTTTCTCTCTGTGGGGTGGTTTCCGCCTACTCCCAAACTGTCCCACAGAACATGGCAGGACAAGGAGTCGAAGGCCCAGCCCTGGCCTCCGAACTGTCAGGCCCAGAGGGCAGGGGCTGGAGGGCCCCAGACAGCCCGGAGCCCGAGGAATCCTCCCTCCCGTGGGCTCTGCTGGGCCAGGAGAGAAGAGGTGCAGCTGCTCCAGAGGGAGCCCCCCCAGGGCCTGGAGCTGTCGGCACCCCAGGAGGCGCCTCAGGGGACAGACCCCTGGCTCAGGCCACCTGAGCACCAAGCCCAGCAGGAGCTCTGCCTCGGCACCCCCAGCAGCTGACCAGCACTCCGCCAACACCCCAGCTGGGATTCCACCATCAGTTTCAATCATGGCCGATTTGAGGCTGGTTTTTCTTGAATATTCCCTCGTGTTCTCTCTGCGGATGAAATTTCCAGTCTGAATCACAGTTAGGATGAACCAACGGACACAGTAATTGTAAAACTGATGCAAAAGGACAACTCCACTCCCGCGCCTCCTGGATACCTAATCCCAGCACCAGACAGAACCTTCCAGCTGAAGCGCATCCCGCCACCCAGCACCAGCAGGTTCTCTGAACAGGGTAAGGAAGGGAGGCGGCTCTCACCCATCCATTCAGGTGTGGGGAGGTGGTGGGAGGTGAATGCCACCCTGTCCACTAACTCTGGGGAGACCAGGGGCGTAGGGAGCAGGGTCTGTGGAAGGCCACCTGTCTGGGGCACCTGACTCCCCAGGCCCAGACTGGACCTTCTCCCAAATGCCTGATAGAAAATGCCCGTGAGAAATCCCCAGCTGGGGCTCCAAGCAAAGCCCCCGCCCTGTCTTCAGCCTCCAGAACACAGTTGCCATGACTAAATCTCCAGGTCTCTGCCCCCAGCTGACACGAAGCCCAGCTAGACCTCTTGTCCTGCAGGGAGGCCCAGCCCCAGGAGACCTGTGTGCTGCGGGTCTGGAGCCTTCTGGGCCCTGTGCCCTGGGCTAGAGCTGCCTGCTCCTTCCCAGCACCCCCCAGTGTCCCCTCCTGGAAGCACAGCCCTCCTCACCCTCCCAGAGCTGTGGCTCCACTGGACCCCATGCTATCGGGTGAGGGGAAGAGTGCTGGCCCCCACAGGACCCTGTGTGGGGGGCGTTGGCTCAGGAATCATCCAGGCCCGAGGGGGAGGACAGGACCCCGGGGGCAGGGAGGACCATAGAGACTGGAGAGGGAGTCACCAGGAAGAGCACCCAGCCCCTCCTCCCTTGGTCCAGGCCTTCTCCCCAGAACATGTGGCCCGAGGCTCCTCCACGTCCCGTGATGTGGTCACAGGGGTCTCTGCAGAACTGCAAAGGGCGGGACGGAGGGGCAAACCAGTGCTGGGTGCTCCGTGTGCTGGGTTAATAGCCTCTCCCCAAACCCATGTCCTTCCCAGAGCCACAGAGTGTGACAACAGGATCTTTGCAGGTGTGATTAGTTGGGATGAGGTCATACTGGATTAGGAGGGGTCCTAAATTCAAAGACTGTTGTCTTTACAAAGAGAGAAAACAGAGATGCAAAGACACACAGGGAAGAAGCACAAGAGGACAAAAGGGGAGTGCAGAGTGTAGTGGCCACAAGCCAGGGAACACCAGGGGTGGGCAGCTCCCACTAGCGCCAGAGAGCCCCAAAGGCCCCGAGAGCTCCCGGGAGGAGCCAGTGTGCCACTCCTTGACTGCAGACAGAACTCCCACATCCAGGACTGAGAGAGAACAAACTTCTGCTGTGTCGAGACTCCCAGTCTGTGGAGCTTTGTTTGTTACAGCAGCCATAGGAAACTCATACAGTGCCACACACACACCAACCTGCAAGCTGGAACCACCCAGCCTGAGCTGTCATTAAAAGCAACATTTACGTGTGGCTGAGATCTGCTCTCCACGTTGTCAAGGAGGCACCAATAGTAAGAAAACCAACAGAACAGTCCAGCCCCTCCTGTAGGTATTTATTTTAGAAGCAGCCTCTGGGGAATGTCCTGTGAACTTGAGGCTGGCGTCACCTTTGCTGTTTGAGCCAGGTGGGTGGCTGCAGGTGCTGGGGGAGGCACCAGGGCCTCTGGTTTGCTCTGCAGCTCAGCAGGGGCCCTGCTCTCACAGCACAGTGCAGGACAGCTGGAGATCCATTCCCCTGGGGAGGTGAATGCTGCACTCTGCCCCCTCCATCCTGGGGAGGTGTCTTCACTGGGGTGCATCCATGGAGGGATGTGGATTCTGCACCTGATCCTGTATCCCTACCACCCCTCTCCCCCTCTCCATAGAGGTGGCTGTAAGTCAAAGCCCCTGGAAAAGGCATTGTGGGACCACCTGATCTGTGTGCTGGGTCAGCGGAGCACTTGGGGGGAGCAGCCTCACAGGTGGCCACGATGGGGGGGCAGGTCCAAGGACATTCTGATGTGGCTCCAGCCCCCCAGGACCCTGGACCCAGGATCCCAGCACAGGTGAGGCAGGATGTAATTGAGTGTGGCTCGTGGGCTGTCTGAGTGCAGAGGAGGGTCCAGTCACCTGGTGGGATATACCCCCTTGCCTTGCTTGCCTTGGAGACCAACGGGGCAGCTGCATCCATGTCTCTTGTTGGGCTGCAACCCTGTGTCCACCTGCACCTGTAGCTCACAGTGTGGGATGCGTTTCCTGTCTGAGGTGTGATGGGGTGACCCCCAGGGGTTGCTCTGCAAGGGCAGGTGTGAGTCGACAAAGAAATCTAACCTCGTCCCTTGGGTTTTCTCCTGAACTCTGGAGAGCGCTTCCTCCTGTCACGTCCATCACTGGGCGAACAGGAAAACCAGTTGCCACCCGCATGTGGAAGTCAGGTACAGGGAGGGGCCGCAGCTGGGATGGCTGGTCTCCTCAGTGGACATCTGTCAAAC
Organism: Callospermophilus lateralis; assembly: GCF_048772815.1. Classification (NCBI taxonomy): domain Eukaryota; kingdom Metazoa; phylum Chordata; class Mammalia; order Rodentia; family Sciuridae; genus Callospermophilus; species Callospermophilus lateralis. The sequence goes on along the minus strand of NC_135314.1, from coordinate 5,959,683 downwards.
ACCCATCAGAGATCAGGCCAGGGTTCCCAGGGAGACCACGGTTATACTACAGTGTATTACAAATGCAGAATTAAATTCTGAAATTTAATTCTTTTTAGTGCAACACTTATAAGGTGTTACAGCTCAAATTCTAGTTAAACATGATTCTCTAGTTTCCACTCCCAGCACAAGGTTCAAGACAAAGTGCAGGGTCTTTTTAAATACATATTTTTGGATTTCACTGAGGCACAACACTATACCTTGGCCAAATCTCGGCTGTACTTTTCAATGACTCCTGGAACAAGAACCAGAGCATTCAAGCCCCCAGCTGGCCCCTGGAGTCCCTCCTGTCCACTTAATCCTGCAGTCCTACAGCTGGCTGCCATGCTAACTCCTACATGTTACTGAACTTCAGTGGAAGCTGTAGCACACTACGCTCTCTCCAGGGCCCGCTTTCTTTTGTCCACATTAATTCTGTGAGATGTTCTTGCAAGAAACAAAGATTTGTTTTCTCGTTGCTATCTGTCGTTTGCTCGTGTGCACATATCACATTTTATTTAATCCGTTCCCCTGATGGTGGACATCTGGGTGATGCCAGGTGTGGGGCTGTTACAAGCCCAGGTGCTAAGGTCATTCCCCCCATGTCTCCTGCTGCCCGAGACCCTCACTTTCCTTGAATGTCTATCTACCCAGGAACTGGTGAGCCATAGAGACAGGCGTGAGCCACGGCACACACTCCCAGCTGTTTGCAAACGGCCTGTTTATACTGGAGCCACTGGTGCTCCAGGACTGCTGCCCGGCCAGCTTAAAGGAGGGTGAATGTGTCCTTCTGGGGTCCAGCCTTTCTTTTTACGGTGGCTCATCACATTGGAGCATTTTTTCATGTGAGGGTCAGTCACCTGGATATCTTCTGTTGCAGGGACCAGCAAATTCCTCTGTAAAGGACTTGAGAGTAAATATCCTTGGCTCTGGGGGCCATGTGGTCTTGTCCCCACTCTCAGATCCACAGGGGATGTAGAGCAGTCACAGTCACATGTGGCTGAATGAGCATGGCTGTGCTCCTGCAAAACTCACCTCTACCGTCAGGCTGTGGGGCGCCACAGGACCTTACCTCCTCTGTGTCCCATTGTGAAGCTCCTGCTCAAGACTAGACCCAGTTTAAAACCAGATTGTTATTTTCCTCTTGCTGATTTTCATGAGAAGTTCTGAATCCTGGGGTTCCATTCTTAATCATTTGTCACACCTGGAAATGAAAAGAAATCAAGGCTATTATATTGGACTTTGCCCTGGAGAGTTCCACCTAAGGCCCTTAGAAGATAAGACTGCTGTCACGGGGAGCCTCCTTCTGATACTTGACCAAGAGTACCTTGTCCTGCCGTCTTCCCAGAGGACAGTGGTGGCAAAGCTAGTAGCTGCCACCTCTGGTCAACCCCGCCGTGCCTGGAGTAGGCTGGGTAAAGAATAGTTGCAGCTGGTGGCCATGGACAGTTTACAGAAGGAACATACACTCAGCAGTGACAATGTACGTGCCATTGGGGACTCACTGAATTGAAGTCCTTCGGATCAAAGATGGTCAAATTAAAGCTGGGAGGACTCCTTTTCCATCACCAGCAAAATCTTTTCAGATTGGGCAACAGCAGCTTTTGTTGCACAATCTTGGCACTAGTGCAGTGATCGCTGTCTTTGCAGGTATGACCTTTTGTCACATAGAAGCTCCCAGGGGGGCAAAAACACATGGGTGCCAGGAGCCTGGGGACCACTCTGCTGTCATCTCTGTGAGCAGCATTTTATCTCATTTTGCAGCAAGGGATCTGAGGTCCCAGTGCTTCAACAACTTGGCAAGGAGAAGAAGAGGTCATTTGCCAAGCCAGAAACGCTCTACTCCAGAGCCCACGCTTGTCCTCAACAAGCCGGCAGCAAAGCTGGTGAGAGCCCAGGTCTCCCAGGCACAAAGCCTTCCCACGCCTCTTGTTATGGGTCATGCTGTTAGCTGAAAAAAATCTCAGCCATGTATTTTGTCTCCCCCACCCTAGTTTTATGCCTGTGTCTATAACAGCTTCAAGTGATGGAGATGCTCCCTGTGCCGAACCAATAGTCCACGAGACAAGAAGAGGGGGTTGATGACTCCCTGCAAAGTGATGTTGACTTCCCGCTGCAGAACAATGGTAAATATTTAGGGGGTACAGGGTGGTGGTTTGCTACATGTACACCATGTGTGGTGATGAAACCCAGGTCATCAGCATTTCTAGATCCTTACACATTTATCATTTCTTGGTGCTGGGAATTTCCGAACTCCAGTTCTGGTCCTACGTAAATGCATAAAACATTGTTGTACACAGTAGTACTCTGGTGTGCCAAGGAGCACTGAACTACTTCTCCCATGTTCCTGTATTTTGGTACCTGCCATCCATTGACCCCCGTCCCCTCCTCCCACCCTCCCTAATCTCTAGTGACCACGGCTCTGATCTCTATTCCTATGAAATCAACTTCTTGGGTTTCCACTTTGAGGCAAGAACACATGGCACTTGTCTTCTGTGCCTGGCTTCGTTCCCCCAACTCGATGTCCTCCAGGCTCATCTTGGTGCGGGAGGTTTGGGCGCTCTTCCCACCTCTCGTGCCCTCTCACGTCTGCACCGAGACCAAAAGGGGTGTTGGACACCAGACACTAGCCAAGCCCGGAGGCCACAGCAAACTCCCAGGAGCCCAGCCCTTTCCCTTGGCACAGTACACCAACCGGGAAACCCACATAGTTGTCTTTACAGATGCTCATCGCAGAGATTTATCAAAAGTTGGGGAATTCTCCTTATTTCATCCAACTTGGCTTTAGAACATCAATTATCCCTAGAAATTTCCAAATATTTCCAAAGAGCCCCTCAGAACCGTAGGAAAGCTGTTCTCAGCGCCTCAGTGTGGAATTCACCAACTCCTTATTGTTTATTCTTGTGCAATTAGCAGCAGCATTTCTGAAGAAAGGCCTCTGAGGGCTGCTCATTTTCCTAGCAGGGTCTTGCTTCTTTAGGCTGCTCTCATTCCCCGCGCAGCTCCGTTTTCGGGAAGTTTGGGTAAACAGAGCTCTTGTGAGTAATTAGTATCCAATTAGGCCGCAGTTCCACGTCCCTGAGTCAGGCTTCTCTTTCCAACCTCTGGGAAGAGTTAAATAGGTCAGGCCTCTGTTTACAAAGCAGGCCCCACGCTGCCTGCTCCAGGCATGTTCCAAGTGACTCCTGGCAGCTGGACCACTAAACAAAGATGCTCAATCTGCCCTTGGCCTTGGCTGCTAGGAAATGGCAAGACTGGCGCCCGGGGACCTGGGCCCTTCCTCCGTCTTTGCTCAGCCTGTGGGAAGCTCCACAGCCACCAACACCACCAAGAAGCCAGGGCCTGACAGAGGGTCGGTCAGGCCTGTCCTCCGAGTGAGAAGGTAAGGACTGTCCGTCCTGTCACCAACCCCATTTCAAATGACACCTGGCATGAAGGCCTCCGTATCTCTTGTTTTACAGAGATCTTTAGATACAATCATTCCTCAGCATCCACAGGGTACTGGTTCCAAGACCCCTCATGGATACCAAAATCCAAAGATGTTTAAGACCCTTACATAAAATGGCCCAGGATTGTGCAGAACCCAGGCACATCCTCTTGTATGTTTTCAATCATCTCTAGATTATCTATATTCTCTAATACAATGGAAATGCTATACAGATACTATTTGTAGCTGTATTCAGGAACAATGACAAGAAAAAAGTCTGGATATATTCAGCCCAAAGACAATTTTTCCTCGAATATTTTCATCCACAGTTGGCTAAATACGAGGCTATGGAACATGCAAATAAGGTTGAACAACTCTACAGGAAAAGTAAAACAAGAATCCTCTGAACATCTTTGTATTCGCTACTTAGATTCACAATTGTGAGCATTTTGCTCAACAGTTTGAAAGTAAGTTTCACTTTACATATTTCTGCAAGTCTCTCCTAAGAACAAAGACATTCTAATGCAAACAAAGTAACAGTGTAACATGGAATTGGTTTCATTTGCCCAAGTGATTGGAATGAGGGTGCTCACAGCCTCCTTGCTGGCCTTCTTAGGGCCATAGGTCTGCAGACTGTTGCTGAGCAGATACATCTTCTTTTTCTCTAATAAGTCTGGTTAGGGGTTCATGGATTCCATTGATTTTCACACCAAAGAACTGGCAGTAGGTATCAGGGACATTATCATTATGATTTGTTTTTCAGTTATTTTTATTTTCTTGATGTCTACTTTTATATAATCTCCTTTCTGTTTTAGGATTTAATCAGCTTTCTTTTTTATTTTCTAGCCTCTTAAAGTGAAATGAAGATCTCTTCTTAGCTGTATCCGACAGATTTTAATATGCTATATTTTTGTTCTTGTTTGGTTCAAAACACTGTTAATCCTTGTGACATCTTCCTTGACCCGTGGGTTATTTATAAGTATGTTGTTTAATTTCCAAATATCTGGGGCTTTTCCAGATCCCTCTGTTGTTGACTTGCTAAATTCTCTCGTGGGGCATAACATAAACTTTATATGACTTCAATCCTTTTACATTTGTCGAGGCTTGTTGTTGGCGCAGCCCAGGGTCTGCTTGTGAACTGTGGACACTGTTGCGTCAGCCGGCCAGCGTGGTAAACAGTGATATTCAAGTCAGTTCTAATCGCCATTGAGCTCCTGTTTGTTTGTTCTACATTTAGATGGAAAGGTCTGCAGACATTCCCAGCCACAACTGTTGGTTTGCCTGTTCTTCTCTTGAGTCCATTAGTTTTTGCTTCATTTCTTGTGTGCATGAGGAGTCAGGGCTTTGTGAGGACCTGGACATCTGTCTGTGTGAAATGTCCTTCTTCGCCTCTGTTCATAGCACGTGATGATGGCTGTTTTCTCTGATGTTAACAGAGCCAGTCCTGCTTTATTTGAGCCAGTGTTTGCACAATACATTCATCTCCATCCTTTACCTTTACCCTCTGATGTCATATTCAAAGTAGATTTCCCATAGATCACATAGATTTGTCTTTCTTCTAATCTTACAAGATGCTTTTAACTGGAGTATCAACCACTATCTGTTGCATAATGACCAACATGGTTGACATCTACTCTTTTTTTGTTGTTGTTTGTAACTATGTTTTTATTTTCCTTCAATTTCAATTTTCTTTAAGAGTAGATGTATCAATTTTTTACTATCTTATCTATATACTCTTGGATACAACTCTCTTCTGTTTTATTATTCTAAAAATGGTTACTCAAGGTTGATAGCATTCAACTTTAATGGATCACAGCTCATACATGAATAATCTTATGTTGTTTCATGTATGATGCACAATTCTTAGAATATTAGGCTTCTATTTTTGCCTTTTATTGTGCTAGTATTACCATACATTTTATTTCTCATGTAATTTGAAGTCAAAAACATGCTTGATTCTTTTTGCTTTAAATATTCAAGCATCTCTTCAAGAAATTTTTTTAATTTTATATGTACCCATACATTTTCCAGTTTCTGCACTCTGTGTTCTTCAGTGCAGATCCAAGTTGCCAGGTGCTCATAGGATTCCCATCCCTGTGGTTTAAAGGGTTTGATTTAAACTTATCACAGTGTAGGTTTCCTGGAAATGAATTCCTGCAGTTGTGCGGTTTTTTAAGTGATTTTATTTCCATTCCCAAGGATTGTTTCCCATGAATGTAGGTTCACAGGGCTTATTCTCTGTCTGCTCACCCACTAACTTACCTTCCCTTTGTCTTCCTTTGTCTTCTGTGATTCGAGGTCTGCAGTCATTCTTCTGTCTTCTTTGCACATGTTCATTTTCTCTCTGTGTTTTTAACAATTTTTCTATCACTGCGTTATAGCTATTTGATTATGATGTTTCTTCATGTGTTGTGCATGTGTGTGTGCATGTGTCTGTGTGTGCATGTGTGTGTGTGTGTGTGTGTGTGTGTGTGTGTGAGCTTCCAGGCTATGTTGGGTTGTTGAGCTTCTTAGATCTCTAGCTATAATTTTCTTCAATTTGGAAACGCTTCAGACTTTATTTTTTAAGTATTCTTCTGTCTCTTTGGGGGGATTTCAACTGCTGTTCTGTTACAGGAACTTTCTATTTGCCACAAATCACTGAAGCTGGGTCCATTTTTTTCCCCCAGTCTTTTTCTGTCTGCTTAATTGTGGACTAGTTCTACTGCCACACCTACAAGTCCATAGATCTTTTCTTCTAATAGTATCTAATCTACTATTCTTCATTCCACTATGTTTTTTGAATTCAGCTATTGAATTTTCTATCACTTGAAGTTCCATTTAGCTCTTCTGAATTTATTCTATTTCCCTCCTCACTGTGTTTTTGTTTTCTTTGAAATACTTAAGTACAATTATAACACCTGTTATCACGTCCTGGCCTGATAATTCCATCACCTCTGTCATTTCTGATTTTCTTCTAATGATGGTTGGTTCTCCTAGTTTATGGGCACATCTATGGGTGCCTTATAATTTTGGGCAGGACACTGTAAGTGACGTTTTAGGGCCTGGTTATGATGGTACCATAACCTCTGGTTTGGAGGGCAGTTAGGTATCAAAGGCCTGGCCGCTGCCTGCGAGGCCCCTGCTTTAGCTCTTCTGGGAAGGTCTGTGGAGGCTTCACTCCACCAGTGGCTCAGCCTAGCAATGCGGCCTGGCTGCCCTGGGCTCCTGGGTGACTGCTGCAGGTTGCACCTGAGGCCTTTGCACTCCAGCTAGTCAGGGTCAAGTGCATCCCCCTGCGACCTGGTCCTCAGGCAGCTTCCAGCCCTCTGACCACTCTTTGCACCTCTTTACTGAGGTTCAGTCCACACAAGAGCAGCCTGATAGTCTCAATACTCCCAGATGCCCTATGCAGGTGTCTACAGCTGTTTCTCTGGGTAGCTCCCTCTTCTGCGGAACTCTGCCCTACAACCTCTCACAGCTCCAGCCTCCCTGGACTCTGACTTCTGTCCCTTCCACTCACTGAGGCCACTGTGCCATTTGTAGATGCCACTTCTACATCTATGGTCTAAGCAAGGCCTCTGGATAGAAAGCTGGCAACCACAGAGTTTGTCCTTTGTCTGTCCATAATCAGGGGCTGTTTTAGCCAGCCTTCCCACCAGAACATCTGTAGAGGAGGAAGGGTTTACTTCGGGGCTCACAGTTTCAGAGGTCTCAGTCCATAGCGAGCCGACTCCATTCCTCGGGGCTTGAGGTGAGGCAGGACATCATGGCGGAAGAGCGTGGCGGAGGGAAACAGATCACATGAAGATCAGAAAGCCGAGAGAGAAAGAGAGTCTCCACTCACCAGATTCATATATACCCCAAAGCCACGCCCCCAATGCCCCTGCAGCCACACGCCACCTGCCTTCAGCTACCTGTTAATCCCATCAGGGGACTGACGCACCGATTGGGTTAAGGCTTCCACAACCCAGTCATTTCTCCTCTGGACCCTGCTGCACTGTCTCACACGTGAGCTTTGGGGGGACACCTCACATCCAGACCATAACAGGGATCATAGTTGCTGTGGTCTGGTCGTAGTTTGTCACCCAGAGGTTCAGGTGTTGGAAGCTTGGTCCCCAGTGTGGTGTGAGAGGTGGGGAAGTGGGTGGGTCATTAAGGTGCAGCCTTGGGGAGGGATTCACGCGGCTCCTTTGGCACCTTGGTCAGTTCCCTCGAGAGTAAATTTATATACAAGAATGAGCCTGGGGACTGGGGCTGGGGCTCGGCGGCAGCGCACTTGCCTGGCCTGTGTGAGGCACTGGGTTCGCTTCTCAGCACCACATATAAATAAATGAAATAGAGCTCTATCAACAACTAAAAAAAAAAAAAATTTTTTTAAATGAGCTTGACTCCTCTGCACACTTGGCTTCCTGTCTCACCGTGCGGTCTCTGTCTCCTGTGCAGGCTTCCATCATGACGCCATCTGCAATGAGGCGGTGTGGTGACCTAGCCAAGGGGCCCCTCACAGATCAGTGGGGCTGCCTGATCTTGGACTTTCCGTCTCCAGAACTGTGAGCTAAATAAACCTCTTTTCTTTTTAAAGCTCCTGGCCTCAGGCATTTCATTCTAACAACAGGAAACTGGCCAGGATAGTAACACCAAGCTGTTGATTGGCCAGTGTCTAGAAACATTGGTCTCTCTTGTTCAGTTTTTGAGTACTTTACAGGGAAGCCTGGATCTTGTTACTCCCGCTTGATCTGAGATGAACTTCTCATAGCTTTTAAAACTTCCTTTGTTTCAGTCATTGGCCCATTGCTGTTTGTCTTTGTTTTCTCCCTTATCTTCTTAAGCAGGGCTGTCTGCTTTGTTGAATTTCGTTCAATGAACTAGACTTGAATTCATGATACCTACTGTCTTTAAAATTTCTAACTCATCAATTCTTGCTCTTACCTACATCACACCCCCCCCTTTCTTCTGCTTTATTTTAGCCGTTTTTCTTTAAACTAATTTAGAATTTCCATTTTTTTTTTCTTTTTTTCATTTGCAGACTCTTTACTGAAGTCAGGACTATAGTGTGCCCAATGAGCAGACCACAAATGATCTGTGCTAAGTGAGCAGTGTTGGGTTAAATTGGAATAATGATTTCATTCACTACTTTTTAAAACAGCAGCTTTCTTGAGGTCTGATTCACTTAGCACCACATTTACCCCTTTGGGGTGCTCAGTCAGTGTTTCTCTGGGTGCTCACAGAGTCGTGCGACCTCAGTGATTCTCTCATGTTAGTAGAACACCTGCGTCACCCATGAGCAGTGGCCCCCCACCCTTCTCCTCGGCCCTTAGCACCACTGACCTCTGCTCTTCCTGGTGGGCTTGCCTGGTATGGACTGGCAACAGAAACAGAGTCATGCAGTTTGTAGTACCTTGGGAGCGTCCTTCACTTAACATACCATTTTCGAGAATCACCCACGTTTGGCACGTACTGGGACCTCATTCCTTTTTACAGTGAACGGAAGGCGCCTTCTGAGGGTCGATTCATCAGCCGTTGTGCTGCGGGGCTTTTCCACTCTTTACGATTCTGAGCAATGTTCTTATGAGCACCTGTGTGCGAGTCCTTGAGCACCCACATGTTTCCAGTACCCACGGGTTGGGGTTACCAGGTCACGTGGTGATGCCACATAGGACTTCACCGGGTCACGTGGTGATGTCACCCTGTTGTGCTCCAGAGCGGCCACCTCAGTCGAATTTCCCACCAGCAGTGAACGAGAGTCCAGTGTCTCCACTGCTTGCCCACATTCACGACCCACTGCCTTTTTCCCCTCTAGTTCTCCCAGTGGGTGTGCAATACATCTCACTGTGGTTTGATTTGCATTTCTCAAATTTCTCATTTCACGTGGTCATTATCTATCTTTCATTTTTAGTTCTCACATTTAGGCCACGGATGCATTTTGAGTTTGTTTCTGTGTATGCAGTGAGGTAGATTCCAAATTTTGTTCCTCTGTATGTCGATGTCCAGTTGGGCCAGCACTGTTTGTTGAAAAGCTACATGTAAGTTCTATCAAGGAAAAAAAAGAGATCTCTTCTAATATGCAAATGAATCATCTTGTAACTTCATTGTCATAGAACAGGACCTATAGAATTCTGATTATTGTACCTTGTTTCAAAAGCCTCATCAGGTCAATTGGTTTACCAAAAGCCACCCCTTCACAAATCCTGTTCTTAGCTCAGGCACCCAGGATCTGCACCCGCCAGGAGCTGTGCCCACTCGCTTTCCACGTTGGTGATCAGAATTTCCCCTCCTGTCTCCCCTCACCCTTGTATTTTCACTCAGAGACTGAAACTGGAAAAAAAAAAAAAAAAAAAAAAAAAAAACCAAAAAAACAGTGGATGTGGTAAGTTCTGATGTGGACAGCTTGGGGAGAGATTTCTGGTGACACATTTTATTTGAATATAAATTTCTATGGAAGAAGACAGTCAAGAAGAACCCCAGAGTTACTGCCAAAAGGAATTGTGATCTTTTTTTAAAAAAAAAAAAAAAAAAAAAAACTGTCCTTCCTTGGTACAAAGGGAGACCCTCTCCGGGGCAGAGGCTGGGGCGGGTGAAGGCTTCCAGACGGGGCTGTGGGTGCCGGGGCTCCACCGTCCACAACCCTGCCTGGTGCAGGAACTTGCCTTCGGCTCCCTCGGCTGCTGTTCCTACTTCCCCTCTCAGCTCTCTTGGTCAGCCTTCTAGTGCAGCAGATTCCAGGAAATGAAAACCCTATCTGTCAGAGACGGGATTTGGGGTGGGGATTAGATCTCACCGAGCAGAGGCCCCCAGGGTCTAGTACGCATGTGGGACAGTGGCCGTGTTGGGGACACTGAGGTCTTTGTAAATGAGGTGACGGATGCATTGGTCTTCCACAGCCATTCTGGCAGTTTTCCAATACTGGTCCCTGGAAACGTGGCCACTGAGCAGCAGGTGGGGAGAAGAATTAATGGTCGTTGGGTGTTTCCCTTGGTCCCTGTCGTTTCTGATTGAGTGACAGTTGGACCTCGCTCTGGGGTCTCCCTGGGGTCCCTGAGTTTCCCTGCCCCTTTGCTGCTCACTGTCTTCTGCCGTGAGTCTTGTCCTCGGCTGCTGCACCGCCACGGGAGGCTGGCAGGCCGGGAGTCTCCCGCTGGCCGTCATCACGCCTAGGCAGGTGCTTCTCCTGAGAAAGGTAAGTTGAAATTGGAATAAAACTCTCAAAACTGGAAGTGGAATAAAACATTCAGAAATGTTGAAGGAAACAGCCTCGAGGGGTGCACAGAGGAAGGTGAGCACTTCTGACTTACTGTGCAAACCAGGAATCCATGGTCTTGGCCCCTGAAACTGCACACTGGGAAATGAGGAATAAGTGATCAGGAAACCGTGTGCCAACCCTCATGGAGTACGTAGAGGCAGCACCTCCAAAAAATCAGATCAGAAAGCTACAGTCCAAGAACATTTGTGCTGAAAGAGCAAAGATGGACGGCACCGAGAACGGAGGGGTGGGTGGACATTCCAGGAAGAGAGACTCCCACCAGCACTCAGCTCTGGCCAGGGAGCAGAAAGCTTTGAGGAGGATTGAGTGTTGAGAGATGCTGAGGAGCTCACTTGGGGGTTGGGGCGGGGGGCGCTGGACGGACATTCTGTAGATGGTGGGGTCTCCCTGGAGCCCTCCTGGGAGGTCCTGGCTGACCTCAGCTTCCACAGGAACTCTGAAGAGGCTGGAAAGAAAGCTCAGGGCTTCTCTGAAAAGGCTGTGGCCAGGAGAAGGTTCAGGGCAAATGTGCTGCTGCGGCCCGGGTCTAACCCACCCAGTCCTGCCGGGGTCTGAAGGTGCAGGTGACTCCCGGCCACTGAAGACCCGCCTGCAGCTCATGCTGTGTGTGCTGCGCGTGGGAAGGAGGAGCCACAGAGTGGGCTTCCTGTCCCCCACAGGCTCTTACCCAGAACCCAGAAATAAAGCTACTGGAAAGTCAGCATCAGCTTCTCCACACACGGTGAGGTGAGCCAGGACACGAGATGGGGAGATAAACAGGTTTGGGGAGACTGGAAGGGACTCTAAGGAAACCAAAGTGGAATAAGACAAATGTTTTGGAGCAGACCCAATGCAATATGAGTTTGGTTTCTTAAAAAGCACGGCAGATGAACTCTGTGAGGTACAATCGAGAAACACGAAAAAATTAACAAACATAGAAATGAGAAAGAGAGAAAATAGATGGACTTCCGCAAATCTAATCAAGAGAAAAATGGGCAAGCAGGAAGTTAGAAATGAGAAATCTTAAAGGGAAAGAGGTGGCGGGAGAAGCAGGATAGAAACGCAGGAGACGCCAACCAACCGATTGTCCTGCATGGGCGCAAACAAGGCCTGCCAGTGAAGTGGCCTGAGGACACCTGAAGCGGCCACTTGGTGATATTCAGTGTGTCTTGTTAATGCTGTGGGTAGGCGGCGGCGGTATCTTCATTATTCTTCAGAGTCCTATATTCTAGAGACATAGGGACTCTGAAGTGTTTCTAGGTGAACTGCTGATGGTGTGATGGGTTCACAGTAACAGGACGGGTTAGCGGGACAGGACAGGCACGGAGCAGTCTCCAGGAGCTGATCAGCGCTGAAGCTTTAGGAGGGAAGAACAGCCCCTCTCACCCTGTCTAATCAGAAGCTTCAATCGAAACTGAGGTAAGAGCAGAAGCAACAAGAGACTAAGACGGGCTGCTCCACAGCACATGGCTGGGGATTTCAGATAAAGGTGCTCTCTGGACATCTCACCAGAATTGACACCAGAATAAATTCAAAATGTGACTCTATTACTAACCACAGAAGATACAATTAACGTCTCTCAAAAGCGTCTTGTGAACTTCCCAGGAGTTATCAGCTATTCCAGAGCAGAGAGAACCATCTGAGGCTACACAGTCCACTTCATGAAGCCACATTGACCCTGACCACAGCACCCAACAGAAACCAAGCAAAACCAGATGACCATGAACCAGGCTCAGAGGAGTCATCATTTTAAAATCCTAAAGTAGCTGCAAAATAAGTAGTATCTTCAAAGAAGTCTCTGTCGTGATCAAAGAGGGGGTCTTTATCTCAAGGGTGGAAAAAGGGTCCACTCTTGGGAAATCTATCATGATATCTTTTGGTAACAGTTCTCAACTTTTAATCCTAACTTAAAAGGTATCAAATACCACTGAAAACACACCCCCACCTTCTCAAAGCCCTCGAGGGGAAACTAGGACTAAAAATGCTACTTTCACATCATAATTATTCAAACAAATGGCCAGCATTTTCACATTTTCATGGAGGAGCATTGAAAGTGTTTCTCTTGAAACCAGAAGTGGCCGGTGAGCCTGCTACAGCCCTGCTCCTGCACCTTGCAGGGGAGACCTGGCTCCTGCCATAGGAGTCGAAATAGAAATGTGAACTCTCGAGTGCCAGAAAGGAGGCAAAAGGTCCATTATGTACACCTGATGACACGACTCAACAACCTGCCCACCCAGGGAGTGATCTGAAGTGCTCAGAATTCAAAGGGGCCACATTAAAACATAATAAGCGTAAACCGTCAGTAGCTTCTCCACACACCAATGAGAACCAAGCAGGAAGTAGGCTCTTCTTAGTGTAAAAGGCTTCAGGCTCCTTAGGAAAGTGAAGAGAACAGCAGAGCATCACTGAACTGCACACACAGCAGCGAGGAGCGGTGTGTAATGAGACGTTATGAACCATTAAAGGTCTGTGACGGCGCGTGGAGATCAGTCTGGAAAAGGCACAGAGGATCAACCACACCAGCACCCTAAGACTGTTCACTTTCCCTCCCTCCCTCTGCCCTTCCTCCCCTTTCATTTTTGTAGAGATCATATAGAATCCCCAAAAATAAAAACAAAAAAGATCACGAGTAAACCTAAGAGATTTTAATAGTCATTATTTTTATGAAATGGATTTTCAGACAATTTTGATTTTCTCCGTGCTCTTATGCTATATTACTCACAACAAGTATGACTTTTTAGATAAGAAAAAAATTGTTGAATCCACTCAAATATAAAAGCAAACAACTGAAAAGGAAAGAATTCATTGGCTATAATAATTCTCAGGATTTGAGATGGCGATCCTGTCCGTCAGCCCGAGTAGGGGAACTTTCTGGGACACCGGGTAGCACCCAGGGGTCGGGTCTGAGGAGAGGGTCGGGGTGGCCAGGGAAGCCTTCCTCTGCCTCCAAGTGAATTTAAGAGAGCGAGGATGACATCACTGCAGGTGCACTTTCAAAGCAGAACAGGAACGTCTAATGCTTCTGGCTGATGCAACTGGAAGGGGGACAAGATTTTAAAAGCCTCAGATGCGCTTTGTGGAGGTTCACCATCTTTATCTTCAAATGAAAGTATCTGTTTCTTCCTTCTGCCCCTTGGGCTCTAGTTCCTGAGAACTGTCTCGTAAACTTCAGAGAGGAGAAAAAGACAAGGTGATGATGGTACAGGGTGTTCCATTTGAATGGCTATAAATACCTTCTAGAAGAGACCACCTAGCACGAACACTCAGATCCTCCCAAGTCTTCCAGAAATTAACTAGGAAGCTTACGATTGCTCCCAGCCTCGAGGAGAGCGTGCCAGGTTGGCTCAGACATGCGGGAATGGACACCCTGGACCCGCCCTGGCAAAAAGGCAACCGCTGCAGAGGAGCAAGGTCAAGTCCAAAAACAAAAGTAAGAGACGCCGGGGAACAACCGAATCGAACACCAAACCCCGGCAGAATCACTTCACCTCAACAGAGACGTCGCTGTGGAGGCAGAGCCACCCATCCTTATATTAAAAACCCCAGAGAGAAGTGATAGAATATCTCAAGGAACTTAGAAGATAACGAAGGAAAAAGGACAAGCACAAAAATAAATAGTGGGACTCCCACAAACTAACGAGGAAAAGTGAATAGCCTAGTTTTAGACACCGAGAATAGACTTGAGCAGCCGCTTCACGCGAGAAGGATGGGCGCGCATTACAGGTTCCTTCACGTTATTAGTCATCTGAGAGATGGAGGCTAAAGCTGCAGCGAGACCCCACTCCCACCCACCAGAACAGCTAAAGTGGAAACCACCAACAGCGTGGACAGACGGCAGCTGAACAGGAGGCTTCACTAGGGTGGAGGGAGCGCACCACCGAGCTGGGATCGGCTTCCTGCAGCACAGCAATTCCATTTCCAGGCACCTACCAGGGGAAATTAAAGCACTTCTACAGAGAGACATGTGCGACAGCGCTTATAGCTGCTTTATTTACAACAGGCACAAAAGAACCCACAGATGCCCACCATGAGGAGCTTCACTGACCAATCATGGTGCAGACAGAATGGAACAAACTGCGGATAGACTGGTCAGCCCGGATGCATCTCAGAATGGACCGTCAAAGTCACACAGAGAATACACATGGGAAGAAGGTCTCTCTGAACCCCCGGGACGGGCAGAGGTGTTCCGTGATGATCACGTATGGCAACAAAAGAAAGACTTCTGCTCCCGAGGCTGTACTTGTGGCTGATAACTAGCTGGACCTGAGCAGCAGGGAGAGGTGGAGCTTGGTGGATGTGCTCTGGCCTTGATTGCGATGATGGCTACCCAAGTGTATCATGGTCCAGGCCTTCCAAGCCAGAGTGTGCGTTTTATTGTATTTAAATTATGTTTCAATTTTTTTTAAAATGCTCAGAAATGGTAAAGCAGAAATAGTAGATGTTTGACACCGTGAGTTTGCTTTGCAAGAACTATGAAGCCCTTCCGATCTGTAATATCACCATAGGACAGGTGGCGTTCTCTGTTTTATTTACCAATAAAATGCTCACTGACCATGAATGGACACTGGGAGGGAGTATGGAATGAGGAAGCCGGGAGAGGCCAGCTGCAGTGGAGGTGGGAACCCACCTGGGGACCATCCCCACAGCCCCTGAGCCTCAGAATTGTCAGGTGAGCCCTCATCACCAACACCCCCCGAGCACTAGCTTAACTTGCTTGACACCAGGGGGTTAAATCCAAAACACAATCACCACCTAAGACCAAAGAACACCAGGGAGACCAGAAGAGAACCCCAGAGAGTGTTCTGGGAGATCTCACCTCCGATTCCGACATCACCAGTCACCTCTGTCTAGAGCACGTGGCCGCATCCACGAGTGGCTGCGTTTGCATTGGTTCTGGGAGCTGAAGGAGCCCGTGGAAAGCTCTGCAGGGCGGCTGCTCCGTCAGGATGCGGCCCTGGGAGCCTCTGAGAGCCTTGCCAGGCTACCTGGTAAAGTCCTGCTCAGGACACCTCGTGGGGTTATAAATGACAGAAAGACAGACTTGCCTCAGAACAGCTGGCACGTTGCCAAGGTCGGAAAGTGGGTGGACCCCCAAATTCATATGTTAGAATTTAATCCCCAGTGTGACAAGACGGAGGTGGGTCCCTGGGAGGTGAGGGGGTCTTGAGGGTTGTGCCCATGGATTAGTGTCCCTGATAAACAGGCTTGAGGGGCCTCCTTACCTCCCCTGCCACGTGAGGACACAGCAAGAAGGCCCCATCCCTGAGACAGAGAGCAGCCCTCTCCAGACCCCCAGTCTCTGGAGCCTTGACCTGGGACTTCGCAGCCTAGCGCGTGAGTGGTAAGTCCACGCTGCCTATGAATTGTGCCAGCTGAGCATTTTGTTACGGGGCCCGAGAACTAAGACCCACCCCGAGCCGACCACGGCTCTGGCTTCATTTCGGTGTCTGCAGCCATGATCTCCAACCTTCTCTTCACCCTGACACACGAGAGCAGCGAGAAGCGACACCCCATCAGAGAACAGAACCTAGTGGTGTTCAGATGAGCCTGGGGTGGGGACGTTTGGGGCTGGTGGCGGGAGGGTGGTTGGACCGTGATATGCAGATTCTCCCCCCCCCCCCCACGAGAACCCCTCTTCAATCAGGCGCTGGGTTAATCAGACACCAAGTGCCTAATGTGTGTCTTGGCTCAGGCCTGGTTCTTCTCCTTCTCCCTCAGCCTCCACTCCTCTGCCTCTCCTCAGACTCCAGCCACCTGCCTCCCTGCTATTCCTGTGCTGCCTCAAGACCTGCCTGGCCCTTCTGCCCGGGTACCCCCATGGCTGACTCCCTCCCCTCTACAGGGAAGTGACAGGGGCCAACCTTGGTCATCCCTGCTGAAAACTGTCACCTGCCTCCCCCCCCCCCAACAAGGTTGGGGCCTCCTCTGCTACGCATGAGGCACCCCTCACCTTCGACACCTGACATTGGCCTATTTTACGGTATTTCCTACCTTATGATGCGTATGACCTTATGATAGTGTTCACTGCGGGTTCCCCTGCTTACGACGCCCGCAGCGCTGGTCCTCATTTCACCCACCGGCGTCTCCTACGCATGTCCTGGAGCCCTGCCACCACACAGCCGGCGTTCAATAAATCTTGATTAAGTGAACACACGTCTGTGCTGCTCCAGCTGACTTAAATAGTGACCGCAGCGTCACCATGGTAACATGGCTGTCCCCTTCCTTCCTCCCGCCTACCCAGCCCTCCGCTCCAGGAAGATTTACGGATAATGTTCTGAATGTCAAAGACCCGGGTGGCAGTCGAGTGACCTGGAGGGACTACTGTGGGAAGCAGAGGGGAGGGAGGACAGTCCTGGCCTGCATCTCCCTGGCCTGCAGGTCCTGTGAGTGGCCACATCTGCTCAAGCCCAAGGTCTCCAGCCCACTCCTGTCATCCCCTCTGCCTCCCCTGCCCCGGCACAGCACTTGTGTGGCCAACAAAGTAAGGAAACAGGAAGCACTTGAGTGGGTCCTTCCTAGAACTTGGACTTCAATCAACCCAAAAAGTCAAGGGCGTTGAGGTCATGAATGGTGGATGATCGGTTCACCTCATTTGATGGTGAGGAGTGGGCCAGTCAGGTGGCCTTAAGAGCGGGGGCTTCGTGAGTGTTTAAGGAACCCCCTGGTGACAAGATGCATGCTGTGTACTGACCCCACAAGGAGGAACCCGGGAGGTCACTCAGGGCGGAGGGCTCCCTGGGGCCCACCGGCTAGCGTCGGGTGTTCCTGGATCTTCACTGTGGCACTTGCGATGGCACGACCCTCTGCTGTCTCTTGGTTTCTGCCAACATTCCTCCTCAGCCCCGGCCTCCACTTCTCTCTCCTCTCTTGAGACTCCAGCCACCTGCCTCCTCGCTATTCCTTGAGCACGTGAGATGTGCTGCCTCAGGACCTGTGCAGAGGCTGCGCCCCGCCTGCCTGCGCTCTAGCTGTCCCCTTTTCTCCTCTGGGTACCATCTGACTGAGGCCATCCATGTCTCCTGCGGTCCTTGCTTAGGGCTCTTGTCCCATGGCACCTCACAGGTCATCACTGAGATCATGCAGTGGCCGCCCTTAGCTTGAGCAGTACCCACGACCAAATCTGCCAACATTCTTCTCCGAGGAGGGCATTATGGGACATGGTGACGATTAACTTTATGTGTCAACTTGACTGGGCCACGAGGTGCTCAGACACTTGATAAAACCTTCTGGATGTGTCTGAGAAGATGGTCCTGGATATGATGAGTAAAAGTAACGCTTGAGCAAAACAGATCACCCACTAACCTGGGTGGGCCTCGCCCAATCAGCTGAAGACCTTTATAGAAAAAAACATGGTTGACAGCAAGGGACCCTCCTGCCTGACTCCTTGAGCTGAGACAGGGTGTTTTCAGCCTTGAGACTTAGACTGCAGCACTGGCTGTCCATGGACCTCTGGGTGGAGCCAAGTACAGATCTTGGACTCCTCAGCCTCCATCATCACAAAGCCCCACCCTGAACAGGGAACTGCTAAAGGTGCTTCTCACAGCAAAGCAGCCAGGGCAGGTGTGCGAGCCAAGGCTTCAGCCAAGTCCACGTGGACATGTGAGCCAGAGAGCAGAACCTGGTGTGACCAGAGCGTGGCCAGCTCCTCCTCTGGACCTCTGGGATCCTGCAAATTGCCAGGGCTGCAGACTCTCGCTCTTTGGTCTCCACTGGAACACTATCTAGCCTCTTCCCCCTCCTCACAACAGCCTTCAGTTTGGGGAGGGTGTTGACCGCCTCCCCAAGGAGGGTGAAGGAGAGTCACTACAGTACCCCCCTCCTGGGTTCCAGTAACTCCCAGCGCCATGACCAAGGCAGCCAGGGCCGCCCAGAGTCCCACTCAATGAGATGCAGCATGGATTTCGATGGGCACCCAGGACACACTGGCAAGGGCCCTGAGGGCCTCAGGACCCCACATCCCCTGGGGCCTCCCTCAGCCAGCATCTGGAAGGTAAGTGCAGTGACCACCTGCAAGGACAGGAAAACACGTGTCCTGTGTCCTCCCGAAGCCGAGAAAGTTCCACTGCACGCAGCCACACCCATGATGATCCTGCTTTGGGAAAATCCAGGCACCCATGGAGCAAACCGCTGGCTACTGTCTTGTGCTCCCAATCTGCCGTGGGGGCAGGGAGCAAGCCGCTTGGAATCAGCAGTGTCCCTGAGGTGTGTCTTCACCGAAGGGTGGCCAAGAGCCGGCCACGTCCCAAGCATGTGCGGCCCAGAGAGGCCTGATCCTGCCGAGTTCCCGTTTCAGTCTCGCGGCTCTATCCTTAAACCGCTGGAAGCTACAAGGAGTTGGTGCCCGGGACAGGCCTCTGCAGGTCCCGTGGAGTTGGCTGAGGCCCTGATTCACATCTCCATCCAAGAATAAAAATAGGGGCTGATCCATTCAACAATCCGGGGAGATTAAAAGATTTCTCAGCGAAAACAAGACCTGAGATAAGCTGCCTGCGTGGGAGGGAGGAGGCGCCGGTTCCAGGATGCAGCCCGTCGTCCGGGAAGGGCTCCCAGCGGCCTGACGGGACCTGCCTACAGCCTCTTCCCTCCTGAGGTCACACGTGTGTGCGGGGAGGAGCTGCCGCCTGCAGAGCCCTCTGCGCCCCGCATCCCCCTCACACGGCCGCTGCCCCTGTCCTGTTCCCCTGGTGGTTTCCAGTTAGAAGTCAGCTGTTTCTGTGTCTAAAAATATCTACTCCACTCATCACAAGTCCCTTTACTCAGCAATGTCCTCGTCTTCGTTTGTTCAATTTTTATGTCTTCCCTGTCCCCTTGTGAGAACGGAACTGGATAATCTTTCAGCTTTGGCAGAATTCTTGGCTTCTCAGGGTTCACAGGGGATGGCCCAGAAAGAGTCAGGACTGGCTCCATGTGGCAGGACCTCCCTCTACTTGAGACAGGCCAGGGCATAGTCAGTATTTATTAATGAAAGATTAGAGGTGCTAATATGGGGGGCGGTGAGTCCAAAGAGGGAAGACATCCCCCTTTCTCCCACCACCCGGACAACGGGAAGATGACCTGGACCAACTACGCTTGGTAGAGAGAAGAAGACTGGCTAAGACAATGGGGGAAAAAACAGACTCTTTCTTTTCTTTTTTTGCGGCAACACAATACCACAGACTGGGTGGGTGGTCTACAAAGAGAAGAGATTTATTCCTAGCTCTGGAGGCTGGGAAACCCAAGCTCAAGGGGGAGGACCTTCTTGCTGTGTCATCCCATGGCAGAAGGCAGAAGGGCGAGAAAGAAAGAGGAAGCCATAGTCGCTTTCCTAACAAGCCCACCCACAATAACGAACCCATCTGAGAGGCAGACGTCACCTCCCATGAGGGCCGACTCCCATGCCCTGGGCCCAGCTTCCAACACACAGCTTTGAAGGACACAGAGGCCTGCGCTGCGCGCCTGCTCCTCGCCTTCTTGTTGGCCCCACCTGGGGAGGCGCTGACCATGACGGATCCCCGAGGTCCTGAAGGAGGCAGAGCCTCTGTTTTGGTCGCACGGCCTTGCGTTCAGCAGGGTGCAACTGGCACTCACTTTGCATGGGTCAGCGCTGCCTGCTACCTGGCCTGTCCCGAGCCTGTCGTCTTTGCCGGGCAGAGCACTCCCCACGCACCCCTCGCCTGTTTCCTGGCCCTGACACAGAAGCTGCGTTCAATTCCTAAGGCTGCCCTAAGAAGAGTTCCACCAACAGGTGGCCTAAGGCAGCAGAAGTTTGTCCCCTCTCAACTCTGCAGGCAGGGAAGGCGTTGGCAGGGCTGGCCACATGGAGCCATCACAGGAGACAACTCTCCACAGTGACACACGCTCTTGCTCCCTCTACACCAGGCGACATCTGGGGAAGGGTCTTCTTAGACGAAGACTCTGAGAAGGGCCACCCCAGCACTGGAGCCCGTCTGGGTGAGACACACACCCCACCCATCAGAAGGGACACCTTTCCTGTTTGGGTTTGGGTTTACGGCGTCCAGTGGACCCCTGGGAAGACAATGTCAAGCCTCCGCGCGGTGCTCAGGTTTCAAGGGCAGCTGTCGACCACGCTGCTTTGCTTTAGAGAGACCCAGACCCAGAGCAGAACACACGCTTTCCTTCCTCTGCCCTCACCACCCACCAGCCCCTTTCCTCAGCCTGGCAGGGCTGTCGGGGAATCCGATGAGCCGACACACTTCACTAGGCGAAGGGAATCGTTGCTATTCGGTTGTTATTGTGATTCTCTTCCACTCCACATGCACAGCTTGCTCTTGGCCTTAGAGAAACAGTTTCAAATAAAAAGCAACTGAGTAGGTTTAGGAATCTTAGGGAAATGGAAATGGAAATTTTCATAACTTTGGGCAAAAGGCAGCCTGTGGCCTCCTGTTAGATCACAGATAACCCAATGTTGGAGGGAAGGGGTCCAGAAGCCCCCACCAGACACCCCGCTGGATATAAGAAAGTCCGCTCATTCATGGCACTGGACTCTGTCTCTGCCTGCCCCGTGCTCACAGCC
Source organism: Callospermophilus lateralis (assembly GCF_048772815.1). Classification (NCBI taxonomy): domain Eukaryota; kingdom Metazoa; phylum Chordata; class Mammalia; order Rodentia; family Sciuridae; genus Callospermophilus; species Callospermophilus lateralis. The sequence continues at coordinate 5,938,503 of NC_135314.1, read as the reverse complement.
CCGTGAGACCACAGGTGCATGTCCTCTCTTAACCTGTGAGAAGACCACCTCTGGGCAGGTCAGGCCTTTCGCACAGTCCCACCTGCAGGAGGGTGAAGGATGGGCCCCAAAGCCCCTGCCTGGCCCTGCTGTGGAGGCCCTTAATCTACAGGTAGGACAGCTGAGAAAGAAAGACTTGCCCTCAACTCTCAACGGGACCAAGTGACCGAGAGCCTGGACACTAGGACCTCCTCAGGAAGCGCTGCTGCTTGGCTGGACCGACCCGCCTGCAGCCTGCAGCATGTGGCTGGTGGCGCATGCGGCCACCTGGTTTACCCCGGGCTCTCCGCATCAGGTGACTTACCCGACAGCCAGCTAATCTCACCTTGCCAGGACTCTCCCTTTCTTGGCCCACATGCTGCCAGAGGGACCCACTGGGTCCGTGACGGTGTCGTGGCGTGTCTCAGGTCTTCCTGGAAGCGCAGCTGCTGGAAAGCAATCCAGGGAGCAGCCAGCCCGGTGTGCACGTCAGCAGCCTGCTCCAGGGCTCTGATGTCAGCCACGGCAGAGCCCAGGCCTGGCCAAAGCCCTTCCCAGCCTGTCATCGGGCCAGCCTGGCCACCCGTGCCGCCAGGCTGACAGCGGGAGCCACGACCCTTCCTTGCCCGTTTCTGGAGCTTTCAAACTTTCCTCGAAAAGCAGACCACCCTCTCAACCGGGAGCCGTGGTGGTTCCCCAGGCACCGCATTCCTTCCCGGGCTGTGCCGGGGGAGCGGACCCCAGCAGAGGTGCAGAAACCCGGGACCCTGAGCCGCAGTCACACGGACGGGCAGCCAGAGCGTTTATTTGGTATCCTGTCCATCCTGGTCCCCTGGGGTCTCTTGTCTCTGTGTGAGAAATGAGAAGTGTGCTGCAGACGTCCCTAAGAGGTGGACAGTTTATTGGAAGAAACCTCATTAGATAGAAAGGTGAGATGAAGACCGTCGGTCCTCCTCAAACGCCAGAGAGAGGAGAACCAAGGCCCACGCACAGGGCCCTGCGGGTGTCTCAGAAAGTCCACAGGAAGCCTTTCCTAACTTTCTCACGGGGCCCTCCTCCCCGCCCCAGAGGATAAGGCCCATGGGAAATGACTGCCAGGGGGACATAAGGTATGTGTCACCCGCCCGCCAAGAAGGGCAGAAGGAATCCTGATGACCGCTGGGTCTCCCACCTTGACCCACTACAGCCTCGGAAGGTGAGGACTCGGCGCTGCTTCCAGGATCTGGGGCCCAGAACCGTCCTGGGCAGGTCGAAGCTTGATACGTGTATTTGGGACAGATGAGTGCCTCTGTGAATGTGGGTGTGCCCGACACTGCGCTCACACTGTGTGTCACTAACAGTGTCTCCACCCCACCAAGCAGGTGTGATTCTCGGTTTACCAACGTGGAAAGGGAGGTCGGAGAGACCAGGTCCCTTGTGCAAGGGGCGCGGCTGTGACGTGGGGGAGCTTGGCTGGAAGCTCACTGGTGAACCGCCAGAGCTCACGGGCTGAAGCCCAGCACCCGGCTCCTCTCCCCGCGTGCTGGTCTCTAAATGCTCCTTTTGATTGCGAGGGGGAATCCCAACCCTCCTGAAGTTGCATGGGGAGGAGTGTATATGGGCCCTGTGCGTGCCGTGCTGGGAGGAGAGCCCCAGGCCCTCACACTCTCAGAGACGCAGGATCAAGCAATGTTTAGCTTTCCGGACTCTCAGGGGGGTTGGGCTCGCAGCTGCCCCCTTGGCCCAGCTCTGTCCTGGCCTCTGCACGCCAAGGCTCCTGTCCTGGGAGTCCCCTGTTGTTAATGGACCCGAGGAGCCCCAGGAAGAGGAGGACCATGAGTCCAGGTTCCCGGTGCTACTCCTGTCTCACAGGAGACACAGCTAAGAGTAGCAGGAGGATGGGAGGCAGGAGGGCAGGTTGGCAGGGAGGCAGGGAGGCAGGGAGGCAGGGGAGGCCGCAGGGAGGCAGGGAAGCAGGGAGGCAGGGGAGGCCGTGGGGAAGTCTGGATGTTGGGATGGCAGCCCCAGAGCCTCCTGGCTGAGGCTCTACCATGGACCCCCAGGGAGGGACCCTGCCTTCTTGTACTGCTTTTGGTGGGCACTGGCTTGGGGCAGGCTGAGGGAGGAGCGCCAGGCAGTGGAGGTGGATGGCTGGTCAGAAGCCAAGGCTCTGGGGCTCAGACGAGCTCCGGGGTCACGCCAGGCCAGGACAGTGGGCATTTTACAGGCATCGTGCACATTTTGAGAGCCACCCTCCTCCCGGGCCCACTCAGCATCCTCCAGGGTTCCCCAGGAACCCCAAGGACAGGCCCCAAGGACCAGCATTCCTAGAGGGTGCAGACCCTGGGGGACCCAAGGAGTGAGTTTCAGGCACGTGCCCTGGAAGCAGCCCAAAGCCAGGACCAGGTCAGCAGTGTGAGCTGTGGTTGGTGCTGGAGGGAACCGCGGTCTTGGCAAGACGCCTGGCTGCCCCAGGCCTGACCCGCCTGTGAGAGACAACAGAAGGGCCCGGGTCGGGACCCCCAGGCCTCCCCCAGGCTGCCCCCAGGAGGCCTGCATGGGAAACGGAGTCGCTCCATCTGCAATCCCCAACGTGGGTGCCCAGGGAGCCAGGAGGCTGAGGGATGCTCATTTCCTCCACGGGCAGTGGCCTCTGCAGAGCCTGGTCTGCCCTGGTGCTGTGCTGCTGTGGCCACGACCCTGCGGCACCGCAGGCCTGACTCAGGCTTTCGGGCGGGGAGGGCGGGGAGGGTGTGCTGGGTGAGTCCTCCTCGCCTGCTCTGTTTCCTAAACTCAGGGCACCCTGTCCACCAGTTTGGAATGTGTGCTTCTGGTCTCTGCAGCTGAGCTCCAGCTTTGCCTGGGGCCTCCCCCACCTACAGGAGGGCAGCCCTGGGCTTCCAGAAAAGGCAGGAGGGTGGCAGGTGTGGGTCCTGCAAGACACAGCCCTCCTGCAGCAGCCTCCTGAGAAGCGGCCACCTCTGCACCCGGGCCCTCTTGCGCCTGGCCTTTATTTGCCTGGAGAGGTGCTGTTTGGCCTCCCAAACCCATGGGATGAGTAAGAAGTGACCGCTGACATTGAGGATGCCGTGGCCCACTTCCCCCAGGAGCAGGGCACCAAACCACGGCCACACACCACCTGCATGGGGACAACTGCACTGAAGTGGGCCCTCACACACAGGACCAGGAAGAGCCGTCATCCCCCTCGGCATTCTTAGGGTGCAGAGGACAAGCTCTCCGACTGGTCTGTCCAATCCCAGCAAGGCCCCGCCCTGGGCCTGGCTGTCATCCTGGCACCAGGCTGGTGTTTCGGGAAGAAACCAGTTTTCAAAGTGACTTCAAATTGCTGTGAATCACCCATGTGATTGGAATGAGGGTTTAGGTGGATTCAGAGATAGCAGTTGCCTCGGAAGGCAGTCCACCCCGTTCCGGGCACCTGGAGAGCAGTGTATTTGCATAAAGTCCACTCCCAGGCTGGCGGGCCACCTTGGGCTGACACTCCGGGTACTGGGATTCCTCTGTGGCTGGTCCCTCCCTGTCCTTGCCCCACCCCATCTGGGCACCACTCATTTCACCTCCAGAAGGATCCTCCACATCTTGACCGGTCTGCGGTCACTGCCCGTGAGAACAGCGCCCATGCCTGGGACCCCCCCCCCAGGAGTGTCCCCGTTCCGGCCACCCTTGTTGCTGTGTAGTTATTCTCACCCCGTGACCGCAGCCACCCTCCAGGTCCCCGTCGTGGCCAGCTCCCCACGCTCCCTCCTTAGGTGACCGCTTGTGCTCTGCAGACCCACACCCTGAGCCCTCCCTGCTCTGCGTGGTTCTGCAGTGCTTCGTGGCCTTCTCCGGCCTGTTTGTGTCGATGGCCTCCCTCTCAAGCCGCGCCAGGGGTTTCTCACCAGTGTCACCGCCCTTCCTTCAGCCACTACTGCTAACATGATCCCCCTTCACTGGCTGTGTTGGCAGCCCGTCCCAGGGTGATTCATAATGAGACCCAGAGTAACCCAAACGCTTTTACAAAAGGTCTCTGGACCCACCTCCCCCAGCTGTTCTGGGGTGTTCTGGAGCAAATGCCAGCCTTCCCACTGGTCCCGATCGCATTCCTTTTTATTTTGGCCCTTGGTTGCTGCCGTGCCATTCAGCACAGTTCTCTATGATGGCTGCCCTCTGCAGATGGATCCAGGAGATGATGTGCTGAGCAGTTTCAGCTCTTGGAGGCACCAGCCGTGACAATTTCCAGCTTGTCTTTCCCTACCTTCCCCAAAAAGGTGAAGTGCAGGTGCTTATTCATGGCTGTGCTGGAAGAGATGCTAAAAGCCACCTGGCTCAAGCTCTTCATTTGACACCTGTGAACCCGAGTGGAGGAGAGATACAGGGCTGCTGACGGGTGACACAGAGGCCCACCTGGTTGGTGGCACATATCCCAAGTTAGCTTTCCAACAGTTGGGTTCCCTTAAGTTATCAGTCAGCCAGAAAACCATGGACACGGGGCACCAAGTCTACTGGAAGATTTCAGAAGGGTGGACAAAAGAGGAGGAGAGCCTGGGTGGGCCCTGCCCAGCCAGGACACTGAAAGCCACCGGCCTTCCATCTACTGATGAAAGGAGTCCTGGGCACAGAGTGAGCCATTACCCAGCCAAGACAAGGAGGGCAGCAGGCTCGGGCCACCTGGGGGCGGGGAGAAGCCCCTGCAGAGGCTGTGTGTGAGCCGCTGCCGGAGGCCAGGTGAAGAGGCAGGAGATCGGCTGCCCATGGGCGAACCCTGGGCGAGGGGAACGTTTGGGACCGAGGTGGTGGCTGTTCAACACCGTGGATGTATCTAACACGGAATGGTGCGTTTTACGGTACAGCAGTGTTTTTTCTCGCTGGGATGGAAAGCTGCGCAGGCCAGCTCTCCACCTAGCCACACCTCCCGCCTGAGGCTTCATTTAAAAAGTCTCCCCCAGGAAGGGACATCAGGAACCCACCCTCCTCTGCGCCCAGCGAGGCCGTCCTGGGAGGCAGCGCCTGTCCCTGGGTGGCCTCCCCGCCCCCACCTCGAGCTCTGACGGAAAGTCGCCTCCTCCTCCTGCCTGGGAAGGACCGGTCGCCCTCTTCGCAGGCGACCCGACTGTCCACGCCCCTCCGCTCTGCGGGAGGGGCCGCCCTCAGGCCCCCTTGGAAGAATGCGGGCGTGGCCCCGCACGCAGGGCTGGCGACTGAGCGGTCGAGGCAGCTTTGCAGAGGGGAGGGAAGCAATTTGGGCCCTTCAGGAAAAAACCTAAACTTGAAGTCCCGGTGTCTGTCGGAAGCCGAGGCCGTCCCCCAAGGCTGGCTGTCCGCGGGGGCGGCGCGGCTCCTGCGGCCTGCGTGGGCGCTGTTCTGGAACAGGAGCTGCTGCCGCAGGACCCCGCACCGCGCTGCGCATGCACCGCACGCCACATGCCGCACAGGACATGCCGCACACGACATGCACACACAACACAGCACACCACACGTGCACACCACACCCATCTAGAGCACACCGCACACACATCACACACAACACAACACACATCATGCACACATCACACTCAACACGTGACACATGTGACATCGGATGCCACACAACTCATGCACAATACACATATCACGCACACAACACACCATACATGTTGACCAAATATGGCAAAACACATCACAGGCACACGTCACACCACACACTACACATAGCACATGCTATGCACAACACACATCACACCACACAACATATGATACATCACATGCACAACACACACTACACAACACCCATAGTGCAGAACACATCACACACATGACAGTACACAACACATACAGTGCAGTCACACACTACGCACAACAACCCCCCCCCCCCCCCCACACACACACACACACACACACACACACACGGCTGCACTCTGCCCCTCTCTGCACCTGAGTTCTGCCCTGGTATGCGAGTGGGAGGAGCCTTGGCCAGCCTCCCCGTGCTGCCAGGCCTCCACAAACAGCAGGGGAAGGGGAACAGGGGCCCCTCTGCCAGGAGGACAGGAGCTGCAGGTCACCCCATTACCCCTCTGGCCTCAGGAGGGGGAGGGGGCAGCTCCCTGCCACAGCGCCATGCCCCAGGCAGGGCCACTCTGTCCCTGCTCCCCAGCCACCAAGCGCAAATGTGGTCAAGAAGGGAGGAAGAGAGGGTGACTGGTGGGGACGTGGATGTCACCTGCTGCCCCCACCTGGGCACCATCTGATGACTGGGAGAGCTTGTGAGGGCTGCCCACAGCTGCCAGGAGGTCACCAGCTGAGGCTGCCGCCTCCACCACCCTCTGCGGTGCTGGTAAGAGACGGGAAGAGGTCCCGCGAGCCTCGGGGACCCAGTCCACTCATGTCTCACTCACAGGCGGGATTCGTGTGTCACCAGCCCCGCTCCAGGCCAGGTCTGTGTAGCACCTCGTGGAGGGGCCTCTGCGTTGTAGGAAGGGATTCCGCACGCTGGCTGAGCGCACAGTTCGGTGTTATGTTCCTGGAATGAAAAGAGAAACATTTTCACAAGTGAAAGAGCCTCAAAGATCTGTTTCCCATGTTTTCCCCCAGGAAGCCGTTTCCATGGATGGGAGGGGGCTGGGAAACGTGCCGGGGTCAGGCCTGCTCTGCTTCCCTGCAGGTGCTCCTGCATCCTGACCCCTGAGCTGAGCAAGGAGCACCCTCCAGGGACCTACTCCATGTTCACCTCGCTGCCAGGCACCCTGGGAGACAGATTCTCTTGAATTGTTTGGGCTTTGCTTTCTTGGGACTGTTCTCACCATGGGCTAGAGATTCGGGGTCTTTAGGAGGCATCTGACTCCATCAGGGTGACCAAGGATGGGAAACCCAAACCTGACACACCCAAGACCCAGGGCTCCAATCCCAATATCCTGAGTTGGGATAGTAAACGAGAAGGCCCAGGGGTGGACGGTGACAGGATAACAGTGGACGGCTGGCGTTATGAACCGTGGGACAGAAGCGAGGAGGGTCGGTTTGCTGGCACCCTGAAGCCAGCCCTGGCAGTGTCTGATTCCAGAACCAAACAACTGGGCAGCAAAAGAGCACAAAGAAAGCAAAAGGCAGAGTGAGCCTCCACTGCAGTTGTTCAAAAGGCCAGAGAAGAGTCCACCCCCACACAGTGAAACCCTCCTCCACATCTCACATCGCAGTTCTCAGGGGCTCTCTGCAGATGAACCCACTCCCTTCTCTCAGGACTCCCTCTTGCTTACCCTCTGCCTTAATGCAACAGTAGGCCTCAACCTTTCCATGGAAACCCGCACCCATCTCTCCCTTCCGAGACCCCACCCCTCTTCCTTTCCCTCTGTGAAAGAGCAGGACCAAGCTGGCTTTACAGATGAGGTAGGGAAGAGAAACTGGGAAGATTGGTGCATGTAGCAGGGGTCCCTGAAGCTCCGTTAATACTCGGTTGATGCCCTACTATGTTCTGGACACCACCGTAAATCACTGGATGTAATAGGTGTATAAATTGGGGTTTTCCCAAGTGTGTTCTGAGGACACTCCTCCAGGGAGATGCGCCTTGTGAGAGGATTTGATGGTTCAATGTAGGAGAGCGTGTCCTCCTTAACCATCTTCTGAAGGGTTCCGTGACATCAGATTTCTGATAATTCCTACAGTAGATGTCCCTATTTGTCGTTGGCGAACTCTGTATTTCACTGACCTGTTTGACCACCAAACTTGTTCCCTGAAAAAGGAACTACTGTGGTAGCCTCACAGTGGGTCCCCACAGGAGGGAGGCTGGTGAACTAGTCTGCGGTGTGTGGCCGCTGGAGCCCGAGGGGGTGTCCCGGGATCACTGGGATATCTGTGTCAATGTAGACCAGCCGGGAGGCCTTGTAGGTAAAGATGAGCCAAGGGGACAATCTGGTGGCCATTTTTAAAACTAGGGAGAAGCTTTGGTGGCATCTGGCCTTCTAGGTGAGTGAAAGAGCCCATCGGGGATGACCAGACCAGGAGCTGGTAGGTCTGCACCAGCAGCCAACCCGGCTCTCGCGGTGGCAAACGGTCAACTCTGCAGCAACTAGCCCGAGCCCTAGGCTGAAGCTTGCTGAGATCTTGGCAGAGGACTGGAAATGGAAGACCCAGACCAAGGACCATGACGCTCCTGGCTGGCTCCTACCTCCAGTCCTGGTCCTGGCTTACGAGCCCCGGGCCCTCTCCCACTTCTCTGCTGCTCCCCTTCTTCGGCATCATGGCTTCTCAAGTGGAATGGAGACGGGATCAGCCCCAAGGCCTGGAGGAGAATCTGGGCTGCGGGGGGACCCTGGGCCCCAGCAGCTGGGCGTCAGGGCTGCTCTCTGAGGGCTGCCTCCAGGTCTGCAGCTCCAGGCACTTATTTTGCTATTTTGCTTTTGCTTTTGGAACTTCTTAAAACAAACCTCAAAGAAAAGAAAACTCCTGTCTGAAACGAATTCCTTTCAGAATCCAAGAAATGACTCATAGAGGCTGCTTTGGCATTTATGTTCCCTGTTAAGATGATTAGATTCATAAATTCTATTTTTGAAATGTAGGCTCTGTACCCCAAATATTCTTTCAGAACAAGAAAAAAAAAAAAAGAAAAGCAAGAAAGAAAAAGAAAATCCACCCTGTTTACATACCTGGTGTTCTTTGAATGTATGCTGTTTGCCCTTACTCTTATATTTCATCGTCTATTTTTAAAACACCATTAAAGAGATTGGGCAACTTCTTCAACAAAGTTGCTTGAAATGTTCTTTGGTTTCAATCTTGCCCTCGTATGAGCCTGTGGCAGAAAAGGTTCTGCTTTTAACCAAATGGGCACTGACCAATGAATGACCAAGCAAATGCGGACGGCTCCTCAGCCTTTCAAAGGAACCAAATTCAAGTGCACGGATGAACTTGAAGACGTCACGTTGAGCGAAATAAGCCCGTCACGGAAGGACAAATACCTTACAGTTCCACTTACATGCTGTCCCTCCTGAAGTCCAGGGCACAGAAATCAGGATGGTGGGTACAGGGGCTGGGGAGACGGGGCTGTGTAACCAGCAGAGTCTGAGTTTGGGAAGATGAAAACGTGTCGAATGTGGATGGCGGCAATGGCCGTGCCTCGGTGTGAATGTACTTATGTCACTGAGCTGCACACTTGCAGGTGGTTGGAACGGTAGAATCTATGTCATGCATATTCTACCACAGTGAGAAAGAAAGCTCTGTTTCCCTGGAGCAGCCTTGGAGAAATGGGTGGGTTGAAGATCCCGCCTGCTGGTTTTCCATCTCCCCGACACCCGTCGTCCAGAAATAACCCAGTGACTCGCTCTTCAAAGCCAAGAGTTGGCCGGGCGAAGTCCTACGGCATCCCGAGCTGGTCCAGTTCCAGGGGACTGAGGTGGCTTCTCAAGGACAGTGGCCACAGGGAGCAGGTGCAGGCCTCCTTCCTGGGAGAGAACTGTGGAAGTGTGGTGGCCCCTGAGACCTGGGCTAGGTCAGTGCGGCCGTTACGCAGCTCACCCACCCACCCCTTTGTTCTGGTTCAGCTGCGGAGCATTCAAAGGGCCACGGCCCTCCCCTTGGCCATAAAAGCAACCCTAATCTAAAGCCACACTTTGATTTCTAACCGCTTCGCCAGCCCAAGTTTTTAAAGACGTGTTTGTCGGTTAGATAATTTTTGATAACTCTGTAAAGCATGGAGTCCACGATAAGAGGCTTCAGGAGCGCCCATTCAAGATGAAGCAACACACCTTTAAAAAGAATCCTGTCGTCTGCATCTTAAGTAAAGATGAAGCCGCCAGACTGAAGATCTTTTGAGAACTTCACTTCTGAAGTAGCCGCTGGATGACATCACGCTGAACGCCCATCTCTTAGTTGCTCTGCGCTTCCTGGGTCAGGGCCACCCACCCTTCAGATCACACGTTGAAGGTGCAGACAGCCGGGCAGGTGGCCCGCCATCACATTCCAGAAGCAATCTCCATGAAAGACGTCAGCTCAGTCTGCTTGTCAGGTTTCTCTTCTCACCATGCGTCGTCCCGGGTTTGGGGGAGTAGTGATTGTGAAAAACGGATTTTATCAAAGGTAGCCCAAACGGTCAGCAGACTTGACAGATGAAAAGCTGGCCACGCTGCTTTCACAGGTAGGCGATTCTCACTCTCTCTGCTGGGCTCGTTTGCAGTGATGCTCTTGGCATCTCCAGACCATCCAAGAGGATGGACCCTGGGGCCAGAGGCAGGTCACACGGGGAAAGTCTCATGACCAGAGGCACGTGACCAGGACACAAGGGGAATCCAGAGGGAAGGCCATAGCGCTGCACGTGAGCTAGGAGGCTGGCCACCAAGCCACTCCAGCGATGACAGGGTGGGGGTGACTCAGGGATGGATGTCTCCCTGGGGCTCCGTGGACCTCCCGGTCCCTCCCACTCTCCTCTACAGCAGAGCCAAAGTAGGAGGAGACTCTTTTTCTGGAGCCCCAAAAATAAGCCCCAGGAGAGCCCCTCCCAACAAGGCGGACATTTCGTGGTCACAAAGGCAAGTAGCCGTGGGAGCCTGGGACAGAACAAGGCCCACACAGGCCTAGGAGAACCTGGGGAGAGACCCTCTGGACCACAGGGTGCCAGCGTGGTGCCCCGTGTCCTGGAGTGGAATCCAGCCAGCCCCAGCACTTCCCGGGCCTCTGGGAACTCCCCTGCTGCAGCCAGGTGACCTAGGCCCACCCACCACCTCTGGGTGCTCCACTGATCCCAAGAACAGGGCGAGCAGTCCCAGAGTGATGGGAGACTAGTCCAGGCCTAGGGGGCTGTGGGGAAAACCACTGGCCACAGCGGCCTTCAGGGAGGCCATGGGCCTCCTTCACTCTCTCTCTTCCCTCCCTCCCTCCCTTCAGGAGCTATTTGCTGGGTCCTGCTCTGTGTCCTGGGTGTGGGGAATTGGTAGGAAGCAAAGAAGACAGATGCTCACTGTCGTGGGTGGAGGGTCCAGAGACAGCGCTGACGGCAGACTTCAAAACTGCCGCGGAGAACACCACACAGTGACACGGTGAAGAGCGCTGGTGAGGGGCGCGGCCACGGCCAGGCTGGGAGCTGGGGATGAAGGGGAAGAGCCAGGGGCAGCTGTGAGGAGGAGGTCCAGGGCGAAGACCCTGAGGCAGGCCCTCTGGGGCACTCAGGGACAACCGGGGCCTGTGGCTTCTGCTGCAGCCCAGCTGGCTGGGCAAACTAGCGGGGAGGGGGGTGTGTGTGACGAGGAACTTGTGTAGATTGATACAGCAGGAGTGGGAGCCGTTTATTGTAGGACAGGAGGGGTATATATACATTCCACACAGCTTTTCTAATTAACATAAACTAGATACAGCAGTCAACCAATAAGGAATCTCCACACTTAATGGCTCGCTGGCGTTACTTCACAAACCACTCCCTCTGCAAAATGCCAGGCGCCATCCTGACTTGTTTACAGACTCTAACATTTCCCCCTTTTGTTTAATTTAAATAACAACCACAGTGGTTTTTACACAAACACCATAAACAATCTGCTACGAGCAGAAGGGGAGGATACAAAATGCCACAATACCAAGCCAATTGATGGCTCCATGCAAGAAGCCCTTGGAAAAATTATACCAGCAATGACACCGTTAGCAAAAATACCGAGTTACAATTTGTTGTAGATTACAGTTGGTTGTCTCAGTCCAGGTAAAGCAGTGTCTCAATAGATTAATCACAGTCCAGGTAAATCACAGTCCAGGTAAGTTCTGCAGGCAGCTAGCTTAAATCACAGTCCAGGTAAATTCTGCAGGCAGCTAGCTTGATCCAAGTCTCGTCCGGAACACTGAAAATTCTTTCACCTTCGTCTTCACTGGCACTGGGAGGAAGGCAGGAACTCCGGATGGCTAAAGAAAATCCTGTAGCATTCCACTAAGAAAACAACCTTCTGAACAATTTAGTGCATTATCTCAAGGTTTTTTACATTTGAAATAAGCCTTAATAGTGCTCATTACTCATTAGCTTCCAGGTGTGGGGGAACCATTGTAGTTACTGGCCTTGGAAATGATCAAACTTCAGGGACACGGGCTGTCTTCCACCTGCAGCATCCCAGGCAGCCCCAGATGGCCCCGGGGAGAGTCCAGGGAGTGTTCAGGACTCAAACTGCCACTGGGCACAGGGAGCAAGAGCCTGCAAGAGACTGTGCCTCCCGGTCAGGTCTGGATTTGGGCTCCCGCAGTGGCGTCCCACTTCCCGGATGGGGGGGCGGGGAAAAGCCAGCTGCCACCACTTAGAAAGTCCTTGCTGCACCATGACCGGCTAGCGCATGTGGCAGCCGCCGCACCAATTCACGCACCCTCCGGTAACGAAAAGTATTCAGTAATAGCCTTTTGCTGCAACTTTTTTCCTGATAATCCTTTCTCCTCTGAACTTTCTTCTTTCTGACTAGAGTTCCTGGGCTTCCATCAACATATGCCCCAACTATTCTTGGTTCCACTGGGGTGCCTCCTTCCCTTAGTAATTTACTTCTCCCCCCTTCCATATTTTTGTCACAAAGACAATACAACATTTCAAGACAAAACAAGACACAAACATACTGTATCAATCTTTTCCATTTTCTCAAAATGGCCATATTTCCTCTCGCCCTATCTAGGGACGAGCAGATTTGCTCCCGTCCTATCTTTCTAGGGACAGGCAGCTTTTTTTTTTCCGTCACTTACCCCCGAGTGTCCCAGGGCTCCCCGTAAGGGGCCACCATCTGCCGCAGCCCGGCTGGCTGGGCAAACTAGCCGGAGGTGGGGGGGGGGGTGATGAGGAGTGCAAGGAAGAGGGCACACGGTGGCACCTGTGACTGCTGGTGTGCAGGAGCCCCTCGCCCCCGCGGCCTGGTGGAGACTCGGAAACAGTGTCCAAGGGTCGTTTGGGGCTCTGTTCTTGCTTGGAGCCCTGGGGGTGGGATGTGAACCCCAGGCGGACTGGGAACCTGCATCATCCAAGGACCAGGGAGGTGGCTGTCACCCCGCCCACCCCTGATGAGGCTCCTCCGTCCCCAACCACAGGCTGGGAGACCCTATCCAAGATGCCCACCCAGCCCTTTCCACAGGGTCCGTCCCCTGCTACAGGGGCCTCCCTTATCTGCAGGTTCATTTCCTGAGGTTTCAGTTACCTGAGGTCAACTGAGATCTGAAAATACTAAATGGAAAGTTCCAGAAATAAACAATTCATAAGCTGTAAGTTGTGTGACGTTCTGAGGAGGGTGATGAAATCTCGTGCTGTCCAGCCCCGTCCTGCCCTGGGCATGAGTCATCCCCTGCCCAGAGCCTCCACACTGCATGAGACACCCACCTGTTAGTCACTGGTAGCTGGCTCAGCTGTCAGATGGGTTGTCACGGTATCCCGCTGCCTGTGTACAGGGCTCTGTGCTGTCTTCCACTGGGGTCCCCATCAGATAAGGGGGGTTCTGATTCAATCACACCTGTCCTTCCCGATGTCCCCAGGGGACACTGGCAATTTCCAAGGACATTTTTGGTCGGCACAAATGCACAGAGGTGCCACTGGCATCTAATGGGGGTTCTGCTGGGTCCCACAGTGTGCCTGCCAGCCCCCATGGAAACGGTCCCACCCAAATGGCAACAGTGGACACAGAGGAGAATGTGTTAGAGAGGATTTTACTCCAGAAAAAAAAAAGAAAAAGGACCAGTAATAAAGCCAGCTCAGCTCCCTTCAAAATTAAATATCTTCCTCCTTTGTCACATGTTGGAAAACAAACGAGTTTCTATTTCAGTCCACAGATTTGGCTGGCTTGCTGGCCCCAACACGTCATGGACTGACAAGTGCTAACCACTGCACCAGAAGAAGTCCCAGGGTGGGCAGAGCCATATTGTGGACAGGCAAATAAATGACCCTTGGCTCTGGGCCACACTGAGCTTCTACCAGCTAAAGCACACCCAGCCGGGTCCTCCCTGTGGGCAGCGGCTGGACTTCCCGGAACCGTGGATTTTCACTTTTGAACTCCACCCTCCTCCTTATACCTGGTCACAAGAGCTCCCAAACTTAGAAATACCCTTAGATGGGGCTGAGGGTATAACTGAGCCCTTGCCGGGCATGTGCAAGGACCTGGGTCTGACCCCCAGCATCCACACGCACACACACATGAACACACTCAGAGATGTCAGCAATGTCACTGTACAACACGACTGTTATAGGCTGGCTTTTGTCCCCCCAGGTTCATCTGTTGGAGTCCTCAGCCTCAACCTTCAGAATGCGCCTGTATTTGGAGATAGGATCTTTAAAAAGTGATCAACATAAAATGAGGTCATTCGAGTGCACCAGATCCGGTATGACTGGGGTCCTCATAAGAGATCAGGACCCAGCTGTCCACAGGGGATGTCCCTGTGAGGGTGCAGGGAGAGGAGGCCATCTATGAGCCAAGGAGAGGGGCCAGGGGGAGCCAGGCCTGCTGACACCTCATCCCAGGCTTCCAGATTTTACGAGTTGAAACTTCATTTCTGTTAAGTCCCCAGCCTGGGGTGCTCAGTGGGGGAGTCCTGGCAGACGAATCCAACAGTCTTAGAGCTGCAGGGGGCTCAGAAATTCTGCCTGCCAACTGCCACCCAGAGCCACCTTCTTTCTTACAGACACTGAGGAGATGTCCAGGCCCTGGTCACCATCAGGGATGGAGACAGCACTAACAGCTTGGCCAGGGGCGTTGGTGTCATCTCGCTGCGGTAACAAGTGACCTTAACCTTGATTTAACCAGAGCAGTCATGGCTCACAGTGGGAAACTTTCCAGAACTGGAGCCCTGCCTTCCTGGGTCAGCGCCTTCCCCAGGCTGCAGGGCCAGTCGGCTATTGTCTTTGCCAGCACCTCTGACCTCCCTCCCTGAGCGCCATGGCTGGAGGGGTCTGCCTCCACTCTCAAAGCCACCAGGGTGGCATCTTGCTCTGCTGGTCATGAGGCCTTCTCTTCTGTCACATCTCCCTCTGCTGACCCCTCAGAAGGGCACTTAGACTTGCATTCAGGGGCCCCTGGACCATCCCGGACCATCTCCCTCCAGGATCCTTAATGTAATTGCATCTGCAGAGCCTCTGGGGCGACCCGTCTGCAGGGTCTGGGGACGGGCGTGGGTGTCTTTGGGCAGCAAGAGCTTTGCTGGGCCTGGACACGCCGGCTTCCTGTCCCTGGCTGGAACTCACCTTCCCACCCTCTCAACCCGCTGCTCCTCGACCTCCACTCTACAGCAGACAACCAGGCCTACCGCCAGCCCAGGACCTGCCTCCGCGTTCCCGCACACAGCTCCAGCCATTCAGAGCTCTCCTTCCAGACGGGCCACCCCACAGAGCTCATCCTTCATGGGGTACTGTTTCCCTGAGGCCCCCCACCTGTGTCCTCTCCAACACACTCCAGCTGTCAGTATCTTTGGAAAATGTGACAAGCAGAGCACTGGAGATGGTCCAGGGTGACTCAGTACCCAAAGCACAGCTGGTCCCCTGTCCCTTAATGCCACGGGACACATGGCTGGGGACCGCAGACCTTGCTGTGGCTTCGATATTTGCATTTTCCTGCAAGGAACCGAGGCCCCAACACCGACAGCCGTGGGGGACAGGACTCTTCTACCTTGTCCACCTCTGAGATCTCAGGGCCTGGGCCCTGCCCAGCCCCTGTAGGAACCCAGAGCCGCTCACTGACTAAACCAGTGAACACATTCCACTCCCCAGAGCTGAACGGATACTTCTTTTTCATCTCCCAAGATTTCCATGTTGCCACCATAGACTTTTTTTTTTTTCTTTTGTCTCAAAGGCCTTTGGACAGAGAGCCCAACTGGAGAGCCCAATGCCTCCTTCCCACAAGGACCTGAGCCCTCCCACTGAGTCCTGCTTCCTGACGTCCGTCCCACCACCTCCCAGCAGCCCCAGGGGCTGAGGACCAAGCCTTCCACACAGAGTTCTTGGGAGATGCCCTGTTCAGATGGCCAGGAGTCTGTTGAATGGCCTCTCATGACCCTGTTAGCAGGTGGGTTCTTCACTTGGCTGACCACTTGCCTTAAGACAGATTTCCTGTGCCAGGACTCTGCTGGCCAACAGCCAGCCTGGAGGACGGCCAGCAGTGGTGGACAGAGCCCAGCCCAGCAACCAGTGGACGGCGACGTGCTACAGGAATCGGGTTGTCGTAGTCCCCCCACTAGGCCCACCCGCAAGGCCTGCTCCGAGGATTTTCCCAATAGTTTAAGAGACGCTTTGGGTTAAAGAGTTCAAGGTCACCGTGTGGCACTGTGGGTCAAGCTCTTACCCTGAGCCTGGGCCACCCGCTCCTCAGTCACACGGCCCAGCCTGCAGGGCGCAGGGGACACGTTGCCCATGGAGGTCTGGATCAGCTCATTCCTTCCAGTCCAATCGACTCCCTCCCAAAATGCTTTGCTTTTCAAGAAACATCTCCCAGGCACGATTTGGCAGAGCCCAGCAACACTTCATTAAAGGTCCACGGCTTCCTCCCAGCCCATCCCGTCCACATGCGGGAGTCCAGGCCTGTATGTCCAGACCACCCTCCCTACTGCTCCCACCCACCGCTCACTTTATTAAATAGCTTTCAGGCAAAAAAACAAAAAAGAAAAGAAAACTGACTGATCTAAGCTGCTGCGTCTCCTTTATCTTCTTGGTTTCTGTGTGCGGACAGCTCCTGGTTCAGAGGCGGAGCGTGATGACCCGAGACACTTCCTGAGAAATGTCTGAGAAGCTGCCATTGCCTCAAGGGTCCAGCTGGTCACTCCAGAGTGACGTCCACTCTGGGGAGGAGCAAATTCTTGGAGACGTTCGCAGCTGGCCAGCGCCTGTCGCCTGCCTGCCACCACCATCGCTCTGAGCACTGCTGTGCAGGTGCTGAGGGTGCTGGGCTGCGGCTTGTCCCCTGAGAGTTGGACTGACGTCCTGATGCCTAGTGCCTGGGACCAGCGCCTTATTTGTATACAGGGTCTTTGCCGATGTAATTAGGCTAAGAGGAGGTCACCCTGGGGCTGGGTGGCCCTAACCCATGCTGGTGTCCTCGTGAGGAGGGGGAATCTGACTCAGGCAGGCAGAGAGGCAAGTTGAAGTGACAAATCACAACCCCCCGGCCCCCAGCGGCCTTGCGGCAGCTCCAGAGTCACCCAAGACCTGGCGAAGCTGCCCTGCTGCCCCCACCCCCATTTCTGATCAGCGTGTCTGGTGGGGCCCGAGACCCTGCACCCCTCACCTTCCCCAGATGGCGGGGAGCGCTGGGTCTGGGGTCCCTGGCCCAGGAACCGTAGGCCGCAGAAGCGGTGCGTGTTGGTGTGAGCCGTGGCCTGGAGCCGTGCCCTTGAGGGGTCCAGGAGGCCCAGGGGCTCCCCTCCTCCCCTCCCAGATCCTCCCTTTCTGGGCCTCACCCTGTGCCCCAGCCCCAGCCTCCCTCTGAGCTTTCTTCGTCCCTCCTGTGTCCGCACCCACTTTTCCATCAGGGGCTCCCTGGTGCTGGGAGAGGGAGGCTGAGCCCCAGCCCCCAAAGCAGACGCAGCCTCAGCCAGGTGCTCCCCGCACCGCGCCCACCCACCTTGCAGATGCCTTTTGGAAGGACTTCGCAGACCCCTTGGGGACAGGGACTGTGCCCCTTCATCCTGGCATGACTAAGGTGTAGTGCTGCTGGTGATGGTGATAGAATGTGGGTAACAGCTCCGTTTATGGAGCGTTCACTGTGTGGCCATCGCTGTCCCCGGCACTGTGTGCTGATTTCTTATTCTTCTCTAATCTGTTGACTATTCCTTTAAAATCTTTTTTTGAGGTATAAAATATAAAAATTGCACATAATTAATACCTCTCTTTGGGTGACAGTGGGCGCACGTAGCCCCTGTCACAGCACCACAGAGAGGGTCCTAGACATACCATCGCCTCCAAAACTGTCCCTGTGCCTATCTGTGCTTATGTGTGTGTGTGTGTGTGTGTGTGTGTGAGAGAGAGAGAGAGAGAGAGAGAGAGAGAGAGAGAGAGAGAGAGAACAGTTGACATGAGATCTGTCCTCGTAATGATTTTAAAGTTCCATGGTGAACTGTTACCGTGGGTGCATACTTGTTGCTAGTGCTTATTCATCCTGCATGCAGACGCCTTGTGGTGTAGAACAACCATACCCTCCCCTCCTCTGAGTGGAGTCACACGTTGGTGTCCTGCCCCGACCGGATGAGCTCTTCATATGCAATCCTCAAGCCAGGGATGTGGTTTCTCCATCTCTAGTCTAAATGGAAAGAGCTGAGGCCCAGAGAGGTAAAGACACTGGCCACAGTCACACAGCTAGGAAATGTTTCCTGCAGTTGTTGAACCCCAGCCCCTGAACATACCCACGTGCTCAATCCTGGAACCTAGACATTTCAGGGCTAAAGGTCTTGTATGTGGCTTTTTCACTGCTGTGACTAAAGGACCCAACCAGCACAATTGTAGAGGCAAAAAGGTTGGTTTAGGGTTTCAGAGGTCTCAGTCCATAGAAGGCTGGCTCCATTCCTCGGGGCTCGAGGTGAGGCAGGACATCGTGGGGGAAGAGTGGGGCAGAGGGAAGCAGCTCACATGATGATCAGAAGCAGAGAGAGTCTCCACTCGGCAGATACAAGTAACACCCAAAGCCCACCCCCATGCCCACCTGCTCCAGCCACACCCACCTGCCTCCAGTTACCCCCCCACCGTTAATCCCATCAGAGGATTAATTCACTGACTGGTCCAGGCCCCCACAACCCAATCACTCTCCTCTGGACCTTCTTGCACTGTCTCACAGGTGGGCTTTGGGGACCCCTCTCATCCAAACCGTAACCGTGGCCGAGAGACCTCAGAATTTACGGATCTGGGCGTGGCGGTGTTGTCCTGGACCACCCAGACATGCCCTAAAAGCAGCCACAGTCCCCTGAGAAGACTCAGAGGAAGAGGGACGATGGAAGGAGGAGATCAGAGGCTGCACCCTGGCCTGGAAGATGGAGGACGGGTCTGCAGGCCCAGGAGGCCGGCAGCCACCAGGAGTGGGGAAGTGGCCGCACAATCCTCCCGGAGCCTCCAGCACCACTGACCAATGGCTGGGTTTTGGCCCCAGTGAAACTAATTTCAATTTTTTGGCCTCCAGACCCCAAGCAGGATACGCCTGATGGTTCCAGCCGCTCGGTTTGTAGTAACTTGGTGCAGCCGCCACGGGGGCTCGCAGCTCAGAGGGGACCTGGAGGCAGGCGGGCTGGCTTGGGAACCGCGCTCTCCTTTCTTAAGATCCCTAAAATCTTCCGTGAGGATTTGGATATGGGAAACCGTTTTTAAGTGAGAGAAAATTCCATAGAGTGAAATGCACAGTGTAATGTGACAAATCTCCACCGCTGTCCCCTACTCCCCTGGGGGGACATAGAACCAAACACAGAACAGACCCACCCCTAGAAACCCCCTCCTGCCCCGTCTGGAGGTCCCGCCTCTCGCCTCTGTCCTGAGCCGGCTCTGCCTGTCCTTGAGTAGCTCATAAACAAGAACACACGGCGTGACGTTCCTGCTGTCACTTGTCCCTGGCTTGGGGACACACCACCGCTGGCCGATGCCCTGGTCAGATACCTGAGCTGTCTCGGTCTGGGGCCAGGATGCATTCAGGGGCTGTGCACACCCAGGCGGGTCCGTCTACGGACAGCTGCTCTCGTTTCTCTTAGGCACGGAACACGGCCCCAGCGCTGGCGTGTGCCTGAGAGTCCCTACCGTCCCTTTTGCTAAGTGAACAGGAGTTCTTTCACCTGAAACACAAGCCACTTTGGATCCTGTAGCCACACACGACGTTCTATGAATCACATTTCTTTTAACAGTTTGCTGAAATGTCAGCACCACTGTTTTTGTGGGGACAGGTGTGTTGGGGGACCCTGGGGGGCTCTACCACTGAGCCACAGCCCTTTTCAATTTTTATTTTGAGACAGGATCTTGCCAAGTTGCTGAGGCTGGCCTCAAACTTGCCATCCTCCTGCCTCAGCCTCCTGCATTGCTGAGATATGGGCATGTGCCACAAGCCGAGGGCACTATTGATGTCCTGCTACCCACTCATCATCTCCGAGACGAGTTCTCCAACGCTGGACTTGTTGACCTTTGCGTGTTTGTCGCTGACAACCGTGGACAGAGACAGCTCTCCCTCCCGCAGAATGACAGGCCAGACACACTCACACTCTCTCTCTCTCTCTCTCAGACTCACAGAAGCGGTCCCCGTCCTCACGTCCCTGGGAAGGCCAACGTCTCTGGGCACACACACGTGCCTCTGGTACCCACATGGCCCAGCCCGGGAGCCCACCTCCCACGTGTGACCCTAAGCACTAGCGCCAGCTCACACGGGTGTGTCCCTCGAGGCCTTATCACACGGCGTGTCCCGTGAACGGACCCTTCCGTTCCGCTGACCCCCGTCTCACAGAAGGTCCCGAGGCTGCCTGTGTTTTCAGGGTTCGCCCCCCTGTTAGGGCTCGTCCTGCCCGTGCTGGGCTCCCCGCGGCCAAGCCCCCTCCCATGGAGGACACGGAGCCTCTGGGAGCCTCAGCCCCCGGCAGCGTGGCCGTCTCCGTGACCAGGCCGCCGCGCACCCCGTGCTGTGGCTCCAACCTGCGGCTTCTGCAGGCCGCAGGGGAAATTCCGCGCCCCACACGCGCATCACCTGTCACGGCCTGCTGGGAGCTCGGGCCACCTCCTGCGCACAAGTCCCAGAGGTGTGGGCCTCAGGGGGCCTGTCCCGGGGAGACTGTTGGTGGGTGGCCTCCTCGGGGGGCGGCCGTCACCACTAGGCAGGGGAGACCTGCACCGAGGGAGGCCAAGGTCTGTGTCCTCCTGGTCTTGACCACCCTGGCTGGCCCGGCCCCCATGATCACACCACGACTCACCGCAGGCGCCAGGCCAGGCGGCCCCTGTGCACACGCTGCCATCGGCCGGCTCAGGGGCACACTCGCCCGCTCACACAGCTGCACGCTCGGCGTCCCCACACCAGCTAGGCCAGGCGGCCACCTCGGCTCCGCGGGAGGAGAGGCCTCCTGAGGAACCAGTGGTGAGCGCCACACCTCCAGGAAACCGCAGGGAGGCGCTCAGGGACCCACCCCGCCGTCACAGACGCCGAGGCCACCTTCAGCCACCATGTGCTTCTGCTCCTTTGTGGGATTTGGTCTTCACTGTCAGCTCCAAAGGTAAAGAAGCCAGCCCGGGCTGCTACCTAAAGATATGACATACAAAATAGCCCCCATGATGGTGGGGGGGGGCGCTGCTGTAGCCCACCGGGTGGTAGACAACAAAGGTAGACAACAGGCGCTCACCAGGGCTTACAGATCGGTGCAAGGAGCCTAGGCAGGCTTCTGAACTATCCTCTGGGTGGCTGGTACAGGGCACAACCTGTGCAACTGTACATAGCAGCCCTGTGATGAAAGAGGAGACCAGCTTTGGACATGGTGAGCTGGAAGCAGAGTTTGCTCTGCCAGGTTTTGCCAAACCACCCAAGGCCAGGGTCAGAGTTGAGGGCAGCAGGAAGAGAGACTGAGTCACCTCTTCCCAGAACTGGTAGCAAATCTGTCAAAGAGAAATGTGCTTTTTTCTAATACCACCCAAAGCCTCAGAAGCACGGCTCCCCATCTGCCTCTCTGTTTTGCTCCCCCCTGCTCCCCTCGGTCTGTCTCTCTCTGGTAGACTTGATTCAAATTCATGGCAACAGATAGACACTGTGCTCCCGTAGTTGGGGTTTCAAAATGGCCAGAGCGCCGCTCACACCGCCGAGACCTGAGCCAGACCCTGATTGGCGGGCCGCGTTGCCCCGGCAACGCGACCCCAGCTTCCTGCCTCACCGACTCCCTGCGTTCAGCATCACGCTCTCTGCCCTGGGCGACACCACAGCTTGTGAAAGCTCCCTAATTAACTCAACTGTGGTGCAGAGTCTTTGTCAGTGTCACCCGAAGGAGGTGAACACCCTGCGGTCACAGGCCACCTCTCAGAGGTCAGCCGGCAAACAGTGCTGGCCTCTTCTCGCATTTTGGACCATTGGAAATCTAGAGCCAAACTGCTGCTGAGGAGTCTCTAAGGAAATGGCTCCAAGCTGCCTCCCTGGCCTCCCCGGGGCTGGGGTCCCCCGCGTCTTCGGAGGCGCTGGTTCACGGGGAATGGTAACGTCTTGGAGGGGAGAATAGTGGTCTTGGTCCATTCAGGGTGCCGGGACAAAGTACCCCAGGCTGGGCGGCTTGTGAAGAATTGGTTTCTCACGGGTCTGAGGCCGGGAGTCTGAGATGGAGGCACCGGCAGGTTTGCATCTGGTGAGGACCCGCTTCCCCCAGACGGGTCTGCTCAGCTACCCGCACAAGGCAGAGGGTGGGGGGTCCCTCTGGCCTCTCGTACAAGGGCACTAATTGCACCCTCATGACCAAGTCAGTCCCCAGGACCCGCCTCCGCACCCCCACCTGCGGAGGATTTGAACATGGCGTTGGGAGGGACAGGTGACACACGCACGTCATTGCTAAAGGTCCCTCGGCTGTCAGACGTGTCCAGGGAGGACGTGGTCCTCGTCTCCTGAAGGCCAGTGCCCTCGTGCTGGGGAGGAGGAAGGAGGGGCGGGAAGAAGGGCTGGCAGGGCGTCAGCTCCAGCAGGGCCCCTAACCTAGATGCCGGACGTGAATGGGGAAAATCCGACATTGGTATTTGCACCAGCCTGTAGCCAGGGCATGCGGGCAGCAAGGCAAGGACGTGTGCAGTGCTGTGACTTGAACTGTGACAACCACGCCCTTCACACTGCGTGACCCCTGCGGAGCGTCACACTGCCTCCCCTGGGGACCGCCAGCCCCTGGTCCGCCCTGCACTGCTGGGGTCCGGGCGCTTCCTAACAGCACCTCGGAGTGTGCGGGGTCTCTGTAGAAGCCCCCTTCCAGAATAAGGCTTCACAGACTGCCAAAGAGGCCGGGAGCACAGCTGGCTAAGGACCCAGAAGGGGACCCGACACTCAGGTTCACTCTTAGCCACGTGACGCACGGGAGTCGGTCGCTGGTGTCTCAGGAGAGAGCCAGACCTTTGTCCGCTGACAGACCAAACAGATGCAAAGTCCGGCAGGTACGAAGGGACGTTCTCAGACAGACATGTAGTGTCTCCATCTGCTCACACACACCCACACACACACACACAAGCAGGAACAGACAGAGAGGCTTATTCGCAAAGAGAATCAAGGGTGTTGACATTCATTTACTTCTCCTTTTGGCCATTCTGGTCCTCTAAAGTGATGCAGATCAGACAGACACGGGTCAGCACTGTACTGCGAGGGGGCGGCTCCGCGGTACAGCCACCACCTAGCAGGATGCCGAGGCCCTGGGTTCCACCCCAGCCCTGCAGAATCGGTAAGTTAAACGATAAACAAAACCAGAAGCGAGAACTGATGAGGCTGAACTGGGCTTCCTAGTGGGAAAAACCTATTTTAAAACTTAAGACTCTGCCAGGCACAGTGGTATGCACCGCAGTCCCAGCACTGGGGAGGCTGAGGCGGGAGGATCCGTGGCGTTAAGACCAGCCGGAGCAGCAGAGTGAGATCCCCCATCTCAAATATAAGTAAATGAATTACAAAGTTCAAGACCCAAGACACGAGAATGACACGGTGGGCTCACTGCCGACCACAGAAGGCTTGTAACTTAGAACCTGATCCTGTCTCAACTGATTCTCCCAAAGGAATGAGACACGAAGCAGGAACCACTGAGCCGTCCACCGTGAACCAAGCCCATACAAAGTCCCAGCGCCAGTGTCCAGGGTTCCACACTCGACTTCATTTCACCTTTGGGTGCAAACGGGCCGGGGGTGCCTCCTCCGTGGGCCTTGGAAGCGGCAGCTCAGCAAGCCCCTGGCAATGCTGTGACCAGTGCCGGCCTCGGCCCCGGCCCCTCTGAAGAGCTGAGGCAGGAGGAGGGTGGTCGCTGCGGGGAGCTCCTGCAGCGCTGGCCTCCCAGCCCCCACGCCCACCTGCCAAGGTCCCGGTCCCTCTCAGGCTGGCCTTGCTGCTGAACATCCCGAGTCCTGACACAGCTCATGGTGGGATCACAGCCGGGGCGGTGAGGAGGAGGCCACAGCCCCACGTCACCCCTGCCAGCCACGGTTCAGGTGAGGACAGACCTCTGAGAGTTAAGGGGTGGGTGAGCTGCGCCGGGGTTCTGAGGAGACCCTCAGAGTAGCCCACCACCCTGCCCAGTAGTGGAGGGTGACTAGGAAAGGGGGCAGGCACCCGCTCTTCTGCCTGGCTTGCTCGGCCTTCATCCTGCAGAGGCCGGCTCTTGGGCAGAGGGTGAGTCAACATCAGATAGCAGCCCAGGAGCCGCATCTCACTGCGCATCTTCCCTCGGGTGCTCCCCGCCGGCCGCCTGCCCCAACACGTCTGTCCTTTGCAACCCAGGCTGCTACTCAGCATTCACCACTCAGGGCCCGTCCCTAGAGCCACTGACTCAGCGAGTCCCTCTGCAGGGCCGTGGGATTTACCTGGAGACGTCACCGCACCTGGTGCTGGGAAAGCCGGGCCGGGGCGTCTCAGTGACCTCCCGGCTCACCTGCTGTTCAAGCGAAGATCCGAGCCCAGCTCAGCCCTGCCGTGCCTCCCTGTCCCCACAGAAGGAAGGCTGTGGAGCTTCTTTGTAAAAGTCACTATTAACCTGTAACCCGCTTGGGCACCCGGAAACTCTCACGTGAACAGGGTGACAGCAGCTCCACCACCCACAAGGCTTCCCCGTTGGCCTTCGCCGTCAGCCCCAGTTGGGCCTGGACCACCGCTGCACTGCGCTCCGAGCCCGTGGATTCATGCCTGATCCCACTTATTTATCTGTGATTCCAGACAAAATCAGACATGAACTGCACAGAAAGGAAGGCTGGACACGGTCTGCTGAGCCTGGGGGGCTCGCTGTGCCTTGAGGGTTCGGGAGGACGCGTATGACAAGGCCATCGGAAGGCACTTCCTGGTCCCAAGTAGGTACATGTGTCACTCAAGAGGGATGGCACTGCAGGGGCTCTGTCCCCAGGCACTCGGCTTGGCCTCCCACACACCAAGAAAGAGAAGCTTGTCCCTCAGAGCCTCGGTCTCCCCAGGAGAAACCAGCTGAGGGCGTCCCTGTCACCAGAGTGTGTGCAGAGCCCCTGCTAATGGCTGGCTCTCGCTGGCACTCAGCCAGTCAGGACACCCCCCGCAGTGGCCCTGGTGCTAGGAGGTCAGCGTGGGGACCCGGCTGGGAGTCACGCAGGCCCAACCCAGGGTTCCCCGGGGGAGCGTCAAGAGCGTCGTCTGGGACCTCTGGGACCGTGTTCTTTGTTTCCCAACTGTGGTGGGCAGAAGGGACCCCAGAGAGATCCACGTCCTGATCCGGGGACCCGTGCATAAGTTCTGTCACCAGGACAAAGGGCTGTGGGGGACGTAGTTGTGTTTCCTTTTGGGGAAAGGGAACTGCTCAGGATCTGGAAGGTGGCTTCTACAGAGACCCTGCACACTCCGAGGTGCTGTTAGGAAGCGCCCGGACCCCAGCAGTGCAGGGCGGACCAGGGGCTGGTGGTCCCAGGGGAGGCAGTGTGACGCTCCGCAGGGGTCACGCAGTGTGAAGGGCGTGGTTGTCACAGTTCAAGTCACAGCACTGCACACGTCCTTGCCTTGCTGCCCGCATGCCCTGGCTACAGGCTGGTGCAAATACCAATGTCGGATTTTCCCCATTCACGTCCGGCATCTAGGTTAGGGGCCCTGCTGGAGCTGACGCCCTGCCAGCCCTTCTTCCCCCCCCTCCTTCCTCCTCCCCAGCACGAGGGCACTGGCCTTCAGGAGACGAGGACCACGTCCTCCCTGGACACGTCTGACAGCCGAGGGACCTTTAGCAATGACGTGCGTGTGTCACCTGTCCCTCCCAACGCCATGTTCAAATCCTCCGCAGGTGGGGGTGTGGAGGTGGGTCCTGGGGACTGACTTGGTCATGAGGGTGCAATTAGTGCCCTTGTACAAGAGGCCAGAGGGACCCCCCACCCTCTGCCTTGTGCGTGTAGCTGAGCAGACCCGTCTGGGGGAAGCGGGTCCCTGGAAAGGACAGAGCCTGGCACGTAGTCGGCGCTCCCCAGATCTGTCTGGACAGGGAGCATGTGGAAGGTCACTCCTGAGGACCAGCCAGTGCTCGCCCCTCTATCCCAGCTGCTCAGTGGTCACCCATCACCACCTCCTCCTTCCCCAAACTCAAAGAAGCAGGACAAGACTTCTGCTTCCGCTCTGGGGCCCATGGGGGACTCTTCCCCTTCTGTCCTCCTGAGCTGAGTCTGCCTCTGGCCTCCTGCTGTGGATGGTGAGACCCTGCTCTTCCTGAGGGCAGGTTCCTTCCTCTCCCCCAGCCAGGCCCTCCCTTCCCTCCCGGCTTCCTGATGTGGAAGACAACCCTGTGAGTCCGTCTGGTGCGGTGTCCAGGGCTGATATTTCATTCACTCAGGCCCCTGGAGGCCTGGGGTCGGTGGCTCGCGACTGACACAAGCTGCTTTAGCAAAGCAAGAGAATGGAGCATCCCTGGATTCCCTCCAGAGGAGCCCAGTGGCCGGCGGCCTGCTGAGCTGCCAACCCCAGGGAGAGCGGAGAGAGACGGGAGCCGCAATTCTCAAATAAGACTCTCCCAGAAGCTAATGTTCTGGAAAACTCTTTCTAATTAGCCATTAATTGGTACATTATCAGCACCGTGTGCTGAGGATTAAGTGGGTAATTCCCATTACTTGCAGGAGCACTGCGATGCGTCCAGTCAGCCGGGCAGGGTGTGAGCAGCCTCCCTGTGCCCGTCTCCGCCCGCCAGCCCAGGCCTGAGCAGCTGCGGCCCACGGTGCAGCCCTTGCTCTGCGGAGCCGTGGCCCTCACTTCCCCAGCAGCCTCCAGACACGTTTCCGTCTGCAGCAGATTCTCCTTTCCGACTTCTTGGGCAGACAGTTTTGGAGACTGCTTCATCGTGTATGTCCCCGTCTCCCGCTCAGGAAGCTCGTGTGGGGGTCTCTTGGTCACTCAGGTGCCACTGTGGGTCATTTTAGCTGTGCCAGTTGGTTCTACAGCACAACCTATTTTAAACAGCTCTGATTCAGCTCTTAATCATAGCATTTTATGATACTGTCATTACAAAAAGCCCTGGACTTTATTCTCCATTAAAAAGATAATTAAGTCACCTTAAAGTCTGGTCAGTCGACTGTGGTGGAGACTCTGTGTCTGTCGGTATGCCGGATGGTCCCAACCAGGGAACTGGAGGGACACAGACGTTCCAGCCTGGAGTCTGAAGTCCTGGGTCCCAATCTCGTTCTCCTTCTGTTGGCTGGGCCTGTGGGACACTCCTCGCCCACTCGAGGGCTCTGCCTCTTCTCTGTGGGGAGACTGTGCTGGGCACAGGGCCCTGGGGCAGGGAGGGGAGGGACGGGTTGGTGCTGAGGCAGGGCCGTGAGCAGATGGACCCAGCATTCCTGCCGGGCACTGGCACCAGGAAGGGCAGCACATGGCCAGGAGGACCTCGGGCAGAACTAGGGGCAGCATCACCCGGCCGTGTCTGGGACATCTTCCGGTGGAGGGAAGAGGTGGAGAGAGGCTGGAAGGAGCCGTGTGTGGGAAGTGTTGGGAATCACGAGCTCTTGACCTCTCCAGACTGGAAATCCCTTCTCCCCTCAGGGGGCTCAGAAACCTGACCCCGAGGAGCAGGACAGCTGAGCCAGCGCTGGCTCTGTGTCCACTGTGTCCTCTGCCCAGCTTGGCCACTCTGGGGAAAGGAGAGCAGGACGTGAGCCTGCACAGACGGGGTGGAGATGCGCCCGCCGTGGGGCCAGTTCAGACAGCAGCGTTGGTAAAGGGCCTGTGGCGCAGTGCTCCAGCCTCCTGGGAAGGAGGTGGGGGTCCTGGACGTGGCTCCTCCCCTGCTTTTTTCTGCTCCTCCCACTTGGGGGGTCGTTACACTGAGAAGACCTCCCACTGGCCCTGGGGACAGGCTGACGCAAGCTCTGCCCTCGTCCTACTGACGGGCTTCTGCCTGCAGTCAGTGTGGTGCCCGTGGCCCTGGGCTGCTCCTGGGCAGGCTGCCCTCTATTGTAGCCCAGAAGGGCCTAAAGGTAAAATCAGAAAGTGCAAGGAGGGATTGGCACGCTCTACCCGTCGGGATCAGCTTGGCTGCGAGTATCAGCAACACCCGATGGTGCTGGTGGAATGGGTCTGGCACAAGTGTCCCAGCTCCTCGCCACCAAGTCCCAGGGCCTGGCTCTGCCTGTCCTTCCACGGGGCCACCCTGGGTGCCCTTGTCTCCTGGTTCAAGATGGCACCCCAGCCCCACACGGACCGCAGGCAGCAGGAGGGAAATGTGCCTTTCTCCTGGGTGGCCGTGGACCCAGAGAGAAGCCCTGCTCCGTGGAAGGCCTGTGAGACGTGGCCACCTCCCTGCAGGTGAGCGGCGGCTCCGTTTCCAGAAAACACGCCGACCTGGGGTCGCCTTCCTGTGGCCTCTCCCTGGGGCCAGGCCGTTCTCGGGAAGGTGAGAACCATGGTAGGACTCTCCCAGAGGCCAGTGTTCCACGGAGCCAGGAGGTGGGTGGGCAGCCATGGTGTCTCTCCACGGAGCCCTGGGTGCTGCTGGCCAGGGAAAGGAGTCTCCCTCCTGCATCTCCACAGCAGAAGCCCTGGGGCTTGGTTACCAGCCTCAACAAGCTTCCCTTGTTGTCCCCTGCCCCCTGTCAATGTCCCACTGACATTCTGAGCTGTGTTGGGGGGGGGGATCCCAAGTGAAGAGGGGGGAGGCTGGGGACAAACAGCAGCAGGTGAGAGGAAGAAGTGCCACCAGAGATGTCCTCGTCCACAGAGCCACAGCGAGGCCGGTGTGGATAATGCCCGTGTCCACCATGGCACCTCCCACGTCCCATCGACGGGGTCCTTTCCTGGTCTGGCCCTGTTCTTCCTCCAGAACAAGGCGCTCCGGAGAGCGGGCCGCTGGGCTCGGCGGGGCAGGCATGTCACCCTACCCTGGCGCCTGACAGCCATCGGGGAGAGAATGAGTGATCCTGTGGGTGCTCCCCTCCTCGCCGAAGGGAGACCATTATATATGAAAAGGTGTGCGTCAGTCAACCCCAGGCACCCTCAGGGCCGTCCCCGAGGCAGAGACGTGTCCCTCCATGTCCCTGCACACAGAGTGAGGTTCCCTGGCCAGGAAGCTGAGCACAGCAGGAGCCCAGGCCACCAGCCCACCCTCCGGTGCTCTGCGCCCCATCGCGTCCCCTCCAGTACCACGCCTCCCTCCAAGGACGAGTGCCGGGCCATTGTGCCGCACGGTGTGCCTTCTCTCAGAGTCTCCCAGTCTCTGCACACGCCTGATCAGCCACGGGATGCTCTGCACCCCCGCAGAGCAGGTGCTCACCCAGGCCGTGCGGGCACCCTGCCACCCAGATCTGTGGTCGGCCCAGAGGTGGCTAACCCGAGTGGGAACTGAAATGGAGCTCAGGATGAGAGGCCAGATCTTACCCGGCGGTGCTACTAGATGTAGGAGCTACTCAGAACCCTGTGGCCACTATATGCTGAAAATTAGTTGAAGAATAATGTTATGCAGAGTAGACAGAGCTGAGATGGGAGCAGACAGCCCCATGATATTGTTCAGATCCTGGATCCAGCTGGACCTAAAGCCCCTTTTTCTCTCTCTCTCTGCCCTTCTTTCCCTTTTTTTTTTTTTTTATTTTTTAGTTATTGATAGACCTTTATTTTATTTATTAATATGAAATGCTGAGAATCAAACCCAGTGCCTCACACATGCCAGGCAAGTGCACTACCACTGAGCCCCAGCCCCAACCCTATTCCTTTCTTCTTAATCCAATCTGAGCTCAATTCCTGTTGAAGGAGTCCTGAGTATTTTGAAAAGTAACCAGAAAGAATTACTCAAAACCCAAATTGCTATGGACCTAGTCAGTCTTGATTTTATTTAATTTCTATGAATTGAGTAAGGTGATTTCTAATCCAAAAATTCGTATTTGCTCAGCCTGAAAACAAAGAATAAATCCAAATGCAGACTTTATTCCAAACTAGAATCCTGAGGCACAGTTTGGCATCTGAGATGGGGACAAGTACCTTATTGACTTAAGCAGGGACAGTGGACACTGGGGCACCTTTTCCCGTGTGGGCATGCCCCGTGCTGACCCTGAAGCCCTGCGGGGGCCTCTCGCCGGCTGTTGGACGCAGGCGCCTGGTTCTTTCACCTTGTTTGCCTGGGGGACAGCGTGGAGATGGCAGCACCCCTGAGCCCTGGGTGACGCTTCGCTCCCGCAGCGTCTCCAGGCCTCAGGCAGAGCACACGCTCACAGAGCCAGGGTCACTGAAGGGGAAGCCAGGGACGAGGGTCAGGGGGTCGAGGCTGGGCTTGGACTTTTAGCCGGGATCGCCATCAGGCGTACTCATGGAAGCCTTCCCGGGTGAGGACTCCTCCTTCGCTCCACGCCCGTGGAACCGTCTGGATTGTGAAAAATTGCCAACGGTGAAGCCACTCAGGTCACAGCCAAGAAAACCTGAAGAGGGCAAAGGACCCGAGCTCGGAGGTGAGCAAGAGAGCTGTGTGGGTCCCGCCGGGGAGCGGGAGGCGCCTGGATGGCCTTCTGACGGCTGACTCTGCTTCGGACCTTGGAGTGGTCCCGGGCCTCACTCTGCGTCTTCTCCCTCTGCCCCGGAGGGATGTTCTGCTCCACGTGACTCTCGGTGCCGTCTGGGGACCACAGGACAACAGCAGGCCCGGTCAACGGAAAGCTGCCTTGGTGGGAGGGAAACCTCCCAGGGACAGCAGGTCCCCACGCGGGGCGGGACCAGGTGCGGCTCCGCCGTGGCGGGTAAACACACAGGCGCCCGGGGTCCCCGTGGGCACCGGTGGTTTCAGAAGAAGCGCGAGGAGACACCCTGGGACAGC
This sequence comes from Callospermophilus lateralis, assembly GCF_048772815.1. Classification (NCBI taxonomy): domain Eukaryota; kingdom Metazoa; phylum Chordata; class Mammalia; order Rodentia; family Sciuridae; genus Callospermophilus; species Callospermophilus lateralis. The sequence continues at coordinate 5,907,684 of NC_135314.1, read as the reverse complement.
CTCATCCCACACAATGAGCCACTCATGCGACCCGGGGAAGGAGGGGCACCCAGCACCACGGACGGACGTCGTCAGTGTATGGGGGCCCAGTGCTGAGGTGACAGGGGGTCGACGTGCCCTGCCTGCTGGGTTGGGGACAGTCAGGGCCCTGCTGGGCCTGGCCTGCGGTGTACACAGGTCTGTAAGGTCTCTGTTAAAGGTCTCTGCTTGGACGCCCACGTGTGTGTGTGTGTGCTTTTCAGTCCCTGGGCTGTTTGAGGAGAACCCAGCTATTCGTCACGGGGACCCCGAGTTGGCTCCCAGCTCTGAACAAGGAGCCAGATGGCAGCTGCGCCCCACGGAGGCCTGGAGCCTGCGGAAGTCTCCGGGTGATGGCAGATGTCGGCTGGAGCCCCACGCGGCCTGAGCCCAGCCCAGCTCTATCCTAAATCCAACTAAACTTCTTCTCACTGTGAGCAAATAGCAGCTGGGGGACAGTGGCCTGGGAACAGGGTTGGGCTGACCCTGGACCTCAGGCCTCCAGGCTGTCTCAGCCACAGAGCGTCACACCTGCCACCATCACCTGGGGACCTCGTGACTCTGGAGGCCTCAGGTGAGTAGGCGGAGGGTGTGGGGAGGCTGAGGGACAAAGGTCGCCTCTGTGCGGCCACAAGGAGTTCTCAGGCTTGTCCTGCTTCAGCCTGGCTGTCGGAAACCCAGCTCCAGGTTCCTGCAAGCTCCTGGCCACCGTTCCCCTGAGGGCACCAAACCCAGGGTGGGTGCCAGTCCCCCCCACCTAGGGAAGCGGCAGAGCCTCTGTGGCACCAAAGTGGCGCAGGCAAGCTGCGAAGCGGCACCTTGAGCCCATGGCCACCGCAGGACCTGCCCTGCCAGCTCCGGAGACCCGCTCAGTTTGCGTCATCTACAGAGGGTCATCTCGAGGTTCTGGCCTCCCGTGGACTCCCAGGAAAGCGGACATAGAGTGGCACTGTGACCACCCAAGGGAAGGGAGGTGAGGGACAGCCAACCTGCTCCCACCTCACCAGGGAATTCCTTGGGGTCCAGGGAGGAAAGCCAGCGGGCTCAGATCTGCTGCCACCTGCCACCTCTTCTTCCCCAGGTGCAGGTAACATAAACTCAACGCTTCTTAGCCAGCAACTTGGGGTGTTCCATGAATTCACCGTGTGGCACCACCTTCGCCTCCATGTCATTCCAAAGCACTTCCAGCCCCGAGGAGAAGCGAGCTCATCCAGCATCGGCCCACTCCCTCCCACGGCCCTGGACGGCCTCGGCTGGCGTCTGCTGTGCGGAGTGACCTGCCCCGGGAGTTTCACATACGTGATCGCATCCTACGGACAATGCCTGTGCGTCTCTCCTCTTTCCCTCAGCACCACGAATCGAGGCCCTTCCATAGTGCAGCAAGTATCAGAACTTGGTTATCTTACAGCCAAATCATCACAGTCCGTGTGTTCTGTACACAGTCAGCGTCACTCACTGACACAGAATCGTTCTGAGAATTGTGTCACTGGCTCATTTCACAGTGGCACAGCCACCATAGAGAGCCCTTGCATAAACCTCCAGGGTGGCCTCCACGCACCTAGGCCTGGGAGGGCCTGTTTCTCCCAGGCCACACACCTGTGCAGCAGGCACTGTAATGAACACCACCGGCATCTGGGACCCGTGTGATGTGTGACGTCACCAGGCAGTAGGGAATTTCACCACGATCCTACAGGCATCTTACGCGCTGTGCGTCATTTCCCAAAAGGTTGTCATGAGGCATAGGACAACATTGTATTCTAAGAGCACATTTTGTGTCCCCATCGGAACCCACTGGCTCTCACCTTTGGGTACCAGGAATCACTGCTTCCGTGAACATTCCTGGGTAGGTATTGGCTGCCCTGCTTGTAATTCCTTGGAATCACTGTGCAGAGATGTGCCAAATGTCAGAACCATCTCCCGCAGCCTTTAGCCACTGAGATCAGGGACAGAGCCTTAGCAGAACAGGGACAGTCACCTGCCCACCTCCAGACAGGAAACGACCCAGGAAGGAAGTATATGACAAGGCACCCATAGAAAGCACAATTTTCTTTTTAATCCATCTCAGAAAGGTCTCTTTGGCTATTGGATCCTGGTCCCACTTATCAAAGGAGCAGCCAATTTCAGAAAGGCCAGGAGAGTCAGATTTCTAAAAAGTAGAAGATTTAAAAAACGGATTCATTCTCTCTCTCTTTTTACCCACTTATTACCTCACACTGATGGAGTCTGGGGGAAATACTGCTTTCACAGGACCTTGAAGGGGCGCTGTCACCTCTGCCTCGAGGTGGGCAGACTAAGGAGACCAAGGCTTAGGGACAGCAAGATCCGCACGCCAGCTCCGCGGGTAAGAAATGGCGGTAGGAAACTGAAAGCCCCACGGCTTTCCCGCCTCGCTGTAAAGAAATGAACAGTGGCCCCTGGACGGGCTGCAGGGCCCCTCTGCCTGGTTCCCTCACTGTTCGTCCTCGCCACAGAATCGCGGGCACCGCACCCTCTTTGGCCCATGAGCGGACCCTGCCCCTGACCAGGCTGCAGGGAGCTTTGGGAAGAGGACACCTGGTGCATCCAGCCTCCCCGCAGCACGGGCTGCCCCGCCAGGCACTCCAGGGAGGATGACCCCAGGCGGCTTGCTGGGTGAACGGTCACTGCTTATCCTAATGCTGAAGACGCGGCCTTCGCGGGGATGAGAGGAGAACAGCCGTCTGGGTTTGGAGCTGCCCCTCGGCCCGTGTGGACAAGCCACCTGGTCCCCTGGGGGCTTCGGCTTTCCCACCCATGAACAAGGACAGCGATCAAACCACACTGGTGTGAAAACCATGTGTTCACGCACAAAGCCCTAAGGTGGAAGCAACCCAGCCGTCTTTAATGGCCGGTTGGATGGGCCAGTGGCAGTGTTTGCATACCGTGGGATACCCAGCAGGTAACGGGAGGGAGATTCCAAAACCTGCTATAAGTTGGAACTTGAGGACGATGAAAGTGATAAGCTCAACCCAGAAGGACAGATGCCTGGGGTCCACTGGGCGTGGCATCTAGAGTCAAAGTCATGGGGACAGAAAACAGGAGGGCAGGGCAGGCGGCTACCAGGGGCCGGGGGCAGGGGCAGTAAGGAGTCTCTTGGGGACAGAGTTTCAGTAGCAAGACAAAGAGGGTCTGGGGAGGGGGAAGGGCCATCCTGGCACAGCCGTGGGACCGTCCTTCACACAGCTGGACTGTGTACGTACGGGTGGTCAAGGCGGCAAACTTGATAGTGCACACACTTTACCCACGCTCGTTCTGTCCAGGTCAGTGAGGAGGAAGGAGGCCACCCTGCCCTGAGGACCCAAACTCATCAAGTCTCCTCTCAGTCCTGGCGGCTCACTGGACAGTGTCCAGTAGGTAGGGGGAGGTGGGGTTCAAGTGACCACCCCTCAAGGCCCACCTCACAAGTCACAGAGTCTTTGTGGTAGGACCTGAGTGAAGCTACTTCTGGAAGATTCTACCGTGGGCAGGGGCTGAGCATCTCTGTGCTGGAATGGTGCTTGGCTCAGACCAGCAGCTCTGGTCACCAGACCCAGCCCTCATCCATCCTGCCAACAGCAGCAAGCACGCTGGCATCGGGGAGCATAGCCTGTGCTTCGTACGGCACGGGTCCCTGACCTCAGAGAGGCCCCCCTGGATTCAGGCTGAGCAGTGCCCACGAAATTCTTCATGATTTTTTTTTTTTTTTTAATCATGAAACCACACTTTTTTCTTTCACATTGAGCTTTGCCAATTGTGTGTCTGGTTGTGCCTACAAAAGCCAGAACCTGTTCTAGGACCAGAGGAGAGAAATGGGGTGCTCTTGTGGAGGCCCAGTCTGCAGAATGCCCAGGACCCCGGCAAAGTCACCATGCTGGGCACTTCTGGTCTACCACCCGCCGCCCATCTTCACCAGGAGCCAGGCACTGAGCCGCCGGGGAAGAGGGAGGGGAGCCCCGACAGTGGGACTTACCCAGGGCCGAGGATTCCATGCAAGGCTATGAACACGCCTGTGACTAACACAATAGAGAAACGCAAAGAGGAAAAATGACACAATACATAGGTGACCGTTGGGCTCTGGAACAGAGCAAAAGTGTACAGAGAGCTGCATCTGGAAGCCGACCCAGGAGCTGACCAGCACTCAGGGAACACCCCAGTGAGAGGCAGTGAGCCCTCCAGGCCCTGCAGCATCCAGTCTAAAGAGGACGTGGCCAGAAGCAGCAAGTTGCAATAGCTCCCCTTTGCTGGAGGCCTTCTTGGGTCCAGACATTGGGCTATGTGTCATGTCTATGTATCCGTCTTTAGGTGTGTGTGTGTGTGTGTGTATATATATATATATATATATATATATATATATATATATATATATATATATATATGGAGAGAGAGAGAGATACACACCTGCAAATAGTTCCCCATGTGGCTATTAATGGCTATTAATTGATCCATTTTACTGATGAGTACACAGAAGATTGATCCTAAGGATCTTTCCCAAGGCTACATGGTCAGTCTGAAGGAGATGGAGTGTGAATTCGGGATTCTGGTTTTGAAATCCGTCACTTCATTGTTCACCGTAAAATCCTCTCAGGTGGAGCCGTGAGCGATTTCATAAGGCAGCGTGTGTGCGGTTCAGAGGAGCCTCTCCTGAGCCCTGCAGGAGGTGAGTGAGCCCTCAGACAGATCGAGATCATTCCCCACTCTGCAAACCAGCGTGCCAGGCACTCACTCCCTTAGGAGGAAATGGAGAGGTGGCGGGGAGTATGAACAAGTAGAAAGCTCTAGGAAGGGAACACTGGCAGGCCCAAGCCAGCTTGTTGACAATCAGGTGGCCGGCTTCTTAGGCACCTTTTTGAAACAACGTAGACAGCTGGCCCAGCAGTGGGTATGGGGCCATGCTAGACAATGCTGATTTCCCAGGAATGGACTCCCCAGTAATGAGCTCTCTGTGTGGAGCTGCCCGTTCAGCTTTGGCACCGGTGGCTGCTGACTGCGTGTTGGCCCCAAGCCCACAGACGGCTTTGTGTACCTGCGTCCCTGGTTTTCCCCGGTGAAACACCACTTGCCTTTGCCGCCAGCTCCTTCCTCTTTCTTGGTGGAAATGTACCGCTGACCTATGCTGGTGCGTGGGAAGTCACGCGGTCAGCACCACTGCGGGCCGAGAAAAGCACCCGTCCCATGGTGACTTCAACTGACCCACCTTTCGCCACTTTGTTTAAAGTCCACGGACGGAGGAAGCAGGAAGAATCGTGAGTCCCCTGAGCAGATGACTCACTGCAGACTGAAACGACAGGCCAGTTCTGAGCACTTAGGGTGACAGGCCACCTAGCAAGGGCTGGCATTCTTTCTCTTTTTCATTCATCGATTCATTCATTCAAGGACTGGCCATTCCCCAGTGCTCCAGGGACGGGTGCCATCGTAGGCTTGGGGACAGTCACAGCAAAGCCCAAAGCAAAACCAAAGCCTCTCTCTTCTGAGGGAGTCACTGTAGGGGGAGCCAGAGAAGATACAGGTGAGGGGGAGTGGGATAGGAGAGCAGGGAGAGGCTACCCCGGGGAAAGGAGGCTTTGGAGGAGCAGAGGGAAGGAACTCGGGGGCCACCGAGGGGAGTGGCCCTCCAGGCAGTGGAAGTGACAAGGGCCTGGGGAGTATTAGGGCCAGCTTCAGCCGGGGAGGCAGAATCAGAGCGGGGGGGGGGGGGGGGGGGCAGGTAAGGCAAGGTGGCCACCAGAAGCCCTTGGTGACACTAGCAAGAGGGCAGCCACCTCCCTGCACAGAGGACACACGGGAGGGACTGGCTGCTCTCCAGGAGCACTCCAAGGCTGACCGGGAGCAGGCAGGACAATGTGGTCACACCTGCAGGTTCGGATGACAGAGCAGGGACTCGGTGGAGGTGCACACTGAGGCCGGCTCACTGCGTTGATGGCGTGTTGTTGAGTGAGCCCTGCAATTGCCCCCACATCACCCCATGGACACACGTTCCCCAACCCTGAGCCTCCTGCGGTGAAGTCTCCCTGGGACAGCCCGTGGGTGCCGGTCCCATCTGTGTTTGTGGTCTGTGCTGGCAGGCACTGGGGTTGTGGCAATGTCATTCCCGGCAGCCTGGGATTAGCTTCTTATCTCTGTTTACCATCAGGGAAGGACTTTGGGTGGAGGATTCAGAACCTGGATGTAGGTGTGGGCGTACCACGTGGGTGATCTGGGCCAAAACCCCTGCTTAGAGAGGTGGAGAGAACCCACCTGTCACCCGAGCCTTGTTTACTCTAAGGACTATCTGTTTTTCAGATCAGGATCAGGACTGAGAAAACAATGAGCGTCCAGGTCTCTGGGCTTCTTGGTCTGGGCTTCTCGGAATGAAAACAGAAATCTAAACAATTCAAGAGAAAAGGTTTCCTTCCTCACTCTCCAACTTCAGGGCAGGTCAAGCTGTGGGCTGACCATCTGAGAAGAAATTTAAGCCCAACACTCCAGTGCAGAACATTCCAAAGCAAAGGGCCCAGCGGGTGCCACGTGGGCTAACCTGGCTGATGACCAGCCTGGGCTGGGCCCCGATGCTCTGGAACCATCTCCCTGGACAGGCAATTCCGGGCCACGTTTCGGCAGAGGCTGCTCCTTCTGCAGTGTCCACTTCGGATGCCTCACACTGAATGATGCAGGAGAAGACCTGCTGGAGAGACCCCGGGAGGGGTGGGTCAAAGGGTGGCCCCCAAAAGACACGTCTACACCTCATCCCTGGAACTCTGCAAATGGGACTGTGAGAATAAATCAGAGATGTGTTGAAGTTTGAGGTCTCAGGATGACAGGATCCTGGATCACCCAAATGGGCCCTAAATCCAGAGGTAAGTATCTGAGAGGAGAAGACGCAGACGCAGAGGAGAAAACCAGGTGACGATGGCCACAGAGACTGGAGTGATGGAACCACAAATGCCCGGAACCACCAGAAGCTAGAAGAGATGAAGAAGGACCCTCCCCCAGATCCTTCAGAGGGAGCACGGCCCTGCAGATGCCTTGATTTCAAATGTCCAGCCTCTACAACCGTGAGACAAGGAATTTCTGTTGTTTGAAGTCATCCAGTTTGTGGTACTTTGTCGCGGTAGCCCTGGGGGATTGTTCTGTTTGTGCTGGTATAACAAAATGCCTGAGATTGGGTAGATTATAAAGAACAAAAAGTCTGGAGGCAGCACAGTCCATGGTCAAGGTACCGGCAGTCTTGATTGTTGCTAAGGGCTGCCCTCTGCTTCCAAGATGGTGCCTTGTCATCATGTCCTCTGGAGAGAGGAACACTGGGCCCTCGAATGGCAGGTAGAAGGGCAAGGAGACTGAAGAGTGAGTGAACTCTCTTTATAAGGGTCTTAATCCCATTCATGAGGGAGGAGCCCTTGTGACTAAATCACCTCTTTACGATCTCACCTCTTAATGCCTTCACTTTGGCCATAAAATTTTAACACCTGCAATTTAGAGGGGACGTATTCAAACCATTGCACCCAGGAAACAGACACAGCCTCCCAATGGGAACGAAGCCCTTCCGCCATCTTGATTTCGGATTTCTGAGATGTGAGCACACTGTGCCTAGACTTCCACCTGCAGAGCTATGAGACAATAAATGGGTGTGGTTTGAAGCCACCCGACGTATGGCAATTTGTTACAGCAGCAGTAAGATCCCAGGACAGTGGGATGTCATGTGGATGACCACTGGGGGCACGTGGCCTAAGCAGAAGGTCAGGGAGGGTCTGGAATGAATGACAGCAAATGGCCTTGGTTTTCTTTTACAGTCACAATCCTGGGGAGGGGAAGCCATCAGGGGTTCTGAAGAGCCCAGGACAGAAAACCCAAAGCTTGGGGCCAGATGGTGGCCTCGAGGGAGGCAGCTGCTCCCTGGGAGGCCTAGCGAAGGATTCTGGCCCAGCCACTGCAGCCAGAGGTCACAGACAGGAGGTGATGGCCTGGGGAGCCCCGTGACTTAGGTTTCTATGTCGCCCAACAGCTATGGGGAAATAAACCCGCTTGGACAAGGGCTCTTCACGGTGGGGAGCTGCTTCCTGGAGAGGGTCCAGCAGAGGGTGAGGCAGGGTGCAGTGCTGGCCTTCACAGCGGCGACCACAGATTCCCCCAAACAGCACATGACTCCCGTCTCTCTTCAAAGGATGCTCCAAACTGTCCCAACGTCTGTTCCAAACGTGTCGTTCAGACTCCAAAAGCTCTCGAAAGGAAATTGGAGAGCTGCATGTTTTATGTGCCAACAATCACACGAGACTCACTGCGTTTGCATAAGGCCTAACTGGGCTGGGAGAAGCTCCACCCAGAGCCCTGGCGCATAGGCCACGGAGGGACACCCAACACTGAAACCAGCGAGGGGAGATGGATGTGGCAGTCACCAAGGGGTCCCACACCCAGACACAAAGTCTTCCTTCTCAGCTGAAGAGCCCATCATCTAAGAAAAAAAATCCACTGAAAGCAAAATACAAGTATCAAGTATGTCCATGTTGAACAGGAATCTTGAAAATTCGCAGGGAAGGCCTACCCTCTATCTGAAATGTACCCCTGCACGTCCCACCCACATTCCAAACGCTTTCTTCTAACTGCTAAGTATGTATGAATGACACCTTTTCTGAAAACTCGGGGACCAGTTCATTGATTATGAGTTCTTCGTTACATATTTCTAGCCACACACAACTAGGCTTCCCTGGTTCTATCGTCTGAATATGTCCCCAGAAAATTAATCCTCAACTTCATGTTAATGATATTGGAGATGGGGTCTTTACAGTGAAAGGAGGCCTTGAAGGTGGGACCCCGTGATGGCATTAGTGGCTTTAAAGAGGACGGGGAGCCCTGAGCCGGCATGCTTGTTCTGTCTCCGCCGTGTTATGAGGCTGCAAGAAGTCCTCCCCAGGTGCCCACGCCGTGTGTGGTCTTGGACTTCCAGCTCCCAGAAATGTGAAAAATAAATTTCTTTTTCTTATAAACTATCTAGTTTCACGTATTCAGTTAGAGCAGCAGAAAATGGGCTAAGACATCTGGTGGGCTAAGGCACTTACCAACTCTTACCAATGTCCTCCTTTTACTGGAGCAAGTTTCCTAGAGACAGGTCCTGTCACGGCTGCTTGTGACAGCAAGAACTTCTTCCATTATCGTCATCCTCCCTCTTCTCACGCCACGTCTAGCTCTGTCTCCAGGCAGGGAGTGCAGGTCAGAGTTCACCAAACATGCAACACTGGGGACACAAAGGTCTCATGTTTAGCACAACTCAGAGCTTCTGGAATAAGGGACAGCAACAGACCCTGCAAGTGACAGAAACCGTAGCTAGTCCATGGTGGAAAGGAGCAGAGTCTAACTGGGGCTTCTTTCTATGGTCACATACAATGTCTAGAGAGAAAATCACAGTCGATCCAGCAACAGGGCCTGACTAGTGTGGTTCTCCGACTCTGTGGGATCTACAGAGGGATTCCAGGCAGAGGCCACACCCCGCCCACCACCCCTTCTCTGCCCTGCCACTCAGCCCTGTGACTGGCACACAGAAGAGACATTGGGTCTCTGGAAAAACTCTGGATTTGGGTGTTTCCTGCTGGGATCTAGTTACATTATTTCCCTTTCCCCATCTGTATTAGTTCCCTGCAAACTTAGGGGCTCAGAACAAATTTATCTTATACTTGTGGGGGTCACAAGGTCAAAACCATCCCCCAGGCTCTGGCAGAGGTGGCTTCTTCCGGAGGCTGCAGGGGGAATCTTTTCTGCCTTTCCAGCTCCAGAGGCCTCACATTCCCTGGCTCAGGGCCCCTCCTCTCACCAAAGCCGACCAGAGCTCTCCAGGCTCCCTGGTCACACGGCCTCTTCTGACTCAGACCCTCCTGTCTCCCGCCTGTGACTACTCCAGGCCCATCCAGGTACCTCCCCCGTGCCCCCCCACCCCGTGCAGCTCCTCCCCCGTGCCCGGCCCCTGCTCCAAGCCTAGACCCCCCTCCTTCTCACTCACCTCTCCTGCTCCTCATGTGGCGCTCCTGGCCTCCGCCGCCCACGGCCTCTGTGCTCAACTGTTCCCTGACAGCTGGCCCTTCTGGCCTGGGGTAGGGAGAGAGGGGACTCTGTGCACCTGCCTTCCAGCCCCCTTCAGACACTGCAGAGGCCGGTGTCCTGGGCTGGATGGTGCCCGCCTCACCCACCCCAGGTTCATACGTTCAAACCCTACCCCCAGGTTCCTGCAAAGGCAAGTTATTGGGTAGTGGTCATTGCAGGTGTAATTAGTTGAGATGAGGTCATCAGGGTGGCCCTGATCCAACAGGCCTCGCATCCTAACAGAGGGGGGATTGCAGACGCACAACTGTAAGGTGGGGGGAGAAGCCCAGGTGAAGGTAAGGCAGACATCAGGGTGATGTGCCTATCAGCCAGGAACCCCAAGGTGCCAGCGACCCCATGGGAACTGGAGAGAGGCCTGCATAACCCCTCCAGAGCCACGGAAAGACCCAGCCCCGCTGACGCCGGGACCAGGACTCCAGCCTCCAGCGCTGAGACGGTTCATCTCCGCTGTCCAAGGCCCTGTCTGTGGTGCGTGGTCACCACCACCCGGCAAAGGGCATGCTGTGAAGGTGACCGCCATGCTTTCCCGACCGCTGCAGCTGGGACTCAGGGTGAGTGGGTCCCAGGGACTTGGTGCCCTCGCACGAGATGTGGGGGCAGGGCTGACGGTGGGGACAGGCGGCTGTCTAGCTGCAACTCGGGCATCACCACTGGGCTTCCCAGCCTCGGTAGCCCCACTCCCGTAGCAGTGCCCTGGCTGCGCTTTGCTGGTCCCAAGGCAGCTACTGTGGGGGCAGTGAGCGAGCTCAGCTTGTGGGTGTCCAGTGTTCCAGGGGCCGCAGCAGGCCTCTCTGAACCCCATGTCCAGCCTCCAGTGCCTTCCTGGGCAGGCAGCTCCCATGACAGCTGCAGGTCCCCGCTGTCCTGAGCGTGTAGCCGTGGGAGCACGACTCCTGGCAGGCCCTGTGCTGCGGCCCTTTGAAGGATTCTGAAAGCTCCAGATTCCAGGTGTGAAATCCTACTCTGCGCCACCTGCCAGAGGGCTGCATTGGGCCCCTGAGCTGGAACCCAGGCCAGGTGAGACGCAATCCCCTCTCCTCAGACGCCATCCACTCTCCGGCACCCACTGCTGTCTCTGCGGATCCTTGGTTCACCTTTTGTCTGTGCCTCACCTGGACTTGACCTTCACAGAAACATGGATCTTGTCATCGTAGTATCCCGCCCCTCACGTCCTCAGCTGGCATCAGGGCGTGGCCTGCAAGTTTGGGATATTTATGGAAGAAGAAAGGGAGAGAGGGAATTTCTAAGTTTGGTTGCTCTGTTAAGAAGCTCCCAGAAGTGTTCTCAGGACACTTGGAGTACGTGGACGTGAGGTCAACGGAAGTTGCACGTTGGATGAACGCTGCTGCCCCTTGAGTCGCTAGCTTTCCCCTTTGCTTTTAGAAATCATGTTTCACGCTTCAAATGAGAAACCCAGAGCTCCCAGACAGTGAGGTAGTTCACATCTTGGGGTGGGGGGAGGTACTTTCAGAACCCGAGGGGCGAGGTGGGAACCCCACCTCTGTTCCTGAGGCCAGGGGGACACCCACAGGAAGTTTACATGCCCGTCTCCTGGAGCCAGCCCTGTTCACCTGGCAGATTAAAGGGCTTCCTTCAGAATAGCATGTTGGGCTTTCTTGGGGATGCTCCGGCCCACCTGCTTTTGTTAAGGAAGTTTGACTGGAACAGGGTCACGTCCGTCTTTCGACATGTTGTCTCAGCACTCTGCAGAGTTCAGGGCCTGGGACAGGGACTGCACAGCCCATCTGGCCCCTTAAGAAAATATTCGTCAGCTCCTGCTCCAAACCAGCCCCAAACGGCCTCGGCCCGGCCTGTGGTCATGCTCTGGCCTTGGTGTGTGGGGTGGAGGTCAGCTGTTCTCACTGAGCCCTGTCCCCTTCCTTCCTGGGTGTGTGGGGGCCTGTGATTTCCAGCCCCACACAAAAATTCTCCTTCCTTTCTCCCACTCCTATCCCAGGGCACCCAACAAAATTCCAGAGTGTGGAGCAGGGGCACCAAGTGGTGCCAGAGAGCAGAGTCCCAGCCCTGCTGACCTGCAGTGAGATTGTGAGAAGCAAGAAATAAACTTCTGCAGGGTGTTTTGTTACAGCAGCTTAAGTGCAGCCAGTCCTGACTAGTGCTGGGGTCTCTTGCATTTCTCAGAGGTAAAAGGGCCCACTGGCCCCCATCTCAGCTGGGCATTTTCAACCTAACCACAGGGAGAAAAAAAAATCCTCGAGAGAGAAGATCTATATGCCTTTTCTCCTGCAAAGGTGGTGATTCCTTAGTACCTCCAAAGACACTGAAAATGTACCAAGATTCGGGCCCCTGCTGCAGGCCCCAAGCTTGTGAGAGCACATGTATGGAGTACCTATTGCTGCTGGTGACAATGACAAGAACATCCGTGGCAGTGACAGCCCTTCAGTGAGGGTGGCCACCCTGGCAACTGCTCTCTGAGTGTTATTTCATCTGCACGACACCCAGGAGGTAGGGGTTACTCTGATCCCATTTTATGAATGAGGGGTGGGAGGCTGAAGAGGCCGGCCGTAGCTCTCAAGTGACAGGACTTGTGAGGAGGGTGGAGGGAGGTCAGACTCCTCGGGAGTCGGGACTTGATTCCGTGTGAGCTTTCTAAGGAGCCGGGCTGAGACCAAGCCAGACTCTCAGTGGTCCATGGAGGCCGTCTCCTGCTATCCAGGCAGGGGGGCCCGGGCCATGTTTCCCCTGCCCCATTTGCTTCAGCAACCAAAACCCCCTCTTAAAATGATAAAAACTTCATTATAATAATCTAGACTTGATTGTCTCCATGTTATAAAAGTGTGGATAAAAGCATTGCTGCTTTTGTAAATCTGAAAACAGCCTCCAAGTAGGAATTTGTCAATTTGATATGGGAGTTTAATCTCTCTCCTACCAGATGACACCCACAGGTCTCTGCAGAGCCTTCCTCTGAGCCCTTCTGCAGCCCTGCCTAGCTGAGAGCCACCTCACTCAGGGCCCAGGTGGGGCAGGCTGAGGGCGTCTTCCTGGTACCAAGAGGCCCGGCAACTCCCTATTCCTGGGCAGAATAAGCACCTCTCTGACATTTGACTTCATGAGCACATTCCCCACGGCACACCACGGCTTTCCTCATTTCAGGGCTTTGTGTGGGTGGTGGGGACATTTCATGACATCCAATAGTCAGACTGTCCCCTGATCTGATCAGGCCCTCTATGGGAGACACCCTCTGGGGAGAAGAGACACAGGGTCCTAAGACTCCATTCCTGTGAGTCATGACGGCAGCGTCACCCGCCCTGAGAACAGGTGCTGGTCTTTGTCCCATCCCACAGTGTCTCAGCTCCGACACGATCCTGCCGTCCACCCTGTGTGGTTGTCAGAACCCGAGTCCTGGAGAGATGGCGGTGCCCTTGGTTTCCAGGCCCGACGTCATGAAGCACACGCAGGAGTTCCAGGCACACAGCCCGGGATGTCCAGAGGCACCGAGGTGCCCACTGAGACCTGTGGGTCCTCCAAGGGTTGCAGGGCAGCCAGAGGCCCCAGCTCAGCGGTTCTCAGGGGTGATTTGTGTGGCCACACCTGGACCCTAGCCAGGACGAGGAAGAGCGAGGGAGGCACAAGAAAACTGGGCTCCACTCGCAGGGCTGGGAATGCAGGCGCCTCGTTCACAGCCCCGTCCCTGCTCTGGCCAGGACACGTCTCAGCTGTCACAATTGGGGGAAGGAGGAGAGGCTGTTGACCTCCAGATGGGTCCACCAATCATCCCACCCTGCACAGGGCAGCCACAGACAAAGAGCGCCCCGGCACCAAGTGTCCACAGTGCCAAGCCGACAGCCCTGCTCTGGATAAGGTGTCTAGTAAGAGGTGGCGGCACAGTGGATTCTGGGCCCTGACCTCTTTAGAGAACCAACTGCAGTTTCCACCTCTCTAAGTATCCAGCAAAGTGCCCGAGTCTGGTGAAGCTAGCCCTCAGGCTGAGCAGGCAGGAGAGGGTGGGTCGCGGAAGCCAGCTATAGCGAGGACAGCGTGCCAGGCCAGGGAGATGGGCTCAGCCCTAGAGCTGCCCTGTTGGTTTACAGAGAACACGGTTCCCAGGGCCATCACAAGGAGCCCGTCATTCAGGGAGAGAAGTGGAGCTGAGCCAGGCGCAGTGGTGCACGCCTGTAATCCCAGCAGCTCAGGAGGCTGAGGCAGCAGGATCATAAGTTCAAGGCCAGCCTCTGCAACTTAGTGAGGCCCTAGGCAACTCAGCAAGACCCTGTGTCTAAATAAAATATATAAAAGGGCTGGAGATGTGGCTCAGTGGCTAAGCACCCCTGGGTTCAGTTCTCAATGCCAAAAAAAAAAAAAAGAAAGAAAAAGAAATGAGCTGAGCTAGAGATTTCAACACCCCGCTGTCTGCCAGAGTAGCAAGCCATGTATTATTTTATTTCAGTAAACACCCCATGACAGGCTGGGCCACATGACACATGACAGGCCTCCTGGCTGATGGGGTTTAGGAGTCGGTGAGCCATGGGAGGTCACACAGGCACAGTGACAGTCCTGAGCAGCACAGGCCCTTCTTCAGGACCAGGGCCCATCATGGCAGCTTCAAAACTAAGGAAGAACAATGGCACCTGCCTGTCAGCCCTGAACTGTCACCTCTGAGAGACCAGGTGACGCGCTGGTGTGGACTTGCTCTGGGCACCACACAGGGCAGACTGACGGGTCCAGCCTTGACCTTGACTCACACGGAGGGGTCAGCTTGATGAAGCCTCCGCACGACGGCCAGCAGGCAGAAACCGTGCACTCAGGGACGCCCTCCCAGGAGAGCTGTTGGAATGACCGCAGTCCCCGGGGTCAACCCGGCATGATGATCCCAGTGGTAAGGACGCTGGGCGGTTCTGAAGACGGGGGTCTGGGGCAGGCAGGCCTGGTGACCACTCCCACCACAGACTGCACAGAGGCCACCTCAGCTTCACCCAAAATCACTCCTGCAGGGACCCCGCCCAGCGACTGCCCGTCCATCTTGGACCAACACCACCCATGTAACCCGCCGCCGAGGTATTGTTCGCCTTTAGAAACGTCCCTTCTCCTCGGTGCCCTTAAGGCCTGCAGAGGGAACTAGGGCACGTGTGTTCCATTACAGGGCCACCAGGAACGAACTCAGTCTTTTGGGAGAACCTCTCTCGTTCCTTGCCTCGTTGAGGCTGGTTAAGGCCATGGTGGAAGGGGGCACTGAGGAGTCGTTCTCTCTTTTGGTTTTGTTTTTAACTGTGTTTGTTCTTTGGGTTATACACGACAGTAGAGCGTATTTGGCATATTAAACATACATGGAGTACAACCTATTCTGGTTAGGGTCCCGTTCTCGGGGGTGAACATGATGTGGAGTTACACGGGTCCTGTGTTCCTGTGTGAGCACAGGACAGTGATGTCCCATCCATTCTACTGTCCTCCCTGTTCCTGTCTCCCCTCCCTTCCCTTCATTCCCCTTGGTCTAATCCCATAAACGTCTGTTCGTCCCTCCCCCACCGCCACTCCACTTTGTGAGTTAGCATCCACATATCAGAGAGAACATTCAGCCTTTGGTTTTGGGGGGCTGACTTATTTTACTTAACATGATAGACTCCAGATCCATCCATTTATCAGCAAATGCTATAATTTCTTTCTTTCTTTTTAATGGCTGGTTAATATTCCATTGTGTATATGTACCACATTTTCTTTATCCATTCATCTGTTGAAGGGCACTAGATTGGTTCCATACTTTATCTATTGTGCCTTGAGCTGCTATAAACATTGATGACGCTGTGTCACTATAGTACACTGATTTTAAGTCCTTTGGGTATAAACCGAGGAGTGGGACAACCTGGGTCAAATGGTGGTTCCGTTCATGTTTTCTAAGGAGTGAGGAGTTTGTTTTCTTTGAACAAGAGGCATGTTGATTTCAGAACCATTTTTCTCTTAAATCATGCATCAAAATATCCTTCCACGCTCTCCTTTGGATGATCATCCAAATGAGTAATGGGATCGGGGCTTTGATAGCTAGTTTTTTTGTTATTTATTCTCCAAATTTCTAATTCATTCCTCTCAACAGTTTGGCCACAGTCTCTTCCTGAGCCCTGTAAAACAGGGTCTGGATCAGTTCAAACACGTTTTTAAACAGAAACTCAGAAAGAGTGGTAAATCTCAAAGATCTGCCTCCCACAAAGGCAGGCCAGCAGCCTGGGCTGGGTGACCATTGGGGCCATCCTTGTTACCCAAGGGGCTGCTGGGGGGCACCCAGAGAGAAACCAGTGGCTTAGAAGAGCCCAGGCCCGGTCAGACCCAGGCAGTGTGTGTGGACTAAAGGAGGAGAGGTCCAGCTGGCGGCAGCAGGAAGGCGGCCTCCCCAGCAAACTGTGCCAGGAACAGGTGCCCGCACACCCCACCGCCCAGGCCCGGCCTGCACTTCACGGCCTAAACTGCCACCTATTCTGTCTCCAGAACCTGGCTCAAGCTCTTTCCTCTAATGAAGCTCTACCTGACGCCCAGCTGGAATTCCTGAGGCCCCTGTTCCATCTCTCTGTTGGACGATGCATCACATTCCAGTCCATAGCCTCGTCCACTGAAGAGTCTCTCATGAGACCTAACATGTTGGGTGACAGGGCAGGGGACTGGTCATCTTTCCATCCTTAAAAATATACGCTTAACAAACGTCGATATCTGTGACTTTGGATTCCCATCATGCACCCAGTCTATGTTACATGAGTTTCCAAAATGGATTATCTGACACTACTAGAAAATCTCTTAGGGAAGTGACCGATTCTGTTTAGCAAAATGTCTTGATGTGGCTGCTTCCGGAGGAAATTAAGATCCTGAGAACAGGAATCGGAGTAAGAGAAGTAATTAAGTGATGGCTCTGAGAGTTGTCTCAGAATCTGGGAAGGGGGAAGACGAGGGTGGCCAGGAAGGCCCAGGAGAGAAGAACTGGAACCCATGGAAAGGGCCTGGAGGCTGGGCAGAGCAAAAGCCACGGAGTCTCCCTTAGGCCCCCAAAGAGCTCTTCCTAAAGCACTGAGCGTAGTGCCTCGCTGCCCAGGCCGTTGGCCACATCTACACACAGACACCGTCCTTTGTGTGAGTGGATTCGTGGCAGAAGGTCTGGAACCCCATTCTTGTTAGACCCAGGGACAGAGACCACACAGGCCGGTGACCAGGTGGCACCAACCCAGCCAAAGCAGGAATTCAGAGGAGTGGACTCCCCTGACCTCCAGGATGGCTTGGATGCCTCTGCTGACCTTCACAGCACAGAGACTGACACAGGAACAAACCAAGGGACCGAGACGTCCTGCAGACCCGCGGTTCTAGGAGAACCCCGTGGTGTGGGCCCGTCTGCAGCACTGAAGTCCAGACCAGCCGCAGGACATGGCGTTGAAGAAATGCCAGCGGGGGCAAAGCCACCCAGGGGAAGTGTTCGTTTATTGTGACTCATAGTCACAGTGACTACACCTGCCCCCGTGTCCCCGTGGGGAGAACGAGGAGGGATTGGCAGCTACCACCTGACGACCAAGAGCTAGGGAGTCATGCAGACAGGGGACAGAGATACTCACAAATGGGCTGCCCGCCAGCCTCCTGGTACAGTTCTGGTCAAAAACCCAAGGTGACCTGTCCTCTCTGAGGGCAGAGCCTGGGCTCAGCACTAACCCAGGAGTGGAACTAACCAGCCTGGTCATCACCTGAGTGCCAGCTCGGCCTGGCCCTGCTCTCCAAGGTTGAATGACCTGGTAACTAACAAAGTCCCCCTCCACCACCCACCACCACCCTCTTTTCCTTGTTTCTGTCCTGGATCTAAGACTCTGGAAAGTCTGCACCTTCTTCTTCTCTGTAAATCTTTGAGCCCAAGCCCCTCCGTCAATCCTATGACCCAGTGTGGACGAGAAACCCAAGGTGGCCCCAGACACATAATACGCAATTAATGTCATTGCCCAGAGACATCCCCAGAGATGGCAGGGAACACTGCAGGAGCAAAGCAAATCCAAACAAAAAAGGCTTCTGCAAAAGGCCGAGGAGCTGAAGTAAGTCATAATGAACCAATAATTTTGTTTGGGAAAACAAAGAGTCATGTAACGCCTGGCTTTTAAAAGAAAGTCATTGAATACTTTCAGGCAGCTTGAACAAAAGTGCGTGGTGGATTAAAAGCCGTGACCGCAGCTGCAGGTGGATCTGGAGTTCAGACATCTGATTCTGGTTACCAGCCCTGGCCGGGCCAGCAGGCCCAATATCAGACGTAACCGTTCTTGCTTAATGCTTTTTTCCAAAGCTCGTTTAATTCATTGCTGGGGTTGTGTTTCACGTTTAGTTTGTCTGGGTTTCTTTGTTCTTAAGAAAACAACCACCCAATACTAGCAGGCCAAGCATTCTTAAGAGACATGAAATCATAGATTGTGAACTCAGGGAGGTGGCTGGGAAATCCAGATCTCAGTCCCTCTGCTTTTCAGAAAAAAGCAGCCATGTCCCAGAGATGGAGGCAAATAGTCCCTTGGGTCACAGAGAGGACTCCAAAAGAAGGAGGGGGGAGCCCTGGTGAAGAACCCATTACAGGGTTCACTAAAAAATGCCTCCTGATTCTCTACCCGCTGAATTTAGCAACAATGGCACCCACTATTCGGGGTCTGTTTCTTCTATTTGTAAAGCTCTGTGAGTTGGAGTCTCCTTTACCTTCACAATCTGCCTCCTCTGTGTCAGGTCCACATTTGAGAGCAAGAAACCAAGACTTAGGAACAGTCCTAAGACAGGCCCAAGGTCCCACAGCTCAGGGCTTCCGGGCAGGTTAACTGAATCATTTTCAGTTTTGAGAGCAGAGTGGTCCCTGCTGTGAATCACAACTGTCCCAGTCCAACCAGGGGACTGGTCACCTCACCTTCGAACTCGAGCCCATGCTAGGCCCATCTGGCCACAAGCTCCCAGGCCCACCTTCAAGTACATTTGGCTTATACACTTCAGGGAACGTTCGTGGTTCTCTGTGCCAAGGGAACCCTGAGTCGGACGGGGTGGGCGTGAGTGTCCAGAATCAGCTGGAGGGGGCATTTAAACTGAGGACCTGGGCCTGAGTGCACAGGCAGGACTCCTGGGTCTTGCTGCTGACCCAGGGTTCCTCACCCTGTTCTGGAAGACTCCCACGTGCTTTCCCCACCCCACACCCCAGAGGAGGAGACAATAAACATGGTTTTGTAGACTGGTGACATTGGGGAAAGAAAAATCATGGGGCCAATCAGGCCCCCAGGCAAATTCCAGCAGGTGGTGTCAGGTGAGTTCTGGGACAGCAGGGCCACCGGCTGACACTTGGGGAAAATGGGAAGAGCCTAAGGCCTCTGTCTGTCCAAAGAACACGTGGTCTTTGTCCCACAAGAGGAAGGAAGCCCAGCCTGTCTTCAAGGGCTGACTGGGTGAGATCACAGCTTGCAGGGTCCCGCTCACTGAGTGGCAGATTTTAGAAATATCACTTTGCTACACACACACCCCCTCCTTGGTCATGTGGGCGATTTGCACATGAAGTGTGCCTGCAGTTTTGTTCTTCTCTTCTTTTTTGTGAATCTGTGAATCACCAAATCAGATTAGCCCAGTTTGAGCTGCCCAGTCCAGCAGATTTTGCCTACCTTTTGCACCCTAAGAGGGCATCTTGCTAGCCTGGACCTCAGGTGACGGCAAGGGCACAAGTGAGCCCTATGCTGAGCGTTTCCCAGCTTGGGGTCGGACTCGCATGCTGGGGCAGAGACAGAGGCCCCTCCCCTCCCAGGAGTACAGTGGGCAGATCACCATGGCAACCCCACCTGAACCCAAGGCAGACACACTGATGGCACAGTGGGAGTTAAATGTGGTCAGAAACGCTGGAGAGGGGGTGCATCTCAGCTAGACTTGAGCGCACATAGAGGGGTGGGCTCCCTGTACGGGAAAGCCCGGCGAAGAGCTCGGTGGTCCTCCATCCTGCAGGTGGGAGGGTCCACAGTCTGGTTGGCAGTGCACACACTCGCAGGGTTGGGAGGGCTCGTCCACCCTCCCCCCCCCCACACACACACACACTGCAGATGGGGCTTCCAGGGAGCTGGGCGGGTCCCTTCTGAATCTCTGAGGGAGTCCCGTTCCCCAGGAGGGAGCTGAGTCTTCGGTACACCACAGTCCCAGCTTAGCCTAAACCATTCAGAGACCATGCACAGTCCAAGTTAGACGGGAGTCTGGCGCTAGACGGTGCCAAGGAGGATCTGGACAAGGAGCAGCAGCCACAGTGTGAAGGCAGCATCTTAGCCGGCCCTCCCCGGGGTTGCCCTCGGGTTGGCCGGGGGAGCTGGTGTGAGGGTCACAATGGAGAGACCTCATAGCTTCATTCAAGGTCCATTCCGTTTGATTTAGGACATGCAGCTCCTAAGAACCAGCTGCTTTGATTCGGGACTGGACGCTGGGCTTAGGGTAGGGTCCATCTGCAACAACGCATACCAAAACCTTGAACTTGAAGAGTCCAGTTACACGCCCAGCGTCCCTTTCTCTGCAGGACAATGAATGCCTGGGTCAGAGAGAGAGGCAAGGGGGGCAGAAAAGACAGCAAAGCAGTCAGGTTTTAAGACCTAATCCCTTCCCAGGAAGGCAGGCGAGGGTCCGGACGTGTTCGCCACAGCTGGCGCTGGGAAGTGCTAAAGGGAACACCTGTAAGTTACAAGCGACAGGTTAAAGAGCACCTGAGGACTCTGTGGGCTAATGAAGGGAAATACCTGCGTGGAGCTTGCAGTGATTATTAGTAGCTGCACATTTGCTCTGAATTCAGGGCTTTGCATTTCTTTTAGCCCTAAATCTACCTCCAGGAAAAACATTTATCAGGATGGATGCCATTTTCATGTCCTCTCTGGGATACTTTTTGCCTGGAGCAGGGGTGCCTTCTGGACACAGCCAGGTCCCTCTGTCTGGAGTTCCCCTGAGGCGCTCATTAGAACACAGGATCCTGAGTTTGCCAAGCCAGCCCTGGATGAATCTACTGGACATTCACATTGGAAAATGGGGCTGATTCCATCACGGTGATGAAATCAGATTTCATCATCCAGGAGCTTGCAGCCCCTGGAAGAGCATCCTATTGGAAACGCTGATTGCTTTGCTGTTTTTCTGCCCCTGATGCCTCTCTCTCTAACCCAGGCATTCATTGTCTTGCAAAGAAAGGAACACGGGGTTCCTGCTGGGGACCCAGCAATTCAAGGGACACCACCTCTCCCAGGGTCACCTAGGCATCGCTTTGGCCTCTTTAAGTGACAGAAACATCCCAGTTACCAACAGATGGTTTGGCACCAAAACCAAAGTAAACCCACAGCCACAGTGACCCCAATGTCACAGTGAGCATAGCCGACTCCACGGCCTCCGTGCTAGGGAATAAGCAAGTTTACAAGCTCTTGAAATGAAATTAAGCAGCATTATAACACAGTTATATTCTCAAAACTTTATTTCATAAATGGGAATTTGGCCTCCACCAGTGATACTCCCCCAGCCATCCCATCTGTCTACCTTGGAGCAGCCACCTCAGATAGTCCTGCGGCCAACTTTTTGAGCAGTCAGCTCCTTGATCTTTCCTCCTGCTCCTGCACGCCCATGCCTCAGGCTGTTGTGGGCTACGTGTCCACAGCCTTGGCCTTGAGCCAGCCATGGTAAAGACACTTTCAGAGACTTCAAGACATCCAGGTCCTCCACCACCCAACCCAGCAAACCCAGGGAGCTTTCACAGATCCACATTTGCAGATCCCATGCAGGAAGATCAGAAAGGCAAAAAATTAAAGAAACTTCTTGGTAATGTTTCCACCTTTTGCAGAACTTCTCTGCCAATGCATGGTCAAGGTGACCTGTCAAGGGACTATACAGCTTGGCCAGGTCCAGTCCAGGGAACATGGGCACACCTTGGTGCAGGAAGCCATGCTGAGTGAGGAACATGGATAAGAAGAGACTCTTGGGCCTTCTAAGAGCATGGAGGGGTACCTCACCTGCTGCCTATTCATCTTGGTACCTTGGTGATGGAAGGTGCCCCGTGGCAGGAGGGTTACAGGGCGGCTGCATGCACTATAGGTCCCCAGGAGGCTACAGAAGGGGTCCCACCCTCTGCCTGATCCCAGGCTCTGGGTGCAGATTTGGCCAGGTGACAGCCGGGGCCAGCGGACGAGAAGAGGCTTGCATAGGTCCAGGTTTCAGGCTCCACCCCACAGGGAATTGCTGGCATTTTGACAAATCTCACTTGGAGTGTTACTGCAACCCCTCCCCAGAGCCTTTCCTAGGCCACTTAAGGGGGATGTTTTCAGGAAGATTGGAGAGCACCCAGCGGTCTCAGCCAAACTGCCTTACAGGAACCAGGGGTGTGCTTAGTGGCCCGAGTACGTCCCAGGCTTTCGGGAAAATGAAGCAACTCAACTGAGAGACTTTGGAGGCACCTTCTTACAAATAAATTAGGATGACAGGTGCAGAAGGACGCCCCCAGGCTCTGAAGTCTCCAGCCCCTCTATAGTGGTGTGGGCGTGGATGAGCCCCTCTGAGACTCAAGCGGGACTATGACTGCAAACGCAATGGCACCAGGAGGCGGGTCCTGGATGATCAGGGCCTTTGGAGGGAGGAGTTGGTTGTCATAAAGCAAGACCCCTGCGTGATCCCTGCTGGGCTTCACTCTGAGGCCGTGTTACGGCGCAGCACAGGGCCCTTCCCAGCTGTGGCCGCCATCTTGGATTTCCAGTCTCCAGAATCATGAGCCCAAATGAGCCTCTCTTCTTCATACATCACCCAGTCGCTGGGTGTTCTGTTAAAGCAACAGGAAGCAGACTAGGACACCATCTCAGTTCAGACCGGCCCCTCTGAGAGAGGACCTCCTGCCATTACAGTTTGGCTTATCCCCACAGAAGAAATTCAGACACCAACCAAGGCACAGAGAGCAGCGGGGAAACACCCACTGCTGCCTCGTGACTCTGTGACCTTGAGGTCAGCACAGCCTTTCATCCTATGACCCCTGTACCCACCTGGGGCCCGGGGAGTCTGGGCCTTGGCCACCCACTTCCTCAGCCTCCCCCCCCCCACCCCCGGCCGTCAGCAGGGACACAGAGTGTCTGCTATTCTTGTCTGGATCAAGGTGTGCATGAAGGTGGTGATCAGGGCTCCCAGGACCCGCCTACAGCTTGACCCTGCCCCGCCCACAAAGGGCAGAGGTCAGGAGGGCAACCTGTGCACCTGCCGGCTCCACTCCCAAGTAGCGAGTGCTCGGCAGCCCTGTAGCAGGGCCAGCTGCAGTGTCCTGTCTGAGAGGGACCCACTGTCCTGGGCTCACTGCAGCCCCTCCGGCTCCCACCTCTTCCAGCAGGGCCCTGTTAGGAGCCAGGCACGCCCCCAGGGCCGCTGCACTGCCACGGGTCTCACCAGCCCCACCCGGGCCTTCCCCGTGAGGCCTGAACTCTCAGCCTGCCTCCGGAGCTCCTTTCCACAAATTCCATTACCGGAAACTGACCAATAGTAACTTCAAGAAAACGGCAGAATTAAAGTGGTCGAATGACCAGCAGGTTCCTTTTTTCCCATCTGGGAGCTCAGGGGAAGCTCCATCCGGCAGCGGGCTCTGGAGGTGAGGAGGCCCGTTCCTCTCACCCTGGGCCTCCGGGAGGAGACCCCGTCTACCTTCTGTCCTGAGTAATCAGGGGGGACTGAAAATACCTCGATCTTGTGCTTTGAGCAGGGAGGTCCATGCCTGGAGACCCGTTTCCAGGATGCTCTCATGAGACCCAGAGATGGAGCTGCCCTTGGCCGCCCTCTGCCCTTACTTGGAATGCGGTTGCATTTTCTGAATCTCTCTGTCCCTTGGTCCGCCCCTCATTTATTCCTTTCTCCACAAAAGGATTTGTCAAAACAAGTGCCCCGCCAACTGGGGATTCTGGTTAGCTGCTACACAAGAGAAGCCAGCGGTCACCGAGGTTGCCTGGCGCTCCAGAGCTGGGCCCCCCGGGTGCTTTGGAGGGACCTGGCCCTGCCAACTTCATGACCTCTGAATGGCGCCCCCACAGCTGTGAAAGAATAACTTCCTTTTGTGTTAAGCCCCCCACCTGGAGGTCATTTTTCATGGCAGCCCCAGGAAGTGAAGAGAGGGGCCATCAACTCGATGGCCAGCCGTCTTGCTTGGTGCCTTTCTTCTTTGGGGAGTCGTTGGGAATGGAGTGGGCCCACCACAAGGACAGAGCCCCGTGTGAAATGGCCTGAAGCCCTCCATTTGGCCGGACTCCTGCAGAGAGGTGAGGCTTCTGAGCCAGGAGATCTGAGGGAAGGGAAGACGGCTCGAGAGCCACGGCAGCCCAGGGGTCACCAGAGCTCCATTGACCAAGCAGAGTCCACACCCAAGGATGGCGGAGCTGGAGCGGTGTCAACCCCGCTTGAAGCCACCACTTCTGGGGCACAGTGGGAGCTCTTCATTCGGCTTCGAGTTGAGGAAGGAGGTCAGCGAAAAGGGATGGGAAATATTCTGTTTTCACTGACCTCTGGCTGCACGTTACCGTTTTTCCCACTGGGAACCCGGGCAGCAAGAACAGGGTCAGCCGCACCAACCATGGCCAAGAATACAGCAGCACAGTGTCGTAGGTGTCCTGATTGACCTCCTGCCGAGCTCTACCTGCAGTCAGGGTGGTCATGAGACATCAGTCTTGTTTTCAGTGTGTTAATAGAGAAGCACCCGGGTTAGTGAGCCACAGCCCCGGGTGGTTACCTTTGTTCACTGTATTTCAATACAGTGGTTTCCCTGGAGATCCTGGGTACTCTATTGTTCTGAGGGGGCTTCCTTAGGCTTCACCAAGCAGCCCAAGGGGTCTGTGGCACAAAGCAGGTTAGGAGCTCCTGACTTAAACATCAGCACCTACACAGAGGCTGTGTGTCTCTCAAGATGTGCTCTGCGCAGCCGGAATTTTTAAAAGCTGTCACATGAACAAGACAGATGATCTTCTTGGGGCACTAATAGGAGTGTGCAGAACCCTCTCCACCCTCCTAGAGCAACACGATTGACAAACAGTCCATCATCTCCACTAACTGGGCACCCGTAAGCTGCCTGCAGAGGACAGCATATTTGTCTCTGAATGTTTTACTCGGATCCTATTTCATTTCCAGGAATCAGAGAGTAACAATGATAGATTTTTGTGGTTTGGCACTTGGAGCTCTGCTCTGGCTTCACTGGCAACTGCCAACATCTGCAAATTATTATGTGCTTAAAAAAAAAAAGGAACTACCACCATGGGCTGCACCCATCAGCCCTGGCAGAGCCAGGCCTCCCCCACCAGGCCACAGGACAGAGTTCTCAGACCAGGAGGTACTGGTCAAACCCAGGTTTTGAGCAAAGTGCTCAGTGTGCTGGCTCTGACATCATCTGCTCATCTCTCTGAGCCACGAGAAAGCAGTGTCTGCCGAAGTAGAACTCCATCCACGCCAGTCTCAAGAGACGGTTGGTTCTGAGGCTCCTTTTGGCCCAAGGCCACCAAAAGCAAACTCTGAATTTGGGTGTCTGTCCCTAAATGCAGGAGCAGAGGCTCTGGCCAGGGATGGAAGGCAGGTCAAACAGTCTGCAAGGGCCAAGCCTGGTCTGAGAAACTTGGCAGGACCAAGTGCTGCGCCCAGGAATTCATCAACGCCCATCTAAGCACCCATCGAAGCCAGCTGGCTCTCGTGACCACCTGGGAACAGCAGAGCAGATGTTCGAGTGGGAAGGAGCCTCGCCCAGCATCTGCCCTGCGGCAGGAGGGCCTGGTATTCACAGACAGCACCGGAGTTCCCTGGTGGGCGGTGCAGGCAGCGAGCTGGCCGAGCTGGCCAGCATCACGTGGAGCCTAATTACAGGGAAATGGAGCAAAACCCAGGCCCATAGCAGTGCGACCGCTTCGGGGGCCTCTGCCACTTTTCCTCTGCTCATTTCCTCCCCAGTGCATGTGGATGTCAGAAAGGTTAATTAAATAGGGCATGAGTGGAGCTGTGTCCTGGTGAGTGGATGTGTGTCCTACTAAGTGGACCAAGAAGTGTTGAGCGGTGCGCACGTCCAAGAGTGGAGTCCACCCTCGGAGGCTGGGAAAATAGGACTGGTGAAATCGGACGCACATGGCAAAGCAGTGTCACTAGGATCCAGTTGCACTAGACCCAGATGGACCATTGGAATGACGAGGATGGAAGGCCAAGGAAAGGCTCCAGGGTCTTCCTGGAGGAGGTGGGCTCTGAAAGAGGCAGGGGGAGGGGGGTCTAGGAAAGAGAAAAGACCACATGAAAGTAGAGGGAGGCCAGCAGAGAGGGAGGAGGGGATGGAGAGAGGGGAGGGGAGGGGTGGAGTGGAGGGGAGGGGATGGAGATGGAAAGAGGGGAGGGGAGGGATGGAGAGGGGGAGGGGATGGAGGAGAGGAGGGGATGGAGAGGAGAGGGGAGGGATGGAGAGGGGGGAGGGATGGAGAGGGGGGAGGGGAGGGATGGAGAGGGGGAAGGGATGGAGAGGGGGAGGGGAGGGATGGAGGGGGGAGGGGAGGGGATGAAGATGGAAAGAGGGGAGGGGAGGGATGGAGAGGGGAAGGGGATGGAGGGGGGAGGGAATGGAGAGAGGGGAGGGGAGGGATGGAGAGGGGGGAGGGGAGGGATGGAGAGGGGGAAGGGATGGAGAGGGGGGAGGGGAGGGATGGAGGGGGGAGGGGAGGGGATGAAGATGGAAAGAGGGGAGGGGAGGGATGGAGAGGGGAAGGGGATGGAGGGGGGAGGGAATGGAGAGAGGGGAGGGGAGGGATGGAGAGGGGGGAGGGGAGGGATGGAGAGGGGGAAGGGATGGAGAGGGGGAGGGGAGGGATGGAGAGGGGAGAGGGGAGGGATGGAGGGGGGAAGGGATGGAAAGAGGGGAGGGGAGGGATGGAGAGGGGAAGGGGATGGAGGGGGGAGGGGATGGAGAGAGGGGAGGGGAGGGATGGAGAGGGGGAAGGGGAGGGATGGAGAGGGGGAAGGGATGGAGAGGGGGGAGGGGAGGGATGGAGAGGGGGAGGGGATGGAGGGGGGAGGTGAGGGATGGAGAGGGGGAAGGGGAGGGATGGAGAGGGGGAAGGGATGGAGAGGGGGGAGGGGAGGGATGGAGAGGGGGAGGGGATGGAGGGGGGAGGGGATGGAGGGGAGGAGGGGATGGAGAGGAGAGGGGAGGGATGGAGGGGGGAGGGGATGGAGAGGGGGGAGGGGTGGAGAAGGGGGAGGGGAGGGATGGAGGGGGGGAGGGGAGGGTAAGGAGGACATTAGGGGAAAAGAAAAGGAAAAAGGGAGAATGTGGGAAGATGAGGGTAGAAAACAACCAGGAAAGCTCAGGGCAGAACCAAGGGAGGAGAATCCCAACTGTGGCTGGAACCCCCAGAGGTCTCTCCTCCAGAGGCAAGGCCAGGTTGGGGAGAGAGGCATGGAGGGTCGAAGATGTCCAGCCCCAGCCAGCAGCAGACGCCACATCCAAGCAGCCAAGCCTTCCACAGACGTCACCAGAGTGACCAAGACACCAAATCAACAGCCTCAGGATGTCAGAGACGTGCACACTGTGACTCACAAATAAACACCTGTATCTGCCTCCAGCACTGTGACCTCCATCTGTCACCTCTGTCATGTGTGGAGGAGCCCCTTGGTTCAGAGACGGTACGTTCTCCTAACAATGGATATCATACCCGTTGTTGTTGTTGTTGTTTAAGTCTGTGCGTGTACAGATCACATTAAAGTGCCTTCACATCTCTGGGCCACCCCAGTGACTGCATTGCAGGGTGGCACATGCACTTTCCAAGCAGGCAGAAGGTATGTCACCTCCACGGCTCCTGGCAAGGTGGAGGCCTCCTGTCACCCAGGTATTAGACTGGAATGCCCTGACCCAGTGACCTTGCTGACAGAATCTCAAGCAATTACTTTAATTTAAGACTTTATAATGACAATCAGAAGATCACTTAGTGTGACCCACAGGAAGGCAGCATACCAAGCCATCAATATATAGGGTGACACTCTCACAGAGCCAGTTAGGACAGTGACGTGCAGTCCTGCTGTCCCCAGCCTGGTGGGCATGGGCACGGGCGCCCTCCTGGGTTCAGGCAGGCTCTCCTTGTCTTCCTGTCGCGTGTCTGCTGATCCCGGTGGACTCTCTCCAGCACCCTGCTCCAGAGGACCTTTAAACACCTGTGCCTCCACCGCGGACCTTGAAATCACTGGCGGAAAACTCTCCTTTCCTCTTCAATCAAGTGAAGGTGACTGCACTGGTTCCCTGCGGCCACCAAAACTCAGTGCCACCAACCAGGTGGCTTAAAACAGCAGAAATTCATCCTCTGTCAGTTCTGGAGACCAGAAGCTCAAAGTCAGAGTGCCAGCAGGGTTGACCCTTCCTGAGGACGGTCAGGGGATGCGTCGGCTGCATACCTACAGGCGCATCTGTGTCTCTTCATCTGTCCTCACGTGGCCCTGTCCCCTCCATGTGTCCCTGCGTCTTTCTCTTTTCACAAAGAACGAGCTCTATTGGATTCAGGGCCCACTGCTCCAGCATGGCCTCAGCTTTACCGATCACATCCATAACAACCCAATTTCCAGTAAGGTCGCGTTGTGAGGTCCTGGGGTGAGGACTTCTGCAAATAGCTTTGAGGGACACAATGGGACCTGGAGCAGGGACCCGAGGCAGGGACAAGAGGCAGGGCCCTCGACGCCTCTGCACACATGCAGACTTTCCTCTTGGTGGCCCAGAGATGCTCCTTTCCATCTGAGGTTGAAACTCAGGTGGTCCCTCCCTCCTGCCCAAGCCCCTGCCCAAGCCCCTCCCAATCCCCTGCACACAGCCTCTGCCAAGCTGGTCGCTGGAAGTCTCTGTGCCCTTCAGCCCTGAGACCGAGGCTGCATTTCATGTTTCCACACACACCCATGTGTAGACTCGGGGCTCCCAGCAGGAAGAGAGGATTCTAATGATTCTAAATCCACTTGAAAGCATCCGTCCCCAGCAGGGTCACCAGACTTTGCAAATGAAAATACATTTAAACTTGAATTTCAGCTTTTTCATATACTTAAGTCCCATGCAATATTTAGAATCCATATATCTCATAGAATTATGAAATTAAAATGTAAAGGGGTGTCCTGTATTTTATCCAGTAAGCCATCACCCCCTTGTACAAGAAAATCCTTCAGGTGTATCGAGGGTCACTCCATCTGCCCGGCAGGCTGCAGGCTCTTTGTGTAACGGCTATTAAAAGAAAAACCTTAAGCAAGTCAAATTTAACAGAGTTTAATTGAGCAAAGAACGATCATGAATTGGGCAGCTCTCGGCTTGAATCAGAACAGATTCTAAGAACTCCGGGGTCAGGCAGCTTTTATGGACAGAAAGCGGAAATGAGGTCCAGAGACACCTTGATTAGTGACAGCTTGGAGCTTGGCTTATGTGACTCCTTTGGTGCCTGTGACTGACTAGAGCTGCAATTGACTGGGTCTGGGCTATTAATTACAAGATTAATACAGTCCTCTGTGGGGGATGGGCTCCAGGGCCCTGTGGCATACCAAGATCCAAGGCCCTCAAGCCCCTGGTACAACATGGTGCAGTGCTGGCTTATAATAGGGTTTAAATCACCTCTGGGTCACTTACGATTCCCGATACAATGAAAATGCTACATAAGTGGTTGCTACACTGCGCTGTTTAGGGAATAATGATAAGAAATCTGACGGGCTCAGGTCAGCCACAGGTTTAGGTGATTTCTGTCTGTAGCGAGGTGACTCTTTGGATGCAGAACCTGCAGACACAGAGGAAGGACACTGCTCCTCAGCTGGGCTTGCGCTGAGCTTGCGTGCTAAGGAAGGTCATCAGATAAGGACTGGAGCGTCCTCAGGCCAACACCCACGGAGGCAGAGGCTCTATAAGATGTGACAAGGAACCCCTTCAGGGACTTTAAAACCGTATCCAACAATTCCCAACAGGTAGCTCCAGGGAGGGTCGGGCTTGGCCCACGTGAGATCCGTGTCCGCTGTCCTCATTGTTCCTCTCGTGCGTGATGACGTTCCTGGGGTGACCTAAATCGTCTGTGTGCCATGACTTTCAAAGTTTTCCAAAATGCTGCCACGGCTCTCCCCAGGGACTCCCCACGACGGACCTCTCCTCAGACCGGCTCTTCTTACCCAGTCCTACTGGGAGCCCCTGCTGGTCTGGGAGCCCTTTCTGCTCTCCTGGCCTGTCCTGGTCATGGCACTGGACAGGGCTCCTTGGCAGCCCCGTGACCCCCACGGTGGCCTCCTGCTGACAGCTGGCAGAGGCGAGCCTCTCACCTGGCTGTGGAAAGTGGCTGTAGAGGTCCCAGAACTCACCGCCTTCCACCCTGCACCAGGATCCCGACCAGCCCAGCTGGGCGGCCATGCCCAGCGTGAGACCAGCCTGACCACAGCTCTACTCTGGGAGTGGTCTTGCCCTCACTCTTTGTAGGTGAGAATAGAAATGTCCCTCTAAGAGCGAGGCCTGTTGCTAGCAAGAAGCCTCTTTTTTCCTGAGATTGGATTTCTAATTTTTCAGGCCTGACCCTCCACCTGCCTGTCCCTCCTTTAGGCCATGTCCCTGTACCCTGTCATGTGAAAATCTAATTCTGCACTATGCCAAGAAGGCCCCACACGCCCTGCAGGGCCCCACCAGCTGCTCTGTCTACACCCACATGGTGCCAGGTGGTTGGAATTCACTTTTTTTTTTCATTTTCCAACTTTATTCCACATCTTTTTCTGGTGCCTTATAGATGGGATTGGTGGTTACATATTGGTACTGCCCACAATAGGACAATATGATTGGCCACTCTCACTCCCCAGCACTTCCCCTCCCTCCCCTGTCCCACCCCTTGGTCCCTGTTCTCTACTCATCTCTCTTTGGTTTTCATGAGACCCACCCCACCCCTCTTTTCCTTTCTCCTCTCTGGTTTCTGCCTCTGAAAGAAAATGTACAACTCTTGACCTTCTGAGTTTGGCTTATCTTGGTGGATGGACCCTCGTTCCATACACTTTCCTGGAAATGACATGATTTTGTTCTCCTTTATGGCTGAATAATACTCCTTTGGGGATGTGCACCCCGTTTTCTTTGTCTACTCATCCGTTGATGGACACTAGGCTGGTTCCATAGTTGGGCTGCTGTGAATCGTGCTGCTATAAACATGGGTGTGCCGTGCCACAGTAATAGGGTTCTTCAGGATAAATACCGAGGAGTGGCATGGTCGGGTCGTATGGTGGTTCCATGCCTAGTTTTATGAGGAACCTTCATAATGATTTCCATAGTGGTCGTACTAATTGACAATCCACCAAAAATCTTCCTTTTCTCCACATCCTCACCAGCATTTATTAGCAGTTGTGTTCTTGATGGCTGCCATTTTTACTGGTCTGAGATAAAATCTCAGTGTGGTTTTGATTTGCATTTCCCTAATTGCTAAGGATGGTGAAGACTTTCATGTGTTTGTTGGCCATTTGTATTTCTTCTTTTGAGAAATGTCTGTTTAATTCATTTGCCCATTTATTAATGGGGTTATTTGATTTGGGGGGTAAAGTTTTTTGAGTTCCTTATATATTCTAGATATTAATCCTCTGTCAGAAGAGTAGCTAGAAAAAATTCCCTCCCATTCTGTGGGTTCTCTCTTTTATTCCTAACTGATTCCTTTGCCGTGCAGAAACTTTTAAATTTGATGCTGTCTCGTTTATTAACTCTTGGCATTATTTCCTGAGCTTTAGGGTCCTATTGAGAGAGTCATTGCCTGTCCTTATATTCTGGAGCGTCGACCCTAGGACTTGCATAGTTTCTGGTCTAATTCTGAGGTCTTTGGTCCACTTTGAGTTGATTTTTGTGCAGGGAGAGAGATAAGGGTCCAGTTTCATTCACTACATAAGGATAACCAGGGTCCCAGCTGTCTTTTCTCCAATGTGTATTTTGGGCATCTCTGTCGAGGATAATGGCTGTAGATGTGGGTTTATCTCTGATTCCCCTATTCTGCACCATTGGCCTGTGTCTTTTTATGCCGGTACCATGCAGTTTTTGTTCCTATAGGTCTGTAGTAAAATTTGAAGTCAGGTATTGGGATACCTCTAGCTTTGCTTTTTTGGGGTAAAATTGACTTGACTATTCTGGATCTCTTATTGTTCCAAATGAATTTTAGGACTATTTTTTGGCTAGTTCTGTAAAGGATGTCATCGGCATTTTGAAGGAGGTTGAATCGAATCTTTTTGGATTGCGTTTGGTAGGATGGCCATTTTAGCAATGTTAATTCTGCCTCTCCATGAACATGGATGGTCTTCTGTCTTCTGGGGTCTCCTTCAATCTCTTTTCTCAACAATCGTAGTTTTCATTGTAGAGCTCTTTCACCTTTTTGGTTAGATTTACTCCTAGGTGTTTTTTGTTTTGTTTTGTTTTGGTTTTGTTTTTTTCTTTTGCAGCTATTGTAAATAGGATTGTTTTGTGATTTCTTTCTCAGCAGATTCATCGTTGGTCTATAGGAAAGCTATGGATTTGTATGTTGATTTTGTGACCTGCTACTTTGTCAGATTGGTCCATCAGTTCTAGCAGTTCTTAGTGGAGTGTTCTGGGTCCTCTAAGTGTAGGATCATGTCATCTGCAAACAGTAATGACTTGACATCTTCCTTTTCTATTTTTATCTCTTTTATTTCCTTCTCTTGCCTGATTGCTCTGGCTAGAGGTTCTAGCACTATACTAAACAGGAGTAATTAGAGTGGACAACCTAGTCTTGTCCCAGGTTTTAAAGGGAATACTTCCAGTTTTGCCCCATTTACTATGAGGTTGGCCTTGGGTTTCCCTATATAGTCTTTATAATGTTGAGGCAGGCTCCTTCTATTCCTAGTTTCTTTGGTGTTTTTATCATGAATGAGTGCTGTATTATGTCAAAGGCCTTCTCTGCATCTATTGAGATGACTAAGTGATTTTTGTCCTTAATTCTGTTTATGTGATGAATTACATTTATTGATTTGTGTATATTAAACCAATCTTGCATCCCTGGAAAGAAAACACAATGTGGTCATGGTACAATCTTCTTATTATGCTGTTGAATGTGATTTGCTGACATTTTATTAAGGATTGTGGCATCTAAGTTCATCAGGGATGTGGGTCTGTAGTTCTCTTTCCTTGATGTGCCCTTATCTGGCTTATACTGGCCTCCTGTAATGAATTGGGAGTGCTCCGTCCCTTTCTATTTCACGGAATAACTTGAGGAGCATCAGTATTAGTTCTTCTTTAAAGGTTTGGAAGAACTCTGCTGAGAATCTACCTGGTCCTGGGCTTTTCTTTGTTGGAAGGCTTTTTATTACTGCTTGTATCTCATTACAAGTTATTGATCTCTTTAGGTTTTTCTACGTCCTGTTGATTCCATTTTGGCAGATCATATTTGTCTAGAAATGTATCTGTTTTTCTTCCAGGTTTTTCAATGTATTGGAAAATGAGTTTTCAAAGTAGTCCCTGAGCTCTGCTGTGGAACCCACTCCTGCCTGTGGGGGAAGCCTCAAGTCAGTTCTGACTCTTCTGCAGTATCTTAAAGGACTAAGATGAGTGTAGGGAGCCCAGGAGCTTGGGAACAGCGGGTGCCGTGGAGGAAACCATCCCTGGCGCAGGCAGACATCCCTGGCGCAGCAAGACGGGCTGAGGGCACCGAGCAGGTCAACAAAATATGAAACAGGTGGACACCCAACACGCTGACCTCCCTCCCCCAGCCAGGTGGGCCCATCTGCTGTGGTCAGATGACGGCCATGAAGAAGGCAGACTGTCCTCCTGTCACTGGAACCTCACTGTTCCTCAAAGCAGATCCCTAAACCTTCTACCCCATACTTGTCCCCAGCAGAACTGGAGGTGACCCTACCTGAGCCGTGGGTCCCTGACCCCTTCTCTGGCCCTCATGCCCCTCTCAGGATGGCCAGTCTCCTTGTGAGAAGTGTGAGCCGAAGACTCCCCCAGGAACAGGAAATTCTCATCAGCCCCTCCTGCTGTGACCTTGGACTGACCTAGCCATGAAGCATCCAAAGAGTTGTCCCCTTGGGGAGGGTGCTGGGGATGGAACCCGAGGCCTTGAGCACGCTAGGCAAGCGCTGTGCCACGGAGCTGCACCCCAGCGGAGTGTCCCTTTAGCAGAACCGCGTCCAGCTCTGCGCAGTCACTGTGGTCTCGGAGCCTGCTCAGGCTGGTGATGTGCAGAAGCAACAGATCCAGGGAGCCACCAGAGTCTGCAGGGAGTTTTTGTCTCAATTGAATTTATTTTTAACTGCTACATAGAAGCATAAAAGTTGTTCTTATGCACAGGATACCGGGATGTTCTGATACAGGTTTCCTCTGTATCACGTTCAGTCAAGGTAGAGCTCTGGCTCCTCAAACGCGGATGGCTTCTACACAGTGGGAACATTCCCGGCCCCTCCAGGTTCTTGAAGTGCACACTGACATAATCTGTAGTCATTCTGCAGCCCAACAGCACCAGGACTTCTGGCTCCTGTCCAACCTCCCTTAGTCCCTGGGGACACCCCTTTCTGCCTCCCTCCCCCTGCTCTCCCCAGCCCCTGGCAACCACCCTGCTAGCCTCAACTTCTCTGAGACCGGCTCTCTCCTGCTCACATATGAGTGACATCGTGTCATACTTGTCTTCTTGTGCCTGGCTTAGTTCACTTGACACATGACCGCTAGTTCCACCTGTATTGTGACAAATGGTGGGATTTCGTTTTTCATAGATGAATAATATTCCATCGTGTCCTCACCCCACATTTTTTTTATCCATTCATCAGTTGATGGACGCTGAGATTGTTTTCACACCTTAGCTGCTGTGAATCGTGCTGCAAAGGCAAGAGAGGGTAAGTGTCTCCTGGACATTCTGATTCCATTTCCTTTGGGAACACACCCACAGTTGCTGGGTCATGGGGTGGTTGTGTTTCATTTTGGGGAGAACCTCCACACTGTTTGCCCCCATGGCTAGGCCAACTTTCATTCCTACCAGTGGTGCACAAGGGCTGTTTTTCCTCACGTTGCAGGGGATGCTTCTGTTGGGTTTATGTTTTGCTCATTTGTTTTTTACAACAAGAAATGCCATTTTCATGTCCTGGTCTAAAATGTCCCCGTGCCCACGCTGAGGGGGGACACACTGAGTGAGGCTGAACTGGACGGCTGGTCAACTCCAAAATGCTTCTCCTGTGCTTCTTCCCCAAGGCCTGCGAGGTCCAGGATCCTTGCCGTGGGGACCTCCCGCCGTCTGTGTCCAGAGCAGGCCCACAGCAAGCTGCCCCGGGGCTCTTCCTGCTTACCACTCTCGCTTCTCCCTGACTTGAGCTCCAAACCCACCAGAAAAGCTTGAACCTGCTTTCGTGGTCCCCTCTGATCCACTGGGCAGAGACCCACCTGGCAAGAGCCCTGCAGGTGCCAGGGGTGTTAAACGAGGGGGCGGGCAGTGCACCTCTCAGCGGGGACAACGGTGGTCCTGCCTCCCATTCTCCTGAAGACCAGCCCTGGAGCTGGCCTTCTGGGGCGGACAAGCCCATTCCTTCCCCTTGTTTTCTGCTGGTGGACACTGAGCCCGCAGCCAGCAACACCTGCTCCACTTCCCTGGGCTCTTTGGAGGATCCCAACTCCCCCATCCCACATCCACATACAGGAACCTCTTGTCCAGGCAGAGAGAGAGAGAGAGAGAGAGAGAGAAAGAGAGAGAGAATTTCAGGACACGCAGCCTGTCCTGAGAGAACTAGAGGCTTTGGGCCTAACGCGGGCTCTGAGCTTCTTTGCAGGGGGTGACTGCGGCCAGAACAGAGAACCAGAAGCCCCGAGGCCACCCCAGCTTGGGCAGGGGTCGCAGGGGTCACAGGGGTCGTACAGAGCACACATTTCTCTGGGTTTGTTTTTTCTCTACCTACAAAGAAACAGAAGCAGAGGTCAAGCCTGTGAGCGCAGAGGCTCATTATGACCTGCACGAGAGGGACAGGGAGACTGGCTGCACCAGAGAAAGGCTTTGAAGATCCCGGGCCGGCTACACTGATTCCTGGGGAGGCCTCCCCTTGACACTGAGCAGAGCAGGAAGACTGCAGCCAGGAGCCTGGGCTCTAATTAATGCCCATAAAGGTCTTCTCATCGGCCTCCCCCTGTGCGCTGGCAGGAGGGTGACGGAGAGCTAGTCCAGCCCTGTTTGTTCTAGCCACAAAAGGGGCTGTGGTGGACATGATCCTCAGAAACGTCACCGTCACCGCATGCAGAGCAGACAACCAGGGTGGTGTGGGCAGGACAGCCCCCGCTCCCCGAGAACAAATGAAGCCACTTTGGGAAGCCCGTGGCTCGAGGGGAGTGAGACACAAGGCGCCTTTGGTCAGCTGCGCTTGCTACTAAGGAGGGCACAGCTGGGGCCACTCTGGACGGAGAAAAGCCACCTGCACACAGTCAGGGCAATCCGCCCCGGGGACACGGGGACACGGCCCATGCTTGCCAAAGGAGAAAGGGATCGAACTGACCTTAGCAGTCCCCTCAGGAAAACGGGAATTAAACCCAAGGGGCAGGACGCTGTAGGCAGGCCCAGTTCCACAAACCAGTGAGCAGCAAGGCCGGATGTGGTCAGGGCCCCGGTGACCGGGGCTGCAACGCTCCCCACACTTCCTAGATGCTGGCTGAGCCGGCCACCCCTGGAGGGGAGCCCAGGAGGGGCAGCAAGGAGAAGAACCCAGAACTGGAGAATGAGAGTGACCATAATAACATCGGAACTTCAAAGGGACTTGGGTGAAATGACTTGGGTTGTAAAAATGATAGAAAGGTGGGCTGGGGTTGTGGCTCAGCGGTAGAGCACTCGCCTAGCACATGCCAGGCCCCGGGGTCGAGCCTCAGCACCGCATAAAAATAAATAAATAAATAAAGGCACTGTGTCCAACCAAAAAGTAAATATTAAAAAAAAAATTACAGAAACACACTAACAATGTGTGCCTCGGCTGTCCCCCAGAGTCTGGGGGTTGGAGTCCTAGGAACCAACCGCTGGACCTCGGGCAGCTGTGTGGGAGACAGGGTCTTCATGGAGAAAGGGAAGGAAAAGGAGGGTGGACCCCACCCCGGGACCCACCCCAATCCGATTGGTGTTTTTATGGAGGTATTTGGACCCACAGAGACTCCAGAGCGCACAGAGCAGGGGCCGTTGCAACAGGTGAGAAGCCTGGCCGGAAGCCCAGGAGAAATCCAAGGTGTGGACACCTGGGCCTGGACGTCCTGCCTCTAGGTCTGTGAGGAAAGGCAGTTCTGGTGTTCAAGCCCCTGGCAAACCCACACAGAGAGCACCAGGGAGCCGGGGGCCAGGGCCCCCCATCTAGATGTCTGGGGGAGCACACGGCAAGACGGCAGGGCTACCACCCAGGCCCCCCGGACACCAGCTCAGGCCTGGCACTGTAACTCTGGGAGTGGGGGGGCAGGGGAGGCAGAGCAGGAGGCTCCTTGAGGTGCCCCTCCTCCAGGCAGCCTGCCGAAAGAGAGCTCTCCCGCTTCTGGGAGGAGGAAAGGAAATGAAGAGAGCAGGTCAGAGAGACACCGGCCAGCACCCCGCCCACGGCAGCTCGGTCCCCAGCCAAGATGTGGACGCAGCCTGCGTCCAACGATGATGAGCCGATAAAGAAAATGCAGCGAGCGCCCAGCCTGGAAGACGGAGGCCCTGTGTTGACAGCCACACTGAAGAGCCTGGAGAAGGAGTACCGCCTGTTGTCACTAGTGTGCAGAAGCTAAAAACCGCGTCCCTTAGGAGAAGAGCGTAGAATGGCGGCCACCAGAGGCGGGAGACAGGTGGACACCCAGTACCGAGGCGCAGGTGGTCAGGAGGAGTGACTTCTAACGTTCTCCGCAGCAATTGCTTGTGTGCTTCCAGGGAGCTGGGAGAGGGCGTGGGATGTCTGCAACACAGGGACGAGGGGCGGGGTTGAGGTGCTA
Source organism: Callospermophilus lateralis (assembly GCF_048772815.1). NCBI lineage: Eukaryota > Metazoa > Chordata > Mammalia > Rodentia > Sciuridae > Callospermophilus > Callospermophilus lateralis. The sequence continues at coordinate 5,869,748 of NC_135314.1, read as the reverse complement.
AGGTGACAAGGAGTCGCCCACATGACCATCTCACATCGTGTGTGGGTACTGAATACACCCTGCACCCCACAATCGCAGTCCAGTATTATCTGTGTCAGTTAAAAATTCAAGTTAGAAACAAAAAGAATCTGGCTGGCTTTGGAGAGGGAAAACCATATCAGGTTGCTAGAATGTTCTTGGTTACAGTGACTAGCCTGGGGATAGGAGGGACGATCCATTCCAGAGACCACAATAGCTGGGCAAGTGGACGAGGTTAACCTGGGCTTTGCAGACAAAAGGAGGAAGAGGCAGAATGAGGGCTGGGACCGGGGATCCCAGAGGGAGGAAGGGCTCCTTCCCATCTACCAGAACCTCGCTGGCACCCTGGGTCACCCCATGGGGGCAGGGACTCCGCCTTCAGACTGGGACATCTGCTGATGGCAGTCCCTGAGCATCTGCAGAGGTGACACCGGTTTACCTTTATCTTCACACAAATAAACACTATTTGGTTTAAGGGTTTCTTAAAAACTAACATAAAAATATTTTTTAAATGCTAGGGATTATTTGCGGTTCTTCTAGGATGCTAAAGAGATGGGGAAAAACTCTATCTAGAATTATTTCTCAAACACGTTAACGTCCTCACAATGTGAGCCCAGTGCTATGCGTACAGCAAGAGGGGTGGCATCTGCTCTGAGAGACCCAGGCAATGAGTTAATCAGTCCCAGGCACGGGCAAACCACTGAACTAACAACAGGAGTCCGGCTAGGGTCGGGGTGCCATGTGTCCGTTACACAGAGCAGTGAGCCTCAGAGCCAGAGGCAGGAGTGTGTGATTTATCACGCATCCTGATCACACGTCCTGAACTCCCAAAGACACGCCTTCTGTGTCCCCCCCCCCCCATTTCCTTTTCTGAAGTTTCTAACAAAGGGAACAAAACGTTCTATGCACAAGCAATATTGGTGCACATTCCTTCCCTTTGCCACTCTCTCTGACCCTCAGGGCTTGGCCTCCACTTGTCCCCAAGTCAGGTCCAGACAGCTGCAGCTCAGACTGCCCAGAATCAGCTAATCCCGGGTCCACAGCCTGCGTTGGGTCTGGGTGGACAGAACTTCGCCTTCCCAGTATTTTCATTGGGTCTTCTCATTTATTCCACCAACTTTGTAGGTTAGGACAGGCATGTTCTCTCTCTCTCCCTCTTTCTTTCTCCCTCTCTCTCCCTCCCTCTCTCCCCTCCCTCCCTCTCCCTCCCTCTCCCTCCTGCTCTCTCTCCCTCTCCCTCCCTCTCTCCCCTCCCTCCCTCTCTCTCTCCCCTCCCTCCCTCTCTCCCTCCCTCCCCCTTCCCTCCCTCCCTCTCTCTCTCCCCCTTCCCTCTATGTCTCTCTCTCCCTCCCTCTCTCTGCCTCTCCCTCTCTCTCTCCTCCCTCTCTCTCCTCCCTCTCCCTCCCTCTCCCTCCTGCTCTCTCCCCCTCTCTCTCCCCCTTCCTCTCTGTCTCTCTCCCTCCCTATCTCTCTCTCCCTCCCTCTCTCTCCCTCTCCCTCCCTCCCTCTCTCTCCCTCTCTCTGTCTCTCTCTCCCTCCCTCTCTCTCTCCCCCTTTCCTCTCTGTCTCTCTCTCCCTCTCTCTCTCCCCCGCCTCCCTCTCTCTCCCCACCCCCCCCCTTCCCTCTAGCACAGACATCAACACTCGCCCACACAAATCCACCCACCAAGGAACCCAACTCTCACCTCCGAGGCCACAGGTGGCGCCATGGCCTGCAGTGAGCACCAACCCCTGACCAGCTCCAGATTCCCTGGGCCCAGAGCTTCCCTCCCGAGCAGGACAGCAAGCATTCTACAGAAGAGCTCCACCTGGCCTGCCCCAGCGCCGGCTCTGGACCAACCTGACCCTCTCTGTGTGGAAGCTGGTGCAGCCCTGCTCCTGGGCAGGGTGGAGGGACATTCAAACAAGCAAAATGTCCCCCAAAGGCTTCCTATTGTGCATGGACAGAGACTGCAGCTCACATTCAGGGTGACTCTGGGCATATGATTGTGTTTCTTTTTTCTTCCAGCAAAAAAAAAAAAAATCTCAGGTGACTTATTGGTCACAAATGCCAATATCCTGGAACTGGTAGGATTAGATCCAGCTGCACGGAGGGTCCCCGCAGACCCCCCAGGCACACACGGGCCACTCTCCCTCAGTCGTCCCTGTTTCTGTCTCATCTGTCTCTGCCTCTTCCCCTCGGCCTCTTTCCTCTCTGGCACATGTGCGCACACACACGCACACTCATGCACACACACACATGCACACACCCCTCTGAGTGTCGGACTCAGCCCCGGGTCTCTGGAACACTCCTCACTGTCCCCCTGGCCCCTCCTGCAGTGGTGCAGTGCCCTCCCTCACTGGCACCCATGATATAAGGTGCCAACATTTTTACAGCGCCTGACCCACCACTGACCCCAGCCCAGCCAGGGCCGGGCTCTGGACAGGAAGTGGAGAGCCTGCCCCTCGGTGGGCTGAGCACAAGGCCCTGGGCAGGTGGGGAGGACTGGACTGCCAGGTGACAGGGAGGTGGCGGGAGAAAGGACAGCTCAGGAGTCTGGTTTCAGACGCCTGCTGGGTGGCATTGCTGCTCCTCAAAGCAAGTACCAAGCTAGAGGTCCTGTCCTGGAGGCCTGGACCAGGATGTGGCATGGGGCTGTTTGAGCTGAGAGATGTGCAAGAGAAGAAACCAGTCCAAGTTTCTTCTGGTTTCTTCTCTTCTTTTTCTTCAGTTTCTTCTGGTTTCTTCTTTTTGGCCAGATGGGGAGAGGGGTAGGTGGCTGGGACACACGCAGGTGTAAGTTGGCAAGGGCCACACACTGTCCAAGATGGAGACAGCGGCAGGGCGGGTGTTTCCAGAGCCGGCTCCCTGCCCCTTCGCGGGCCGTCCTCTGCTGTCTCCCCTGGCGCCTCTGCACTCCAGCTGCAGAGGACCTCGCTTCACCTTCATCCTGCATGCAGGACACATGCGTGTGTGCTTGAGTGTGCAGAACTCAGGACACAGGCAAACGGAGCAAGGGCTGTTTGAGGGCTGCAGCTGCAGGGTTTATTCCATCAGTAAAGATGTACATCTCCCAGGACTTAGGGCCTCCCAATAAATGTAATCGAGTTTTAAAGATAAAACTGGACTTATTAAAGCTACGGCTTTCCATAGGTGTGTCTTATTTTGCCCCTGAATTATGTACAATCTCCTTATTTTTGTTATTATAGTGTTGAAGTGGTGGGAGGTCTCCTGTTTTAATATTCTTTTTTTTTTTTTCCACTGAACCACATCCCCAGCCCTTTTTGTATTTTATTTGGAGACAGGGTCTCACTGAGTTGCTTAGGGGCCTCACTAAATTGCTGAGGCTGACTGATCTTGTGATTGTTAGGATGGCCTTAGGCCTGAGCCCAAGCAACTCCATTTTATAAACTCCAGTTTAACCTGCAGTTCACCAGGCACACCACAGAGCCCTCCAGTGTGGCCTCAGAAAAGTCACCTCCCCTCACCCTGATAAACAGAGGGAAGCCCTGGCAGGCTGTGCTCGCCTGATAAGAGGGAAAGGCAGGAAGATCAGGGTGGAGACCCCAGACCAGACGTTTCTGACCCCAGGGTAAATGATGTCACTGAGAAATCCAGTGGTAGCTGATAAGGATTGAAAGGGAGGGTCAACCCCCACCCCAATTTAGTATAAATGATAGAGCAAACCAAGGATTCAGCCAGCAGAAACAAGGATGCCCTCGAGCTGGAGGCCTGCTGAGGACCTGACCTCCTGACCTCCCATCACTGTGGTCATTCCCTGAGCCTCTGCGTGACCCTCACTCTCTCACACTCCACAGCCTCATCTGCACCTTGGTGAGAGCCCCAACTCCTCCCTAAGACCCCCTCCTCAACTGGGCATCCTCTCCACACCAGGAAAAGCCTGCCTTGGTTCTGGACCTGGTCACCACAGTCTGAGTGAGTGGGCATCTGCTGGACATAAAGCCTAAGGCTTGAGACTTTTGAGCTTAGCATGCGGAGGGAATGTCTGTCACGAGCCTGTCATGATCAAGGGCGTTGGCCGCCGGGCTTACAATGGAGCTAGAGTTGTTTAATATGAACTGATCATGGCTATTGCAGAGCCCAGCATTAAGGATTGTCGTTTTCTTGATTAAGAACCTGCAGAGTGAAACTGTATGGAGTAATTTGAGTGAAGAAAGCATTTTTTAATCACCTTTATATTTTAGGGCAGTTCTAGGCTCACAGCCAATGGATCAGAAAATTCAGAACATTTCCACCAGCCCCTGCCCCACACCTGCCCAGCCTCCCCCACCTCGCACATCCCAATCCAAAACACCTGTTTTTTTTTTTAACAGTTTTAATCCATGTGAACAACCATGAATGTTCCCAAACCTTCTGACAACGAAAAATCAGCATGTGCCACCGGCCAGGCCTAGAACTGGTGAACTGCCCGGGCTGGGGGCACATGCTTTCCCTCCAGAAGGTCCTCAGGCCAAGAGCAGCCTCCTCCCTCTGCTGGCCACTCTGCTCCGGGCACCACGGCTCTTGACCTTAGCAGTTTTGGGCCTGGCTTTCCAGGGCTGACCAGTCTCCCTCTCACCCCACTTCAGAGAGGGGACCTGGTCAACTAAATCACGGTCTCTGTGGCTGCCCACAGGAGGCAGACACGGAAGGCCCCACATCCCCATGGAGACAGGGCTCAGGGGGGCTACTGGGGCACACTGCAGAAGTGGCTCCAGCTAAGCACGGTGGCCAGCCCACTACAAGGAACAAGCGTCTCCACCTCAGAGGAAATTTTAAAAATAAGGACATTTTTCAAGGAAATCCGGCCAGTCTTCCCACTGGTGCTGGAAACAGGCCACTTCCGAAACAAGCAGAGGACTTGGAATGGCGTCTCTCCAGAGAAACAGAGATGGCCAGGGGCGCATCCCATCTAGAGACCCTCGACGTCACTCATCATCAGGGAAACACAAGTCAAAACCATGACCTGGCCTTATGAAGAGGACTGTCCCCAAACACCAACAGAAAATAGCAAGTGAGGTCCAGGACTTGGAGAAATCGGAAGCCTTGTGCTGCTGGTGGAAACGTGAAGTGGTGCGGAGCTGTGGAAGACTGCAGGGCTGGCCACGAGGGTCAAACGTTCATTACCAAATACCTCAGCAACTGACCTTCAAAGGAGTCACAGGAAAGAATGGGGGACAAGGACTCCAACAGGGGTTCATGCACCACGGTTCACCATTCGCAGGAGCTAAGGGGTGGGTCTGCCACCCACGGAGGAGCAGACACACAAGACATGTGCGTCCATTTCATGAAATGTTACTGAGCCTTAAAAAGGAATGACCTCTGACCTGTGCCACCAGAGAACCTTGAGGACATATGTGAAATGAAATATGCTGGTCAAAAAGGACCAACACCAGGTGTCTCTGCTTACAGGAGTCACCCG